>NC_092700.1:21127673-22327673 GCF_964275005.1 Diadema setosum | reverse complement strand
GCCATGGCAAAAGGCTATTTAAGAGTATGCTTTAGAGTGCCCTTAACAAAAAGGCATGTTTTTTAGTCCTTGAAATGTTTGACTCTCAGATGGGAGGCAGTCTGTTACATGTTTGCATTCCAAGTTTGTGCTTTGCTAGTTATGAAGTCCGCCCATAGGAGCCTAGATATTATCTATATTGACCTCATTTAGATGGAAGCCGTCATTGGAGAGAATTGATAGGTACTCGGTTTCCTCATTTTCTATCTGCAGCACAGTATAGAAACATGACTTCCCTTTAGAACGATTATTATGGAAAACTGAGGATTTCTGGTTTGGTAAGTCAAGTAAACTAGTAGTTGTCGATAAAATCGAATCGGGTTTTTATCATGTTAGCTCAGTTCTGTTCGAATGCGAATTCACGCATCCCACTTTCCTGTGACGTAAATATGTGTTTTCCTCACTTCATACTTTTCCTTTTTTCAAATAGGCCTATTCTACCCAAAGATCGTGGTATTTTAAGTAAAATGTGAAAAAGGTCCCATCTTTTAAGGATGGGCTAATGGGCATAGTAAGCCTATACGGTGAAGACACACGCTCCCGGAGAACAAGGAAGACATTACTACGATTTAGCCATACACTGTCTTTATCCCTGAACAGTTACTTTTCTTCTTTTTCTTTTTTTTTGTGATTACAATGAATAAAAAATGATATTCTCCAACGAAAAATGTGCGTCAGATAGTTGAATTTCCTTGAAAAAAGAAAAAAATACTTCATAGGGTGGGGTTGGGGGAGAGGAAAAGAGCTGCTACCGGCAGTCTCTATACCCAAGGACAATCCCCCAGTGGAACATCCTCCCAGATTATGTAAGAGAAGCCTCTACAATCCAAAAATTTAAAGATCTTCTTGAAAATATCAAGGTTGAATAAGATATGCCTCCGACTCAAAGCATATACTGCTACCCGTAAATGTACGGGATAGCCACAATAGGCGTTTGTACATCAACGACATCAAGATCAAGATTAAGATTTCCACACCCTACCCAACTCGGCTTCTACGTCGCTTGAGCGTCTTTTCCATCCACGTCCTACTTCACGGGAAGAGGGGTGGGGGCAGGGAGATTCTGTGTATGGGCATGCATGTGTTCATGTTCATGTCATGTCTGCATTGTTTTCTGCTTGGAGAAGATGGGAGGGGGGGGGGGTATGGCGATTGGATCTGTGCCTCCCTACCCCAGACTTAAACGCTTCCCGTTCCGCCTCCCCCTCAAAAAAAAAAAGAAAGAAAAAAATAATCCTATGCCTGATACCATAAGCAGTCTCATCACTATCACGAACCTGCAAAATGTTGAATGTTTCGATTCCCTAGGAAGTTATAGAAACGGGGATGTTTAAACCATTTAATACGGATGACAGCTTAGGCTGCTTATAATTTCTCGTTTCAGTCAATAGTGAGCAAAGTAAACCTAATCCATTAACAGATATAGAAAAGTGTCATTAGTGTGTCATCAAAGTGCCATCAACAACATTGCATCAACATCGATGAGGACGAATTTACTTGCCAAACGTAAAGAGTGAAGCTGTTTGCATGGATACAACTCCAATATAGGCTGCTGGTGAGCGAAATTTGTTATTATAATCAGCTGCTAGAAAACAGGCTATGTAATTTTGATATTTTTGTTTCTTTTTCATCAGCAGTTGATGAATTTTATAATATTTTAATTGTTATCTTGCAGACATCTTAATTTCCTGCGGATGTAGCTGTCATCAGAACTTGAGCGCGTCACCAAACTAGAAATTTTAACGAGGTGCAATATCTTCAATGGATTATTTGATGAGAACTATTTAAAGAAAATGTTCACAAATTGTCGCTGGACAGAATGCACGAATTTCAAATAATCTTCAAGACAAGGTTATGAAATAGATCCTGATGCTGTCATCGTGATCTGAGCGTAAAATGTTTCTTACTAACACGACAGTTCATCATGCAAGTGCACCAAAAAAGTGTCCAACAGTGTCCAAACAGTGTCCAAAATATAAAGAGTCAAAGTGTCCAAACGTGTACAAATACACGTTGATACCGCAGACATTTTGACTGAAAGGTAAATGATCACGAATAACAACTCTCAGAACCATCTCATTACCCGACCAGCTCTTCTCAGGGACCAACCAATCAACGTTCCCCATGTTAAGACAAGATCTCATATTCGGGTGTTTCCGACAGACGTTGAACAGTTTAACATTTCAATGCATGTTACGGCGGTTTTTTTCATATTTTCTTTAAGGAATTAAGTTTTTTAACTCCCAAATTATACGGGTTGCTAATTAAAGTAGACCAGCTAAAAGAAAAGTTCCGAAAAAGCTGCTTATACTGTGAGATGAATACCAGTAAAGTGTTGTAACATACCAAATGCTAATAATAAAAAGAACATACTGTTAAAAGACTATTAGAAAAACACACACAATCAAAGTATTCATAAAATATGACACACACACACACACACACACACACACATACACACACAAACACATATAGAGACACTCACGAAATATTTATTCCGCGAATTGGTCTGTTGCCTGTTCCATTTCTGAGTAGTTAATTGTTGATTTTCGTTTTTCCTGAGGTTTGTTAATCTTAAAATGAAATAAGGATCATTATTCCAAAACACGGAAATTCTCTACACCTGGGGAGCATTTCATGAAGGGTTTTGGTCGGATATTTTTCTGACAAAACTGTTACAAGCTACAGAAATCCTTGCATCTGATTGGCTGAGAGCAAATATGCCCGACAAATTTGTCGGACAAAATGCTTCAGGAAATGCCCCCTCCCCCATGGAGTTTCGCTATCAATACCGAACATTTGTTGCATCTTTTTAACAGTTCGTTATTATGGAGGTTCTTCAATCCGAAAAATGAAAAAGGTTCTGTTATTCTGAAGGTTCGTTAATCCGAAAATGAAATAGGGTTCATTTTCCGAAAGCTCGATAACACGAAATGAATTAAAGGTCATTGTCCCGAAGGTTCGTTAAGCTCCTCCTTTAAATCTTACATTCAGCATATTAAATTAAACACTAAATATGTTTAAGTACCATTTCAGAATTGGTAAATCAAACGCTTTGAGTGTTAAAAGTTAACATTTAGAAAAAGGTTAGAGGCGTAAAAATACTTTAAATGTTGATTTACGATTTCACTTCTTTTTAAAAGAATGTTGGTTGTTATTGAAGAATGAAGAGACAGTAGTTCAACATATTATTAATCATTCTGGATTGTCAAGTACGGAGTTTTGCCTGCATCTCTACGGATTCTGCTGTGTTCAGCTATTGCACCTGTGCACTATATGCCTGCTCTGAGAGCACCTGATGTTTCTAGTCATTTTCCATCATCATCTACGATATACTCCTCAATATAAACCAAATGTATTTTGTAGGGCTGTATGCGAAGACTTTAATTATTTGTGTTGATCGACGACCGAAGTCCTCCATACCTAGAATTGAAAACTGACTTTGAAATGGTGACAGTCAAGATATACTTGTTTGTCTTTATCTTATATCACGTCTATAATGCATGTACGCAATTTTAGATCTTTCAAGGTGATGTTGGCCTACATGACTCTGTTCTTGAATACAATGTTGTCTCCTGCAACGTACATTCACATATTTTTTTTTCCAAAATGATATGACACGAGTCATTGAGACGTATTTTTGTCTAAATATACCTGCCTTCTGCTTATTTCATTTGTTTACTGACATAACAGAGAGTGTTGAACAAAAATACTGTAACAATGGCCACAGCATCACTTTCCTTTTAATTCTCTCTGTGCCTCACTCAAACGTAAAATACCTTCCGACAATAAAAACAACAATATTTCTATCGCTACGATACAGATTATTCTCTACGGGATTTCGTCGTTTCACGAAGAATATTAAAACTACAGTGAAGCTGCACCCAAGAACAACGGCAACGTGAGGGAGAGATCTATTAACATGGCAGACTTCATCGTTCGAAAGGGCAGGGCATCCGACATTCCCTCTATATTCCGTCTCCTACAAAAACTCGTTACTGCAGAGCAACTGGTTGATGTGATCCCCCTGTCCGAGGAAGGTATGGAAAAACGGGGTCGTACTCCACGAGACCGATATCCATTAGTCATGCAGCCCACGACTTCGACAGTGAAAAAAAAAAAAAAAGGTCCATAAGTCATACAGCCACAAGTTCGACAGTGCAAAAGGTCCATTGAAGTCATACAGGTCATGAATTCGACACTACGTAAAATAAGCCCACCAGTTTGCATTCTGTCTCGTGGAACTTCTAGGCCCGAATTCACGAAGGTGGTACAAATGAAACCATGGTTTAAACCATGGACAAAAACCATGGAATGCCAAGTGTCGCATGTGATATTTCGCTACGAAATCAGTCATTTCGTCGATGAAATGATTATTTTGTAAAGAAATGACATTTTGTAACTAAATGAACATTTCGTCCACAAAATGATAATTTTGTTAACGAAGCAGTCATTTTGTCGACGAAATTACCAATTTCGTAACGAAATATTCTGTTTTACACTTGGCGCTCCATGGTTTTTGTTCATGGTTTAGACCATGGTTTTGTTTGTACCACCTTCGTGAATTCGGGCCCTAGTGTTGAACTCATGGGCTGTGTGGTCGGGGACTGCATGATTCGTGCATGTCGAACTCTTGACGTGCACCCGAATATCCTCATACGTTCTTTTTATTATGATTTTAGCTTGTGTGTGTGTGTGTGTGTGTGTGTGTGTGTGTTTGGGAGTGGAGTTTTCCCCATAATTTCTTTCGGGGCCATTGCACTCTCCTTCACCCCAAAAAAACCATAACTTTGTGTCAAAATAATGTTGTTTTGTAAATTGAATTCTGCATGAAAAGTTCGCACACTTCGCAAACAACAAGATCATGAGCTGTCGTAGATACTTTCCTTTCACAATAAAATGGTCAGCCCTCTATAATTATGGATGATTCATATATTTTTCGTTGTCAGGGTTGAACAGAGACTTTCAACAGGGCTGCTTCAGGGCTATTGTAGCTGAACGTTCGCCATCAGATGAAGCTAGTGACGACGTTGATGTAATAGGATGCACTCTGTACACTTCGTCGTACAGCTATCTAACCGGAACGGCGCTACTTCTGCACGGATTTTACGTCAGATCGGACAGCGCAGGTAAGCGAGCTGCGTTAGCTATAATAGCAAGAATCCATTTACATTTTTGAGGTTGTTATTCTCTGCTAATGAATGTTCCGTGGTATATTATGCATAAAATTCAGTGGTGCACGCAGAAGAGCACTGGTTCGAACATTACATTATTATTTTCTTTTACTATTAACGTTTATCTTTATTGCTCATTTTGAGGCAGATGAATAAATACGTCCAAAAACAAAAATGACAAGTTTATCTAGGAGATCAATTCTAACACTGAATAGTCTATCGATCCGTATAATGTGCATTTAAATTCAAGATATTGACTGCATGACCATCGTCGCTTTTTCCACACTTCCGTCAAATACATAGCAGACTGGTATAGACCTACCAAAATTGATAACCCTGTGTTTTCAGTTAATTTTAGTAACGCTACCTTACGGGGCCTGACAATCTTCAATAATCCACCATAGTGCTAGAAGATGTCAAACTTCTTAATAGTTGGCTGACGTTTTCGGTTTGCAACTCCGTAGCATTTATTTTATTTTTTTATTTTTTTTATTTTTTTTATTTTTTTTTAAAGTAGACAGACACAAAATCCAAGGTGAAAAGAGTCTGTTCACCATATTTTCTTCTTTCTCCTGAACGCCCAGATGCTGAAATTGGAAGAGTTTTACTGCGAGAATTGAAGCGAGTGAGTAGATAATTTTTCCATCTTTTATTTTGAGAAGTACAGAGTTTAGATATCTTTGCTCCGTCAGCTGTTATATCACCAAGTTTAAATCTTAAGACACTGCTGAAAGTTAAGAATCTATTCCATCATATTTTAGAGGTGAAAGAAAAATATCACAAGCTAGTAATGCATGTTCCTTCATTTCGTTTCTCACTTCATGTCTGTTGGCTAGTTTGTTTGTGGTTGACTTCCAGATTGCGACCGACGCTGGTATTAGATCCATTGCTGCCTATGAAAGGAGGGATTCGTACGCAGAAAAGGCGCTAAAAGCTGAAGGAGGGTTGAATTATTCCGACAGCCTTAGCGTAAAGATTTGGACGATGAGGCCCAACAATGTTCCTCTATCGACCGTGAGTAACAACCATGAGTGAAGTATTCGCATTTCGTTACAAGCGATCCTATAACGTGTTACACGTCACTCAATCAAATTTGATGAAATAAAGTAAAGTGAATAAAGTGCACTCCGCTTCCCAATTATTTTGCCCCACGAATACTTAAGAGAGTATAAGGATTTTTTTTTTTGTATTCCTCCTTTCCTATTCATTTACAATGTAATTCCCCCTCCCCAACCTCTGAAGTGCTATGCCCTCCGCCATCATGACTGGATGTGTTTTTTTTTTTCTGTCCTTTTGTCTTCGTGGTTGTTCTTTATATTCGAATGTGTATTTTTCTGATTCTGAGATACATTTGAATACCTGAATAACAAAAACGGCCCAAGTTCAAATTTGACTTTTGCCTTTGGAGACCCTTTACGAAGTCATGCAAAGAGAGATAATCATTCAATGAATGTTTTGCATCTAAATTAGATTTTGTATAAATAACACTCCACTGACTGAAAAAAAAAAACTGAAAATATTAGGAAATTATTTAATGACTTCTATTTTTTCTAGATTTTCTGTAATGGACTTGGGTTGTTTTTATATTCAGGTATTCAATTAAATAATAATACCTGGTAATCGTTGCTAATTACCTAATGCGATACATGTGAATATACATGTACACAATGTTACATATTATGATCTTCTCGATACGTTTTGATTCTTTAAATTCCAGGCATTTAGGTCCGACAGTTACAATATTCGTGAAGGAAATAAATGTGATGGGAAAGCGATTTATGGTCTTCTCAGAGAATTAGTTGCTTTTGAAGACCTAGTCGATGACCTCTTTACCACTGAAAAAGGTGAGTGAAATTGTACTAAGAGTTCGAGACTTTGAGTTGGTTTTTCTTATGTTTCTTTAAGGCCAGATTCATGGGTTTGGGGGTATTGTATGACTTATAGGAAATAAGGTATAGTGCTTTAAAGGAAGAATGGAAAACATGCTTACTTTCAGCTCATTTAAGACAAAGACTTTATTGAGCTATTGAGTAATTGGATAATAGAATGTATACAGATTTCTTTTTTTTTTAAATAGAAATCCCGGGACAACCCTCCTCATCCTAAAGTAACCCCGCAGTCTCAAAATCAGAGAATCTTTTTTTTTCCCTACAAGACCGTACATGCTACATGAACATACATTATTGAGTGTATAAGATTAAGTTTTGTTAATGGCGGATTCACGGGTGACAATATATGGGGCCATGACCAGTTGTTATATTTTCATATTATTAAAAAAAAAAAACAACAACAACAACACAGTCAGATATTGTGCGGTTATTTATCATCGCCGGCATGATAAAATACACGAATGAACACCATATACCCCTGATGAAGGCCTCCAATCCCCCCCCCCCCAATCTTATTTTGCTTGGTTCTTATTTAGTCTGAAAGAAAGCTTGGAAGGTGGCTTTGCTATACTCGGATGAACGCCAGACACCCTGAGTGTCTTGTTTGAATTTTTTTACATACACCAAAATATTGCCTTCTGACATGTTATATCCTCAACATGTCTGGAGTCCAGTCATAATTCACTAGGATTCAAACGACCCGCAGTCATTCTAACAGTTTGCACAATCTTAAAGGTTTAATCTATCAGAGACAAACTCAATATCACGGAGTTCAATTTGAAACACAAACCCTGAATTGAATTTCTCAGAAAATGATCAGTAATTGCTATTGTAAATAATTACTCTCACATGGTAAATATTGTAATATTGATGTATATAATATTGTGTGTGGGTTTTCTTGGATCTTTAAACATTTTGCAACACAATTAACGCAAGCACACGTTCACACATTTCATTGCTATTATTTACAGAATTCTGCACTGCCAATTCAGGTGAACGCGCTTACTACAGAGTGTTCGTTCTCGAGTTCCAATCCACGAACGAAAAACAGGCAGAAATTGTTGGATGCGTCATCTTCATACCATCGTATCATTTTCTGAAAGGACGTGTTTCTATCATCCAAGGATTGTACGTCAACCCTCATCATACTGGTAAGTAGGCCTATTGTGCAATAGATGACATAAAATTATGAGAGACATATTTATATACGAATTAATGGTCCAGAAGTAAAACACCAACATCTTGCTTCGTCATTCAAACCTGTCACAATCACTTTAGAGTATGGGTCTGTTGTTCCTTGGTTGTTTTCAGTTTACTTACTTGTTCAATTTGATTTGATTTTTGATTTATTTGATTTATTTCTGCTTAATTCCGTTACATCAGATATGATTGTGTACAAGTCATTTATGACAGACAGTATATTGACGCATAGTTTTTAGTACAAAACAAAACACGTACAAACAGCTTATAGGGAAGTTAAACAAAAGGGTCTCCAAAATAAGCCGAGGCTTGACGGTATGGAGACCCTATACTTAGCTACTCTTGATATGACAGTCATGATCCTTTAATCATTATTACAATTTAGTATGTACTTTCATGCATTACCATTATGTATGTCGATATTTTGATTTGGTTATTACCAAGTTGAAGGTAATGATTCGCTGGACCAAAAATAAGTAGTCGTCAGAAGTTTTCACATGCCTTTTTTTTTCATGAAAGCATTGACTTTGTGCATGGTATATCAGGCCAATATGGTTGTCTAACGATATAGTGCAGTTTGAATGTGTTCACTGAATACGCCATTTTCACTTCTAAAGAGAAATGAAATTGACTTCATATCAATACGAGCATGAATATCAGATTTTTTTTTTTTTTTTTGCGGTTGATCAGTTCCTTTGAATTGAATTGAATTGAATTGAATCAGATAATGGCCTCATATTATGGTTAACATGTAAAATGATTCGTAACATTTGACACCTAAATGCTGTTGGATGTTGGCTCTGTAGACATTCACTGGAGTGTTCCCCTGCGCGATTTTTTTTTTTGTCTGTGTGTGTTTGTTGAGTATAAATAAGCTTCATCTAATTTCTATCTGTATCATCTAGGTAAAGGCTACGGCACGGCATTGGTCTCCGCTGGAGTTGAGGTAATTTTCATCTCTGACAAATTAAAAGGAAAGCAAAACCCAAGGAGCAATGTGGATTGAGCGAAAGCAGCAACATTAGTAGAACACATCAATGAATGTTTGAGGAAAATCGGACAATCGATGCAAAAGTTATGAATCTTTAAAGTTTGGGTGTTGGAACCGCTGGATGAGGAGACTACTAGAGGTTATGACGTATGAGTGGACAACAAAACAAAGAAAATATAAAGAAAATAAAAAAAATCACTTTTCTAGTATTATGAAAGAGCACTTAAGTAACCGCAATCAGAAAGCAGGGGGAACAATTGCTACCCTTAACATATGTCAGTATCAAGTTGATGGAATTTGTAATTTTCATGAAAAATGAATTTTTGTGTAATTTTCTTTATATTTTCTTCATATTGTTGTCCACTCATACGTCATAACCTCTAGTAGTCTCCTCATCCAGCGGTTCCAACACCAAAACTTTAAAAATTCATAACTTTTGCACCGATTGTCCGATTTTTTCAAACTTTCACTGATGTGTTCTACTCATGTTGCTGCTTTCACTCAATCCACATTGCTCTTTGGGTTTGCGTTCCCTTTAAATAGTCAAGTATAGTATGAAATGAGCCACGATGTTACTCAAGTGAAGTCAAAGATACAAAAGACCCGGACAATTTGAAATAAGGCCATACGACTGAAATAAAACTATGGGCGAATAAAAACATGATATCTCAGCTATCTCATCACCACATATCACAGTCTGATTTGACGTTTCGAATTTTCGGTCTTTGATAAGGTATTTGATATGGTTTTCATACATATGTGAATACACATAATATAATTATGTGTCACATTTCTAACTGGGTATGAAACATTTCATGCAAGAAGGCCGTATCAAAGTTATCTTCTGATTGTCAGTGTGTATCATAACTTTATTCGCGTAGCCATAGAAACACAGGAATTTAGTTGACGACAAGCTGTCGGTGAAACATCCATATATTATGATAATTTCATGCAATCAAAATAAGAGTTTGTTCGCAAAAACCGATAAGTCCATTTTTGAAGATTTTGAAATACGGTCTCTGTCATAAAGAACAAAATAATATTTTTGAATGATATATTGTTCATTACATATAAAGGTACATTTTTAAAGTTATGGTCAAAAGAAGCAAAAATATTCTTATTATTCTCTTTATTTTTCTTGACCTTTAATCGCAAATATCTCTATTTGGCAAATATGGACTTATCGGTTTTTGCGAACAAACTCTTCATTTATTGGAAATGCAGAGGTAAATAATCCCTTTTTCTTCCCTTCCAGGTATTACGCAAGGAAGGTGTCAACGAATTCATCATAGGCATTCTTACTGAAAATAAAATACCTCAGTCTCTCTTTGGGAGCTTACATGCTGAGATATCAAAAGATAAGGTAGATCCCCTTTTCATCAAAATTTGATGAAAGTTATACCAACCAAGGTATCAAACGGATGATTGGTAGGCATCTAGCACTATACATAACTAGAATATTTCACATATTCAAAATTAAGTAAGTGAAGTTATTTACATGATTTTATATTTCCGTAACTTTAAGTTAAATGTGTTTAGAAAATGGCTTCGGACATGAAAATGCCTTATCTTAGGTAGTTTCATGTCCGAAGCCATCTTCTAAATACATTATTAACATTTTTCTGCTGTTAGAAAATACTTCGCAAATGAATTATGTCTGTATTAAATCATGTGCTTTTTCTTCTCTGCCTTAAGATGAGGAAAATGTATTACAATGTTATCCGTATATAAAGTATAATATATATTATAAGACTATCATTGTAATTATGTACAGTACCTGACTGTAACACACTGTATAGGTGATGCATTGATATCTGATTACAATTCGCGTCATTTTTTTTTTGTCCCCCTGGAAATCGAAAATTTTTCAAATCGATTTCATTTTTGTACCAAACAGATTTTAAAGGTGTATAGCTGTTAAACCAGAATAGACTGCTGAACTGCTGATCTCATACACTTACAAAGTAATTGATGGATAAGTTTAATGAATGATGAAAAGTGATTATTTTATCCATTTTCTTGTCATGGACTTTGGACAGTGTGTATGACTCATGGGGGCTTCTGTGCCAAAATGGCAGCTAAAGCATGCCGAGGGTTAAGTTCACCCAGTGTTTTTAAGGTTAATTTCGACAACATCCTTAGGTTGACGCTACAGAATATGGAGTGAAATCACTTTACCCAATTATTCTTCCTTCTCAGTGCCCTCAGTGGTGTTACAGTATTGTTTACCATGGGGAGCAGTGATTAAAAAAAAGTTCCAGTTATCACATCAATTTTGATGCATATGTGTAGGTCAGTTGTATCACAAAATATCTTACCGTATAAGAAAGTTCGCAATAAAGCCGTAAAAACAAGGAGATATCACTATTTTTCTCAATGAACCATTTTTTTGTAGACGGTATATTTTAGAGACAATTTTATTATTACTATTGTTCACCTTGTGTATGTTTATATTTAAGAATATTTGAACTTGATTATACTTAGTATCAGTTGTACATTGGTTGTTCCTATCCCTCACTTACATTTTAGAATTACATTGAAGCATTAAAGCTGGGTTGTTGGTTTGTTTTTTTTTTCATCTGCAATTGGTAAATAATGCCTTTCAGTTGTCTTAATAGAGTTTTGGAGAAAAGGTCCTATTGCTTGCTTAGATTTCTTATCTGCGATGAACAAGCACTTACGGCTCTCTACCCCCGTAGATGTAAAAATCAGCCGGAACAAGATAAATGCAATTCCTGAAGACTGGCTTTCTCGGATAGGCTTTAGTCGCCGTCCATTATAGCATTATACTGCTGCTTTTAATATCTCCACGGTGATAACGTGAGCTAGCCGACTTCCTTGAACGCTCAGATTTCTCAGCAGGACCGGTCATGCATGCTGAATGAACGTATGAATGTCTGGAACACATTTTTATGCCTACAGCGCCTTTATAAAGAAATGAAACCCGAGTCTTTGTAATTTGAAAGTAGTACTTTTTTTTTTTCTCAAGAAAATAACCAGATACTCACTGATAGTCAATCATGACGTTTCAATATTAGATACACAGGGGCTTAATAATTTATGCAATTACCTGTCACACTGCGGATATATTTTGAACCCCTTATAAAGGTTTTCGTTTCATGATTTGTTCCAAATGAAATGGAAATGGAATGAACAAATACTGGTTATATCATTGTTATCTCATCTTCAAGTGAAAAAGACTAAAATACCCAAGTTGTTCACGACCTAACTGGAAAAAAGTATCCAATCTATATGCTGCGACCGACTTTTGTAAAGCTCAATTTTATCTTTCCAGGCTGTCAAGATGGTGATCCCTATGTGCAAGTTTACAAGATGATTATGACCTTGGACATGACCTTTAACCCTTTTGAACAAGGTGAAGGACTGCTAACAAGAATCCTGTGGTGGTGTCGACAATTCTCGAGGAAAAAGCAGTTGAAACAGCCTATTATAGGCAAGAACTGCGGAAGGTTATCAATAGTAATAATAGTAGCAGTAGTAGTATTAGAAGTAGGCTTATAGTAGTTGAATTGTAGTAGTAGTAATGATAATAATAATAGTAATAATAAAAATAATAATAACAATGATAATAATAATAACAATGATGTTAAAATAATCATTATCATACGAAAAATAGAAATTATTGTTATCATGTTTTTTAATGACAATTTACCTTTCGCCTGTCACTTAAGAGTTCCATCACATCATGTCGTCATTTTATTATCATAATTGCTCTTTTCAATCGGTTACCATTTCTTGATTCTAATTATGATAAAACACATTACTCATGATTGTGTTCCGAAACTTTTTTTTAATGTGGACGGGAGACAGCTGTTCTTTTTAAATGTTCTTGAAATTTTTAATTCATTTAATTATTTCAATACCCAGAGGAAGACAGGTAGTGGATTGTGATTATTTTGGAGAAAGAGTGGATTTTTGAAGACTCTTTCTTTTGTTTGAAAGTGTTTGTGTGTTTATCAAATGGCCAGTGACAACTGCAAACCTCTTTAAAAGTTAGATTTCAAACTACGTAGTCAATTATTGTCATCAGATTTTTTTTTTCTACAAATCGAAGGAATAATTATATGTAGGATTCTACCTCAGGACTACAATTTACATTATCAACTAAACATACACAACATCAGCCACAGATCCAACTATAAATGATCTGTTTCAGCAATGCACATTTCGATAGACGTTATTTGAAAAGTAAATAGAAGAACCAAAGAAATTGAAAAAGTCTAAATCTTAAACAGACAGGCATCGTCATCGTCTATGTTTTCATAGTGTCTGTGAAACGAGTGTGTGTTTTATGTATATTATCCATATTACTTGTGTACGTCATTATTTGGAAAATTAACAACGGAATTAGTGGAACTTCTATCATCAAATCAGGGCGCTTATGCGACGTTAAAATACGAAGATATATACGTATCTATGAATTTGATTATATGAGATTAAAGCTTCTGGAAAACAGGGAAAGCAGAATATGCATGATAGTTGTAATGACATCTTAAAAAAATATTGTCCCTTAATGAGTGCAGTACCACACAAGGACATTAAATAACGTATAGATCCAGGTGGTAACGACCATTACACTATGACCACCTGTAAAAACTGCTCGGGAGTCTTCTTATGCACAATCATGCAATCTAAACAGACCTTCTACGTGTAAACAGAGAAAACAACCTCTTTCAAATATTTTAAATCACGGCGGCGATTGAGATCACCATTAAAGGACTCGTGTCAGTGAGTCGTCTAACTATTACTAGCATATCCATACCAATTAACTCTAAGATATTACGTGATGTAACACAGAAATGTTTCTATGCTTTTGATAAATTGCAAACTCTTTCATTGTTACGGGAACTTTATTTGTCATATTCCGTCATAGAACCCTGTTTTTTGATATGTAACTATTTCTACATATGTATGCGAACACGTCTGTTGTGTGTACGGAACCCTTCGTTGACATAACGGAGGAGAATATACTAATATATGCAGATGATCAACTTTAAGTAGTCCTGTGAAACGCTAATAAGGGATTTAGTGACCTGTAAACAAGAATACGTTCTTGTCGCTTTTGTTTATGTGCGGTCGTAATCTAATGGTCGATACAAAGCGGGTCTAAAGGTTGATTGTGGGTTGAACTGTGTGTTTTAAAATATTGGGGACTTTGTTCCATTGCGCACAGCTGTGGAGGACTTTGCAGCAAGATACAACGTACGAGGTGATCTGGCCTGAGCGACAGATTTCGTATCGCAACGATGGCTCATCAACCTACCAGAAATCCCGCTCCTACTGGCAAGGCTATCCTGTGGATGACTCCTCGCATGATCTCCACGGCTTTTGCCAAGTGCCTGAGTGGTGTTCCCGGCTGCCAAGTATGGATAGAGCCTTTCGGCTTCTCCTTCTTTGCCAGAGAAGAAATGAAGAAAGCAGGTATCACCGAACTACCTTGGTGCTACGATGGTCACGAGAAGGAATTCAAAGTGGCGTCTGAGAACCTCGAGAAGGTTTTCAATTGCTACTTCCCTACAGGAAGACTACCGTAAGTTATCAAAAAAGAAACAAGAAATTCACGAAGGATTAATAAAGAGTTGGGTTTCAAAAGGTACTACATCCATGATTTCAAGTTCTGAGAAAAACTTAATTTTTTGATTAACATGTTCAGCAAGCTCAGATTGGAATAATATTTCTTCCCATTATATATTACAACACTAATACCACTCTAAAAGAAAATCCAGGTGCTTCCTTTTTTTTAAATGAATTAATCATTTTTATATTTTTGTACTACCTTATGAAACCGACATTTCACATACCAGAAATGGATTCATTTTGATATCATGTGATGTTTCATGGATTTATTTTTTTCAGCCATTGCGTTGATGGGGATGGGATATGAGGTCAAATGGACCAATAGGTAATTGGCAATGCCCTGCCCCAATTAACAGCTAGAATAACAAAATAGTTCACATCTAACCCGCTTCTCCCTTGCTGACCAATATTCTGAATAAATGATTGTCATTGGTCATGAGCATTCAAACAAATTCCGTCCGCTTTAATGTCCTGGATCCATCGAGCATGAGGGGGGGGGGGGGTCCATCATGCACTAAATGTAATAGTAGGGGAGGAGTCACGAAAGGACAGCGCCCCAATACAGGATTATTCAACCAGTGTGCGAGGACATTTGGACATACGGTACCTGCTATGTTTCCCTGCTATTTTTTCCTCCACAGACTTTATTTCTCGTCTTCCTTCTACACCACCCGATTTTTTTCTTTCTGCTTTCTTCCGATTCTTGTTTTCTTTTTCTTTTCACCGTGTGATTTTTCTTTACCCTTTTCTCCCTTTTTTCTCTCATGGATATTTCTCATGATGTTAGTGTTTCTTCTTTGTAATCATTTTTTTTTTTTGCTATTTTGCTTTCTGTGAGTTATCCCGTCAGGTGTCCCTAGAACTCTACCATTGATAGTAGTAACACAGTAACTGACAGTAAACGCAGTGCATGGGACTACACAAAAGTTACTTATTTTTCCAGATTCGCCACTTTTTCTCATTTGCTATTGGCCACTCCTGTTCATCCCTGCCCTGGTCCTTTTCTTGGGATGGTTTGTTATGTAATTGAATTTTCCTTCATTTTTCCCCCATTGCTTGATCAAATTGTGATGAAATTTTCCAAGATATTTGCCAGATTTGCGTGGTGATTTTAACAGGAAGCCAAAAGCCAAAAGGCAACTTCTATTGTTCACAGTTTAGGTCAGTAATACAAATGATGCACAGGACAGAGTGGATCGGTGAGATTTGGATGAGCGAGTTCAACTTTGGAAGTGTTTAAACCCACGAGCGCAGCGAGTGGATTTTAGACCGTTCTATAGTTAAACGAGGGCATCCAATTCTCACTGATCCAGGAAATGGGCCTGTGCATCATTTGTGTTATAAAATGGGCCCGTAAATTCATGAAATACAACCACTTTCCCCATCATGCCTCCGGTACACCTATCACACTATACAAGACTTGAGTCGTGCGTTCGGATTTTACCGGACGCATGGCTCAGTGTGGCTCAGTAAAAATCTATGCATGACAATAGACCAATCAAATTGCAGAGATTCTAAAGCCCATATTTTTATAAAAGGCAGTGGTAGAGCGATCAAGTCAATACTCCTCTCTGATTGGTCAATTTTCCTATGATGTCAATGGAATGGATGTAGTACCTTATGAAACCGAACTTATTTTTTAATGTAATTCTTCAATACTTTCTGGTTGGAAATTCAGCTTTATGTTCGGATAAGTGTATTCAAAAGAGGTCCTAAAATGAGTACATTCAGACCAAAAGTGGTTTTAATAAAAAATGGATGCATTACCATTTTTTTTTGCAACTGAGCTCTTCAAAAGTACAAAAATGTTTATTGGCCTAGGAATTCGGCATATCTCTGAGTAAAAAGGACGGAGAGAGAGAGAGAGAGAGAGAAAGAGAGGAAATAAGTTTTTCATCTTGCCTTGCTTTGTTTTGCCTTCGTACTTTAATATGTAAATGTATTTTGGTTCCGTTTATTGCTGGTTTATTTTTTCTATAGACCATCAAAGCCGAACGAGTGCATATTTGCTGAAAGACAATACTGTCAAAAACTATAGGTTATCATTGAATCAGTTCGCGTCTCAGTCAGCACAGTACGTTGCTTCAGAACGACGAAGTTAACGCGTTTAATTTATTTGATTTACATGGAGATGAAGACCGAATGGTTTTGAAGCGCCATGCCCTTTCTCGATTAGGTATGCATGTAAGAAATCCATCCATCTTTCCTTTCGCAAGACGTGCCCGCCATAGTAGCAGAAATTTCACGAGATGTGAATAACGCTTTTTTTAATCAAACCGTAATGACATGAAGAGTATCATGAACTCTTAATTCCTAGATCTGTTAATGCTCACATGAGGAGATGGTATAGTTTCAGCAATTTGTTTCATTATCAGGTATGCAAACGTAAAAAAGTCCCTGGAGGAATCTGACAGCAAGTATGTATTCGTGAAGGATGAAAGCGTGTCGATGCAATCCGACGACGCCAGGAAGTATCTCCCAACTGGCTACAAGCACTCTTTCTTACTTCGGCACCCTCTCCTGGTCTTCAACTCCCTCCGAAAGGCATTGTTTAGGCAACTATCTGCCAGCAACATCCTGAAGGATGAGTCTCACAAAAGCGAGGACGTGTATGACTTGCGCCTTTACGTCCGTGACTACTACGTCGAAGACCTCTTCGAAAACCATTATAACATGTGGAAGTACGTGAACGAGAACATCGATCCATCCCCTATGGTGATCGACGCTGCCGACCTCCTCGACCATCCCCATCAGGTGGTATCCAAATACTGCGAGTCCGTGGGTTTCCCTTACTCGGAGTCTCTGCTGAAATGGAACCCTTCGCCGGAAGTAGCTACTGCCTGGAAGTGGCCGTCGGACACTTTGTACCGCAACAAGATTTTTGGGGGTCCATCTATGGAGAGTTCCGAGTTCACCAAAGCGCCACCTGTTCCAGCGAAGGAGCAGCTTACCGAAGACGTGGTAGAGCTCGCAGAGCAGGCGATGCCATTCTACGACGAAATGTATCGTCATCGACTGCAGATTTCTGCCTAGACCGTCCTGAGTCAAACGTTATCTAGAGCTCAGTCGGATAAAATTTCAAAATTGATATCTTGAAATAGATGTTAAAGGGATGGCATAGTATCGATTGAGATGAGGTTTCAGCTTTAAACTTTTTGCCACATGCTTACAAACCACTTTATGAATGTTAAAGAGCATACATTTCTAGAGAAATGCAAAGTTTATTTGATGAAAAGCAGTTTTGGAATTGCTGTGCTAAAAAAAAAAATGTTAAACAAAACGATCGTATAGTAAAAACAAAGTGGGTCATATCTCGGCCATGAAAACTAATTTTCATCAAATATACTCTGAATTTTTGTTAGAATTATATGCTTTTACATATTTCATATCATATTATATGAGGTTTCTCATCATCTTAAAAAAATCCCCCCCCCCCTAATAGTTGAAAATCTGAAGTCCCATCTGACCTGGAACTATACCATTTCTTTAATCTAAGAGTGTTCATGGGATACACAATTTGAATAAGAATTATTCCACATTAATCTTTGCTTCCTTCTGATCTGGCGAAACGAAGATAAAATTTTTACTGAAAGGTTATGCTCCTCAGCAAGTTTAATCCTATATTTTTCGTTTACCATAATTAACATCTTCAAAAGTTTGACATGAGGGTTCGTATACGTTATCAAATCAATCTAAATACAAATACACTGTAAGTAGTGCAATGACATCGTAATAATTGTCACTGAAACAAGGGAAAGTTTCCTGGAGTTTGCAACTTTCCTAGACTGCACTAGCCTTTCGTGAGATCTCGTTTAGGTGCATAATAGCTAGATAACACACTAGTACGATACCTTTGATGCTGATTCCAATCTCCCAATTAATGCGGAGAAAACATATCCTAATTTCAGTCTTAACACGGACAAGGTATGTTTACACAGTGCATTTATAATGACTACACATTCCTTTGAACACTCCGTATTGCACTTAGCGTTTTTGAAAGTAATGGAACAGTGTGACCTTTACTGTCCTATCACAACTCAAAATAAGGACGAGTTACTATCATTAGAACAAAATCAGCGCTTGCTGAGCAATTACTGTTTGATATCTCTGAGCTGGATATAAATAGACATATGGCTTACCATTCTATGTAAAGGTGTTGAATTATGTCATCAGAGTAAGAAGTGCTCGTATTCTTGAAAGATAACTTAATTTGTAGACCCGATGAACTATGACAGAAATTTATCTGCCCATCTCTCAATTTTTCTTTACATTTTGATAAAGAGATGCACTGTATTCTTCACTACAGCTATAGGAATTCGAACATTTCTTCATTCACAAAGTTAAGACTGTATATAATACATGCATTTTGTATCGCACTTAGTAATAATTTAGAATGAAGATATCTAGGATTAATAAGATTTGCAGTCTTTATATACCGAACAGTTAACGTTGTCACCATCATGAACGTCCGGTCACTGTACGACTCTAACTTTAATGATTTTACTCCAATATCCCTTATTTTGCTGTTTTCTTTTCTACAAAAGTAAAGATATTGGGCACATTGTACCAGTAATATTATGTAATCTGAATTTGTATCAAATTGATGAATATTTCTCTTTTCTTTTGCAGCTTACCACGGCATTGGTTTACAAAAGAAAAAAAAAAATCAGTCACAGTCTGCTTGTCATTACGTTTGAATGTATGGGGTGGCCACAAATTATCTGAATCGAAATCAGTTAAAGAAATGCATAATTACGTTTTCATGCTTATTTCGTTTCTGGTTCTGTACTTAAAGAGTGAGACAATTAATCCTAGTTTGTTTGATATTGTAAGTATTGACTTATGTACATCATGTCAAACATCGTCTAGTTTTTAGAAGGTATCATAATTTTGTTGAAATACCAATGTTATAGAATTACTTCAAAGGGAAAACCAGGCATTCTAGTACTTTAGATTTACTTCAAAGGAAAAACCGGCCATTCTAGTATGTCTGTCAGTTGACATTGTTGTTTTTTTTAAACTTTTTTTCGTATATCTGTTTGTAGTTTCATTAAGGCATTGTTCGTTCTCTTATGTATGATCTGAGGGTCCCATACGGTACAGGCTTTGTTTTTTTAGTGGGACCCTCCATTTCCATTCAAATCCTTGAATTATGCATATGTATACCTTACAAAAATGAATGTATGTTGTTACTTGTTTGTTAATGTACGTTTTTGAAATTATTACAAATAATATTATATTCTGTTAATGAATTGTATATAATTTTACCTATTTATTCAATGGAAATGAAAAATAGAGTTGACTAATTGATTGATTGATTGTGTGCTCTTGGTGCATTTCTTGTTATTGAGTGCATATTTGTCCACATATATTCTCATTTGGAAGTTATTCCGTGAAATTCTTAGATGAAGACCAAAATTGAACCAGCACACAAAGTCTGG
Source organism: Diadema setosum (assembly GCF_964275005.1). Taxonomy (NCBI): domain Eukaryota; kingdom Metazoa; phylum Echinodermata; class Echinoidea; order Diadematoida; family Diadematidae; genus Diadema; species Diadema setosum. The sequence continues at coordinate 22,307,341 of NC_092700.1, read as the reverse complement.
TTAGTACCCCTCAATTACGTTCAGACGGTGATCCTTAACCTGGAGAAGAGCTATCTTCGAGGATATTTCGTAGTGAAGAACAGCATAGACGAACTCGAAGGTAAGCTAACTTGAGAAGTTAACTGCAAGATAGCTAACCAGGAGACCTAATGGATTAGCGCTCTATCAACGAGCTGCGGGGGGGGGGGGGGGGGCACTCGTAGTTTAGCACTGTGTGAGTGGACAAGATAATCAATGTGATGAACTTGTAGATAAGCCTGACCTCCTCATAAACTCAGTCCCCAGCCCAGCATTTTCCTCTGCTTCCGGGCCGATTTAAATGCACAACATGGACAATGGTGGATGGAGTCGAAACATATTACAGTACTCTCCGCATAATCGGATAGGCTCGGGCAGAACGTTTCTTACCCGGTTAAGCACGTCTCATTCACAATTGACACACACAATGTGTATGTACATGCATTGTACACTGCACCAAACACCTACACTGTATGCTTAAAGATAATAAAAAGTTTTGGTACCTCAAAAATTTCCTTGTCTTAGTTTGTGTTTCAGGTTAAAGTACCTTTCATATAACTAACACTGTGAGACTTACTCACCCCAAAGTGCTCTCATGTCTTAGTAATCATGCAATTAACTGCGACCAGCAGCCCCATACGCATAGCGACAAGCAGTCCCATACGCATAGCGTAATCGGGCTTCGCATTGTAGCATTCAAGATCATGACAGATTTAGTATCGCGGGATAAATGTTAACTTAAAATACCAAAAATTCTTCAATTTGAAGACTTACCAATTAAGTGAAGTATTGAAAACAGGCTTCGGGCAACGTTTGGTTCTGCCTATAGTCCCTTTCTGTTCGAATTGATGACTGAATGTGACTCAGCCGAGAGGACCTTGGGAGAGCTACATACACCATGTACACTGAATACTACAGCCAGTGCATGGGAACACATCACATGCGCACAAATTTCAAATCCCATATCAACGGATAAGATGTTTGTGTGCGCATGCGCTGGCCGTAGTAGTCAGTGTATGCATCGGTTCATGGTGTATATAGCTCTCCCAAGGTCTTCTCGACCGAGTCACATTCAGTCATCAATTCGAAAAGAAAGGGACTATATTGGCAGAACCAAACGTTATTCGAAGCCTGTTTTCAATAATTCATCTTAATTGGTAAGTCTTTAAATCGAAGAAATTTTGGGATTTTAAATTGACATTTACCCGCGATACTAATTCTGTCATGATCCTGAATGTTACAATGCGAAGCCCCATTACGCTATGCGTATGGGGCTGCTGGTCGCAGTTAGCTATGCGTACAATGGGCTGCACGCTGCTGGTCGCAGTCAGTGGTTTCGTACAATATTATTTATCGACGCTGTACGGCGACGGCTCTGGACGAAACCATTATTGCATGATTACGAAGACATGAGAGCACTTTGGGGCGAGTAATTCTCACAGACAACGTACTTTAACGTGAAACAAAAACCAAGACAAGGAAATTCAGGGAAACTTTTGAGGTACCAAAACTTTTTTATTATCTTTAACCGCGTGCTTGCACGGTACATTATACATACCTTACACTTGCTCAGTCACGAGCAATAATTTACACTCTTTTTTATGGACAAATATGTCTTCAGAAAACTTTGTCGTTTGACTATAGCCTCCTCGCTAAACACGCAGGCATTTTCCAAAATGAACACGTCTCTTTGCGCGCAGTAGTCATGTAGAACGTCGGGTTACTTTTCGAGAAGTGACTGGGGAAGAGCAAAATTATGGAGCTGGTGCGTGGCCTGATTTTCGTTGCAAACTTCTCGTACCATGAACCTTGTTAGCCATTAATGTTTATGTATATCCATTTATATGTATGGTACCATCAATGTATTATGTGTATGTATCTGCATGAGTAATGACATAATGCAGGAACCAATAAAATCAAATCAAATCAAATCAAATCAAATCAAATGTTGTTGTTGCGGAGCAAAGGGAGAAGCGCAAACTGTTAAACTCCTGTCTGTAATTTGGGAGTGCCAGCTACATGTGAAATGTTCGTTTACGTGTGGCAAGTCGGTACGTGTGCATGTGTTTTCATGTTTAATCACTCCCCAAATGATCGGTCTTCTTTTTGATTAAGCGGAGAATGCGATTAGCTGTTGAAAATTTGACATTCATGATTTCTTAAAGTGTTATATCTGCGATGAAATGTAGGTCGAAATTAGATTAGAATAAAATTATTCACCCATTTATGCGGAGAGGCAACCCGATTATTGGGTAATTATTTTTAATGTGCATTGGAACAGTCTGACATTATTACTCAATTAAACGGAGTACCCGTTTAAGCGATACCCGATTACGCGGAAAGTAATGTATTACACCCTCGTTACCATTATCGCGAAACTTCTGGTTCTGTCAGTGTCTGTGTTTTTATTGTCGAGTGGGACTCGCTCGTAGTTACGGGGGCACGGGCTTATCCTAAATTATAGCTACCTTCCAGAATAAGCTTCTCTTTTTGAACGGGCGTCGTAGTTAGGCAAGGTATCAGGGCTTATCCTTGAAGATAGCTATTCTCGAGTTAAGGATTACAGTCTGAACTTAACTGTAGTGCTTGCACATGCATTATGGATTTTTTTTTTCCTCGTCAGCAATCCAAGCATCTTACCATTTAGATACAGGTCAACCATACATTTTTTTTTTCTCTAAAAATACAAGAAGATTTTTTTTTTTTTTGTCAACAAGTTTGTAATGGCTATTATCGTCGAATTTTTCCGCAATGTCCATGTTGAATAGTATGAATGATATGAGTAATGAAATGGATGTGTTGTGTAATTACACCCACGCACGGAGGATGTATACATATCCGTACATGCCGCAAATAGCTAAGAAGATTATAAGCCTGATATACTTACTTCTAAACTCACAAACGCCCAAGTTGATACTTGATTTTGATGCGAATGAGACCTGCCCAACAGATATCACTTGGAAGATAATGAAATTTCATCATCTTATTTAGAATCAAATAAATTTATTACACGTATTTCACACTTTAATATCAGGAGTCTGTGATCAATTCCATGTGTTCGTGAATAAAATCAAGTTTGACAGTCAAGTTATCGGAATCAATGAAGACTGGAAAGGAAACATCACCTTTTTCCCAATTTACCCATTACTGGTTTCACACTATTCAGTGACAACAAGACCGGCAAAAAACAAACAAACAAACAAAGTAACAAAAAAACCCAAAACAAAACAAAAAGGGTGGGGATGGGCTTTACGTCACTCAGGATTTTAATATGCAATTATTTTAGATATAGGTAGGTGAGCGAAGGTGTCGTGTGTACGAAACCCCTTCGTTGACATAACGGAGCAGATATGCACATATGCAGATGATCAACATTGAGTTTTGCTGTGAAACACTGATGAGGGTTTACGTGACTTGTAGATATAATGAAAAAGCCTTTCTTGCCGCTTTACGTGTGGTCATAAACTAATGGTTGGGACAATTTGCATCTACAGATTTGTTGAGGGTTATCTGAGTGTTAAAGGGAGCGTATAGTTTTGGTTGAGACCTAACTTCAGGTTTCTAATATTTTGATGAGATAATGAGAAACCTCTCATAAGATATCAAACAGCATGTAGTTCCAAGAGGGATTCAACATTTGTATGATGAAAATCGGTTTCAGAATGGCTGAGATATAAAAAAGGGGCATTCCGAATAAATAACGGGACACACCTTTTATTACGATCGCTTTGTCTTACTTTGTTATTGGACGTCCCAGGGATTGCAAAACCAATTTTCATCTAACAAACTTTGGATTCTTCTTAAAATGGTATGCTCTGTGTTAATTCATAAGTGATTTCTTGGTATCTCACAAGTTAAAAGCCCAATTCTCATCTCCCCCAGTACTATACAAGCCCTTTCAGATATTAGAGACTTCTTTGCATTAATTGCGCATAGTTGTAGAGGACTTTGCAGCAAGATACAGCGTAAGAGGTGATCTGGCCTGAGCGACAGATTTCGTATGGTAACGATGGTTAATCAACCAACCAGCAATCCCGCTCCTACGGGCAAGGCTATCCTGTGGATGACTCCTCGGATGATCTCCACAGCTTTTGCTAAATGCATGAGTGGTGTTCCCGGCTGCCAAGTACAATGGATTCCCGTTATAAAGAAGTCCTCGGGACCGACAGTTTTTTTGTCGTTATACCGAAATTTCGTTATAACAGAACAAATAACCAATAGGAATACACAGAGCGGTTAATGTTGCGGTCTGAATTTTTACTTCGTTGTAACCGGAATTTCGCAATAATCGTGTTCGTTATAACGGGATTTCACTGTATGGGTAGGGCCGTTCGGCACAGGTACGTTTCTGCACTTTCGGAAAGTTATGGTGAGGACCTTTGTATGCCATATTTCGTCGAATAACAGAACCCAGTTTCTTTTAACAACAATTTTTAGATATGTGTGCGAGTATGTTGTGTGTACGGAAATATTTTGTTGATATAACGGAACAGACATGCATATTTGCAGACTTTCCACCTTGAGACTTCATGCGAAATACGTGACTTGTAAGAAGACTCCCTGTCCCCTTTACGTGTGGTCATGAATTAATGGTTGTGACATTTTGGGTCTAAAGGTTGATAATAGGGGTCTTACTGAGTGTTTAAGATATTCGAGACTTCGTTGCATTGCGCATACCAGTAGAAGACTTTGCAACGAGATACAACGTAAGCGGTGATTTCGCCTGAGCGACAGATTTCATAGTAACGATGGCTAATCAACCGACCAGCAATCCCGCTCCTACGGGCAAGGCTATCCTGTGGATGACTCCTCGCATGATATCCACGGCTTTTGCTAAATGCATGAGTGGTGTTCCCGGCTGCCAAGTATGGATAGAACCTTTCGGCTTCTCGCACTTTGCCAGGGAAGAAATGAAGAAAGCAGGTATCACCGAACTACCTTGGTGCTACGAGGGTCACGAGAAGGAATTCAAAGTGGCGTCTGAGAATCTCGAGAAGATTTTCAATTGCTACTTCCCTACGGAAAGACTACCGTAAGTTTAAAAAAGAAGAGAGAGAGAGAGAGAGAGAGAGAGAGAGCGAAGAAATTCACTGATAAAAAATGTACGAAAAAACACTGTTAATTGGCCTAGGATTTCAGTATACTTCGGAGCAAACACACACACACACACACACACACACACATATGATAGAGAGAGAGAGGGGGGGGGGGGTAAATATTTGGTTGTTGTTGACTTTGTTCTGACTTCATACTCGTGTATATTATTGTCGGTATTTCACTTCTTCAATCTTTCGTTGTTGTTTTCGGTATAGGCCGCCAATGCAAAGCCAGTGCATATTTAGCTGATACAATGTCAAACACTATTTAAGCTGAAATATGAATTTTAATCAATTCATGTCTTAATCAGCAAAATGCGTAGCTTTGGAACAACTATGTTACCGCATTCATTTTGAATTATTTATTATGGAGATGAAGATCTATATATTTTGATTAGGTAAAGGATGCTTGCAAAAAGCCATACTTCTTTCCTTTCATAATTATGGCGTGCCGCCGTAATAACAGGATTTTTCCTGTGAATATTATTGTTCTTTTTTTTATTAAACTGTTATAATATGAAGAGAATCATGAACTTTTTTATTTGTGAGCGCAGACTATAGTTTCAGCAATTTGCTACATCATCAGGTATGCAAACGTGAAAAAGGTCCTGGAGGAATCCGACAGCAAGTACGTATTCGTGAAGGATGAGAGCGTGTCGATGAAAGTCGACGACGCCAGGAAGTATCTCCCAACTGGCTACAAGCACTCTTTTTTACTTCGACATCCTCTCCTGGTCTTTAACTCCTTCCGGAAGGCGTCGTTTAGGCAATTTTCTGCCAGCAACATCCTGAAGGATGAATCTCACAAAAGCGAGGATGTATATGACTTGCGCCTTTACGTCCATGACTACTACATCGAAAACCTCTTCGAAAACCATTATAAGATGTGGAAGTACGTGAAGGAGAACATCGATCCGTCCCCTATGGTGTTCGACGCTGCCGACCTCCTCGACCATCCCCATCAGGTGGTATCCAAATACTGCGAGTCCACGGGTTTCCCTTACTCTGAGTCTCTGCTGAAATGGGACCCCTCGCCGGAAGTAGCTACTGCCTGGAAGTGGCCGTCGGACACTTTGTACCGCAACAAGATTCTCGTGGGTCCATCTATGGAGAGTTCCGAGTTCACCAAAGCGCCACCTGTTCCTGCGAAGGAGCAGTTCACCGAAGACGTGGTAGAGCTCGCAGAGCAGGCGATGCCATTCTACGACGAAATGTATCGTCATCGACTGCAGATTTCTGCCTAGAGCGTCCTGAGTCAAACGTTCTCTATAGAGCTCTATCGGATGAAATTTCAAAATCGATGTCTTAAAATAGAGGTCTCGTTAAATAGAGAAATTCAATGTTTATTTGATGATAAGCAGTTTTGGAATTGCTGTGATAAAAATCAATGTAAAATAAAACGATCGTAACACAAAATGGGTCCTTCCTTTCAATATACAGTAGCTTTCTTTGTTTTGTATATATTTTAGCCAGTTTAAAACGAATTTTCATCAAATAGACTCTGCATTCTTGTTAGAATTTTACGCTGTTACATATTTCATTTCATATTATTAGAGATTTCTCATCTGAGCCAGAACTATTAATACCATCCCTTTAATCTAACAGAGTTCATGGGATACATAACTTGAATAACAGTTGTTCCATCATAATCTTTACTTCCTTCTGACCTGGTGAAAAGAAGATATTAATTTCTACTGATAGGTTATGCTCCTCCTATTTTTGTTTACCATAAATGAGACCTTCAATAGTTTGACATGAGGGTTTTTAGTTATCAAATCAAGTTTATAGAATGAATTGTAAGTATTGCAATGACCTTGTAATAATTGTCATTGGAACAAGGGAGAGTTTGCTGGAGTTTGCAACTTTCCTGGACTGCACTATATCCTTTCGTGAGATCTCATATAGGTGTATAATAGCTATAGATGACTCATTAGTATGATACCTTTAATGTTGATTCCAATCGCCGCCATGTTAGCGCGGAGAAGACATATCCTAATTTCAGTCTTAACACGTACAAGGTATGTTTACACCGTGCATTGATAATGACTACACAATCTTTTGAAAACTCCGTATAGAGCACTTAGCTTTTTCGAAAGTAATGGAACAGTGTGACCTTTACTGACTGATCACAACTCATAATAAAGACGAGTTAATATCATTAGAACAAAATCAACACTTGCTGAGCAATTACCGTTTGATATCTTTGAGCTGGATATAAATAGACACATGATTTGCCATTTTATGTTTAAAGATGTTGAATTATGTCATCAAAGTAAGAAGTGCTCGTATTCTTGAAAGATAACTTGATATGTGGTGATATGTTGTGATGAACTATGATAGAAATTTGCTTGCCCATCTCAATTTTTCGTTACATTTTGATATAGGGATACACTGTATTCTTCACTAGTTAGCTACAACAGTTTGAGCATTTCTTCATTCACAAAGTTACGACTGTACATGATAGATGTGTTACGGCGGTGAGTTGGCTCAGTCGGTAGCTCGTCTGCCTCACGATCACTCGGCCCGGGTTCGAGCCCGAGTCTGGACTGAGCAATGTTGTGTGTGAGCATACCGTCCCCTTTAGCAAGAGGCAAAACACTCTGTCCCTCGGATAGGACATAAAATGGGGGTCCCGTGTATGAGAGAGTAACAACTCATGCACGTAAAAGATCCCGCTTCATTCATCGCAAAGAGCAGGGTGTTTAACCCGGTGAAGTGGTCCCACCTCACATCCAATCGACCCCATGGAAGACCAGCTTAACGTAGCTGAATATGGGCTATCCAGCTACCTTCTCAGAAGGAAAATGAACAAACAAAACAAAACATGTATTTGGTATCGCACTTAGTAATAATTTAGAATGAAGTTATCTAGGATTGATTTGGAGTCTTAATGTACCAAAGAGTTTGTATAATGTTGTCACCATCATGAACGTCCGGTCACTATACAACTCTAAATCTAATGATTTTACTTCAATATCGTTCTATTTCATTTTTGTTTAAGCAACAGTAAAGACCTTGGGCACATTGTATCAGTAATCTGTAATCTGAATTTGTATTAAAATGATGAATATTTTCTTTTCTTTTCCTGCTTATAACAGGCTTGGGTTGACAAAAGAAAAAAGAAATCAATCATAGTCTGTTCATCATTAAGTTTAAGGGGGTGGCCACAAATTTTCTGAATCGAAATCAGTTGAAGAAATGCATATTTACGTTTTCATGTTTAATGCGTTTCTGGTTCTGTACTTAAAGAGTGAGACAATTAATTTTAGTTTGTTTGATATTGTAAGTATTGGCATCATGTCAAACATCGTCTAGTTTTCGAGTTCTTAGAAGGTATAATTTTGTCGAAATACAAATTAATAGATTTACTTGAAAGTGAAAATCACCCATTCTAGTATTTTAGATTTACTTCAAAGGAAAAACCGGCCATTCCAGTATGTCTGTCAGTTGACATTGTTTTTTTTTTATAATTTTGTTTCATATATCTGTTGGAAGTTTCATTAAGGCATTGTTCGTTCTCTTATTTGTATACCTTAAAAAATGAATTTACGTTGTTACTTGTGATCACATGTATTTTGTTAATTTACCTTTTTGAAATTATTACAAATAATATGTTCTGTTAATGCATTGTATGTAATTTTCCCTGTTTATTCAATGGAAATGAAAAATAGAGTTGACTGATTGATTGATTGATTGATTGTGTGCTCTTGGTGCATTTCTTGTTTTGAGTGCATATTTGTCCACATATTCTCATTTGGAAGTTATTCTGTGAAATTCTTAGGTGAAGACCAAAATTGAACCAGCACACAAAGTCTGGTTAGTACCCCTAAATTACGTTCAGACGGTGATCCTTAACCTGGAGGAGAGCTATCTTCGAGGATATTTCGTAGTTAAGAACAGCGTAGACGAACTCGAAGGTAAGCTAACTTGAGAAGTTAACTGCAAGATAGCTAACCAGGAGACATAATGGATTAGCGCTCTATCAACGAGCCGCGGGGGGGGGGGGGGTGGGGGGGGGTACTCGTAGTTTAGCACTGTGTGGGTGGACAGGATAATCAATGTGATGAACTTGTAGATAAGCCTGACCTCCTCATGAACTCAGTCCCCTGCCCAGCATTTTCCTCTACTTCCGGGTCAATTTAAATGCACAACGTGGACAATGGTGGATGGAGTCGAAACAGTACTCTCCGCATAATGGGATAGGTTCAGGCAGAACGTTTCTTACCCGGTTAAGCGGAGACCCGATTAACAGAAGAACACGTCTCATTCACAATTGACACACACAATGTGTATGTACATGCATTGTACACTGCACCAAACACCTACACTGTATGCTTAACCGCGTGCTTGCACGGCACATTATACATACCTTACACTTGCTCAGTCACGAGCAATAATTTACGCTCTTTTTTATGGACAAATATGTCTTCAGAAAACTTTGTCTTGACTATAGACTCCTCGCTAAACACGCAGGCGTTTTCCAAAATGAACACGTCTCTTTGCGCGCAGTAGTCATGTAGAACGTCGGGTTTCTTTTCGAGAAGTGACTGAGGAAGAGCAAAATTATGGAGCTGGTGCGTGGCCTGATTTTCGTTGCAAGCTTCTCGTACCATGAACCTTGTTACCAATTAATGTTTATGTATATCCATTTATATGTATGGTACCATCAATGTATATGATATATTTGTATGTATGTCCATGAGTAATGACATAATGCAGGAACCAATAAAATCAAATCAAATCAAATCAAATCAAATCAAATGTTGTTGTTGCGGAGCAAAGGGAGAAGCGCAAACTGTTAAACTCCTGTCTGTATATATTGTGAGTGCCAGCTACATGTGAAATGTTCGTTTACGTGTGGCAAGTCGATACGTGTGCATGTGTTTTCATGTTTAATCACTCCCCAAATGATCGGTCTTCTTTTTAATTAAGCGGAGAATGCGATTAGCTGTTGAAAATTTGACATTCATGATTTCTTAAAGTGTTATATCTGCGATGAAATGTAGGTCGAAATTAGATTAGAATAAAATTATTCACCCATTTATGCGGAGAGGCAACCCGACTTTTGGGTAATTATTTTTAATGTGCATTGGAACAGTCTGACATTATTACTCAATTAAACGGAGTACCCGTTTAAGCGATACCCGATTACGCGGAAAGTAATGTATTACACCCTCGTTACCATTATCGAGAAACTTCTGGTTCTGTCAGTGTCTGTGTTTTTATTGTCGAGTGGGACTCGCTCGTAGTTACGGGGGCACGGGCTTATCCTAAATTATAGCTACCTTCCAGAATAAGCTTCTCTTTTTGAACGGGCGTCGTAGTTAGGCAAGGTATCAGGCCTTATCCTTGAAGGTAGCTATTCTCGAGTTAAGGATTACAGTCCTGAACTTAACTGTAGTGCTTGCACATGCATTATGGAAATATTTTTTTTTCCTCGTCAGCAATCTAAGCATCTTACCATTTAGATACCAGTCAACCATACATTTTTTTTCTCTAAAAATACAAGTAGATCTTTTTGTCAACAAGTTTGTAATGGCTATTATCGTCGAATTTTTCCGCAATGTCCATGTTGAATAGTATGAATGATATGAGTAATGAAATGGATGTGTTGTGTAATTACACCCACGCCCGGAGGATGTATACATATCCGTATATGCCGCAAATAGCTAAGAAGATTATAAGCCTGATATACTTACTTCTAAACTCACAAACGCCCAAGTTGATACTTGATTTTGATGCGAATGAGACCTGCCCAACAGATATCACTTGGAAGATAATGAAATTTCATCATCCTATTTAGAATCAAATAAATTTATCACACCTATTTTACACTTTAATATCAGGAGTCTGTGATCAATTCCATGTGTTCGTGAATAAAATCAAGTTTGACAGTCAAGTTATCGGAATCAATGAAGACTGGAAAGAAAATATCACCTTTTCCCCAATTTACCCATTACTGGTTTCACACTATTCAGTAACAACAAGACCGGCAAAAAACAAACAAACAAAGTAACAAAAAAAAAAAAACCCAAAACAAAACAAAAAGGGTGGGGATGGGCTTTGCGTCACTCAGGATTTTAATATGCAATTATTTTAGATATAGGTAGGTGAGCGAAGGTGTCGTGTGTATGAAACCCCTTCGTTGACATAACGGAGCAGATATACACATATGCAGATGATCAACATTGAGTTTTGCTGTGAAACACTGATGAGGGTTTACGTGACTTGTAGATATAATGAAAAAGCCTTTCTTGCCGCTTTACGTGTGGTCATAAACTAATGGTTGGGACAATAATATTTGCATCTACAGATTTGTTGGGGGTTATCTGAGTGTTAAAGGGAGCGTATAGTTTTGGTTGAGACCTAACTTCAGGTTTCTAATATTTTGATGAGATAATGAGAAACATCTCATAAGATACCAAACAGCATGTAGTTCCAAGAGGGATTCAACATTTGTATGATGAAAATCGGTTTCAGAATGGCTGAGATATAAAAAAGGGGCATTCCGAATAAATACTGGGACACACCTTGTATTACGATCGCTTTGTCTTACTTTGTTATTGGACGTCCCAGGGATTGCAAAACCAATTTTAATCTAACAAACTTTGGATTCTTCTTAAAATGGTATGCTCTGTGTTAATTCATAAGTGATTTCTTGGTATCTCACAAGTGAAAACCCCAATTCTCATCTCCCCCAGTACTATACAAGCCCTTTCAGATATTAGAGACTTCTTTGCATTAATTGCGCATAGCTGTAGAGGACTTTGCAGCAAGATACAGCGTAAGAGGTGATCTGGCCTGAGCGACAAATTTCGTATGGTAACGATGATTAATCAACCAACCAGCAATCCCGCTCCTACGGGCAAGGCTATCCTGTGGATGACTCCTCGCATGATCTCCACAGCTTTTGCTAAATGCATGAGTGGTGTTCCCGGCTGCCAGGTACAATGGATTCCCGTTATATTGAAGTCCTCGGGACCGACAGTTTTTTGTCGTTATATCGAAATTTCGTTATAACAGAACAAATAACCAATAGGAATACATAGAGCGGTAAATGTTGCGGTCTGAATTTTTACTTCGTTGTAACCGGAATTTCGCAATAATCGTGTTCGTTATAACGGGATTTCATTGTATGGGTAGGGCCGTTCGGCACAGATACGTTTCTGCACTTTCGGAAAGTTATGGTTAGGACCTTTGTATGCCATATTTCGTCGAATAACAGAACCCCGTTTCTCTTAACAACAATTTTTAAATATGTGTGCGAGTATGTTGTGTGTACGGAAACATTTTGTTGATATAACGGAACAGACATGCATATTTGCAGACTTTCCACCTTGAGACTTCATGCGAAATACGTGACTTGTAAGAAGACTCCCTGTCCCCTTTACGTGTGGTCATGAATTAATGGTTGTGACATTTTGGGTCTAAAGGTTGATAATAGGGGTCTTACTGAGTGTTTAAGATATTCGAGACTTCGTTGCATTGCGCATACCAGTAGAAGACTTTGCAACGAGATACAACGTAAGCGGTGATTTCGCCTGAGCGACAGATTTTCATAGTAACGATGGCTAATCAACCGACCAGCAATTCCGCTCCTACGGGCAAGGCTATCCTGTGGATGACTCCTCGCATGATATCCACGGCTTTTGCTAAATGCATGAGTGGTGTTCCCGGCTGCCAAGTATGGATAGAGCCTTTCGGCTTCTCGCACTTTGCCAGGGAAGAAATGAAGAAAGCAGGTATCACCGAACTACCTTGGTGCTACGAGGGTCATGAGAAGGAATTCAAAGTGGCGTCTGAGAATCTCAAGAAGATTTTCAATTGCTACTTCCCTACGGAAAGACTACCGTAAGTTTAAAAAAGAAGAGAGAGAGAGAGAGAGAGAGAGCGAAGAAATTCACTGATAAAAAATGTACGAAAAAAACATTGTTAATTGGCCTAGGATTTCAGTATACTTCGGAGCAAACATACACACACACACACACACACACACACACACACAGATATGATAGAGAGAGAGGGGGGGGGGAAATATTTGGTTGTTGTTGACTTTGTTCTGACTTCATACTCGTGTATATTATTGTCGGTATTTCACTTCTTCAATATCTTTCGTTGTTGTTTTCGGTATAGGCCGCCAGTGCATATTTAGCTGATACAATGTCAAACACTATTTAAGCTGAAATATGAATTTTAATCAATTCGTGTCTTAATCAGCATAATGCGTAGCTTTGGAACAACTATGTTACCGCATTCATTTTGAATTATTCATTATGGAGATGAAGATCTATATATTTCGATTAGGTAAAGGATGCTTGGAAGAAGCCATACTTCTTTCCTTTCATAGTATATGGCGTGCCGCCATAATAACAGGATTTTTCCTGTGAATATTATTGCTCTTTTTTATTAAACTGTTATGATATGAAGAGAATCATGAACTTTTTCATTTGTGAGCGCAGACTATAGTTTCAGCAATTTGCTACATCATCAGGTATGCAAACGTGAAAAAGGTCCTGGAGGAATCCGACAGCAAGTACGTATTCGTGAAGGATGAGAGCGTGTCGATGAAAGTCGACGACGCCAGGAAGTATCTCCCAACTGGCTACAAGCACTCTTTTTTACTTCGACATCCTCTCCTGGTCTTTAACTCCTTCCGGAAGGCGTCGTTCAGGCAATTTTCTGCCAGCAACATCCTGAAGGATGAATCTCACAAAAGCGAGGATGTATATGACTTGCGCCTTTACGTCCATGACTACTACATCGAAAACCTCTTCGAAAACCATTATAAGATGTGGAAGTACGTGAAGGAGAACATCGATCCGTCCCCTATGGTGTTCGACGCTGCCGACCTCCTCGACCATCCCGATCAGGTGGTATCCAAATACTGCGAGTCCATGGGTTTCCCTTACTCCGAATCTTTGCTGAAATGGGACCCCTCGCCGGAAGTAGCTACTGCCTGGAAGTGGCCGTCCGACACTTTGTACCGCAACAAGATTCTCGTGGGTCCATCTATGGAGAGTTCCGAGTTCACCAAAGCGCCACCTGTTCCTGCGAAGGAGCAGTTCACCGAAGACGTGGTAGAGCTCGCAGAGCAGGCGATGCCATTCTACGACGAAATGTATCGTCATCGACTGGAGATTTCTGCCTAGAGCGTCCTGAGTCAAACGTTCTCTATAGAGCTCTATCGGATGAAATTTCAAAATCGATGTCTTGAAATAGAGGTCTCTTTAAATAGAGAAATTCAAAGTTTATTTGATGATAAGCAGTTTTGGAATTGCTGTGATAAAAATCAATGTAAAATAAAACGATCGTAACACAAAATGGGTCCTTCCTTTCAATATACATTAGCTTTCTTTGTTTTGTACATATTTTAGCCAGTTTAAAACTAATTTTCATCAAATAGACTCTGCATTCTTGTTAGAATTTTACGCTGTTACATATTTCATTTCATATTATTAGAGATTTTTCATCTGAGCCAGAACTATTAATACCATCCCTTTAATCTAACAGAGTTCATGGGATACATAACTTGAATAACAGCTGTTCCACCATAATCTCTACTTCCTTCTGACCTGGTGAAAAGAAGATATTAATTTCTACTGATAGGTTATGCTCCTCAAGAAAGTTGAATCCTATTTTCGTTTACCATAAATAAGACCTTCAAAAGTTTGACATGAGGGTTTTTAGTTATCAAATCAAGTTTATAGAATAAATTGTAAGTATTGCAATGACCTTGTAATAATTGTCATTGGAACAAGGTAGAGTTTGCTGGAGTTTGCAACTTTCCTGGACTGCACTATATCCTTTCGTGAGATCTTATATAGGTGTATAATAGCTATAGATGACTCATTAGTATGATAACTTTAATGTTGATTCCAATCGCCGCCATGTTAGTGCGGAGAAGACATATCCTAATTTCAGTCTTAACACATACAAGGTATGTTTACACCGTGCATTGATAATGACTACACAATCTTTTGAAAACTCCGTATAGAGCACTTAGCTTTTTCGAAGGTAATGGAACAGTGTGACCTTTACTGACTGATCACAACGCATAATAAAGACGAGTTAATATCATTAGAAAAAAATCAACACTTGCTGAGCAATTACCGTTTGATATCTTTGATATGACTTGCCATTTTATGTTTAAAGATGTTGAATTATGTCATCAAAGTAAGAAGTGCTCGTATTCTTGAAAGATAACTTGATATGTGGTGATATGTTGTGATGAACTATGATAGAAATTTGTTTGCCCATCTCCTCAATTTTTCGTTACATTTTGATATAGGGATACACTGTATTCTTCACTAGTTAGCTACAACAGTTCAAGCATTTCTTCATTCATAAAGTTACGACTGTACATGATAGATGTGTTACGGCGGTGAGTTGGCTCAGTCGGTAGCTCTTCTGCCTCACGATCACTCGGCCCGGGTTCGAGCCCGAGTCTGGACTGAGCAATGTTGTGTGTGAGCATACCGTCACCTTTAGCAAGAGGCAAAACACTCTGTCCCTCGGATAGGACATAAAATGGAGGTCCCGTGTATGAGAGAGTAACAACTCATGCACGTAAAAGATCCCGCTTCATTCATCGCAAAGAGCAGGGTGTTTAACCCGGTGAAGTGGTCCCACCTCACATCCAATCGACCCCATGGAAGACCAGCTTAACGTAGCTGAATATGGGCTATCCAGCTACCTTCTCAGAAGGAAAATGAACAAACAAAACAAAACATGTATTTGGTATCGCACTTAGTAATAAGTTAGAATGAAGTTATCTAGGATTGATTTGGAGTCTTAATGTACCAAAGAGTTTGTATAATGTTGTCACCATCATGAACGTCCGGTCACTATACAACTCTAAATCTAATGATTTTACTTCAATATCGTTCTATTTCATTTTTGTTTAAGCAACAGTAAAGACCTTGGGCACATTGTATCAGTAATCTGTAATCTGAATTTGTATGAAAATGATGAATATTTTCTTTTCTTTTCCTGCTTATAACAGGCATGGGTTGACAAACGAAAAAAGAAATCAATCATAGTCTGTTCATCATTAAGTTTAAGGGGGTGGCCACAAATTTTCTGAATCGAAATCAGTTGAAGAAATGCATATTTACGTTTTCATGTTTAATGCGTTTCTGGTTCTGTACTTAAAGAGTGAGACAATTAATTTTAGTTTGTTTGATATTGTAAGTATTGGCATCATGTCAAACATCGTCTAGTTTTCGAGTTCTTAGAAGGTATAATTTTGTTGAAATACAAATTTAATAGATTTACTTGAAAGTGAAAATCACCCATTCTAGTATTTTAGATTTACTTCAAAAGAAAAACCGGCCATTCCAGTATGTCTGTCAGTTGACATTGTTTTTTTTTTTTATAATTTTGTTTCATATATCTGTTGGAAGTTTCATTAAGGCATTGTTCGTTCTCTTATGTGTATACCTTAAAAAATGAATTTATGTTGTTACTTGTGATCACATGTATTTTGTTAATTTACCTTTTTGAAATTATTACAAATAATATGTTCTGTTAATGCATTGTATGTAATTTTCCCTGTTTATTCAATGGAAATGAAAAATAGAGTTGACTGATTGATTGATTGATTGATTGTGTGCTCTTGGTGCATTTCTTGTTTTGAGTGCATATTTGTCCACATATTCTCATTTGGAAGTTATTCTTTAAAATTCTTAGGTGAAGACCAAAATTGAACCAGCACACAAAGTCTGGTTAATACCCCTAAATTACGTTCAGACGGTGATCCTTAACCTGGAGGAGAGCTATCTTCGAGGATATTTCGTAGTTAAGAACAGCGTAGACGAACTCGAAGGTAAGCTAACTTGAGAAGTTAACTGCAAGATAGCTAACCAGGAGACATAATGGATTAGCGCTCTATCAACGAGCCGCGGGGGGGGGGGGGGGGGGGGTGGGGGGTACTCGTAGTTTAGCACTGTGTGGGTGGACAGGATAATCAATGTGATGAACTTGTAGATAAGCCTGACCTCCTCATGAACTCAGTCCCCTGCCCAGCATTTTCCTCTACTTCCGGGTCAATTTAAATGCACAACGTGGACAATGGTGGATGGAGTCGAAACATATTACAGTACTCTCCGCATAATCGGATAGGTTCAGGCAGAACGTTTCTTACCCGGTTAAGCGGAGACCCGATTAACAGAAGAACACGTCTCATTCACAATTGACACACACAATGTGTATGTACATGCATTGTACACTGCACCAAACACCTACACTGTATGCTTAACCGCGTGCTTGCACGGTACATTATACATACCTTACACTTGCTCAGTCACGAGCAATAATTTACGCTCTTTTTTATGGACAAATATGTCTTCAGAAAACTTTGTCTTGACTATAGACTCCTCGCTAAACACGCAGGCGTTTTCCAAAATGAACACGTCTCTTTGCGCGCAGTAGTCATGTAGAACGTCGGGTTTCTTTTCGAGAAGTGACTGAGGAAGAGCAAAATTATGGAGCTGGTGCGTGGCCTGATTTTCGTTGCAAACTTCTCGTATTGTGAATGTTGTTGTTGCGGAGCAAAGGGAGAAGCGCAAACTGTTAAACTCCTGCCTGTATATATTGTGAGTGCCAGCTACATGTGAAATGTTTGTTTACGTGTGGCAAGTCGGTACGTGTACATTTGTTTTCATGTTTAATCACTCCCCAAATAATCGGTCATCTTTTTAATTAAGCGGAGAATGCGATTAGCTGTTGAAAATTTGACATTCATGATTTCTTAAAGTGTTATATCTGCGATGAAATGTAGGTCGAAATTAGATTAGAATGAAATTACCCATTCATCCATTTATGCGAAGAGGCAACCCGATTATCGGGTACTAGTAATTGTTTTTAATGTGCATTGGAACTGAGTCTGACATTACTACCCAATTAAACGGAGTACCCGTTTAAGCGATACCCGATTACGCGGAAAGTACTGTATTACACCCTCGTTACCTCTGGGGTCATCGCGAAACTTCCGGTTCTGTCAGTGTCTGTGTTTTTATTATCGAGTGGGGCTCACTCGTAGTTACGGGGGCACGGGCTTATCCTAAAGGATAGCTACCTTCCAGAATAAGCTTCTCTTTTTGAACGGGCGTCGTAGTTAGGCAAGGAATCAGAGCTTATCCTTGAAGATAGCTATCCTCGAGTTAAGGATTACAGTCTGAACTTAACTGTAGTGTTTGCACATGCATTATGGAAATATTTTTTCCTCGTCAGGAATCTAAGCATCTTACCATTTAGATACCAGTCAACAATACAATACAAGTAGATTTTTTTGTCAACAAGTTTGTAATGGCTATTATCTTCGAATTTTTCCGCAATGTCCATGTTGAATAGTATGAATGATATGAGTAATGAAATGGATGTGTTGTCTATTATTACACCCACGCACGGAGGATGTATACATATCCGTACATGCCGCAAATAGCAAAGAAGATTGTAAGCCTGATATACTTACTTCTAAACTCACAAACGCCCAAGCTGATGCTTGATTTTGATGCGACCTGCCCAACAGATATCACTTGGAAGACAATGTAATGTCATCATCCTATTTAGAATCAAATAAATTTATTACACGTATATCAGGAGTCTGTGATCAATAAGCCAGTTCGGGGTTAGCTCATGGGCACATCGGTACAAATGACCTTTCTTCTTTTTCAGTTGATTAGGCGCTCCACGAGTTTTCAAGCGAGAGAAGGTATTTCAGCTTACCCGACGTAACAATTTATGGAATTCATCAGTCATGCTCAAACAAAGAATGAACTTGCGTAGACCAAGTGACCAGAATGATCCATCAATTAGCACTTTTGAAAGCATCCATTTCATTATTTCTCATTGAATGTATTAACAATCTTTCTCTATTGATATTGTCAAATTCCGTTTTTGCTGTCACGTGGATGTGCTGGCAAGCACCACTCATAATGATCACTTGAATAATCATAACATCACAGATGCTTATCCCAGTGAATAAAAAACCAACATGCTCTGCTGGTACTGATGACCTTTTTCTGCTCATGCTCAAAGTGGAACCCCGAACTGGCTTATTCCATGTGTTCGTGAATAAAATCAAGTTTGACAGTCAAGTTATCGGAATCAATGAAGACTGGAAAGGAAACATCACCTTTTTCCCAATTTACCATTACTTGTTTCACACTATTCAGTAACAATAAGACCGGCAAAAAAAAAAAAAAAAAAAAAAAATGGTGGGGATGGGCTTTACGTCACTCAGAATTTTAATATGCAACTATTTTAGATATAGGTATGTGAGCGAATGTGCCGTGTGTACCGTACGAAAACCCTTCGTTGACATAACGGAGCAGATATGCACATATGCAGATGATCAATGTTGAGTTTTGCTGTGATACACTGATGAGGAATTACGTGACTTGTAGAGATAATGAAAAAGCCTTTCTTGCCGCTTTACGTGTGGTCATAAACTAATGGTCTGGACAATTTGAGTCTATAGATTGGTTGAGGGTTGTCTGAGTGTTAAAGGGAGCGTATAGTTTTGGTTGAGACCTAACTTCAGGTTTTTTAATATTTTGGTGATATAATGAGAAACCTCTCATAAAATGTGAAACAGCATGTAGTTCCAAGATGGATTCAACATTTATTTGATGAAAATCGGTTTTAGAATGGCTGAGATATCTAAAAAAGAACATCCGAATAAATAACGGCACCCACCTTTTATTACGATCGCTTTGTCTTACTTTGTTATTGGATGTCTCAGGGTTTGCAAAACCAATTTTCATCTAACAAACTTTTGATTCCTCTTAAAATGGTACGCTCTGTACTATTTCATAAGTGATTTCTTGGTATCTCACAACAAGTTAAAAACGCAATTCTCATCTCCACCAGTACTATACAATACGTTTCAGATATTTAAGAGTCTATGCATTGCGCATAGCTGTAGAGTACTTTGCAGCAAGATACAGCGTAAGAGGTGATCTGGCCTGAGCGACAGATTTCGTATGGTAACGATGGCTAATCAACCGACCAGGAATCCCGCTCCTACGGGCAAGGCTATCCTGTGGATGACTCCTCGCATAATCTCCACGGCTTTTGCTAAATGCCTGAGTGGTGTTCCCGGCTGCCAAGTACAGTGGATTCCCGTTATAACGAAGTCCTCGGGACCGACAGTTTTCTTTCGTTATATCGAAATTCCCTCATAACTGAATAAATAACCAATAGAAACACAAAGAGCGGAGAATATTGGGCCATTCTCAGATTAAGTGTTCAATTCCATGTGAGTAAAACCGAAAAATCAACCACAAAGTAATACATTCAAAGATGTGTTTTCGGTAACTTCAAAACCGGTCAAATACGAAACAAAAAGTGGAACATGCTAAATGATGGCCATTCATTGAGTAAAAATGAATTGAAATAGAGCATCATATATGATTTTTGATCACCAATCAGATACGTTACCGCAAATTTACATGTTGTAATGGACTCCTAACTTTGAATTAAATTTATTGTTTTGATCTAATTTATGTTCAGGAAAAGACATCTGTCCCCCCTAAAGATATTGGGGGTTTTCAAGAGGTAAAGATGTTGTCTTCCCTTGCTAATTGGTAGAAATTATTTCTGTGTGGAAGGTTGAAATATGTTTTTTGCTGAAATGAAATATAATCTTAAGATTCACTTTGTATTTTTAACAATTTCGCTTACAAAGTAAGTTTCGAATCCCACAAATCATGCAAAGGGAACGATCCGATTTGGAATTTCCACAGGAAACAAATATGAATTGCTTTCCTGGGGAAATAACTATTGAAAAACATCGAATCGCCTTTGGTAACGTACCTGATAAAATATAAGTAATAATTTTAGTTGTGTATGAATTAATAAATATCACCTGTTTAATTACTTACCTTATGAATTGATGTAAAAATGAATGCTGTAAGCCCAAATTAACCATTTCAAACATTGTACGTAATATTTAAACTATGAAATGTAGTGGAAAAGAGACCTAAATGTGAAAGCTGAGTTCTTCATTCACAGAATATTCTCATCTTACATCTGAATGTATTTATCCATCTGACTATAAATATTCATTAAGTTTTGATGGATAATGCAAACAAGGTTTAAAAAAATATATTTTTGCAGGCACTTAGAAGGAAGTAGGTACAGTCTCTATGAACTCGATATACTAAAAAGTTGTTTGGCCTATGGTAACGTATTTCGCTCACCCCTTTTAATGAAAATGAATAAATAATTGCTCAACTTATCAATGAATCTTGAGTAGTTCTTCATATGTTGAAAAACACTAGAATAAATATGCAACAGAACACTGAAACTTTTCTCGGAAGCTTTTCATAAACTACTTTTTACTCTTTCAAAGTTTGGTAACGTATCTGGCGTACCGTAAATGAATCTGTCGGTGAAGTTACAGAGCAATTTCTACTGAATATTCTTCATTTGAACATAACTTTAATTTTTTTATGGAAGTGTCATTCTATGCAGAATTTTTTTATGAACACGTTGTTTTACATAACATTATTTGTCACCGTGGGTGCCCTGAATTATACGTAACGTATCCGCTAAATCTGAAAAGCAAGAAACTGATATGCTGAATCATAGCTTCGTCTTGTGAAATAAACGTTCAAAGTTGTTGCATAGAATATGAAAGTGGCTGGGTTTTATAGAATAGAACTTTGGAGTTTGTGAGAACACAACGATTTGTTTGTCAAAACATTTACAATTTTTTTCAGCATTTTGATTATATGGTAACGTATCTGTCGGAAAACTTGGCATTAAGTTGTGAGACACTGACGCAGAAAGAAAAATCATGTGGAAGCGTTGCTCTTTTCACCTCTCTGTCCTTTTGGTGTAAGAATATAATCCTGAGGTCCAACAAAACGAAGCATGTAATGTGTAGGGATGAATTTTGACCAGATTTGATCCCCTGAAAGCACAAGACCAATGAGCAAAATTCGGTAACGTATCTGTGGTAACGTATATGGTCGATCATGTTATTATGAGAGCGATATCTACCAAATATTTCTCACTGGTACTAAACCTTAATGTTGAATCGATGCGTCATTCCGAGGAGTAATGTATAACATACAATTTGTCTGACATTGCAATATCTGTCGCAGTGGGGGCGTGAAATGTATGTAACGTATCTGTCCAAATAAAAATGTAGAAAACCGATATTTCAAACATTGTACCTTATTCTCAATAAATAGCTGTTGCACAAAAAATCTAAGTACTTGCAATGTACGAAGTATATCCTCAGGGTTTCATATACACAGGGTCATTGAATAGTCTTGTTATTTTCGCAATGCTGTAACACTAAAGAAACTGGTAACGTATCTGGCGGTGAACTTGGCGACAGGTTTCAAAAGGCTATAAAAAAGAAGTCAATAAAAATTTTGGAACTTTTCGAGTATTGTGATTAGCACATATGATATGCTCATCGTCCATGAAAATGATATTTGGAAAGTGTGTTTGTGGACGGAGAGGAGCAATAAAACATAATTCTAAAATAGCCGGCGACACTGCGTTTTGGGGGTATTAACGAAGTTTAACAGCAAAATTTTATACAAAAAGGCAGACAACCGCATTTGATCGTGTTTATTTTTGACATATAAGGTCCTCGTGATATATTATAAACATTTAAATAGTATCTAATAGGTTTCAGGGAACTGCAAACTGTCATGGAATGTCGGCGACACCAAAATTCCGTATTTGAACGCTTTTACTGAGAATGGGCCTATTGCCGTCTGAATTTTTACTTCGTTGTAAACGGAATTTCGTTATAACAGTGTTCGTTATAACGGGATTTCACTGTATGGGTAGGGTCGTTCGGCACAGATACGTTTCTGCACTTTCGGAAAGTTGCAAACTCCTTCATGGTAAGGACCTCTGTATGCCATATTTCGTCGAATAACAGAACCCCGTTTCTTTTAGCATGTAACTATTTTTAAATATGTGTGTGAGTATGTTGTGTGTACGGGAATATTTTTGTTGACATAACGGAACAGACATGCATATTTGCAGACTTTCCACCTTGAGACTTCATGCGAAATACGTGACTTGTAAGAAGACTCCCTCTCCGCTTTACGTGTGGTCATGAATTAATGGTTGTGACATTTTGGGTCTAAAGGTTGATAATAGGGATCTTACTGAGTGTTTAAGATATTCGAGACTTCGCTGCATTGCGCATAGCTGTAGAAGACTTGCAGCGAGATACAACGTAAGCGGTGATTTCGCCTGAGCGACCGATATCGTAGTAACGATGGCTAATCAACCGACCAGCAATCCCGCTCCTACGGGCAAGGCTATCCTGTGGATGACTCCTCGCATGATATCCACGGCTTTTGCTAAATGCATGAGTGGTGTTCCCGGCTGCCAAGTATGGATAGAGCCTTTCGGCTTCTCGCACTTTGCCAGGGAAGAAATGAAGAAAGCAGGTATCACCGAACTACCTTGGTGCTACGAGGGTCACGAGAAGGAATTCAAAGTGGCGTCTGAGAATCTCGAGAAGATTTTCAATTGCTACTTCCCTACAGAAAGACTACCGTAAGTAAAAAAAAAAAGAAAAGAGAGAGAGAGAAATAGAAGAAATTCACTGATAAAAAAAATGTACGAAAAAACATTGTTAATTGGCCAGGTATTTCAGTATACTTCGGAGCAAACACACACACACAGGTATATATATATATATATATATATATATATATATATATATATATATTGATAGAGAGAGAGAGAGAAAAAAAAATATTTGGTTGTTGTTGACTCTGTTCTGACTTCATACTTATATCGGTATTTGTCGGTATTTCACTTCCTTCAATCTTTCGTTGTTGTTTTCGGTATAGACCGCCAATGCAAAGCCAGTGCATATTTAGCTGATAGACGATAATGTCAAACACTAAAGCTGAAATATGAATTTTAATCAATTCGTGTCTTAGTCAGCAAAATGCGTAGCTTTGGAACGACTATGTTACCGCATTCATTTTGAATTATTTATTATGGAGATGAAGATCTATATCTCGATTAGGTAAAGGATGCTTGCAAAAAGCCATACTTCTTTCCTTTCATAATTATGACGTGCCGCCATAATAACAGGATTTTTCCTGTGAACTATTGCTCTTTTTTTATTAAACCGTTATAATATGAAGAGAATCATGAACTTTTTTATTAGTGAGCACAGACTATAGTTTCAGCGATTTGCTTCATCATCAGGTATGCAAACGTGAAAAAGGACCTGGAGGAATCCGAAAGCAAGTACGTATTCGTGAAGGATGAGAGCGTGGCGATGAAAGTCGACGACGCCAGGAAGTATCTCCCAACTGGCTACAAGCACTCTTTTTTACTTCGACATCCTCTCCTGGTCTTTAACTCCTTACGGAAGGCGGCGTTTAAGCAATTTTCTGCCAGCAACATCCTGAAGGATGAATCTCACAAAAGCGAGGATGTATATGACTTGCGCCTTTACGTCCATGACTACTACTTCGAAGACCTCTTCGAGAACCATTATAAGATGTGGAAGTACGTGAAGGAGAACATCGATCCGTCCCCTATGGTGTTCGACGCTGCCGACCTCCTCAACCACCCCCATCAGGTGGTATCCAAATACTGCGAGTCCATGGGTTTCCCTTACTCCGAATCTTTGCTGAAATGGGACCCCTCGCCGGAAGTAGCTACTGCCTGGAAGTGGCCGTCCGACACTTTGTACCGCAACAAGATTCTCGTGGGTCCATCTATGGAAAGTTCAGAGTTCACCAAAGCGCCACCTGTTCCTGCGAAGGAGCAGCTCACCGAAGACGTGGTACAGCTCGCACAGCAGGCGATGCCATTCTACGACGAAATGTATCGTCATCGACTGCAGATCTCTGCCTAGACCGTCCTGAGTCAAACGTTATCTATAGAGCTCAGTCGGAAAAAAATTTCAAAATCGATGTCCTGAAATAGAGATCTCTTTAAATAGAGAAATTCAAAGTTTATTCGATGATAAGCAGTTTTGGAATTGCTGTGATAAAAAAAATCAATGGAAAACAAAACGATCGTAATACAAAGTTGGTCCTTCCTTTCAAGATAGCTTTCTTTGTTTTGGATATCTAAGCCATTTTAAAACTAATTTTCATCAAATAGACTCTGCATTCTTGTTAAAATTTAACGCTCTTACATATCTCATTACATATTATTAGAGATTTCTCATATGAACCAGAACTATTAATACCATTCCTTTAATCTAAGAGAGTTCATGGGATACATAACTTGAATAACAATTGTTCCCCCATAATCTTTACTTCCTTCTGACCTGGTGAAAAGAAGATATTAATTTTTACTGATAGGTTTTGTTCCTCAAGAAAGTTAAATCCTATTTTCCTTTACAATAAATAAGACCTTCAAAAGTTTGACATGAGGGTTTTTAGCTTGTCAAATCAAGTTTATAGAAATAAATTGTAAGTAATGCAATGACCTTGTAATGATTGTCACTGGAACAAGGGAGAGTTTGCTGGAGTTTGCAACTTTCCTGGACTGCACTATATCCTTTCGTGAGATCTCATTTAGGTGTATAATAGCTATAGATGACTCATTAGTATGATACCTTTAACACTGATTCCAACGCCATCATGTTAGTGCGGAGAAGACATATCCTAATTTCAGTCTTAACACGTACAAGGTATGTTTACACAGTGCATTGATAATGACTACACAATCTTTTGAAAACTCCGTACAGAGCACTTAGCTTTTTCGAAAAGTAATGGAACAGTGTGACCTTTACTGACTTATCACAACTCAAAATAAAGACGAATTACTATCATTAGAACAAAAGCAACACTTGCTGAGCAATATTACCGTTTGATATCTTTGAGCTGGATATATATAGACACATGACTTGCCATTTTAAGTTTAAAGATGTTGAATTATGTCATCAAGTAAGAAGTGCTCGTATTCTTGAAAGATAACTTGATATGTGGCGATGTGTTGTGATGAACTATGACAGAAATTTATTTGCCCATCTCCTCAATTTTTCGTTACATTTTGATATAGGGATACACTGTATTCTTCACTAGTTAGCTACAACAGTTCGAGCATTTCTTCATTCATAAAGTTACGACTGTACATGATACATGTGTTAAGGCGGTGAGTTTGCTCAGTCGGTAGCGCGTCTGCCTCACGTTCACTCGGCCCGGGTTCGAGCCCGAGTCTGGACTGAGCAGTGTCGTGTGTGAGCATACCGTCCCCTCTAGCAGTACTGCACGAGGCAAAACACTCTGTCCCTCGGATAGGACATAAAATGGAGGTCCCGTGTATGAGAGAGTCACAGTTATGCACGTAAAAGATCCCGCTTCATTCATTCATCTCAAAGAGCAGGGTGTTTAACCCGGTGAAGTGGTTCCACCTCACATCCAAATGGACCCCATTGAAGACCAGCTTAATAGCTGAATATGGGCTATCCAGGAATCTTCTCAGATGGAAAATGAACAAACAAAACAGAACATGTATTTGGTATCGCACTTAATAATGAAATACATATATATAAATATATAATAAATAGTAATAATTTAGAATGAAGTTATCTAGGATTAATTTGGAGTCTTGATGTACCAAAGAGTTTGTATATGTTGTCACCATCATGAACGTCCGGTCACTATACGACTCTAAATCTAATGATTTTACTTCAATATCGTTCTATTTCATTTTTGTTTAAGCAACAATAAAGACATTGGGCACATTGTATCAGTAATCTGTAATCTGAATTTGTATTAAAATGTTTAATATTTTCTTTTCTTTTCCTGTTTATAACAGGCATGGGTTGACAAAAGAAAAAAGAAATCAATCATAGTCTGTTCGTCATTAAGTTTGAATATATGGGGGTGGCCACAAATTATCTGAATCGAAATCAGTTGAAGAAATGCACAATTACGTTTTCATGTTTATTTCGTTTCTGGTTCTGTGTTTAAAGTTTGAGACAATTAATCTTAGTTTGCTTGATATTGTACGTCTTGGTTTCTGCACATCATGTTCAAGTTCGTGTAGTCTTTGAGTTGTTAGAAGACATCATACAACCATACAAGTGGGGTTTTTTCTCCTTTAAAAATAAAGA
The DNA here is from genome assembly GCF_964275005.1 of Diadema setosum. NCBI lineage: Eukaryota > Metazoa > Echinodermata > Echinoidea > Diadematoida > Diadematidae > Diadema > Diadema setosum. Next base: position 22,280,152 of record NC_092700.1, on the reverse strand, counting down.
GCAGAGTTTGGTGTCAACAAGTTAATGTAATGTCTTTTATCATGGAAGTTTTCCGCAATGTCCATGTTGAATAGTATGAATGATATGAGTAATGAAATGGCTGTGTTGTCTAATTATACCCACACACAGAAGGTTGTAAGCCTGATATACTTATTTTAACTCACAAACGCCCGAGCTGATACTTGATGCAAATGAGACCTGACCAACAGATATGACTTGGAACATAATGTAATTTCATCATCCTATTTAGAATCAAATCAATTTATTACACGTATTTCACACTTTAATATCAGGAGTATAAAAAGAAATTGTGATCATTTCCATATGTTTGTGAACAAAAAATCAAGTTTGGCAGTCAAGTTATCGAAATCAATGAAGAATGGAAAGGAAACATTACCTTCTTCCCAATTTACCATTACTGGTTTCACACTATTCAGTAACAACAAGACAGGTAAAAAACAAAACAAAACAAAACAAAACAAAAATGGTGGGGATGGGCTTTACGTCACCCAGAATTTTAATATGTAACTATCTTTAGATATAGGTATGTGAGCGAATGTGTCGTGCGTACTAAAACCCTTCGTTGACATAACGGAGAAGATATGCAGATATGCAGATGATCAATATTGAGTTTTGCTGTGAAACACTGATGAGGGATGGCTATACGTGATTTGTAGATATAATGAAACAGCCTTTCTTGCCGCTTTACGTGTTTTCATAAACTAATGGTCTTGACAATTTGCGTCTATAGATTTGTTGAGGGTTATCTGAGTGTTAAAGGGAGCGTATAATTTGTAACTTCAGGTTTCTAATATTTTGATGAGATAATGAGAAACCTCTCGTAAAATATGAAACAGCATGTAGTTCCAAGCGGAATTCAACATTCATTTGATGAAAATCGGTTTTAGAATGGCCGAGGTATAAAAAAAAGAGCATTCCGAATAAATAACGGGAACCACCTTTTATTACGATAGCTTTGTCTTACTTTGTTATTGGGTGTCTCAGGGATTGGAAAACCAATTTTCATCTAACAAACTTTGGATTCTTCTTAAAATGGTATTCTCTGTGCTTTTTCAAAAGTGATTTCTTGGTATCTCACAACAAGTTAAAAGCCCAATTCTCATCTCCACCAGTACTACACAATCCCTTTCAGATATTTGAGACTTCTTTGCATTGCGCATAGCTGTAGATTACTTTGCAGCAAGATACAGCGTAAGAGGTGATCTGGCCTGAGCGACAGATTTCGTATGGTAACGATGGTTAATCAACCAACCAGCAATTCCGCTTCTACGGGCAAGGCTATCCTGGGGATGACTCCTCGCATGATCTCCACGGCTTTTGCTAAATGCCTGAGTGGTGTTCCGGGCTGCCAAGTACAGTGGATACAGTGGATAACGAAGTCCTCGGGACCGACAGTTTTTTGTCGTTATATCGAAATTTCGTTATAACTGAACAAATAACCAATAGAAATACATAGAGCGGATAATGTTGCGATCTGAATTTTTACTTCGTTGTATCCGGAATTTCGCTATAACCGTGTTCGTTACAACGGGATTTCACTGTAAGGGTAGGGCCGTTCGGCACCGATACGTTTCTGCACTTTTGGAAAGTTGCAATCTCCTTTATGGTTAGGCACCTTTGTCATATTTCGTCGAATAACAGTAGCCCGTTTCTTTTAACATTTAATTATTCTTAAATATGTGTATGAGTGTGTTGTGTGTACGGAAGCATATTGTTGACAAAACGCAACAGACATGCATATTTGCAGATTACCATGCCTGAGACTTCGTGCGAAATACGTGACTTGTAAGTGTAACAAATTTGCCTCTTTGTTATTACTGAGTATTTCATCAACTCAGTCGGGATACTAGCCAAAGTGTATGGCTGGCAGGCACCTCTGCTTATCGTTATAAGCTGCTTATCGTATCGCGATTCAAGTACAGAGCGAGTACAGAGCGAGAGACTTGAGAAGTACAGAGACCTATAGTGCATGAGCAGCATCCAGGGCAGTACCGTACGTAGTAAAAGTCAAGACTTCACCCCGCTACAATCCCCGGACACAAGGGAGTTTTCAATTCAATTCAATCGTAGTTTATTTCAAATCAACGAAAATCAAAACATAATACAAAGTATACATGTCATGAAATGATATTGTCCAAACGTTTACAAAAGATTCATGTAGTATACGAAATAAATTATATACAACAACATATCATTATGTACAATAATTACGAGGAACAATGCATGTATACTTCGTGAGCGTTCGGAAAATAACTTCAATTATGGAAAATAGCGATTTTTTTTTATTTTTTTTTTTACCGCTGGATTGTATTAAATATGAATTACTTAAGTCATTTGTAAAAAGATAGTTATTTTAAGATACGCTGGCTTCGGCAATAATAAGAAATAAGAATAGAGTATCAATGCTAATGCCCAGACAGTGTTCATTGAACTGCGTGTACCGGGAAAATATGAAAAGGACGACACACTCGTACAGACATTCAGTTACCCACACACATATAAGACGCGAGACAGTACCGACAAGAGAGAAGACAATAACAATACATGTCTACGAAGAACAGAAGACAGGAAAGGAAGAGGAAAGAAGAGAGAAGAGAGGTCTGCATACAGAACACGCCAAGTGCTGCGACATCAGGACAGGTGAAACCTCAAGCATGAATTAAAGCAATTTAAATTATCTAGAATTATCTATTAATTATATTAATTATTTTCGATTGGGTGAACAAGAAGGACGTGCCGCCGAGCGCAACCGTACGTCAAGGCGTTACGTCTGTACGTTGAGCCGCTGCTAAAACACATTTCGATTTCGGGCGTCACGTCTCGTAGCGTGGCGCGTGCAGAAGGCAACTTGTGCCTTGGGTGCATTATGCATTATTATAAAATGGGTTCAAGAATGTAGCCAATTGGAAGCGCTGAAATGAGTCACGTGCGAGTGCATTATTTTTTACGATCATGCACGGCCTGACGTCACAATGTTTACACTAGCAGTGCGCACTCAATCAGTTGTTACAAGTGCGCGTCACGCGCTACTATACGCGCTGTCAATCCTGTAAACAACTTCTAGTTCGGGCTGCCAGCCGGCCTTTCTTGTGCATAACATATGGCGTACGTATACTCTTATACGTACAGTATGTGCGGGATTTCCGAGTGCGACGTGCGTAAATGTTTGGGACGAACATCTTCGGACATCTTGACTTTTGAGCGAGTGCTACATGTAGCTGACTGGTATTGACCCACAAAGGTACGTGAAAAATGCTGTTAGTTTTCGACCCATTTTATTAAAAAAAAAAAATGATGCACAGGATTATTTCGTGGCGTTAGTGAAGGTGCGGCGCACTCTCCAGTAAATACTCTCGAGTCAATACTCTCGAGTGCGCCGCACCTTCACTAACGCACTCTATCCTGTGCATCATTTGTATATTTGTGACTTGTTTCTGTACTTGTAATATTTATTTTGTCTTTGACTAGATGCCGAATAAGTATCCTGGGATGGATTTTGTGGATTTTAAAACATGATGCATGGTAAGACTACAAGGTAAATGCACTGCACCAGCCTAAGCACCGAGATGTGATTGCGTACAGCATTACGTGTGAATGCATGTGTGGGACTATGGTATGCAGTTGGAAAGTGCGAAACAGTGAAAGCGCGGGCAAATAAATTTGGTAACAGAGGCTGTAGTTTGCATGTCAGCGCTGCTGATGTGACGCATCAAGATCATAAGCTTTCATGTAATTAGAATATCAATATTCTCTCGAAAGAAAAAGGAAAACAGGTGAACTGAGCACGGATTTCCGGAGAGTCATCGTGCTCTTTCGAATGATTTTCGTCTATCGCGAGGGGAGTGTGACGTCATAGATAAGGTGAGTTGAGCGCGGCGCAACCCATTTGGGTGGACGGTGATAACCGGAGTTAACGTGTTCGAAATTTGTGCGATGAGCAGAGGGTCGACACTCGCGCATGCGCAGTACGTACAAACTACGTCATAACAGGGTGACGCCTGGCTCAACGTGCAAATCGAAAAGTCCCAACTGAATACATCACTAAACCAATGCACTGAACTTTGCACTTAACCTGACACTGCTGGGTCAGGCACACACAATCATCATGACCCGGTGTACTCCAACATATGACCTCTATGTCTACAGTACAATACACACGGCAGTGCACACTCCTGGACTGATCCATTACAGTGAGAGGGGTGCTCTAGGCAATTTTGTGACGTAAGGAAGAAGACTCCCTTTCCGCGTTATGTGTGGTCATAAATTCATGGTTGTGATATTTTGGGTCTAGAGGTTGATAATAGGGGTCTTACTGAGTGTTTAATATATTCGAGACTTCGTTGCATTGCGCATAGATGTAAAAGACTTTGCAGCGAGATACAACGTAAGTGGTGATTTCGCCTGAGCGACCGATTTCGTAGTAACGATGGCTAATCAACCGACCAGCAATCCCGCTCCTACGGGCAAGGCTATCTTGTGGATGACTCCTCGCATGATATCCACGGCTTTTGCTAAATGCATGAGTGGTGTTCCCGGCTGCCAAGTATGGATAGAGCTGGGCCCCCAAGTCATTTAGTTGGCTCTTTCCAGACCCGGGCTGCAGTATGCCCAACCTGGCGCACCGATAACTCTCTATTGTGCGTTTTTATTTTGACAAATGTTATATTGATATTTGTGACTCAAAGCCGCATAAATAATAATGATAATGATAATAATAATAATAATGATAATAATAACGATAAATTTGTCTCTTAGTCAGCACAGTGCGTTGCTTTGGAACGACAAAGTTACCGCATTCATTTTGAATTATATTATGGAGATGAAGATCGAGATCTCGATGAGGTAAAGGATGCTCGGAAGAAGTTCATAAATCTTTCTTTTCATAATTATGATCGACGTACCGCCATAATAACAGGATTTTTACTGTGAACATTATCGTTCTTTATGATTAAATTGTTATAATATGAAGAGAATCATGAACTTTTATATTCCTAGAACTGCTAATCCTCACTTGAGCGCAGACTATAGTTTCAGCAATTTGCTTCATCGTCAGGTATGCAAACGTTAAAAAGGACCTGGAGGAATCCGAAAGCAAGTGCGTATTCATGAAGGGTGAGAGCGTGTCAATGAAAGTCGGCGATGCCAAGAAGTATCTCCCAACTGGTTACAAACACTCTTTCTTACTTCGACATCCTCTCCTGGTCTTTAACTCCTTCCGGAAGGCGTCGTTTAGGCAATTAGTCTGCCAGCAACATCCTGAAGGATGAATCTCACAAAAACGAGGTTGTATATGACTTGCGCCTTTACGTCCGTGACTACTACATCCAAGACCTCTTCGAAAACCATTATAAGATGTGGAAGTACGTGAAGGAGAACATCGATCCGTCCCCTAGTGTTCGACGCTGCCAACCTCCTCGACCATCCCCAACATGTGGTATCCAAATACTGCGAGTCCATGGGTTTCCCTTACTCCGAATCTTTGCTGAAATGGAACCCTTCGCCGGAAGTAGCTACTGCCTGGAAGTGGCCGTCCGACACTTTGTACCGCAACAAAATTCTCGTGGGTCCATCTATGGAAAGTTCCGAGTTCACCAAAACGCCACCTGTTCCTGCGAAGGAGCAGCTCACCGAAGACGTGGTAGAGCTTGCAGAGCAGGCAATGTCATTCTACGAGGAAATGTACCGTCATCGACTGCAAATTTCTGCCTAGATCGTCCTGAGTCTAGAGCTCTCCCGAATGGATGAAATATCAAAACTGATGCCTTGAAATAGATGCTAATCTAAGAGAATTCGTAGTATACACAACTAATGACAAGAATTTTTCAAACATAATCTTTACTTCCTAGCAGTGAAATGAGTGTAAAACTTTTACTGAACGGTTAGCATTGGTTAGGCTCCTAAAGGAAGTTAAATCCTATTTTCGTTTACCAAAATGAAAAGCTTCAAGAGATTGACTTAAAGGTTCACAGGTTATCAAAACAATTTTCTTGAAATCTATTGTAAGTAATGCAACGACCTCATAATTATTGTCACTGAAACAAGAAGCAATTTGTTGGAGTTTGCAAATTTCATAGACTGTACTAGCGATTCTGTGTGTACATGTAATATTTCATTTAGCTGTAAACTAACTAGAAGACTCATTAGTATGATTTCTTTAATGCTGATTCCAATTGTCGCAATATTGTTGCAGAGAAGTGATATAAGTTCGGTGTTTATACACGCACGAGGTATGTTTACACATTGCATTGATAATGGTGACACATTCCTTTGTACTCTCCGCATATATCACTTAGTGTTTCGAATCTTGGAACAGTATGACCTCTATTGACTTATCATACCTCAAAATAGAGACGAATTACTATTATTAGAACAAAATACATACTCTCCAAGCAATTACCACTCGATATCTCTGCGCTGGATATTAATAGATGAATTGCTTGCTATTTTAAGTTTAAGAGTGTTGATTTATGTCATCAAAGTAAGGAGTGATCGTATTCTTGAAAGCTGACTTGATGTGTTGGCCTAATGAACCATGGCAGAAATTTATTTGCCGATCCAAAGTGAAAAGATGGAGTTTATTTTCTTTACATTTTGATATAGACATGTACCAACTGTATTCTTCACTTAAGCTATTAGATTTTGAGCATTTGTTCATTCACAAAGTTACAACTGTACACAATACATGTGCGTATCGCACTTAATATCGAACTTAGAATAAAGTTGTCTAAGATGAACTTGCAGTCTTTATGTACCAAACAGTTTGTTTAAATGTTGTCACCGTCATAGACGTCCGGTCACGATGACTCTAACTTCTACGATTTTAATTCAATATCCCTTCTTTTGTTATTTCTTTTTCAACAAAAGTAAAGATATTGTGCACATTGTATCAGTAATTTCTAATCTGAATTTGTGTATTTCAAGGTGATAAATATTTCTCTTTTCTTTGGCTGCTTACAACAGGCATGGGTTGACAAAAGAAAAAAAAATCATAGTCTGTTCGTCATTACGTTTAAATATAAGGAGGGGGTGGCCACAAATTATCTGAATCGAAATCAGTTTAAGAATTGGTTATATTACGTTTTCATGTTAATTGTGTTTCTGGTTCTGTGCTTTAAGATTGAGACAGCTATTCTTACTTTGATATTGTAATTCTTGGTTTATGTACATTTTGTTCAACATCGTTTTGACTTCTCGTTCTTAGAAGGTATCATAATTTTGTTAAAATACCAAATTGAAGTTTCACAAATTTTATTCGTTCTTTTCATATGCTTGCCAAGCGTCCACTTTTGAACGCCTGTAGTACCAAGTGTATCTCTGCAATTCCTGTTATATTTTGTGACCTCGTGGACTTCACACTTCTCTCTCTGCATGTCTGCAGATATTTCAGTAGCCAAATGCAAAACCGCCCTCAATATTTTATGCACTCTGTAAATACAACATATTAATACACTCTATGTGACTGTGCATCACAAAACCAACAAAAAGTCTCACCCCTTGATTTTATGATTACGACATAAAACGGTTGAAACGTGTCAACCAAATCAATCTTGAGTTTTTCATATTTTCTGAAAGAGTTATTATTTTTCTGTTTTATCTGCTTCAGTTTGGAACCATAAAATGAACCGGAACGTATGTTTTCAGCCTTTCTTCTACAACCTTTTTATTTTTTTATTAATTTTTTTTTGTAGAGAAGTGTGATCAGGTATTTCTCAGCGGCCCCTTCTCATTTCTTGAAAATCCTTGGCACACTCTTAATTTTCAACTCTAATAACTTTAGAAAGGATAATGCTACTGCTTTGAAAGTTGGCATTAATCATAGACAGAATAGACAAAACAGAACGTTAATAGAGCATGTTTAATTCCAGGTTAATCAGATACTCCTAGTAATCTCTTCATTGTTGTCTCTATACGGTGGTTTACATCCTGTTTTTTTCCACTTATCGCACAGCTATCACGTCTCTGTAAAGAATAGACGTTGTACTTCAGAGCCCTTTTTCTCAGTTCACACTATACCAAAGTATGTGCTCTCTTTCCAATATTAAGATAGATTAGAAGAGTCCATAGAGTGTGCTCTTTTAAAATCTGCTTTTAACTAAAAATCCTCGCCTGGCGACTTTTTGGTGATTTTGTGATGCGGGGAAACCTATTATCTCCAGAGTCCCTTCATTTTTGGTTGTACACGTTCAGCTGACTTTTCTACTGTAAATATCTTTGCGCACTTAGTCACTCAAATGTTATAAATTTACTTCACAGGAAAAAAAAAAAACAGCTATTCCAGTATATCTGTGTGCTCTTGGTGCATTTTCTTGTTGTTGAGTTCATATTTTTCAAGGGATATTGTCATTTAGAATTGTTTTTTTTTTCCGTCAAATTCGTAGCTAAAGACAAAACTCAAACCAGCATTCAATGTTTGTTTCTGCCATAATTTACGCTCAGACGGTGATCCTTTACCTCGAGGAGAGCTATCTTCGAAGATATCTCGTAGTTAAGAACCGTGTAGATACACTCGAAGGCATTGAATGCCAGTGGCAATTCGCGAAAATTTCATGCCGCGAATATATCATGTTTCACAGTACCCTCGTTAGTTTTGTGGTCTAAATTTCGGTTCTGTGGTTTTATCATCGAATGGGATTCGCTGGGAGGAGCTTATCCTTCGTCGATGAAATCCGACGACGCCAGGAAGTATCTCCCAACTGGCTACAAGCACTCTTTTTTACTTCGGCACCCTCTCCTGGTCTCTAACTCCCTCCGGAATGCGTCGTTTAGGCAACTGTCTGCCACCAACATCCTGAAGGATGAGTCTCACAAAAGCGAGGACGTATTTGATTATCGCCTTTACATCCATGACTATTTCGATGACCTCTTCAAACACCATTTCAACATGTGGAAGTACGTTAAGGAAAATGTAGACCCATCCCCAATGATGATCAACGCTGCCGACCTCCTCGACCATCCCCATCAGGTGGTATCTAAATACTGCGAGTCCGTGGGCTTCCCTTATTCTGAGTCTTTGCTGAAATGGGACCCCTAGTTTTTTTTTAGACGGCGCAGATTGGGGACCCTAAAAATCTATTGGGGACCCTATCCCTAAACCTAACCCTAATCCTAATCCTAACCCTAACCATCAAACCCTAACCCTAACCCTAACTCTAATCAAAAACCCTAACCCAACGTTTTTCCCATAGGTTTAACACGCACCATGCCCCAATCTGTGCCGTCTTAAAAAAAAAAGAAAAAAAAAAAGAAAAAAGAAAAAAAAAAAAACGCTCGCCGGAAGTAGCCACTGCCTGGAAGTGGCCGTCCGACACTTTGTACCGCAACAAGATTCTCGTGGGTCCATCTATGGAAAGTTCCGAGTTCATCAAAGCGACACCTGTTCCAGCGAAGGAGCAGCTCACCGAAGACGTGGTAGAGCTCGCAGAGCAGGCGATGTCATTCTACGACGAAATGTATCGTCATCGACTGCAGATTTCTGCCTAGACCGTCCTGAGTCAAACGTTATCTTGAGCTCTAATGGATGAAATATCCAAATAGATATCCTGAAATAGATTTTAACGGGATGGTAAAGCATTGATAATGATGATTCAGCTTTAAACTTTTTGCAACCACTTTATGAGGGTTAAAGAGCATACATTTCTAGGGGAATCCACAGTTTAAATGATGAAAAGCAGTTTTGGATTTGCGCTGTGAAGAAAAAAAAACACAATGTAAAAGAAAAAGATCCTAATAAAAGGTGGGTCCCACCTTTTATCAAGATAGCTTTGTTTTGGATATCTCAACATTTGAAAAACAAGTTCCATCAAATAGACTCTGAATTCCTGTTAGAATTATATGCGCATATGCATTCCATTATTTAAGAGGTTTCTCATTATCAATATATATATGAACAGTTTGTTTGCAAAAACCGATAAGTCCATATTTGTCAAATGGAGATATTTGCGATTAAAGGTCAAGAAAAATAAAGAGAATAATAAGGAAATTTTGCTTCTTTTGATCATAACTTCAAAAATGTACCTTTATATGTAGTGACCAATATTTCATTTAAAAGGTGTTATTTTGTACTTTATGACAGAGACCGTACTTCAAAATCTTCAAAAATGGACTTATCGGTTTTTGCAAACAAACTCTTCATATATATATATATATATATATATATATATATATATATATATATCTTTAAAACACTTAAAACCTGAGGTCCCATGTGAACCAGAACTATACCATCCTTTTAATCTAAGAGAGCTCATGGGATACACAACTAAAGTTAAAAAATGTTCACCATAATCGTTGCTTCTTTCTGACCTGGTGAAATGAGTGTAAAACTTTTACTGAAAGGTAACTATACACAGCCCAGTCGCTTTAAAACGCGATGAAACTTAAATCCTACTTTCGTTTACCAAAATTATGAGCTTCAATAGATTGACATGAGGGTTCTTAGGTTATGAAATCAATTTTCCAGAAATACATTGCAAGTATAATGCAACGAACTTATAATTAATGTCACTGGAACGAGAATGAGTTTACTGGAGTTTGCAACTTTCCTAAACACTGCACTTTAGCATTTGTCTGTGTACACGTGATATCTCATTTAGGTGTATGACTCATGGTATGTGTGGCATACCTTCAATACTGATTCCAATCGCCAAATTAGTGCGGGGAAGTGATATAATGCTACTGTTTACACGTACAACGTACATGTTTACACTGTGCATCACATCCATTGTAGTCTAAGCACATGCTTAATAGTCTGGGTGCTAAAGCCACTTTTTGGGCCTAACCTTGTTTTACCGTCCACCCAATGTTTTTTGATGGTTTTGCCCTATTTCGAGGGTGCTGAATCCGAATCTGGATGATGCAACTTTTGCATCCTTGAGGGTTTTGAGATACTCACGATGGCCGCCAAAATGGCCGCCCAAACCGGAAATTCCCATGTTTTTCTTTCTAAATGGTGAGAAATTGAGAACAATTGATGGTTTTACCTTATTTCGAGGATGCTGAATCCGAATCTGGATAATGCAACTCTTGCATCCTTGAGGATTTTGAGATATTCAAGATGGCCGCCAAAATGGCCGCCCACACGGAAATTCCGATGTATTCCCTTCTAAATGGTGAGAAATTGAAAACAATCGATGGTTTTACCCTATTTCGAGGGTGCTGATTCTGAATCTGGATGATGCAAGTCTTGCATCCTTGAGGATTTTGAGATATTCAAGATGGCCGCCAAAATGGCTGCCAAAACTGGAAATTTCTATGTATTTCCTTTTAAATGGTGAGAAATTGAAAACAATCGATGGTTTTACCCTACTTTGATGGTGTTGAATCCGAATCTGGATGATGCAACTCTTGCATCCTTGAGGGTTTTGAGATGTTCAAGATGGCCGCCAAAGTGGCCGCCGAATTGACCGTAAATTAAAACCTGAAATTCCGATGTATTTCCTCCTAAATGGTAAGAAATTGAAAACAATTGATGGTTTTACCCTGTTTGGAGGGTGCTGAATCCGAATCTGGATGATGCATCTCCTGCATCCTTGAGGATTTTGAGATATTCAAGATGGCCGCCAAAATGGCCGCCAAAACCGGAAATGTTCACGTATTTCATTCTCAATGGTTCAAATTTGAGAACAATTGATGGTTCTATCCTATTCCGATTTCAAAATGGCCGCCAAAACCGGAAATTTCCACGTATTTCAATTTTAATGTTTCGTAATTGAGAACAATTTTATTGATGATTCTACCCTATTTCGATCACTATGCTGAATGCGAATCTGGACGATACCACCCTTTCATCATTGAGAGTTTGGAGATATTCAAGATAGCCGCTAATGCTCGCCAGAATGGTGAGAAATTGATAACAATTGATGGTTTTACCCTATTTCAGGTTTTTGTCAATGGCAAAATCTAAACCCGACCATACTCTGCTGATAAACGAACGCATATTGTACATCCCAGTTTGAACTTGCTGTACAGTGAAACCAGCTTTACCGGATATCTTGGAGTTTGTAAGATACAGCTGTGCCAGGAATGAATCCGGCAAGACTACAGATGCGGTTGAATATTTGAAAGATTACACTGTTTCATCTACATAGTATTATCATGGATGAACACTAACAGTCAGTGGACAAGACATACCCATCTCGATCATATTGTGATAGTGATGTGAAGAAGTTTACTGAGATTCCCAACATTACCTGTTAATCCATGAACAGTTTTAATCGTTTCATCCATGAACACTCACATTGGTTAATTGGTTTATATTGGTGGTCTTGATGACATTGTTGAAGACAAGAGTTGATCATTTTTATAGTTCTGCTTCAATTTTTTCTTCAATATGATGTAATATCATATATATATGTATATATATATATATACATATATATATATATATATATATATATATATATATATACATACATATATGGGGTGACAAACCTCGTATCTACAAAATGTCACATGTTCAGGAGAGAAAAACAAAAACGAAAACAAAAAGCAAACAAACATGGCAGCCAAAGCACTATAACAAATGAGAGAACCTTTCCTTTGACATGCCATGGTATAGCTTCATTTTTGAGGTAAGACAACTAAGGTTTGGACAGGACATCATTAACTGATTATCTGACTGTTTATTCAAAAAAGTCATTTTCACTAAAATTTCAGATACAGGGTCTTGCCACCCAAGCGACGATATCATATATAAACACGAAAGTCACAGGTAACGCGCAGTAAAAAACAAACAAACAAACAAACAAACAAAACAAACGACAACATGTAAGGTAATAGTTGATAGTCCAGTATACTTACGAATATCATAATCACGCAGAGTACTTTTGAAATTACCCTTATATTGATATCCACTATAATGGTCATGGATGCAACCATTTCTAGTGACGTAATCAGAATATGCCACAAGTTTTATAAGAGTACGCGGCGAGACTCATAAGAATACAAGACAAATTTCAACACCAAATACCAGCAGGCCATAATTTAATATTACTGTTACAGCCAAAAAGGATTAACTTTACATCAGTCTGCGGAGCCCTTATTGGCTACCACAGGCATTACTTTAGGGTGCATAAAAAATTTTCAGTCTTATCTTTGTGTTATTTGTACGTTTCAGTATGATATCAATATAATTTTTCTTTCCATTACGTGTTAAAGTTCCGTTTGAGACATATCGGAATATCTCAGTATATTACAATACCATTCTGACAGTCATTTTGGATGCCATATTGTTGGCTGATTTGACAAATTTGCTCAACCGAGTTGAATTCAAGAATACGGATTACTGCTTTTAATCCCTCGCTTCACGTTATAACACAATATTTCACAATTTATAAGAAAATATCAAGGAATTTCAGTTTATACAGGACATTTGTAAATATCTCAAAACCTTCAGCACCCTCGAAATGGGGTGAGACCATCAATTAATTTTCACATTTTCACCATTTAGAAAAAAGATATTAACATTGGAATTTCAATTTCTGCCAATTACTTTGGCGGTCATCGTGGACATCTGAAAACCCTAAGGTATACAAAAATGGCAACAAGAAAATGTCGAGGGTGCTGAATAGGGTCTCAAAATTTTCAATATTAACTGTTATTTTGGCGGTCGTCTTGGAATTCTCAAAACCCGCAAAACACAAGAGTTGCATCAACCAGGTTCGGATTCAGCACCCTCAAATTAGGGTAAAGCCACCAATTGTTTTCAATTTCACACCATTTAGAACGAATTAGGGGGCCTACATGGGAATTTTTCCGTTTTTGACGGCCATTTGGGGGCCATTTTGGCGGCCATCTTTATAATCTCGAAACCATCAAGGATGCAAGAGCTGTATCCTGCAGCTTCAAATTCAGCAAACTCAAAATAGGGTAAAACCATCAATTTGTTTCCATTTTTACACCATTTAGAAGGAAAAAAGGGGTCTACATGTGAGTTTCCATTTTTGGCAGTCATTTTGGTGGCCATCCTTATTATCTCACAACCCTTAAGGATACAAGAGTTTTATGAAGATTCTGATCCAGCACCCTCGAACTAAGGTAAAACCATCAACAGTTTTTCAATTTCTCACCATTTAGAAGGAAATACAGGGGAACATCCAGATTTGGATTCACCACCGTCGAAATAGCTTCGAACTATCAATTATTTTCAATTACTCAACATTCAGAAGGAAATACATAGGAAATTCCGGTTTGGGCGGCCATTTTGGCGGCCATCTTGAATATCTCAAAATCCTCAAGGGTACAAGAGTCGCATCAGCCAGATTCGGATACAGCACCCTCGAAACAGCTTAGAACCATCAACTGTTTTGAACTTGATCTCACCATCTAGAAGGAAATACATACGAATTTCCTGGTTTTGACGGCCATTTTGGCGGCCATCTTGAATACCTCAAAATCTTCAAGTATGCAAGAGTCGCATCGGCCAGATTCGGATTCAGCACCCTCGAAATAGCTTAGAACCATCAATTGTTTTCAATTTCTCACCATCTAGAAGGAAATACATAGGAATTTCCGGTTTTGGCGGCCATTTTGGCGGCCATCTTGAATATCTCAAAATCCTCAAGGATGCAAGAGTTGGATCATCCAGATTTGGATTCAGCATCCTCAAAATAGGGTAAAACCATCGATTGTTTTCAATTTCTCACCATTTAAAAGGAAATACATAGGAATTTCCGGTTTGGGCGGCCATTTTGACGGCCATCTTGAATATCTCAAAACCCTCAAGGATGCAAGAGTTGCATCATGCAGATTCGGATTCAGCACCCCCGAAATAGGGTAACACCATCAAAAAACATTGGGTGGACGGTAAAACAAGGTTCCGCCTTTGGCACCCAGACTATAATGTTTTCGAACGTCATTGATGTGTATGACCTCCAATGACTTATCATACCACAAAATAGAAACGATTTACTATTGCAGATTTTGCAAATGGGGGAGGGGGTGGAGAGGGCATGGCGTGCATCCTCTTTAATTTTGTTTTCTGTTTGTTAGATTAATAAAAATAAAATAATTGAAGTGGACGGTGGTCAGACGGTTTAATTCTACTTTTTTACACATAAAATATGCATGAAATATATATATATATATATATATATATATATATATATATATATATATATATATATATTACAGAGATATTGACTGGTACGGGGTGGAATGTAACATTCTTTGGACCGCCAGGGAGTTATATTTTCCCAAGGGATTACACAAATGAGAAATACAAAAACGAAACCCAACTCTCAAAATACATCTGGAGCCTGAAAGAAAAACGCGTAAACTTCATACCGACATGGGATATCCAAAAAAAGTCAAACTTAACTCGAAGAAGGAGTGGCCTGTGCAACCTCTGCCTCGATGAGAAGGCCATCATCATCCGAAACAAAAACGCACTCAATAAAAGGTCCGAGCTTATATCCAAATGCAGACACCGGAAAAGAAAAATCATCCATGCGTCAAACCGATCCACCGCGCCACATGAGCACAGAAACACATCACTTTGTCAGTCTGCCTGAGGATCGCGACAGCGTGAAACCGCCGGTAGCAGACAAGGCACCAAAACACAAGTACGTATATATATATATATAAACTTATACGTTTCCTTTTTTTTCCCCTTTTTGGCTTGTCAGGTGATGAAACCTGAAAGAGGCATGAGAATACTGACACAATTTGCATTTTTTTTTGCGTGTTGTCCTAGTCTTTTTCACTTGTTAACAAGAAGTCTGATAAAAGTGGTACTCGCATTTCTGATGCCACAGCAACTCTTAGTGACAATTGAGTATCTGAATATAAGAACGACCCAAGTCCATGAAAGACCATTTTGAGTAGACTTAAAAAAAAACCCAAACTTCATATCTTTTTTATTTGTCCAATAATATTCTATTTAACTGTGATGGGAAGGCAACATTGTATATAAAAAATATTAGAACATATATTATTTTGACAATTAACACTTACATTAATTGTGGAGAGGCCATTTTGTGTGATGGACTTGGGTCGTTCTTTGAATCATATACATGATATTCTGCTATAGAGATGAGAGAAGGATGAGAGAGGGCGCTATAATATGAATGTAAGAATGACCCAAGTCCTTCATTCTTACATTCATATAAGATTAACTCATTCATTTCAGGCACTTCCGTGGATAATTAGGATTTATCATTTATACCCAAGATGAGTCCATGCATAAGCTACAATTTCCCATGTCAAACTGAATTTGGCCAAAAACTGGACTTGGGTCCTTCTTATATATAGGTCTTCAATCAACTGAAATGAATTTATCAATATTATCTCAGAAGATAGCATAAGAATGATAACGCTTATGATGCACCACTAGCCTGGCTCTATTTGAATGAGTTTATTTATGTTTACGATTATATATATATATATATATATATATATATATATATATATATATATATATATTTGTGTGCGTGTGTGTACGTGCGTGTGTGCAATATTAAAAGAGTGTTTGCCGATGTATTGCGGATGACACAATCGCTGAGAGGCTGAAAGTGATCTGAAAGACTTTTCAAACTAATGGCTGTGTATAGTTTCAAAGAATACGGGAAGACATACCAAACCCCTATGAAATATGAAGGATAACACATGAGAGTATCACAACAAAGTCCACAACACGAAATACAGTCATCTCGAAATGAAAAAAAGAAACCGACATTCCCTCCTTTAATCTAACCCGTTCATGGTCTCTTTTCCCTTGATTTAGATATCTTTGTTTTGTTCCAACAAATTCGCTACCGTATAAAAAAGAACTCTCTTCTGTTTCAATACAGAGCAATATTGCAATAAAAGGTGGGACCCACCTTTTATTACATACACTTCGTTTTACGGTGTTTTTGATGCCTCAGTCATTCAAAAACAGATTTTCATCAAATAAACATTGAATTCCTCTTAGAATGGTATTCTCTATACTATTTCATAAGTGGTTCTTGGTATTTCGCAAAAATTAAGAGCCCAATACTCTTCTCCACCAATATCATATCACATCCCTTTAATATTTTCTTTTCGACAAGGAATTTCTAAACGCGTACATGACAGTGCTAGTTTTCATGCATTAATGAATGAAACAACTGTGTAATGCACACATTTGATGGACATGCAACTTTTATTTTTTTCTCACTTTTGGGGTGGGGGTAACGCCAGCTCCAGCAATAAGGGTTTATGTAAACCATAAGATAAGGAAATCAGCACTGTTAGTCGAATGATCTACTCACACCGATATTGTCATGTCATTAGATATGTATTTTTTGTCATTGGGATCACGTTGATATCATCTTTACTGTAGCAAATGCTATTTTTTTTTTCAATTCAATTCAATTCATTTCAGTTTTATACTTTTTTCCCAACAAAACCTAACAGAAAGTAGCTACAAAGATCTTCCGGTTGCATCTGACTGTGAAAACAAAATTAAATGTTAGTTAGCAAAAAAAAAAAAAAAAAAAAAAAAGATGATCCATGCATACCTGCAAAGTGCAAAAACGCTAAGAGAGAGAGAGAGAGAGAGAGAGAGAGAGCGAGAAAACGAATTCAGAGGTCCACTATAAAACCTTGTTTGTATACTGTGAACCACTCAAGGAAGTTTATGAAAGTACTCAACTGCAAATGCTGAGCACCAAACAATTCAAAACTAGACGAAATAAAACAGAAGAAACAATACAACATGAAATTACTGTAAGGTACGAGAAATTAGGACAATACAGGACAAAAGGAAGGAAATGAGAAAAAGGAAGAGAACTGATACAAGCTGATCAAGGGGAATTGGAAGGGGAACTTAGGACATCATGGAGGAGGTGCTTCGGGCAGCTTTTGGCTGCACTCAGCTGAGCAAGGATTGTGCAAGAAGGGATGCGTATTTCATTATTTTTATTATGATGATAAGCACCAGGTATGATTATTAAAACATGCGGACAAAACAAGCAACGCACACGTAATGGTTAGGGGTTATGATATTTGATGTGATGCTATTTGCTTTAAGCTTCCACACTTTCAAAACAAATTCATGAAGCGGTATGATAGAAATAGTCCAATGACATAAATATATCTGTTAAAATGATGATAATGAAAAAAAAAGCAAGATAGTGTCATGATGGGTGACACCGTATTTTTATTTCATTTTCTTTTGTCAGTTTTTGTAAATGAATCAAAAATGTATTGAAAACCTGAAGGAGAATTACGTTTTGTTGGTATCTTACAAAATGATTCACGACGAAACGTTTTCGAGCATCGAAAGTTCAGGGACTTATCTCCAATTACTACGTCCTTTATTTTTCTCCGGTAATAAATTAGCTTAAGACAATATGATTACATCCACTGAATTATTATTCCTAGTATTGCAAAACACACACACACACACACAGAGAAATAGTTGACACTCGAAATCATTACAGCAATAAAAATGTAGACAAACGTGACGTGTTATCAGGGCGTACATATTTGCTGGTTGTGAGATATCACATAGTATTAAGTGAAAAAAAAAAAAGAAAAGGAGGAGCGCCAGTTGATTAGGAAGTCTTGAATTTTCCAAACATGGCCTTCTCAAGACCCATTCAAGACACATTCGACTACCAAGGAAAGTATGGCTCCTGAGACATAAGAGAAAACGAGGTTTTCGACGTATATGTGTAGCTCTGGAATGAAAAAAAAAAAAAAAAAAGGTTGAGCGATTTTTTTTTTTTTTGTGGTTATGTGTTGTGTGGCTCTGAGTGGGTTATTTGTTTCTGTGTTTTCTTCTTCTTTCTTTTTCCTTTCTTTCTTTCTTGTTTTCTGAAAGCTTCTAAGAAGGTTTGTACTCTTGATGTATGTAAAATGTATATTTATTTTTCCTCTTTTTGTACTAAAGATTTATATGGTAATTCGTAGTGTTAAAACCGTATTAATTGTGTATACAGTATGTTTGAATGATTTCCTTTCTTTGTATTTATTGTGGTTGTGATATTATTCTGTTTATTTTAATGTATAATCTTTGTATATCTGTGTAATTCGACTTTAAGTCGCCCACTCAGATTTTGTTGAATAAAGACCTTCTAATCAATCAATCAATGGTGATATAGAGTTATGACTTCCTTTTATAATGGAAAAGGGGGAGGGGCGGTGGAAGAAATCGACTTCAGGAGAATTTGCTTAAATACTTAATATGACATGGTATGCGGGAGGCCTATCACATTGCTTTCATGATAAAAAAAAAAGATGTGTGTCTGTAATCTTTTGTCTTTTACATTTGTCTGCTTGAAACGTTAGGAAACAGGACAAAATCATGTGTTTTTTTTTTTACTTCCTGGCTCCCAGTTAATTGGACTATATATGTTTTTTTTTTTCCATTAAAACAAACGATAAAGATTGTCCAACACCAAGAGTCTTCCATAAGCATTAAGTGTTAGCTGAGGTAGAAATTTGCAAGCAATACATATAATTTCCTAAAACACTCCTCAACTTCACATTGTTTTATTACAAAGAGGAAAGATATATTAAGCAGCAATAGATAAAAACGGTAACATTTCAAGTAGCCAACATGAGTATCCAATGACTTGGAGAAATCTCGGTAAAACACATTATAATGGCATTTAGATTTAGTTTTTACAATGTGGATAATTTCAAATCTAAACTGAATATTCGAACTTCAAATCAAGACTAAATATTCGACACTTTACTTTCTCTGAAAGTTGTGTCCCTTTAAGCGAAATACTGCATCGTCCACATGGAATAAAGCTTGTAACAAATCAAGGGCCTTCTCGTCAAGAAAGCAACATTATGATTTATACAAGATACATAATATATTGTCTAGTGGGCTTTGAACAGTGAATGTACTTTTCTATCATCGGCGGTAGAGAACTATATCATCTTTAAAAAGTATTGTTGAGAAAAGTGTCGTTAGACACGCAAAGACCATCTATACACGACTTTGCCACGATCCACCGGTCGTACGACCTTGCGATAGGAAGTGTGACGTCACAAGCCTTGCCAGCTTCTAGTCGCAATGCCAGTCGTAGAAATTTGCCTCTTCAAAATTTCATGACCGGTCATTGACTTTCAGCCGATCACGCTATAATGTCATGCCTTGCTGTGTAGTCTGATAGTTAACAAAAAAAAAAAAAATGAATTGTGCGGTGTCGAGCTGAGCGACTGGTAGTATGACACGGCTTGACTCCACAGTCGTTCGACCTTTGCCGTTGGAACATGTAGTGTGCGGTTGGCATTAAAAAGGAAATTAAAACCCAAAGAGCAACATGGATTGAGTGGAAGCAGCAACATTAGTAGAACACATCAGTGAAAGATTTAGGATAATTTACGGATAATTGATGCAAAAGTTATGAATTAGCTTTTTTCTAAAGTTTTGGTGTTGTAATGACTGGATAAGGATACAACTAGAGTTTTTGTCGACATGTCGACATAATGTATGTACAAGATTATGAACCATCTAATAACTGTTTTGTAAAAGAAAATTATCAAATTGTCACATTGATATCTTTCGTTTAGAAAACAAATATTACTTAACAAGGGTGGATCTGTAGCAAGCAATTTCTCAGATCTTACAAAAGTGCGTTTTTGACAAGCAGCAAAACATATCAAATGTTTAATTTATCTCTACTTACCTCTACAAATCGTGCATCATCGTTCATGAGCTCAGAAACGCTGTCATAGTCCATTCCGTTGCCGGTGAAATGTTGCTTGAGAGGACATGGTTTCATATCCATCTCTTGCCGATGACCCCCCCCCCCAAAAAAAAAAAAAACAAACAAACAAACAAACAAACAAAAAACAAACAAACAAACAAACAAACAAAACAAAACAAAAAAACAAAAACAAAAAACAACAACAACAACAACAAATAAATAAAAAAGGTTGTCTTTGAATCATAATTCTCTTTACATGAATATTCATACCAGTATTGTAATATTGTGATGGCCGATACACAGATGCTTGCCTGTACCATTAACACCTACAGTATCCTTTATTTCCCCCCTGAGTTTTAATCACACTTTGATTGTTTTTGATCACTCGATGATATAATGATTTCTGTTTTAGTCTTTTTCTTTTACAATGTACTTGGCGATGCAGGATTGGCACTTTAATATTCCATGTTGTCTATTCAATAAGCTTCAGTAATACCTTGTAAGAAAATGATTTATGGTGATGTGGGAGAAACACAGGTCTGTTATGTTATGGTTTGAGGATACCATCCGTACATTTCTTTATCTAACACTACATAATCGACCATTCCCCAAACACACACACAGAAATAGGTTTCTATTTTTCTTGCAAGTGGTGTTTACCATGGTGGAATGACTTCCAAACATGTTGATGTGGTATATGACTTTATTTCGAGTGGATTTCATTACTAGCTTAAAGCTTGAATGATGACATGTTAAACCTTCTCACCTAGCTCAACGTATGTATATCGCGACCTAGTTTCTGAGTATTCATCAATATTTTTATTATACAGTAGGGTGCCTACTTGTTATTAGTCAGCCTATAGAGCAGCAACGTTTGCGAACCCCTCACACTCACCCCACTGACACCACACACAACAGCTGGCATACCCCCAACGCCTTAAAAGGTAACCAGTGTGTTTTAATTTATACGGTTCCACCTATGTTGGTTTATGTATTTCGAATGATTTCATTGCAACCATTACCACGATTACCGCTGTTATTGCTTATCTATACTATGCAACTACTACTGTTCCATTATTTTCACTGCCAGTGTATGTCATAATATTGCCGCTCCGTTGTAGTGAATGTCATGTTGCAGTCTATATTCCGTTTAATTTTCTTTTGATTTTCCTTTGGCTTTTTTATTTTGCCTTGTTTTTGTCCTATTCTGTTCAAATGTATGCAAATTGGTTGCTTTTCTGCTTTTGTGTTTACGTCTCAAGCCCTTGAAAAAGACCGGTAACTCAGTCGAAAGCTCGGGAGAATAAAAGTCTAGAGTGAACATACTGCAACGTCTGCGAGCAGTCATTCCTCCGTCACACCTATACATAAAGATAATGCAGCACCTACAACGTACGAGGCCGAGCCCACTTCACTATATATATATATAAATATATATATATATATATATATATATATATATATATATATATATATATATATATATAGTTGAAAGAAATTGGACTGAGGCGGGACGTTGCTCTCGATCTTAGTCTCCCTTTTATTTGTCAAGCTTTCGGCCCGTCATTGGGCCTTCGTCAGGACCTACCAACAGAACGATTATTATATGAATAACCTGATGTGTCATATAATATATAATGCAATTTCACATATTACCAATCTTCTCAATCCTTTCCTTTATATACACAAATCAATCATTCAATTCAATACAAATATCCACTCTAACCTCCAATCATCATCAGAATAACATCATATGTCCAAAAAATATATAAATAAATTCTTATATCATAATGCTGCCATATAATAATCATATTGTCTTATAATTCTTAGCATGATGATCACAAACAGAATCATTATACATATATATCATATTCATATGTCTATTTGCAATATGTGAAATTGCATTATATATTATATGACACATCAGGTTATTCATATAATAATCGTTCTGTTGGTAGGTCCTGACGAAGGCCCAATGACGGGCCGAAAGCTTGACAAATAAAAGGGAGACTAAGATCGAGAGCAACGTCCCGCCTCAGTCCAATTTCTTTCAACTATATGCATCCAACAATGCGGCACCGCGTACGTTCGGGACCCAGGGAACTATTTCTCACATTATATATATATATATATATATATATATATATATATATATATATATACAATATACATGCTAACATATACACACACATATATATATATATATATATATATATATATATATATGATATACATAATAACATATACATAATATACATACATATATATATATATATATATATATATATGGGCCGTGACGCGAGAAAAGGGCCCTTAGGGCATTAAATACCGAAAATGAGGTTATACCTCCACATTGTAGAAGGATCTCTGACGCATTTAGATATGCAAACCTTTTTCTGAAATTCCAATCCTAAATGACCCCATTACGATATTAAAAAAAGCATGTTTTGCCCAAATCCTGTCACTTTTTGATACGTCTATGCGTGTGCGCGTAGTTATAGCCAGTTGATCTTTTTTGCGCGTATTGCTTTGTCAAACTTCCGCGCGGTTTTCTGGCGTTTGCGCGCAGCGGTGCTAAGGGCCCTTTTCTCGCGTCACGGCCCATATATATATATACAGTCAGACCATTATGTTATGTTACTCCCGCACGCACTGCGCACGGGGTCGCTTCGTGCGGCTGCGTGCAGGTTCGTGCGATCTCGCACGGGAGCGTATGGCTCCGTGCGCCCCTGTACGCACCCGTGCGTAGTCGTGCACCTCCGTGCGGATCTGCACGCCCCCGTGCAGATCCGCACGCCTGCGTGCGGATCCATACTCCCTCGCACGCTGTCGCACGGACCCGTGCGGGTCTGGCGCACGGTCCCGTGCGGGTCGGGCGCACGGACCCGTGCGGCTTTTGGGTGCGATTTCGCACGGCCCCGTGCCGCCAGTGCTTGGTTCCCGCATGATCCCATCTCACCTCCCTGGTTCCCGCAGTGCTTACACGGTACGTGTGTATCAGGTGTATACCGCGTGCGAGTCCATGCGCCATTCCCCGGCCGACAGTTTCAGCGCAAGCGTGAAATGAGACAATTCCCGACAATACGAAAGGCTTGTTACTTGCGCCAAGGAGCTTCAAACCCTTGCTTGCTTATTGCCAGTCAGTCGGCAAGCCGAAAAACCCCGTCTAGAATATCCAAGTTCTCGCACGTGTGACCTCGAGTTGACCCCGCAGATCATGATCACTGAATTACGTTTTCACATGATTTTTTTTTTTTTTTTTTAATTTGACAGGTTAAGGTTAAAACCTGAATGCAATATTGTTTAAATTTTCCAAGAGCGACATGAAAGGTCATCGACTTCGTGCATGGCTAATTCATTACCGATGTCCCGGAAATAATGGGTTCACATACTCGTCTAAAATTCCCCAAAGAGTCTTCTTTTTCATTGTAGGGCACTAACGAACGCATACCATGTAAAAGGAAAATTATTTTCCAGCTATAAGATGATACCTAAGGTGTAACGTGATGATTTGATGGGTCAGCAGCGCGCGCCAGCAGAAATCATAAGGATATCATTCCTTTACTCGGCACGAAATCGCGAAAATATTGTACTGTCCCACATATAGAAATTGACGTGTTCCATGGAGGCCCTTTGTGTGTTATGAGCGACCCCAGCGTAACTGACATGGTCAATTATAAGCGTCTGCTAGCAGCGATATACCTTGTTTGTGTCTGTCGGTGGGCATTATGAACAAGTAGCCTATTGCCTCTTGCTTGGCCTCTCTCTCTCTCTCTCTCTCTCTCTCTCTTCTCTCTCTCTCTCTCAACAAGTCATGAATTCACTTTACCCATCATGCCTAATCGAACTACGACATGATTGAGGTAACCGCGCCTTTTTATTCTCATAGTCAAAATCAAACTAATTCTTTACATATTTAAAAAAAAAAATCTTCATATAATTTCTCAAAATACTCAAAAGATGGCCTCAGTCAAAACTTTCTACAAAGATTGCATACGCCAATCTTTACGGCCTAAACAAGTTTTTTTAGAGAGCTATTAGTTCACCCTGTGACGATGACTTCGATTGCGTTTTGAACTTGTACCGAACTACTTTCAACACAACTATTACCTTTATAGTTCGATTGATGAACTAGTCTTTTGAATTGATAACCGACATTCGTAATCGTAAGCATACAGTAACAAAATACTGTCAATAACAGTTGGAAAATGCAAATGCTATAATAATAGCGCGAAATACACGAGTAACGATCATCTTCATACATTCTAATTCCCAAGTGATGTCGCTTCGAAAATGACACATGGTTTGACTATTGCTTCAAGCAAAGAAAAGTAAAAGGAATGGGATATACTTCTAATGATAATATCACGCCGTACAAGGCATTCCACTGTATTTGGTAATGTCGGTTACGTTTTTGTGCGCTTTACGTACGGAAAATAAAAGGCAGATTGATGCTATTAAATGCTAACACAACGCATTCAAATGATTTTTTGAAATAGACCGTGTACAATGTAATGTTTTAGTATTCGGTTTGAAACTTTAAATTTGCGAGTCCTTTATAAAGTCATATGGGTTATTATATTATCAATTCAAGCAAAAATTACAGTACTTTAAGGATTCGGATTTGCTCAGAAGATTAACAATGCTATCTTTGGCAATAGTTTGCAACAGAGACAATCCGCTTCAATAGATATACGATGTAATTCTGTTTTCATAAATAGAAAGGAAAACGTAAATAAGTCAACTTTATAACTTCAATGAGCTTTCTCACCAACTGAACTTGATTTGATCTGCCGTGCATGATATCGCTGTGTGTTCTATTAATTCTATGATATTGTTGAATTTGATATTGTTTAATTGGCACACGTGTTTTTTTTATGCAGAATATTTCAGGTAAGTATAATTCATTGAAGCTAATAATGTTTGTACATATGACGTGTTCGTTGTTTTGTATTTTCATTTTTATAATATATCACGTGTCCATTATCTGATTATGACTACGAAAATATGACAACTGTTTAAATGCGGAGTATGTACTGGAACACTAATGTCTCCCACCAGTATAGACAAACTAATTTCTAGTCGTCTATCCCCGCTTGAAATGGAAATGAAATTACACACCAAAAAAAAAAAAAGAAGAAAGGAAACGAAGTTCAATTTTCAGTAGATTTCAACTGTTTTGTTTAGTGCCTGATACATATAATGGGCAAAATTCTTTAGCGCATAAGCAATCACACAACTTTTGGGAATAAAATGTATGTCTTAATGATTGTATCTTATGGAAGAAACAAACACAGGAGTACTGAGACGCACTACGAAATGCTTCCTTTTTTTTTGGGGGGGGGGGGGGTTATTGATTATTCTGAAGGTTCATAGATCACACAATTCATATGGTTCGCTATTAGCTTAGGTTCGTTAAGAAAAAAAAAAATAAACAGATAAATGCGTTCCTTTTCCGGTGGTTCCTTTACCCGAAAGTAATCAAGCAATCACTTATTTCAGTATAAGATTTGTGAATACAAAACGATACGACGACGGCCTTTAAAGCATTAATTCCGAATATAATTGTAAATATGACTATCGGTCTATACTCAACTTCTCAAATGCAGAAAGATTGCAACTGTAAATGTGGTGTTCTGTAAAAAAAAAAATAATAATAATAAACAAAAATAAAAATAGGTTTAAGCTACAAGTTAATGGTTCTTTATATGCTATGGTATCATAAAAGTGACCGAGAATAAGAAGCACTATAATTTCAAATTAATATGATACAATCATAATTATAAAAAAAAAAAAACAACATGAAGCTGTTAGGCCTATACATCAACATTTGCTTCTGATACGTATAGTATAAATTATGTGCAGCTTTGGCAAGCGCGATAAAAGCGATAGATAATGTGGACGCAATGCCTATAAGGGAAATGTGCCTAATATGGCGGGAATTCAGAATGTTACGGCTGTATACAGCTGCAGCAGAGCAGGCACGAAAGCAGTCGTTGATGCTCTGCAACATTATGACCATGTGCATTATTAGAGGGTTTTTAGTACACGCAAAGAACACGATCTGAAAAGACGACTATCGTTAATTAACTTCATTAACTTCCTCTATTGATGCTGTCTTTTGTATCCCCGCCTACAATGGGTTCTCAGGTTCTATTCACTCTAGTAGTCCATGGGCCAGGCCAGATATTGGTACCATCTGAGGTGGCAATACCTTTTTGGTGTCATTTTGTTTGTCGGGCATAGATATGCCTATCAAGCTATGATAGCATTTCCAAATGAGTAGCTTAGTCATAGTAAATTAATTTTAAACCAATTTGGTCTCGTTGTTATATCCCTCTACTTCTGAATCGAGACCAACCGCTATACAAAGAAGAGTACTGTCTTCTGTATATTCACAGGTGTTCTGTTGTAAACGCGGTGCGCTTAGTCTTTATTCAAGGCAGCGAAGGGAATATCCAAGGGTTATGATATCCACGGCGCTTAGTCTAATATTCAAGACGGCGAAGGGAATATCCAAAGCTTATAAAACAGTGTATATCCCTTTATCTAAAAACAACAACAACAACAAAGCAATTATTTATCATTTTCCGCTGAAAACGCTACGGTGAAAACGCTAATACCATGCCAATGTCGCTTTATTTCCATTCAAACAATGAAATATTATGCAAAAACAATGTACCGGTACACTACAATACATTATAATTGATAATGTTGTAAATGAACAGAGTGATTTTTGTTTATAATTGATGTATTTGTTGAGAGGGTGGTATAAAAACAGTATAGATAATCCCTTTTATTAGGAACTTTAGATATGATAACGGTATACATTGTTCTAGATAAAGACTAAGCGCATTGCACCGCATGACAGCTGTGGACATCATAACCCTTTGGATATTCCCTTCGCTGCCTTGAATAAAGACTAAGCGCATCGCGTTTACAACAGAACACCTGTGGACATACAGAAGGCAGTGCTCTTCTTTGTATAGCGGTTAGTTTCGATTCAGAAGTATAGGGATATAAAAACGAAACCAAAGTGGTTAAAAATTCATTTATTATGACTAAGCTACTCATTTGGAAATGCTATCATAGCTTGATAAGCGTATCTATGTCCGACAAACAAAATGACACCAAAAAGGTTTTGCCACCTCGAGTGGTACCAACAACCCATTTTTCGGGTCTTGGCCCATGGACTATAGGTATTGGTACTTGCTAAACGCATCTCCTTTAGTTTCCACTGACAACAATATGGGAGGAGAATGGAAGCGATCAAGGCCCTCGCTAAAAGACGCTTGTTGTAATACGCATTGCGTGCCTTTCATAGCTTGATAAGCGTATCTATGTCCGACAAACAAAATGACACCAAAAAGGTTTTGCCACCTCGAGTGGTACCAACAACCCATTTTTCGGGTCTTGGCCCATGGACTATAGGTATTGGTACTTGCTAAACGCATCTCCTTTAGTTTCCACTGACAACAATATGGGAGGAGAATGGAAGCGATCAAGGCCCTCGCTAAAAGACGCTTGTTGTAATACGCATTGCGTGCCTTTCTTTCTTTTTTTCTACTGTTTCCTATTGTTTGTGAGTTAAAAACTTGCGGCAACTAAGTCACCGCAGCCGACACACAACGCTTACCGACTCATTCATGCGGCGGCAGCGGCACGGACACAAACGCACTTCAGTTTACATTCGGGCTGCCGTATTGGTTAGAATAGTTAATGATAGACCTGTCCTGCGATTGGGTCATTTGCCATCTTACACATCCAAGCTATGCCGTATACGGTAGTGCGTGCGATTGAGCGTAAACGCCGTCGCTAAGCAGGAAGGTTGTATTGTTTCGTCTATAGTGAAAGAAACAGGTTGTTAGCTTGAACATAGCCCGAACTTTAAGAGCGATTTTCTCCGTTATTTAGAAAATGGACTGACATCATAAGCGTAGATAATATTCGTTTCTATGATCCATAGGGATGTCCAAATGAGTTGTATTACATATCAGTGTAAAGCTTAGTGTCTGTAGAATTCACATATAGGCATAACTACGATCTCATTTTTTGCGACTTTTGACTCATTCCGACGGAGCGCATCACGTGTGTGGCGCTCAGACAAAATGAGTCATAAGTCGCACGGCGAGTTTTCCCGTAATGAGCCGCAAATGAAGGGGAAGCAGTGCTCGGGTCGAAATTTTTTTATACGGATTTTGATTCCTTGATGTTTTATCTGTTTGTACAGAAAATTTCAGCGTGTAAAAATGAGTACAAGTGTCCCAAATCACAGTTTTTCTGAGACAATTTTTTCGGTTACATTTTTTTCGAACGCTCGCCTTTGCGTTGCGTTTCGCACCTATTGTTCTTGCCCGATTGAGACTCCACCTCCGTTTCTAGGGTGTATGCTAATGAGGCATTGCTCTTGACCCCATTGAAGACAAAACAAAGCATGGTGCGCGCGGCGGTCAAGCGGTGAGGGCTTTAGAATTACGCAATAATAGTGAGCTGACCAAGGCTATCGATTGCATGACCAGCGAGTTTCGTTTGATACATGCCCTCCATTTCATGAAGTGGTGATTGATGTTACGCACAAATCGCGCTGAAAAAAAAAATAATTCCAACGAACGTTCACGCAGAATTTATAATACTTTATCTATGAGCTAATACAATGATCATAATAATCGAACTTGAAACCTCTGTATGCGAGTGTGTACTTTTACAACGGTTATTAATTGGCCTCATTAATGAATTCATTCAAATAATCATAACTTTCTTTCCCTGGTATGTGCCTTGCTGTTTAAAGTTCATCTCTGGAGATATAGTAGGGCCTATAAGTTGTCAATTACATGTATTCTCGTTTTTATTAAGTCGACAATTCGTGTGATAATTCGCCAAATTTATGTAATGCATACTATTGTTTCCCTGGCTAATAAAACTTATTGCCCTATTTCTTATGATGGTTTGGGCCGCGACGGCATGGAGAGAAATCGGAAGATAAACATTATTAATGCCCAAATACAATGTAGGTCGTGTTCCCTTTTGAGGATATTCTGACTCTTGTCATCTGTGTATTTTTTTAGAGGTAGGACCTATCTGAGAAAGGGACAGAAAGCTGTGTCGCTACTCAAAAGTGTGCTTCTTCATTTTGTTTTGTTTTTTAATCAGAATGTTTGTAATGATAGCTGTTTGTCGTGTATTGCGTGTAGCTGACATGTGAGAGGTCAAGTCTGCAAAGAATTTGGCTAACAGCTTTGCGAAGTAGCAGCGCTAATTGCCCATTGAATTGCGTATTCTGAGGAATTTCAAATGAAAGAACTCGGACGACACTGTTCACGCCTTGTATCCGAGTAAACCCCGCATCAACGAAGCCTTAAACAATGAAAGGTAAACTTCCTGCTATCAAGGGGTGGATAAAGACGCAACCAGTATTCTTTCTTCGCCATTGATAGCAGAATCAGTGACTGAATGGAGCAACAGTGTTGGAGGATCGGCATTATGTCTGCTAATTTGTAAAAGAATTTTTCAGTCCCCTTTTGTCTTCAGAACCACAGTCAGGCACGCTAAGTTACTCTATCTCCTACAAGCTGTCGTTACTATCTTAAAACGTGAATTTTATGAAAGGTTAAAAGTGATCGCGGAATCAGTTCTTCTGCGTGACACATGCAGGCTTTTATAATAGCATACCAAGCTTAAATCGTTTACCTGTATAGAAAGGGCGGGGATACACACTTATCTCAATTATCCGGATTTGAGAGTAATACACTCTACTACTTTTCTTCATCTTTCCCTCAACAGAGACCATGGTAATTCAAAACAAACAAACAAACTAACTAACTAACTAACAAACAAGCAGTTGCATTATATCAGAACGTACACAAATTTTTGTGTTTCATGTATGTATAGGTCATCTCTTGATGTATAGTACGCATTTGTTGTCGTTTTTACAGTGTTTCCTAATAAATGCCTATAGCGAAAACCCAACACAACTTTTATCAAGGAGGAAAGGGAACTTACATTTAAATATAACATAGTTTACAGAAATCAGACATGTAAATAAGGCAATCATATACATCCGCACGGCCGATTATAATCTCTTACTTTGATTATCAAACATGATCGCCGGCATTTACGTGCTTTTTTCTAATTTTTTGAACTTTGCCTCATTTTCTCTTTTTTTTTTAAACAACTGCTCGAAACATTTAAAAATCGTAACACAGTCTGCTAACCCACAACATGATATTCCATTTGATTCGTCACTTATTGTTGGTCGGGTGACGCCAAATGTTGGAATCTCGAGCGATGATACACGGCATTTTGTTTGTTGGTTTTCGTCTCATCGCTCAAAAGAATTTTGACTACGATTACAGAGGTATCATCTACAAGACATAACTGATAGTTTACAGTAGTGATCATCAATTCAGTAAGGATTAGTCAAGTCATGAATTCACTTTACCCATCATGTCTTTTCGAACTACGACATTGTTTGGGTAACCGCGCCTTTTTGTTCTCATAGTTCAAACTAATTCTTGACATAATCAAAACAAATAATTTTCTTTATATAATTTCTCAAAATACTCGAAAGATGGCCTAAGTCAAAACTTTCTACAAAGATTGCATACGGCAATCTTTACTAGCCTCAACAAGTTTTCTAGAGCTATCAGTTCCCCCTATGACGATGATTTCGATTGCGTTTTGAATTTGCATCGAACTACTTTCAAAACAGCTATTACCTTTATGTTTCGATTAATAAACCAGTCTTTTGAATTCATAACCAACATTCGTAATCGTAACCATACAGTAACATAATACTGCATGTCAATAAAAGTTGGAAAATGTAAATGCTATGTCAGTAGCGCAAAATAAATGAGTACCGATTATCTTCATACATTCTAATTCCTAAATGATGTCGCTACGAAAATGACGCATGGTTTGACGACTGCTTCTAGCAAATAAAAGTAAAAAGGAATGGGATATACTTCTAATGATAGTACCACGCCGTACAATGCATTTCACTGTATTTGGTAACGTTTGGTTACGTTTCTGTGCGCTTTACGTACGGAAAATAAAAGGCAGATTGATGCTATTAACATGCTTACACACAACGCATTCAAAATGTTTTTTGAAATACACCGTGTGCAATATAATATTTTAGTATACGTTTTGAAACTTTGAATTTGCGAGTCCTTTATAAAGTTATAAGCAGGGTTATTACATTATCAAGCAAAAATTTAAGTATTTAGGGATTAGGATTTGCGGAGACGACTAACAGTGCTATATATAGCGATCGTTCGCAACAGAGACAATCCTCTTCATTAGATATACAATGTAATTCTGTCTTCATGAATTGAAAGAGAAACGAAAAGAAGTCAACTTTTTAACTTCATGTAGCTTTCTCACCAATTGAACTTGATTTGATCCGCCATGCATGATATTGCTGTGTGTTCTATTAATTCTATTAAATTATCTAATCGGCGTGCTTGTTTTTATGCAGAATATCACAAGTAAGTTTAATTCATTGAAGTTCATAATATTTGTACATATGGCGTGTTCGTAGTTTCGTATTTTCATTTTTATAATATATCATTTGTCCATTATCTGATTCTGACCACGAAAATATGGTGACTGTTTAAATGCGGAGCATGTACTGGAAAAATGTAATGTCTCCTGTCAGTATAGACAAACAAATTTCTAGTCTATCCCCGCTTTAAATGGAAATGAAAAAAAAAAAAACAAGTTCGACTTTCAGTAGATTTCAACCGTTTTGTATAGTGCCTGATTCATGTAATGGACACAATTCTTTAGCACATAAGCAATCACACAACTTTCGGGAATAGATGTATGTCTTAATGATTGTATCTCATGGAAGAAAACTCGTCTCCTTGCCTGAATTTTAGCTTCTTCCTGTTCAAGCTTGCGTGAAAGAAATAGTTGAACATCAATCGCAATCATTAAGAGAGGCACATCCTTAAAAATAAGCACAGGAGTACTGTTTTCTGTATGTTCCGTAGAGCTGTAAAATGCAGCTCTATGGTATGTTCACAGGTATTCTGTTGTAAACGCGGTGCGCTTAGTCTTTATTCTAGACGGCGAAGGGAATATCCAAAGCTTATGATACAGTGTATATCCTTTTATCTTAAAACAACAACAACAACAACCAAAAAAAAAAAGATTCCTCTTGAATTTTACCGTATTTTGCAATTATCTATCATTTTCCGGCAAAAACGCTAGTGTGAAAACGCTAACACCACGCCGATGTCGCTTTATTTTCATCCAACAAAAAAAGGATAATGCAAAAACAATGGACCGGTACACTACAATACATTATAATGAATAATATTGTAAATAAACAGAGTGATTTTTGTTTAAAATTGATTTATTTGTTTAGAGGGTAGTATAAAAATAGTATAGATAATCCCTTATATGAGGAACTTTAGATATGATAACGGTACATTGGTCCAGATGAAGACTATATAAGCGCACCGCGTGACAGCTGTGGACATCATAACCCTTTGGATATTCCCTTCGCTGCCTTGAATAAAGACTAAGCGCATCGCGTTTACAACAGAACACCTGTGGACGTACGGAAGACAGTGCTCTTCTTTTTATAGCGGTTAGTTTCGATTCAGAAGTATAGGGATATAAAAACGAGACCAAATTGGTTTAAAAAAAAAAAAAAACATTTGTTATGACTAAGCTACTCATTTGGAAATGCTATCATAGCTTGATAAGCATATCTCTGCCCAACAAACAAACTGACACCAAAAAGGTTTTGCCACCTCAGGTGGTACCAACAACTCATTTTTCGGGTCTTGGCCCATGGACTATAAATTGAAGTGTGTTCATGCTACATTTGAAGGGATAGCATATAGCGAAGGGAAAACAGACCTGAATGGCCATCTTCAGGAAGCTATTTTTTGTTGGCGATTATGAATTACTTAACTATGAAATTGAAATAAAAACATACAGAAAAACGACTGCAAAATCTTTGCATAATGTGCCATTATTTATAATCAAGTTTCCATTACTTTTCTTTTATGATACATTTCCTTCGATTAGTGCTCCTTTATTCTTTCCCATTACATTTCATCACTTTCCTTTCCGGCTATCCACTTCATTCCCGCCTACAAACGTATACAGATATTTTGCCCGTATATACAATCTCAAAAGATATTGCCATAACATAGATAGGCAAACCTGACCGGATGTAACATTACATTTCGATTGCTAAAGTGTGATCGGATTACCATCCATCAAAAAGAATTTAGAAGACCATCATATTTCTCCCCCCCCCACCCTCTTTGATCTCTCTCCCTCTCTTTCCAGTTATCCAATTCTTTGATTGAATAATATCATTAGTGAAGATCACTTCTCGATGATGCTTTGCCTGTATTATATATATATATATATATATATATATATATATATATATATATATATATATATATATATATATTTATATATATACGTATATATATATATATATATATATATATACAACAATATCTAATATATGTACATTCATCAAACAACATTTAGAAGATCAGCCTATTTTTCTCCCTCTGCACCTTTCTCTCCCTTTCAATCTTTCTTCTCATCGCTATAGATTCCAGTGTTTCGCCTGAAGACCGGAAGACCTCATAAATGTTCTATCAAATATACAAATTTCACAAAACAATAGTCTTTCCGTTTAGTGATGAGTTTTCATCATAATAATATTATAACAAATAACTTCTGTCTTATCACTATGTGAAATCTTATTTCATGTGATTCGTAATGAGCAATACTTCTTGGCAGTAGAGTTTTAAGTCAATTATAACATTGTACATACAATTGGCAGCATTTAACCCTTACTGTTGAATCACAAATGTGCTCGTTGATCTCTTTTATTAAATCCCATGGAAACCTTAAGTCATATCTGTAGGCAGACATAATGGATAATTCCAGAAAGCAAACTTCTTATACAAAAAAAAAAAGAGAAGAAACTTCTGTGTGGATGGCAGGTACCGCAATAGCATGGATTTTTTTCAGATTTAGTTATCATAAGTTGTCAAAGAAAGCAAGAAAGATGCAATTATTTATTTGAATATTGAAAATCCCATCAGGCTCTTGTCAACATTATGAAAGGGATAATTGCTGAAACAAAACCGAGAAACTAACTCAAATGAAAGATTGGTCTGCGAAACTCAACTTCGATGTTGCTTGAAGTTGTTTTTTTTTTTCTTTCTCTCATACCTATGAATGACAGTCTGATTATGTCATTTACAGGTCGTTCAAATAATCTACTTGGCCAACAAACCAAATAGAGGATATTCTGTATAACATTCATGCAACGCAAGAGCCGATGGTTATTGCCTTTATGGGGTCCTATATATTCATCATGGTGAAACACAGCCTAACATATGCGAATGTTTTACGCAAGAATACTTTGAATAGACCAGGTGGCCAGAGTATCAGGTTACATTGTACCTTATTGAATAGACAGGATGTTGATATAAAGACATTCCTGGACGCGCTCGTAGAAAAGTCGGGGATTATGAGCATAATAGAGAAGTTCAAAGGCCGATTACAGACGGTCTCTTTTTTTCTGCACCTGTCCATAGAATGCATTTGCCTTCATAGAAAGCGCTCCAAATTTGTGAAGAGTGATTCAGTTTTGTGAGAGATGGACCTGTGATAACCCATCGCTTCAATTGAACACTTTGTTTAGGAGCAAGGTATTTTGGGCAATAAAAGCATGAAATGTTCTTGTCTTATCTCATGTGTATCGATGAAATCAAATGTTTTCATGCTGCTATTGAAGTGGTTTATTCACTTATCGTGCCAGCGTAACATATATATATATATATATATATATATATATATATATAAGGATATATATGCATTTAGGTAGGACTACATTTTTTCATTCCATTAGACTTCGCGCACTCATGCACATTGCAGCATTTTCATATTCATAAACGATTGCAGCAAATGCTCATTTCCTTTATACATTATGCTTATTGAATGAGATTAGTTCTTCATTTCTTTCTTGTCTTTTATCGGGGGATGACTGGTACTGTATAAACAATTAAACAAATATTGATTTACACTCATGACATAAGAGAAGAACAATTCAGCAAAATTAGCCGTCTGTTATGAGAGATTGAAGAATGCCAGGAGAAATGTTGTTTATTTCAACAAAGATATTGCCTTTTCCTTATTTTCTCAAGTGATGTAATAATTTAGGCCTTCAAGCCTGTGTGGCTTGTGCTTGTCATACTTCTATGATCACGTCGGCTTCTTCTACAGCTGCTGGAGTATACGCGATGGCCAGCCTTTTTTGTTGTTGCTAAATTGAATTAACTTCTGCGTCGAATTCGGGAATGGTCACCTGCGACCCTGTTTGAAAAGACGCTCTCTCACATGGAGACGAATTTGAATTGTCTACGGGCATTCTAATTTGAATACGTTTTTTTTTTGAAGTGATAGGATATAGTGAGAGGAAACTGAGATTGAATTATGAACATATTCATGGCGCTATCTTTTTTTTTCTTTTATTTTGTCGACGAGTTTGAATTACATAACTGTAAAATTAGAAAACAAACGTACACACACACACACACACACACAGAAAAAAATGACTATGAAATCTTCGCATGATGATAAACCATTTTGAACACTCGAATATGCCATTTTCTCTTCCTTTGTAATACATTTGCCTCGATTCGTGCTCCTTCATTTTTATCTCATTGCATCACATTACTTTCCTTTCCAGCTATCCACTATGTCTTCTTTATTCTCATCATCTTCAATTAGTCGTCTAGATTGAATATCCTCATCGATGGTGGCGATCACTTATCCAAGATACTTTGCCCGTATTATTATGTATAATCTAATAAGATATCACCATAACACAGATTATAGGCAAACCTAGCCGTGTATAATATTTCATTTCGTTTGCAAAATTGTGTTAAGATTACCATTCATCGAACAAAATTTAGAAGACCAGCCTATTTTATTTTTCTCTCTCTATCTCTCAATCTTTCTTCTTATCGCATAGACTCCGATGTTTCATAGGCAGACCGGAAGAGCTTATAAATGTTCCGTCAACTGACTTGAACATGTGTTTTATAAGATCATATAGTTGTAAGTGAATATATAATTATATAAATATATATAAATATATATATATATATATATATATATATATATATATATATATATATATTCTCCACCCTTTCTCATGTCTCTCTCTCTCTCTCACACACACACACACACGCACACACACACACACACACACACACACACAAATAGACAAAACAATAATCTATCCCGTTTGCTGATGACTTTTATCATATATATCATATCACAGTACACTGTGTAAGATTTAATCTCACTTGATGTGTAGTGAACAATATCTCATCCCGACATTACGGTGTATATAGGGTTGTAAGTGAATCGTGATTGCACATAAACTTTGCAACATTAAACCCGACAGGAAACCTACAAATGCGCTCGTTGATCTCCTTTATTGATCCCATGGAAACCTAAGACATATAATTATGGTCGAAATCTGGAGGCAGTCATGATAGATTCAATTCAAAAAGAAAACGTCTCTATACAAAAAAAAAATAGATAAATAAATAAATAAATCGTGGATTTCACAGGTTTAGTCATCATTAGTTGTCAAAGATTGTGAGAAAGGTGCAATGATTTAATTGAATATTGAACATCCCATCAGGCTTTTGTCAACATTATAAAAATTGTTGAAACAAAACCGAGAAACCAACTCAAATGGAAGATTAGTTCGCGAAACTCAACTTCGATGTTGCTTGAAGTTGTTGTTTGTTTTTCTGTCATACTTATGAATGACAGCCTGCTTATAAGATCGTTAAAAGAATCTATATACTTGACCAACGAACCAAATGGAGGATCCCTGTATAGCATTCATACAACGCAAGAGCCGATATTGCTACTACGGGGTCCTATATATTCATCATGGTGAAACACAGCCTAACATAATTACGCGCGTGTATTACGCAAGAATACTTTGAATAGACCAGGTGGCCAGAGTATCAGGTTACATTGTACCTCCATGAATAGTCAGAATGTTGATACAAAAACATCCCTGGACGCGCTCGTAGCCGCCATCTGAAAAGTCGGGGATTATGAGCATAATAGAGTTGTTCAAAGGCCGATTACAGACAGCCAGTTTTTCTGCACCGGTCCATCGAATACATTATAATGAGGTGCTTCGTATGTATTATGTAACCTTTTTTACGGACCCCAATGATTTAATGGTTGTTGGGAATCGAATGTGCAAGTTCTCATGTGGTTGTTACCAACATTTATCATAGCATTTATACTTCGACAATGACATACGCTGCAATAAAGCGAGAAACAAGACATATGGCAGAAGTTTTTTGTTCTTTTATATCTCTTTCTCTCATACGCTTAGCATTCACGGGAAATTGTATATAAAAATTACGATGCTTGATATTTTGATGCTTGCAGCATTTTCAAAGAAACCTTGGGATAACTAGACCGGTGGTGTAATGTGAAACATTTTCTTGAATAAAGAAACGATTCAATCAATATCTATATATATTTGTGTATATGTATATAATATATATATATATATATATATATATATATATATATATATAAATGTATATTTATGTTTCTTAATCTATGTATATGTATATATATATTTTGCCAAGATTACAAACCTATCGAGACGGAAATTGTTAATATACCGACCTATCCTGCAGCGACGATGTTTTTTTTTTTTATCTCCTGCTTACGACAATGTGTAAGCTCTACATATCATTTCAAAGCTTTCGGGGAATATCAGAAAGGACAAAGAATGTGTGTGTGTGTGTTTTTTTTTTTTTTTTTAAGAGAGGCAAAAATAGTAAAAATACTAATACACCATACTGATAATGTAACAATATGGAACATCTACAATGTACATTTATTATTACCTTTTGAGTGATCATCAACATCATCATCATCATCATCAACAAATGGTTCCCTTGATGTAATTATACAATAGCTTTTCTCTGTTGTTGTTAATTGTCATTATTACCATGATTATTTCTACACTGTTCAAGTTATCGAGTGATAAAGACACACATACAACCACACAATTTTTCTAATTTCTTTGCAAGGAGAGATACATGTACACACGGTGATGGTACTCCATATTCTTAGAAAGATTGCAAGTGATCTCTGCAATGTAGAAAATCGTCCATTTTTGGACAGGCATGAGTGTTTACATGTAATACGCAGTTGCACAGACTTGTAAGGGCTTTCATTGAACATTGTACAGTGTGTACATCGTATCGTCTTCTCGCGATCGCTTGCAGGCACACAGGCATGGGCACGGATCCACAGACATGGACACGCAGGCGCACACATAGTCATGAGCACACACTTACAAAGGGGATATTATTATTTACAATGCATGCACGCACGGCCTCCAATGGATTCGCACGCAGGATGCTAGTTCACTGCCTAGACTGCCTTCGTATACCGCCAATGAGGGCGTATGAGAGAGTGAAAAAAAGATAAGAGTCCCGTGTCGGGACTAGCAGGATGCTAGATTCGCACGGACTCGCACGGTAGCGTGCCAGCACCACGCACGGTACCTTGCCAACACCTCGCACGGTAGCGTGCCAGATGGTCCGCACTCGACGGTGGCACGCAGCCGCACGGAGGCGCACTGACTGGCACGCAGCCGCACGGAGGCGCACGAGGTCGCACGGGGTCGCACGGGGGCGTACAGAAGCGCACGCACCCGCACGAGGCCGTATGAAATGGCACGGAGCCGCACGCACTCGTGCGAAACCGCACGCAGCCGCACGAAGCAGCCCCGTGCGCAGTGCGTGCGGGAGTAACATAACTTAATGGTCTGACTGTACATATATATCATATCATATATATATATATGCACACACGACAGTGTTATAGCTTTTAGACATTAGATGAACAATTTTCAACTTTTTAAATAAGCCGTATGTAATAAAAAACCAACATGCCTTTGATGGACAACTATCAAATATAGACATTTTCTCAACAATGAAGGGTGAGAGGATGGCGGAGAGGGGTAACACCCATTTCACCTGCAAGGTCACATGAAAGCAAAAGATCGCCATATCAGATGGACAAGTTGAATGAATTTATTCACACCGATATATTTTCCTGTTGGGACCAGGGTAATATCATTTTGCTGAAATATATACCTGATTTTATTTGCTTGAGCTTAGACACTTTAAAAACAAATCAATGTACATGTACATGCATTGTGATTGAAATGGCCATTGTCATGGCCATAATGTCATTGGAATGAATATCTTTGTTACAATGATGACAATGGAGAATCAAGAAAATATCATGATCCGGCACACTGTTTATTTGTCCTTTCTGATTGCTCATCGTGAATAATCCAAATATAGAATTTTCATCATGTACTTGGAGTAAAATCCTTCGTAATGAAATATGGCCAAAATAAATTTTGTCTCTTATGGAAGCTAGTATCTCGAAGAATAACTACGTAATATTTACGAGTATCTAAAATTCCATCTCTCCACTTACAACGTCATTTATTCTCTTCAGATCATATCATGCGACAACATGATTTGAATCTCAGAGATTCATTAATACTAAATGGTTAAAACAAAAATGATCGATTAAAATATGACGTCATAACGACACCGACAGGAGAACTTATTCGAATGCGCAGTACGTCTAGACACAGTTGCCATTATTACTCTTAATACTATATGAATGATGTGTATAAAAGTAAACGAAACGGGATGAAAAAGAAACAGTTTGTGCTTTATATCATCGCTATATGTTATTTTCTATACGTAGGCCTATCAGCAATTCTTTTTCTTATTTAGAGTAAATTTCAAAAGAATGATAGAGCATAAATATGAGCTACTTACATAAATATGAGACACAACATATTTATCAGCTTGAAAAATCAATAGATGCAACTCATTAGAAGCTTTTGTTTGGATAAAATTTTAATGCTTTTTAAAAGATTCTAAATCTTTTATCGACAATAATACTCTCGAGGGGAAAGGAACTTTTTAACCCCGCTCATTCGATAGTACATTCTCAATCGTATCAACCAACAATGCATATAGCAATATGTATAAAGTTATAAAGTATAAAGGGATGTGTATAATTGCGTATTAATGACAGTTCAACCAAACAGGTGCAAAATAATTATATAATATTGACTGGCCTCGAGGGAGATACCAGAAAATATTGCCCAAACTGAAAGAATATTGCCCTCGTCTTCGACTCGGGCAATATTCTTTCAGTGATTCTTTCAGTGCGGGCAATATTTATCTGGTATCTCCCTCAAGGCCAGTCAATATCATAATTACCTATCCCCTAGGTAAATTAAGAAAATATGTGAATACGGCTATACACTATGATATTGATCAAGCCACATTTGACTACCTGTAGATCATCAACATGTCGAATAATTGAAAAATTGTTCATCAATGTATATCATTCAACTCCAACTTCAAAGATACATGTGTAGTTGTGACAGGCGAACTTCAAACAACTGAACGCTTTTGCACTTTATTTTTACTTCAGTCGTAAAACTGATGGTTACTCTGCAATTATTGAGCACAAATGGACTAGTCATTGTTTGACGCGTAGTGCTGCAGTAAGTGGTCGACCTTGTATGAGTTGATTTATCAGCGTTCTTCTGCGGTGTGTGTAACCGACACCCAGCGACGTCCTGGAATGTTTTCTTTTCGTGGTCGATCGGAATGTTAACATTCAAGGCAGGGAGGTGGGGAGAGAGATCCCACTCTTTCTCTTCCTACCTCCCTGTGTAAAGTGAATGGCGAAAACATGAAGATTGCACTGTTTGCAAACATTGTTTTGTGTACGGTACGGTGTGTGTAACCGACACGCAGCGACGTGGCGAAACGAATATTGACTGCTGACCTCTGACCCTGCAAAATAACAATTGCTGACCTTTAACCCTGCAAAATAACAACTGCAATTGCCTCCCAAAACTACCTCGTATATGTATAATAACCCCCTAACATACTTTTTGGCCTCTCAAAATTAATGTTTCATTTTTGGGGTTGTTTTTGTTGAAACAGTTGTAGTTCACAATCGTTACGGCGATAAAGAAATAGACAATCGTGTTATCACCACATGTTATCCCAACATGCTGGTCACAACATCCACCATTTGCTTGTTGAGGTATCATTGTTTATAGTATTAAGTAAAAACAAAAGCGTTGAGTTGATTAGGAAGTCTTGAATTTTCCAAACATGACCTTCTCAAGACCCATTGTCGGGGCTTCTACCACCAGAGAGAGTATGGCTGCCGAGACGTAAGAGAAGACGAGGTTGCCAACGTATGTGTAGCTCTGGAGGGGAACAAACATGTCGAGCAAAATATGGTGATACAGGGTGACGACTTCATTTTGCAATACAGAGGATCGAGGGGGCAGGGTGGTGGGAAGATTTGAAAGGAAATCGACTTATGAAGAATTTGCTTTACTTGATATGTTCTGCTGTCATTGTGTACTCACAATTAAGAAGAAACAGTGTATCTGGATTTTTCTTCTTATATTGTCTGCTTAAAACATTAGGGAACTGAATTCATCTATCAACCGAATAATTATACACATGATTATGTGTATGTGTATGTGTATGTGTATGTGTATGTGTGTTTGTGTCTGTGTGAATTATACACATTTGTTTCATTTATTACTTCTCGACTTCGAATAAATTGGACTGAAATTCAAACACGTTTTCATTTTAGTAAACATCTACCTAAATCCAATGACAGAGGCCATACACAATTAAGCCTAAACTGTCGGAAGAATTTCACTTTACGTAAGATAGTCTTCTCATTCTCATTAAACGAGCAAAGCTTTTCACAAATCAAAGGCATTGTCGCCAAGAAAGCAATGTCATCCGATGAGCTCAACACCCACGAGTCATACCGCCCATGAGTTTGACATTAATAGGGGAAAAAAGTCCATGAGTCACACAGATAATGAGTCAGACAGTCGAGGTCGTGGGCCTTGATTTCCCATTATAGTGTCGAGCTGGTGGACTGAAAACTCGTAAGCCTCTTTGACTTGAGGTCGAGCTCGTGAGTCTTGATCACTTCGTGTCCAGCTCGTAGGCCGTGTGACTCACGGGCTACTTGACTCATGGGCTGTCTTACACGTGGGCTGCATTAATGACTCGTGGGTGTCGAGCTTGTGACGAACAACCAAGAAAACAACATCATGCTGCATGCATTACACATCTTGAAGAGTGGTCTCTCTCTCTCTCTTTCATGGCTTGTGAATAAAATTATACATATCTATAATCGACGGTAGAAATCTATAATCTCTATACAGTGCACACCCTTTAAAACGAACACAGTTATATTGAAATTCCGGTTACAACGAAGCAAAAAACAAAAAAAAAAAAACGTTATTCACTCTATGTATTTTTAGTTTTTATTTGTTCGCTCATAACGAAATTTCGTTATAACGAAAAAAAAAAAATACCGGTCCTGAGGATTTCGTTATAACGGGAGTCCACTGTATCCTATTGGTGAGAAAGATGAAATTTGAGGCGTCTGAGGAACTCACCAGTGACATGTAGTTGAAATGGTAGAGGGTCTTATCAAAGACGACACCGCTGAAAATGATGACGGGATGGATCAGGTAAGCGCAGTATGACATTTTTGCCAGGGGCACCCAGAATCCCCACTCTAAGAATACGCCAATGAAACCTGGAAAGACAAAAACAGTTGCGAATCAGGTGGACTTTTGAGAATAGACCCTATGAACTGATACAATCGATTGAATAGACATTGAATTGAACTTGAACACAATGTGAACACATTGTGAACACACTGTTGAATCTCTTCACACTGTTGAATTCGAGCGTTTTAACAGTGTGGAAACATTGTGAATCATCAATTCACAATGTGACACAGAACATTACCATGTGAACACTCTGTTAAATCCCACCACAGAGTGAATTCATCTCTACAATGTTAAATTCGAGCGTTTTCACACAGTTGACTATGTGACCACAGTGTGGGAGAATGTGTTCTTTCTCGTAGGGATAATAAAAACAAAATTAGCCATTAGAATGAATTAAATAAACAAACTATAGTCCTACGCAGAGATACCTCAGATAGCTGCATATCAAGGGATATTTCAAAAGTTTCGGTTGAAAGTAACCCACTTCTATTTTATCATTTTCTTTGGTTTTTAAGCAGTTTTGATCACGTGCATCAAATCTACAAGACTGGAGTTAACTCGTTTTGCCACTAAACCCTTCCATAGTGTCAAGGAACTCACCTCCATATCCTGTCAAACAAGCGAAGATGATCCAGGCCACGCCCACACCCCACGAAACTCGGCTGAGTGTGAGGTAAAGAACCGACTCCCATTGCTCGATGTAACGGCTTGTACCACCCCAAACGCCGTAGATCACTCCAAACAGTGTTCCCAGTGCACAGAACCAGCCTAGACTGGCAACCAGCTGTTTAGGTATGTAAGAGTATAATAGCGATGTACTACTTACTACGAATGTAGTTTATTGAATCATAAGGAACAAGAAAAAAAATAAGGAATGAATATTAAATCAGGCCTATAGACTGGCATAAATTATGTGCATTGCATCCACGTGCAAGGAATGGTTGCAATGTGGATTCAAATAAAGGACGAAAAAAATGGAATTTGGGTCCGCTTCGACCAATGTTAAAACAAAAAGAAATATTCACTTTCCAGTCGAATTCACCATAATTATCATGTATCAGCTTAATATTATGGACTATTACAAGGGTTTTTTCCCCTTCCTTTAGTTCGTTTAAATCATGACTTGAGGAGGAAAGAACATGCAATGCAGTATTGCAAACTTGAAATATTGATGAATTGTAATGGGTCCTGTTGCATTAAAAAAAAAGCAAACGAGAAAATGGTACATGATGTATTGAATCATGATATCTTAAATTTCAAGAATCTATCATTCGTTGCGTTTGATTTTCACATATGTT
The DNA here is from genome assembly GCF_964275005.1 of Diadema setosum. NCBI lineage: Eukaryota > Metazoa > Echinodermata > Echinoidea > Diadematoida > Diadematidae > Diadema > Diadema setosum. The sequence continues at coordinate 22,235,492 of NC_092700.1, read as the reverse complement.
TTTTGAGTATAACATGGTCGCCGAATTAATAGCTAAACATTAAAAGTCGATTTAAAAGTTTTGTCATGCAAATCAATTTAGACTGAAACAACAACAGCAACACACATTCTAATTTGATTTATTGGTTCTACATTATCGTTGTACATGCACACACAGTGTACACACGTTGTTCGTTCCATATTTTATATTCATATACATTATTGGTTGTTTCCACTTGCTTTGCAATGTGTAACAAAACGTAATAGCAATGGAATGGAAAAGTCAGAAGATTGCTTGTAGCCCTTATACACAATACATTTAGAATAAATAGAAAGAGGGATATGACATTAAAATTGTGATTTCCCATATTTAAAGTGTAAATGTAAACATAGAGGACAGTAAAAAACCTCGTGCATGGATTTAGTGAAGTATATAAATTAGACACGGTACTCCAGTGAAAGTCCGAGGAAAATAAAAAGACCCGTTCAATGCATTGTTCAATTGCATTGGGCGGCCAATCAATGAAAGAATTAGGAACTCTGCATTATTTGTGACTTCATTATACTATGACGATACATATAATAACACCCCCCCCCCCTCCCGCTAACAAATCGTCAGTTTTTACAGCGGCTGTCCATTCCTTTCATCTCTTACTGATAAATTAAACTTTCAAACTATTGAACTTGAAACTGCATCGAATAATCTAATGACATTTCGTTTCATTAAAGGTAACATGATATCTTTTGTCTGTGCCTTATCTCGATATCTCACTTTGTTTTTCCAAGGAATGAACGGAGTATGTCAAATCGGACAAATGAAAACATAAGCGTAAATCATTAATATCAATTAAGACGATAAAAGATGTTGAATACTTACAATGGGCATCTTCACTCTTTTGTTTCGCAGAGAAAACAAGATGTATCCTGTTACCATGCCAACAAGGTAGGTTGGGATGCGGGTGTACGGCTTAGCGTACGTCGTGTCCTTGCCTGGATTGTCACCGAGATTGTCGTTGTAAGGTCTGGCGTGAGAGTAAAAATGATTCATGTTCGACTAACAGTTAGAGAAGATGGTTGAAAAGTGCTCGAATTTTGAAATAAATCCCCTCACATATACAAACACTGCATGGTCCCACATGTTCATTGTTAATTTGGTAGTGTATAAGTATAAAGCTGTGGAAGAAAGGAATGTTCATAAAAGCTGAATAGTTTTGTGCCTATATTAAGTGAGTGGACGGTTCACCATTCCAATACTATTTTCCAACATACAATACAGTTTTCGAATTAATCAATCAATGAATAACTTGTCACCACGGTGATGTTTATTAATATACATCTCAGCAGTGAGAGTATGATTCTCAAGATTTGTATATGACGGATATAATATATATATAATATATATATATTATTAGTGGATTCGAACATCATAACGCAGATCAGTAAAGTTTCTAAAAGTGAGCTACAGCCGCAATGTTAAGCAATGTATATATCAATGAAGAAGATCAATTACAGGTAGAAATGCAAATACTCAGAATAGAATCTCTTCCGGGTTTTTTTTTTTTTTTTTCAAACATTGTTTGTGCATGTAAGTTCTGATGACATACCTTCACTGCGGCTTTGTACACCGATTGACTATGTATACAGAAGTTTGAATGACTTTTTTTTTAGTTTGCGTTACTGCAGCTATGCAAAAATCTACAATGTCTTACTATTATTGATCAGTTGCCTAAGATTGTACCGGATTGCAACTGATTGACAAATGGATTATCACTTCATATTATTATTCATGAATATGAATAATTATACTGGAGTTCAAATTAAAATCGAGGGCTGCCCTGCGATATCTAGAACTATGGAAAACATTTCACGATTCTCAAAATGCTCTATACTGATGTAGATTTATTTTTGGCATCATTGCTGAAACTCTGGTATCACCAAACCGTCATGAATAGAAATGAAGTAAAGAGATGCTAGAAGATCGAGATGCTAGTAGACACGTCGGTTATACAATTATGTTAATCGAATTTAAGTCTCAAATTTTACCCCGAGGCCTCGATCCATGTCAAGCTGCTGCTTATGATCGCGGTCTCCTGCTTTTCCATTACTATAATAGATAAAAATGCTTCATTTTGAAATTAATGTTTTCAAATTTCCCTTTTTTATTTTTTCTAAAATTCGTTTATTGTAACGACATGACATATTCTAAATGAATGACCAATCATTATCTAAATAATTAACAACTGTTAATTCCACGATTCCCTTCTGAATATTTTTGTGAGTAATATTATGCTACACGTCTCATACATTGAATACTGTCATGTTCACAATGTATGCATAATAATCAGTACTTTGAATTAAGACAGTATGATGACTTATACGTCGTGTAATGTTAATTTGTTAATATATTATGTATTCTTTTGTTATGTGTGACTTGGAAAAAGGCAGAAATAAAACCAAACCAAACTAAATCTCACGCTGTCGCTTTCACGCAGTAACAACACTTACGGTTGAGTGCCATAAGGGTTGTAAGTGTATCCATAGTACCACGTCAGTGCAGCCAATGACGATAGAGAGACTACCATTAGAGAGGTGATCAGTGCAAGACCGGCCTTCCTACTCCTGTAACAACAACAACAACAACAACAACAACAAAAAAGAAATTACCAAATAGAAAAAGTACAGAAGGCATAGCACCTACACCAAAAAGACGAAATAATTCCCCTTCTCTGAACATCTTGGGTATGAGATATCGCCGTCTTGCTTTCTTGGATCGGAGAAGTTGGGAAGATGAGATCCCGGATCTCGTTTTCTCGTATCGTGGGATGAGGGTAGACGAGAAGACGAAATCACATGACTTGTCTTTACGCCTTTTCGAACTCATACTCCCATTGCTCCTCTTTTCGTCTCCTTGGTCCGAGAAGTCAAGAAGACAAGTTCTCACTATTCGCCTTTGGACCCCTTGGTCCGATAAGTCAAGAAGACGAGTTATCACTACTCGCCTTTTGACTCCTTGGTCAGGGAAGTCAAGAAGACGAGATATCACTACTCGCCTTTTTGACTTCTTGGTCCGAGAAGTCAAGAATACGAGATCTCACTACTCGCCTTTTTGACTCCTTGGTCCAAGAAATCAAGAAGACGAGATCTCTCTACCTCGCCTTTTTGATCCCTCGGTCCGATAAGTCAAGAAGACGAGATATCACTACTTGCCTTTTGACTCCTTGGTCAGGGAAGTCAAGAAGACGAGATATCACTACTCGCCTTTTTGACTTCTTGGTCCGAGAAGTCAAGAATACGAGATCTCACTACTCGTCTTTTTGACTCCTTGGTCCAAGAAGTTAAGAAGAGAAGATCTCTCTACCTCGCCTTTTTGATCCCTCGGTCCGAGAAGTCAAGAAGACGAGATATCACTACTCGACTTTTCGCCTTCCCAGGTTCCCTTGTAACAGAAGTGCGTTCCTTCATCACAGTCACTAAAGGACAGGAAGCGTTAATCGTACTTTGCTCGGGTATTCTATGTACGTTTACACAGAACCACACGTGTGTTACTTTTTACTAGCAAGTAATAGGAAAAGAATAACACTTCAAGTAGTTTCGTATTAACTTGGATTCGTGCACACACACACACATTCACACACACACACACACACACACACACACACACACACACATTAATTTTTACTGATGCTTCAAAGCCAGAAGTGTGGGATTTCGGTAGGAAATACTTATTTGTAATATTCTACTTTCTATACACGCACGGACCATGCTATACGCCATCATAAGCGAGGTATTGCGTATCAAATAAAAACATAATGGCATGTGTGGGACTTGGGGGGGGGGGAGGGTGTTTATCTTGGACTCACTTGTACAAGATGACGAGAATGATCGGGCTGATGACGAAGAACTGCATATCATTGGCCAGGTACCAACTCCATCCCATGCACTTTAGTCACCAAGGCATGGCGAAACAAGAGAAGCAAAACAAAGCATAAAAACAAAACATCGGATTGACCCTTTGGGGAAGTAATAACGTCGGAATATACTTTGGTCTAAAATGACTGCAATACAGTCTTCCTCGAGAAAGTAAACAAAATTGAAAGTACACTTTAGCCAAATTTCAAACGAATGTATAGTAACATTCGAAACAAAGTCGACCAAAATAAAGAAATCAGCAAGTAAACAAACATAAAAGGGTTGGACCTTTCCTTTTTCTAAGAATTTGATATCGTAGTACCAGCGTCGTAAATCAGAAGCCCGAGCCGCTTTTTATGGTCTGTACTTTATCAATCGTCATCAAACACCAGGACGATCAAGAGCTTATAGAATTGTTCAATCTCAAAGCTCGAAATTCCATTATTTCACACCTTTCTTAATCACTTTATTTTTAACCGATTTGATCAAATTTTCACTGTTGTGCCGATAAAACCTTGCTCTTTCTTCCACACTAACGTCTAATCGTTCCGGGATTCCCCCTTATCATTGTAGGCTAAAACTTACAGCTGTTTCCAGATTGTATGGCCAAGGATAAAAGTTATTAATGTAGAGCGGGTGGGTCCACCACACGTTGACGCAGGCGTTTCTATTATAGTCGTGAAAGCCCTGGTTGCGGGGCCCTTCGGCGAAGTGGGGCATTAGAAGCACCCAAATGCCCATGGCAGCCATGTAAACAGGGGTCAGGCGCCACCAACGGTGGAAATAGAAGACGCCCCAGCTGAAGGCGCTCTGTAGTTTCTTACTGTCGATCGCTTTCAACGTGAAGTAGGACACGAGGAACCCACTGCATAATGCCCATGTTAGAGGGAAACAAAAATCCAGTTTAAAGTTTTTATTACGCAAATGCACTTCATAAAAAAAAAAATATATATATATATTGATTATATATAATAGTAGTCTATTAAAGCTTAACCTGGTCTCGACATCATTATTCTTTTTTTTTTTGTTTGTTTGTTTGTTTCAAAGCACGACCTTCGGTTTCATTCAATAACATTCCATTCATTGTCGGATACTTACCCAACACTTTTCTGCCAGGTTGTTCAAAACCTATTCAGTTCTCTTCTATTCCTGGCACTACCTATTTGCAATTGTTTAAAGACCATCGGCGAGGTGGTGACGAACAAGAAGATGGACTGATTGCTGTTCCTTCTCATCACCTGAGGTATATTGGTCTTAATTCGATGCTTCTTCTGTCTTTTCTTTTCTGCAATCGATTGGCTGGCTGAATCTTTAAAGTCCCCTTTCAATTACTGACAACATTTTCATAGTTATTATTGGGACAAATTCTTTGGAGTCGTTGCATGTGGAAGACTGGAATATTGCTGCAACTGAGAATATGTTCGTAAAATGTCTACTATTCATTTTTCAACAATTTTCGATGACACATTTAGTTACAACATTGAAATAATATAATATATTTGTTCACAAGACATGTAATAACGAAATTCATGTTAAACAAAGACAGAAAAATAGATAGAAATATGGGTAGGTATATAGATACATTGATGAAGATAGATATAGGACCATGATATACATTTTCACTAACTAAGACAGTCTAAAATAATTATATTCAAAGACCCCATAAAGATATAGTTGTGTCACGAGTTTTTTTTTTCTTTTTTTTAAGTTGCCTCTTCAGCTAAGCTAACAATCACCCTGCAATAAACAGACATTGAACCCAAGCTTAAAGTTAGCACGAGATCAAAGGATTCCGCTATAAAGACGTACAAGATTCAAGAAAAGTTATTGAACTAAAAAAAACAACAAAAAAAAAAAAACAAGCTGCATACCTCAAAACGAAAAACGTGTCCACGGAGAAAGTTGCGTTCACAATTGCCAAAAATCCGAAGCTGTATGTGATCTCGTATGTCTGGAGAGGGTTCGCTTTTCGTAGAATAAAAAAGAAAATAAATGCGATGTCCCATAATACTCTCTATGCCATTTCACTTAGTATCACAGATATGATTTGTGAGTTTGTAGTGAACCCTAGTGAAAAGAACACAGTGTCCCACAGTGTGTTCCAGTGTGTTCACATAGACTGGACTATGTGAAAACGCTCGAATTTAACAGTGTGAAAAAGATTTCACACTGTATTGTGGTTTCACAGTTTTCACATAGTAATGTTTAGTTTCACACTAAGAATCGATGACTCACATTGTGTTCACACTCTTAAATGCTCGAATTTAACAATGTGAAGAGATTTCACACTAGGTTCATTCTGTGTTCACACTGTCGCTTCTCACACTGTGTGACACTGTGTGTTTTTCCTGCAGCACTGTCTCAAATTCCCCTGACAGTAGAATCAATTGAAATAGAATGAATTGGGAATATGACAGCATGCCGTGGTGTGTTGACACGTATGGGAAGAAGTATTTTGCTTTGCTGTCCTAAAGCTGATTTAAATCTGCTTTGTGATATCCCGGATGTACAGTCTTACACATACACATTTGTATTGTCATTTTGTTCTCTCCTTGCATGCAAAATGATACCTTGTAGGCCTACCCTGCAGCAGCAGCAGCAGCAGGCTTCCAGTATAGAGCGTATTATACAACACCTCAGAATGATGTCGAATTGTGATTGGCCAAGAACATGTCACATGACATTCAATAGAAAATACCTACCAAACTCATTGAGAGTGACAGCCATACAATAGGCCCCTGGCATGGGCCTATTGCACGGCTCGAAGGTACTATAGCACGGCTTCGTGTGGGGCTACTAATGCATGGCCGCTCACAGAGTTCTGTGGCTCACAGCAGCAAAGCGCCAGCAAACTACATTGTACGTGCTGGCCGGCTGCGCTGCGATGCGCGCGCTGCCGGTAAACAGACCAGTCGCGGCGGAGTACTGCAACGTTAACGTGTACGCGCAGCTACTTTACCTAGCTAGTTGCATGTATTGCGGCCTACCTACTGCTGTGTTTTTAGTTTTGACTCTGATCTGCTACGTGGACCACAGTGATCCCAAAATCAAGACTTCATTTCAAGTTGAGAAACCGTAATTTGATTATTTTTCTGTGTTTTTATACAAAATCATTTTCGGAAATACAGAAAGTCTAGACCTACTACTAGATCTACCGACATCTCAGGTAGGCTTAACAGTAAGGCCTAACTCGATCTAACGTTAGCGTAGAATGGGTATAGACCCTGCGGAGTTTGTGATTCCTGTGACTGTGTGGTCGAATCATGACGAGTGTTTGAAAGCAGTACACAGGGTGGTTTACAATTCTCGGCCTAATTGTTACATTTATTTTTGGGCCTTCCTGAGTTAGCTGTCACTAATTTAGTACTGTGATTGTGGACAAGGTGTTGTATAAAACGAATAATTTATGATTCTGTTCGTGCATTGGGGCACGTAATACCGCACTCGGCGCGAGATTCGCCACTGGTCTATTCAACGCGGCGCGACGCGGCCTTGTTGAATAGACCAGTGGCTTATCTCGCGCCTCGTGCGATATTCGTGCCCTATGCACTCACAACTCATAAATTATTCGTATATTATTGCACCGGTTATTGCCATCATTAATATCAAGTTCGTTCATTTTTATTCTGCTTCTCAAATCAAATCAAACAAAATTACATGGGTGTGACAATATTTTAAACAAAACACAACTAAATGACAAAGGAACAATGCAAAAGTGCAGTTTATGCTTTATACATGCATAACAAAATTATTGTACAGCATTTATGGTTCCATATGAATACAGAAAAGGCAGTATATTGAAGCAGGAGACCGTCAGCATTTAAGCATGGCTTGACTGGACTGATGGCCTCATTGGAAATGCAACGAAGGTTTCCCTTTTTATTTTGAATGTAGCTTGTGTTTGCCTCATTGGGAACGTACGCGCGCTGAGGTTTGCCTGCACGTAAAGAAACTGAAAGGAAACAAATTTTACGTTCAAGAAAGACGGAAAATGAGTCAATTGAAATGCTCACCGAGGTATCCGAAGTAGAACTGGCAGGAATGCCCGAGTATGACCCACCACATGCTCAAGACCCGAATACCGTTCAGGGCCGCCAGTGTGCTGGAGGATTTCTTGGCACTGAGCATCTTGGGAAGGTTTGTTAACGCAGAGAAGGACATCAGAATTCCATCAAGTATAGCTTGATTGGTAGAGAAGAAGAAGAAAAGAAGACGGTCAAGCTGTTTAAAGGGATAGTATAGTATTGGTGGAGATGAGAATTGGGCTGATAACTTTTTGCAAGATACCAAGAAACCACTTATGAAATAATACAGAGCATATTGTTTTACGAGGAATTCAAAGTTTGATGAAAATCGGTGTCGGAATGGCTGAGACATCCAAAAACAAAGTAAAAACAAAACGATCCTATCAAAAGGTTGATCCCACCTTGTATTGGAATTGCTCTGCTTTGGATATCTCAGTCATTTCAAAACCATTTTTCATCAAATAAACGTTGAATCCCACTTGGAATTACATGTTCTTTCATATTTCATGAGAGGTTTCTCATTTTTTTTTCACCAAAAATGTTAGAAACCTGACGCTAGGTCTCAACGACAACTATACGTTCCCTTTACGATCTCACTTCTAATATGGAATTCCAACGTCATGGCTCTTGTTTGCAAACCGGTATCTCTGACGCTTACCGAACTTTGTAAACATCGGGGTTTGAGTGGAATCACTGGGCCATATCATGTGTCAAAGTATAGTATGCCCGTCTGATATGATACTTTGAACCGGAAGTGCTTCCCTTATACATTTCACCTCAGTGCCCTGTTCTCGTCACTTCAAACTTCAGACAGTCTCCGACAAAATGTTACATCGTTTCCCCCGACTTTAAATGGTTCGCAATGTTTTTAGACACAATGGGCATACTTCTGTTTTAGACAATCTCATCTTCCTCATCTAGATCATTCTTCTGCCAAAGTCCATAGCACTATTTTTGCTAAGGACAATTACTCAGTACTACAAACAAACTTTCAACTTTCAACAGCATGGAATCAGAAGTAGGAGTTCGGCGGTTTTCTTCAAATATAATTATGTATCATTTTCGGAAATTGCATTTTCGCTGAATTAAGTGCACGATTCGACATTTTGTAGCGGCAATTATATTCTGGAAATATTTTTAAAAGTTTTCAAAGGTTATCCAAAGTACAGTGCTTTCTACATTTTCTGTTCCCATATTTTTTTTTTCTAGGAATGCGCACAAAAACATTTTCAGCCTGCCGTCAGATTTTCATTTAAAGTGAAGTTATTGTGAATAAATGTAAATAATATGAACTCAGTACCATTCTATATAAACTTTAAATGTATTGCTTTCTTTTAATTAGTGTTCATTTCAATGTATAGAAATCACTGTTTTACTTTGGACATTGTTGTTGTTGTTGTTGTTGTTGTTGTTGTTGTTATTCAGTCCGGATCATTTATCTTGTGAAATACAAATATTTACTCTTGAATAGATTTCCAACACAGATAGAAATGTAATGTTTATCCTAAAATTCAGCTCACCCCAACCAAGATTGACTTTGGGTTTTTCCTCCTGAACCTCTCCTCGTTCGGCGACCTCAAGGGATGCGGGTTTGTGAGGTAGGTTCTTTTCGTCGTTCTGAAAGCCTCCGTTCACCATCCCGCTATTTTTCACCTCGGCTGCGTGTTTGATTGTTTCCGGGTCATCAACCGACGAATCGACCATCTTTTTCTCGTCTATCGTCTCTTCGTAGATATTCTCCTCCGCTCCTTTCATCGGCGATCGGAGGACCTTGTTCTTGAGAACGCGCTTGTGAAAGAAGAGCTCGTAGGAAGAGCCGACCATTACTAAAGCTACCATAAACGCCATGATTGAGCTGTATGTACGAGAGAAGGTTCATAACATGACTCGATTATACATTTGTTCAGTTTTCCGATATGTGAACAGGGTCTAGGGCAATTACCTCCTGGGCAATTACCCAGGACCCTTCCCCTTCCCCTAACCCCAATCCTAATCCTGAACCTAATCCTAAACCTAACCCAAACTCTAACCCTAAACTTAACCCTAATCTTTACTTTAACCATCTAATTAAACCAGTATTTAGCCGGGAAGTAATTGCCCTCGGGGGGTATTTGCCCTGATACGATGTGAACATGATGTTACACTTTGTTGACTGGAAGAAGAATTTGTTGAGTTCAATAATTAATTATCGAATACATTTGATATTGATACGCGTATACAGCATGGTTTCCTAGTTAAAGTACAGTTCTCACTAGGGGTAATGTCATTGTCCTTATTACCCCAATATCAATGCACAAAAGTCTAGTCGAGGGGGCTCATGGGAGAAAACGTATTCTTTGTGTGTGCGAGACTTGATTCGAACTTAGCTTCTCCTTTTCAAGAGTCCAACTCGCCATCCATCATGCCACGGTATACCTCATAAGATAAGTTTCTAGATACCTATTGTATAATTATGTTCACCGCGGCGTTTCATCGATAGCTCATCCAAAACTTAACTGGGTTGTGATTACCACAGAGGACATGAAAACCAGCGTCTGGCAAACCGTTGGACAAGCGAGATCGATGGCAAAGTTTCGAAGTTTCTTCTCAAAGCCGATTTATTACTGCTAGATTTTTAAAAAATATTTTTATTGTTTAAAAAAAACAACAACAAATCATCATTTTCCGAAAATACCGGGTAGACTAAATGTTGTCTACATTAAGGCTTGATACGAGGCTTCTATACGAATTCCTCATTAATCTAATAAAGTACAGTGCACTCCCGTTATAAAGAACACGGTTATAACAAAGTTCCCGTTTAATACATCGAAGTGAAGTGAAAAAAAAAATCAGGCCCCAACATTATTCGCTCTATGTTTTTTATCGTTTATTTATTCGGTTATAACGAAAATTCAATATAACGACAGAAAACTGCAGGTCCCGAAGACTTCGTTATAACGGGAGTCCACTGTATACGGGACAAGGAGGCAGGTGTATTTGTGACTGTAATAGCATGCGAAATCAGACGGTGGGGGGCTTTTCTTACAGGAAAGCGATATCCCAGTCCCGCCAGGGCTGCGAATCAGGTGAGTTGCATTCGCTTACGACGAACATCGATTCGCTAGCTCCCAGCAAAAACCACCCTGCGATGATCAAACGAAAAGGAAAATTGAAACTCAACATCAACAGTACAGAAGTATAACACCAGCAAGATATATATGCTTATGTTTTTTTTTTTTTTTTTTAGTATCCCAATTTAAAGTAGTCAATAAGTCGCTTGGACTGTAGGAGATTTGCAATAGTTTCTCTGGAAAATAGAGAAATTTGATGTTGTAATTCCATACAAATCCTTTCTAATTCTCAGTTGGTTTGCTTTCTGATTTTTTTTTTCTCATTTTATCATGCTAGATTTCTTACACTTATAACATGGAGCATACACATCAATACAGCTCCTTTTGCAAAACTGTCTGTATTCATTGTAAACAACATAATATGAGAATCATAATATGGAATTGATTGAAAACTCATTCTAATCAATACAGACACAATGAATAGAGTTTGACTTGGATCGCTGCGACAATATATTTCAAGAAGTACGACATAAAAAAGCTATCAATCTATAATTTCACAAAAGAGGATTTGCCAAAAACCAAAAACGATGACAACTTTCAATACAGATATTTTGTACAATCATTATCATTTTTAGTTATCTGTCAAAAAAGGCAAGAGGAAAATGTTCCCTTTTGTACTTAAGTCAGTCCCTCTAACTCCGCAAAAACCAACTGTTTTTGTCAAGTCAACTGCAAGCGATGTAATATTATAATTATGGCGGTGTATGTACAGAAGTGATCTTATACTCACAGATGGCATAGACAGCCTGTATTTCGTATTGGGTACATGTACTCGGTGTGCATATACCCCACCCGGCCATCTGTGAAAACGACACAAAAATTGAACATGACAGTACATTCATTGATATACTTTATTTCAACCACTTGTGTTTTTAATCACAATGTATTATTACTTGAAGGCTCCTCAGTTATTGTGTAGTCTTTTTTTTCTACATGTTCTGTTTACTTTATTCTCTGTTATCAAAGGAAGTGAAATGTATTATGCTTTGTCGAAAAGTGAAATAAACTTTGAAATTGAAAAAAAAAAACTTAATCTTAATCATTATGGATTATACACAGACAGTTAAATTTCGGGGCTGATTATGTGACGATCATCATCAAAATCATGTCAGATTTGTGTTTCTTCTGTTCGGCTTTAATTATGTTTTCAACCGTTTTGATTTTCGCGGTATACATCACAAATCTTCACCATTGTCATCAATACAGCGATATCGTCGGTTTTCACTGTGTCAATTTAAGCGACGATTCAAATATTAAAACTTATACTTCTTCGCTCGTCCATGTTTGCCTATTCTGAGTAGTGTTGTCATACAGTCATAGTAGTCTTTGCAAAATATATCGCTGTAAAAAGTAGCTCCTCTTTGCGGATTCCCGAACCCTACCGTTGCCAACAAATTGCGCTAAATAAGTCAATGTAGATGTCTCTTAGTTATTTGGGGGTTAAAGTTAAAAAAAAGCTCGTCGTTCCTCCCCCACCTATCCCAGCGTTATAAAGAATAAACTGTTTCCTTATCTTTATCTACTTATCGATTCTTTGGTATGCGATTTGTCAAAGTATGACGCAATACCGTATTTCAGCAAATAGTTGCGGAAAACGTGTCAAGTTGCAATGACTAAGCTTTTATTTTTGTTTTCTATGCAAATAGCGTCACGTAATTACAGTCTGAAAAGTTATTTCTTATGCAAGTGATCAATATCTGTCAGCCGGCAGCCGGCAGCCTTTCATTATAATGCGGATTCATGCCGATTCAACGAATGTAAATAAATTGGAGATATACATCATCACACCAGTCTTGGTATAGTGTTAGGAAAATTGAATAAACTGTTCAAAGGCTTTGAAACTTTGTTCTGGTGCCAAAAGACATCGGATACACTCTCTAGAGAGTAAAATAATAGTATGTGTGTGTGTATGTGTGTGTGTATGTGTGTGTGCGTGTGTGTGGTCGGTTTCTAATCGCAACAAGGGAGGAGAGCATTTGCGATCTTCCACATTTCATTTGTTAGAGGGAGGCAAATTGAAGAATATTCAAATCCTCAAGAGAGGAGAGAGTTCATGAGTTTTCTTTTTTTAATTTGCCATAGATGTAATTATATGAGGAGTGTTCGCAATTGAAGAAATATTAGAAGAACAAATTTAGACTAAGAAAAAAGTTCTGCAATCATGTACAAACATGTTTGGAGTCACAATTTCCCTCTCAAGGTTTCATTTTGATTAAGGAAATGAAATGGACACGACATCTCATACAATAATTCAGTATGAATTGGAAATGAATTGATTTGAATTGAATGGAATTTAAATTGAATTGAATTGAAATAAATTTGTAGAATTTCTTATTTTCCATACCAAACTAGTCTTTATCAGAGACGTAATCTCTTACGCACTTAGTAATTTCCAATGAATAAAAAAAATCGTTTTGTGTCCTTGTTGATTTCGGGATGAAGAGTGAGGTCAAATTTCAAAAGAATAGAAGGTGTTTTTATTAAAATCACCCTAAAAGTGGAGAGCTTGATATATTCGCAACACAATGACTTTTGTCAAAATGGAAGTACACAATAAATTAAAATCCTTCCTGTCTTTTCGACTTTTGTCCCCACCCCCCCCCCCAAAAAAAAAGAACAGGGGGGGGGGGAGTGGATTACCTTATAATCTAAGGTCTGTACTTAAACATGGAAAGAATATCTTTGTTTTACAGATAGACTGTATGTTCACAAGATGGAAGTACCATCGCTAGCTCGGCGTGTACATACCGGCATGCCATAGATGTAACTGTAACAGTATTGGCCGTCGAAGGCGGGCACACCGGAAGTTTTGTTCTCCTTGTTCGATTCGCATAGCCACGAGTCCCCGTAGTCTTGGAAACCAAGTGTATACAAGCCCTTCTCTGAAGGCAGCTGGCCGCGAGACCTGTACACTAATGAGAGACAGAAAGAGGGTAGAACAGCAAAACACATAGGGATGATGGGGAAAGAGAGATGCATGGAAAGAGATAGATAGATAGATAGATAGATTATATAGATAGATAGATAGATACATACATACATACATACACACATACATAGATACATACATAGATAAATAGACGGATAGATCTAATTTATTGATTTCATATATTGATTCCTGTATCATGGATATACACATACATTGTTGGAGCCATACATTATAAAAATATTTTTCTTCATTGCCTCTACACTATATGTACAGCAGAAACTTATCAGCAATACAACCGTACAATGAATAATACAGTAGGGTACAGCTTAAGCGTGGCTTGTAGCGTGTAGATAGATCGATATAGATAGATAGATAGATAGATACATACATACATACATACATACATACATGCATACGTAAATACATAATAATTATGATATATAGATAGATAGATACATGGACAAATAGAGACAAAGAGACAGACAGACAGACAGACAGACACACACACACACACACACACAAAAGACAGAGAAGAAGAGAGAGATAGAGAGAGACAGAAAGGAATCGAGGGTGGGAGAGAAAGATAAACGTTTTTGTATTTTTTTTTTCTAAACTTGATTGAGGGCAACTGTATTCATCAAGCGAAATTCCTAAGATGGGATGCTCGGTTACCTTGCAAGATTCTCACAGACACATCATGATGTCGTGTTATTGTAGTTTTAATGAGAAAGATAACAACAATAACCATAGGAATAGCAAAACAAAAAAGAGAAAGAGAAAGCTGCACAGGTCAATCCTGCATTATGAAACAGATGAAAAATAAATATTTAGTGGAAAAATTAGCAAAGAAAATGGGATTCCATCGGGATTCGAACCCGAGACCTCCGGATGCTAGCCCCGTGCTCTACCGACTGAGCTATAGAAAGCCCTAGTTCCGTGTTCGTCCCAGAAACCCTAAATTCTCAATGCTCGGATGGCCAGAACCTATAGAAGTGTGTTTGTTTGTGACACACACGCACACACTTAACCCTGGCATATTCGAACCCGAAGGATAATTCAACTTGGTGATAAATGCGAGGAATCACCGAAGTGATGTAGCTTTTTGAGTATGTATCAAATGAAGACAGAATAAACTGACCAGAAAGAATAACATTTATTAGTGGAAAAATGAGCAAAGAAAATGGGATTCCATCGGGATTCGAACCCGAGACCTCCGGATGCCAGTCCAGTGCTCTACCGACTGAGCTATAGAAAGCCCTAGCTCAGTGTTCGTCCCAGAAACCCTAACGTCTCAATGCTCGGATGTTCAGAAGCTATATATAAAAAAAATAAATAATACACAGGGGCAGATCGATGTCGGGTGCATGAGGAAGGAACTTACTTCGTCTGGCGTAGGGGACATCATTTCGTATGTCACTCAAGTACTGCAGGTTGTCGTCTATGCACCGGGCGGATACCACGCCGAGGGGGCCGGTCTCCCCGTCCAGGATGTACGAACGGTCCCCAGTGGGTGACACTTGGGTCTTTGCCTTCTTAACCACATCTTTCAGACCTTTCGTCATAAACTTAGCCAAAAACGCGCAAAGAAACATGTAAATACAGAGAGAAAGAGGCCATAGTTTCATTCATTTATTCAATAATTTACGTTTGCATTTCAAACAGAAACATAGATATATTTGCAGATATTGAATGCATAGATTACATTGCCATGACATTGTAGGCCTACAATAAACGAAGTTTATAAGTTTGCACAATACTTTGGTAGAGAGGAATTCTAGAAATATGGTGGAATGCTAAACAGCAATGATTGTAGTGTAAACTGTCTGTAACAAGAAAAAAGTGCAAAGATTGAAGTCATAATAATCACGAGTTAAAATGGTATTCATCTCGTCACGTATGTTAAAAAGTGAACAAGTGAATGATGGCTGATAGTCATATGAAGGAAACAGCTAAAGAAACAAAAAATCCTGCATGATTGTTGTAAGAATTTTGAAAATACATTATCCAGAACCTCCATCTGGAATTTTCTATAAATTTCTCATTATAGTGACCTCGTTCAGTCTTACGCCTCAATCTCAGCACAACCTACATTCGCATGCATTCATGGCAATCTGTCGATGTAAACTTGTGCACATCGTCACATCACGTAGGGGCATGACCAATGAATGCATTGCACTCCAGATTTATATGGCGAAGACGGAAATAATGTCATTCTTGTTACAACGGGTCCCAATATTACCATCTATATATTTTCATATATTGATTTACTGTTGGACTGTATCGAAGTTTTGATATAACGAATGAAAAGTGTTGGTCTCCAGGACTTCTTTGAACTGCAGATTATTGATTTATCGACAAGGAATAGTTGTAGGTGAGAATTTGTCATGATTATAACAACTTCGGAACTCCATAAACTCACGTATAAGGACTTTCAAAAGAAAAAAAAAGTCATGCTCTTACCACGTGCTTACTGCGAATTAATATTCAGTATCATTCATCATATCACACTTTATAGTAATCGTAATCATAACATACAATAATAATATTTTAAATAATGCTTTAATATAAGTATCATTAAAATCATTTTAAGTGGTATAGTTTCACCGTCATCATAATCGTCAACTTTACCAATATTCCCATTGCAAATAACATCATCATGATCATTATCGGTACTAACAACACTTTTTTTTTAACTTTTTTTTTGGATGTTATAAGTGGGGCCGCTGGAAACCGTTCAATTTTACTGGAAAATGTTCCGAAATGTTGAATGCAACAATTATTCACGCTCTCGTCACAAGTCAATGTTGAAAAAAAAAAGAAGAAGAAAAAGAATGCAAATGGAAATTTCTGAAAGAACGTAAAAGGAATAATAAGCGTATGTAAAAACAGTGAACCTATCTGACAAAATGTTTGTGAACAAAAAAAAAAAAAGAAAATCAAAATTTCAAGTAAATCTTTGTCGTTTAATAATTACCACGATATCTGGCTGACAAAGATGTGGCTGTATAATCAACGATTTCTCCACAAATGGTCCAGTTTTAGATTCAGTTTACGTGTGTTAATGCCAATCCCGTTGCTGCATGATTGTCGTATTTTTTGTGTATTCCAATTCATCTTCAACACGATGCAAGAACCAGCAATTTTACCATTAAACAAATGCACATGTCTATCCATTCCACACAAATCTTATCAACAAGCGACAAAAATATATCTCATGGATAATTTGTTCTCGACTTACCTCTACAAATCGTACGTCATCGCTCATGAGCTCAACAACGCTGTCATAGTCCATTCCGTTCTCGGCGAAATGCTGCTTCAAAGCGGACATAGTTTCATAGCCATCTTGTGCTAAAGACATACATAAAGAATATACCATCAAATGTGATTCTTTCCGCATTGATTCTGCTAGGAGTATAGTAAGATTATTATTTTCGTCACAGGGGTGTTTTTTTTTTTTTTTAATTGAGAAACCACAAACACCTATCCTTTATTCTACCCACTTTGACTTTAATGGCACTTTGTCTTCAGTCGTTCTATTTACATGATTTCTGTTTCTGTCTTTTTCTGACGACCTACTTCGATTGTGTACATCACTTTTTCAGAGAGGCACGCCAATATACTATTCGATGCACTGAAAATGAGCGACCATTCAAACGAATCAATGTAACTTCCTTATCGATGAAATCTACTCTTTGTTTGTTGCATAGATTTAAGTTTATATTTTGTTTGCTACATAGATGTAAGTTTGCTCTGATTATTGTGTGATTATAATAGACCGTATAAAAAAAAACGAACAAAAAAAAAATAACACGGACATGATGATAATGCAAAGCAGTTTGAAACCAACCTCTTGGAATGCTTGAAAAAAACTTCTCCGCATGTGGATTCAGTTGTCCTACCACCACGTCCAGGTTACACGTTATCCCGAATATGACAATCAAAAGCAAAGGTAAGGAAAGTCCGGTCGTCGCTCTTGCAGCCATCTTGGAGTTTCCTGCACCGCTAACTAACTGTCGCATGACTGTGACAGAAGGAGAGACGCGGCTAGACCCGATACAGAATCTGACTCGCTCTGCTCAGAGAGCTCATTCACCTTCCTTCATCAATGCACCGACAGTTACTCTGGTCTTGTTATGTAATGCTGGGTAATCCTGGTTAACCATTTCTCTGCCAGGGACTTTGGACAGTGTGTACATCGCTCTTTTTTTTCTGTGCAAATCGGCACTCAAAGAACACAAAGGATTAACGAACTTATCCCTCCACAGTCTAGCGAGCAAAGGGGTGGTGGAAGCGCGGGCGGGGGGGGGGGGCGACAAGAAATAATTTCTCCTACCTTTGCTAAAGGTAACAAGTGACGAGTTATCGAAATCAGAGATGTAATACTGTACGTGTTTGAAAGGTGGTCTTCCTTCTGCATGTTTGTCAAGTTTTGAACTCAAGCGCTAACATGCTTTGCACGTTTGTCCGCTGCTTCTGATTTTGTCAGATTGGGGTACAGATTGGACAGATAATTAGGCCTATCATCTGCGATCGCACAAGCAAACAGTATTTCTTCTCCTTTAACTATACAAGATATCTTTGTTTTAACTTTGACGTAGGCATGCACTATATTTGTGAAGGCAAAATAAGGACAAAAGATAATAGTTTCGTTTGTCTGTTCCAATCAGAGTATCAATA
Source organism: Diadema setosum (assembly GCF_964275005.1). Lineage (NCBI taxonomy): Eukaryota > Metazoa > Echinodermata > Echinoidea > Diadematoida > Diadematidae > Diadema > Diadema setosum. The sequence continues at coordinate 22,216,864 of NC_092700.1, read as the reverse complement.
TTGCGCTCTGTCTTTGTGGGTGAGCACGTTCTTGTGTAATGTACAACACGTATAGGGCCTACATCTCTTGATTATCAATATTAAACATGTTCTACTTTGCCGTTTAATTAACAGGATTTCTACTGTCTAAAAGTTCATGAAGCAAGATATCCTTCTTCCACAGAATAATTATTTCATGGTCAAATAGGACAATCAATAGAAAAAAAAAAACCAATGTGAAGTATATGAAAGTTTCACCTTCAGTTGCTCTTTTAGCTCCTTTAAGATCAATCTATAATAAGACCTTTCTCATTATTTTTCTGATAGGAGCCTACAATTATAGAAGACAATGGGGAAGGGGTGGGATAGGAGTTACGATGAGAGACGGATGACGTCATCATCTCCTTATACAATGCTTTTTCCTCTCCTCTGATACGAGGATATGTCAAAATATCTGCCTTTAACCTTGTAACAATGACGAACAGCTAACGGTGTGCCAAATAGGTGCGTTCATTTGCTGATTGTTTTAAGTTGCGCTAGAGCAAATAGTAACCACGACAATCAACGTGCAGCAAATAGCCTGCTTCGATAAGAATGATAATCACTGTGTTCTCAAAGTGCAGAGCAGTCCGCAAAGAAAGATTGCGTCATTTTGAGGGTTGGTGAAATGAATGTTTTCATATAGCTGCAGTCCCTGTGACATTCGACATGTTCGACCTTCTTGATTCGGTTGAAGAAACTTTTGGTTCTGAATGCTGGCATGTCTGGTAATTCCTGAAGATGATGTTGGGTGTTTGTATGTCTTTCTCTTCATTTCGTCGTTTTAACCCTAACTAGGCCGGGCTATTTAGGTAGATCATAGAGCCGGGGGGGATCCCAGGCCCCCCCCCCCCCCTCCAGATCTCGGCCGTCGACCGCACGATCGCGACGAAAATTGGCACACACATTGCCTACGATGTAATCTAAAGTACTACGAAGTTAGATTTTTAAAAAAATATAATTTATGCTAAATTATGCTAATTTATGCATAATGATGCATGAAATCAGACAATTTGGTATAGATCACTAAATAAAGCTCAAAATGGGCACATTTTTGTGTAAATATTCTTTTTAGTGTCCTAAGCAAATATAAGAGAAAAAAATTGAGCCATCCGAAAAAATTTCTTAAGTATTTTATTGTTTTTTGAATTTCTTATGTATTTCCTTGTTTTTTCGACTTTATGTTTTTCATTGTTTTTTTTTATGAGACTTGTCCGCGACATTGTTCCGAACAAAAAAATATGTTATTAATTGATTTTAATCAATAAAACCCCAAAATAATCATGCTTTTATGAAATTTGACTGTAAGCACAGTTTCCATTGAAATTGTACACGAATTCACGTTTTTGAGCAATTTTTGGTCTGACATGCACGTACATATTTATGCGAAACGTCGGAACCGCGCGCCCGGGCATCGCAAATTTGGTGTCAAAAGATGCGGGAGACTCGCCAGAAAAAAGTCCTGAAACGTCGCGGCGATAGCTTTTCACGTTAGCGATATATCGCGCGGAACGTCGAGGGGGGGGGGGGGGCCTCGGAGGCCCCCCCCCCCCCCGGCGTAGTTAGGATTAAAGTAAACACGTTAAATGCGGAGTCAGTTAAATGCTTTTTAATCCACTGATTTACCAATGACAGAGTGTCAGTCATGACTGGTCATACGAATATAGGCCTGCATGCAGACCTATACAACTACTGCATCATTCCTCAATCACAACAAACCTTGCGAGGAGCAGTTCCCTGTTCTTTCATTTTTTTTTTTTTTTGCCGTAACTATTTTGTGTACAGAGAAAATAGTATTAGCGAACAAAAATGGGTGAATAAAACCTTAGTACTGCTCTAACTTTACTGTAAATGCCACTCAAGCATTCATAGGTATCCATTAGGTTATTTATAGGCCTACAAAATATCTAACATTTATTGCTAGCCGGCTCCAAGTGCTAAACAGAATTTTGCACAAATTATGTGCTCAAAATACTTTTTGTTGTTGAGATTTTAACATTTCCACTTTTCAGTCCTGGAGGATGGTGACAAGAAGATTTGAAAAAAACTAGAAATGTCGCTATGGCGACTGATGCCTCCGCCATAATGCATGATTCTCCCAATAGGTGTATAGTACAATGTCTTCACAATGTGTGATGACAGTTTCACATAACTGGCAAAGTATCGAAATAACAGGTTTGTCAGAAATATCTTGAATGTTCACTTTCCACGAACTGAGTTTGCTATAATTGTCTATTAAAGAGTGCAGGTACACATACTTGGGGAATTGAAAATTTTTACTTGACTTCTGACCGACCTTATTATAAGTTTATGCATTGAGTATAATTTTCAAGGTATGAAGAAAGAGTGTAATTACAGTACAAAATATATCTTTTTTTTTGCATTCAAACCTGACCTTTGACCCATAACCTTTGACCTTTGACCTTCTGGCTGGAAATTTCCAAGAGAATCTCCATTAAGTAATACATGTACATATATCAAATTTTAAAACTAATAATGCAATCATTGCATATACTAGTATATGAGGGAAATAGTAACATTTTGAGAAGTTGACCTTGACCTTTGCCCCCTGACTATTGACCCATGACCCCTAAATTCCCTAGATAATCCCTGCCAGTCAGTACATGCATATGTACCAAGTTCCATGAAGATACTATATGAACCATTTGCGAGAAAAGTGATATTGCAACATTTTCACCTAACCTTTGACCTTTTGACCTTTGACCTTATGACATGAAACTCTCTCTGGAGAATCTTTACGCAGTAGTACATGTCTACACTAAGTTTCAAGAAAACAACTGCGGGCATTGTATAGATATGTGGGAAATAGCAACATTTTTAGCATTTGACCTTGACCTTTTGACCTTTGACCTCTTGCCAATGTCACTAAAATCTACTCAACTAATTGTCCCATCATACATCATCCTTGGACCAAGTTTGGTGAAAGCTGCTTCATCCAGTTTTGAGTTATCACGTAAAAAGATAAATTTTAGGATTTGACCTTGATCTTTGACCTTTGACCTTTGTCCAATTTCAATGAAAAACTAATCAAGTAATTGTCCCATCATACATCATCCTCCAACAAAGTTTGGTGAAATTTGCTCCATCCAGTCTTGAGTAATCGCGTAAACAGATACAATTTCATGATTTGACCTTGACCTTTGACCTTTGACCTTTAGCCGATTTCACCCCAAATCTTATCAAATCATTGCCCCATCATACGTCATACTTGGACCAAGTTTGGTAAAATTCCAGTAAATATTACTGAAGTTATCGCGTAAACGAAAGCGGACGGACGTACGTACGGACGTACGAACGTACGGACGTACGGACGTACGGACGTACGGACTTAAGCCCCAGTCACATAATGCTCTGCGTCCGGCGTTACGTCCAAAAAAGTCATTTCTATTGCGGACTCCCGCGGATCCTTTGCCGTCACTAGAAAATTTATTCAAAACATACCGAGAAAAAGTGCGGGTGATACGGACAAATACGATCAGATGCGAATACTTGCGTCCATTTGCGGATATTCTTACGAATTGGCACATAATAGTTCTGAACACTTGCGGAGAGTTGCGGATATTTTCGTATAGTTAGGGATAGTTACAGATTGTTATAGATAATTATGGACAGTATTGTTTTCTGTGACGATCCCTGCTAAGTCAGTGTGTTATGACAGCAAGGTTATCACATAGTGGACTGTCTTACATTGTGCACTGGCATGACTGGGGAAAAGTGAAATTCAATTACGTACAATTTGTGAAAAAAAATCGTAATCCTTTAATTTGCTTTGCAATGATAAAAGATATATGAAATTTTGAACTTGAGGCTTAAATTTTATTTGTGCAACTCAAATATGAATAAACTTCATAAATGTAAAGAATACATAACATAATTATACCACAAATATAATACAATATAGATCGATAAGTTAAACATTAGAGTAAGAAAATTATTACTTACAGTCATGGAATAGACAAACTGTGGTTACGCTGTCGTTGTGCAGCGATATTCATGACTTATTGGGTTTTGTTAAGGAGATTTTTATAATAAAGTAATGCTTATTAAATTTCCAGAAAAAAAAAGACATCAAGACATTCAAACACCCCTCCCACACCCAAGCACAATATATATATATACAAAAATGTAATACACATTCCATGGAGCGTAAAGTGGGTAAGACTATAGAGAAATACCAAATTCGTTCTCATTTTTTCAAGTTGATTTACTTCCTTTCCATCAAACAAAACAATTAGAAATACAATGAAACACTCGAATACACAGATGTCATGAAATCAGTACCACAATGCGATGAACAGAATAACATTGTAAAAGAGATACAGGTAAATTATCAACAGAGATACAAATAACTGTTACGTCACTGTGGTGAATGCATAAACAATATTGCTGGAAATGGAGGGGACTGCTAAAAAACAGGGCTTGTAGAATGCAGTCCCCTCATACAGAAAAAAAAAATGTAATAGCAAAAAACAACAACAACAACAATTTCCCTTAACGGTAGTAAAAAAAAAGACAGACAGAGTAATACACACATACATGCACACATACCAACTCACATTAACAAACACAAAGAGGCTCTCTTGTAAGGAAAGATTGATGAGAGAATAGAAAGATAGTAAGGGAGGTAGGAAGTCCGAGGTGGACGGGGGGGGGGGGGGGAGAGGAGGAGAGGGAAATGGTGGGTCATAACCAGGGCACTGGAGGCAGAGGCTCGCTGATAAACAAAGAGTAGTGAGGTTACCGACGCACAGACGATTTTGAAAATCAAAAGTAAAAAAAAAAATAAATAAAAATAATTCATTTTGCTGCATACGATGTTTTTGAATAATTCTTTAACTTTAAAGAAAATGTATTAAGAATTAAAGCTTCTTTTACATTATTATCAAAAGAATTCCAGAATTTTGGTCCAGAAAAGGAGAATAAAGATTTTGCAAAAACCGTCCAAGTCAAAGGCAAATGATATTCATGGGATTGACGGGTTGGATATGCATGAACAGTTTCATTCTTTAAGAACATGGAATCAAACACAAGGGGGAGAGAATGGTTGGTGAGTTTATACATGAATTGTCCTAATTGCAAACGATAAAGGTCAAATTTTAAAAATATTATTTTCGTGAAATAAATTATAAGTATGACTTCTCCACGATTCGTGACAAATGATACGAAGAGCTTTTTTCTGTAATAATAGTATTCTTTCTGTATATTTAGAAAAAGTGTTTCCCCATGCGAGTATACCATAGTTTAAGTAAGGTAGTATCAAAGCAGAATATAACATAAAATGTAAATTTTTGGGAAGATAAAATTTAACTTTGTTTATAATATATATATTCCTTGAAATAACACGACAAACAGAATCAATATGCAAACCCCGGGTATAAGTTTATTGTCCAGAATCAAACCTAGAAATTTGATGGAAGAGACTTCGTCTATGACCGTGTCTTCCAGGAAAACGTTTCTCGGTAGATTTTCTAGCGAATTACTGAACAGCATGCATTTTTTCTTGCAGTTTTTTGCAAATTTATTGACAGTTTGTTCGCTCTTATCCAATGGAGTAACTTCGTTAATTCACAGTTTAAAGTATCATGTGTTAATCGATCAGAATCAGAATCAGATAAAACACATTATTATCATCCGCAAATAATAAGAAAGAGAGGATGTTTGAAGAATTTGACATATCATTGACATAGGGAATTTTGACATGGACATAGAGAATTTTATATAGTTATCGCTGTCACTCACCTTTCCCGGCCAGAAAAGTGAATGAAATGCTCTCACCCCATCCCCTACATAGAGAATTTTGACATACCATTGACATAGATAATTTTATATAGTTATCGCTGTCACTCACCTTTCCCGGCCAGAAAAGTGAATGAAATGCTCTCACCCCATCCCCTACATAGAGAATTTTGACATACCATTGACATAGAGAATTGGATATAGTTATCGCTGTCACACACCTTTCCCGGCCAGAAAAGTGAATGAAATGCTGTCACCCCTTCCCGTAATCAAAATATTGCCTTTTCGAAAAATATACATTCAAAGAGTGCATGAAAAAAAAAAAAAAGTTTAGCACCAAGGGTCAACCGATGTCATGAGTATATGGGTGCCACCTAAAATGACCATTTGTGGTAGAAATGTCATAATTTGACCATGCGGTTCTGCCTCTCCACTGCTCCGACTGTATTGTAGCATTCCTTCAGGTAAATGCGCTGCAGCTTGGCAACACGAGTTGTGTGGCTTCCAACGAGTCTCTGTGTTCCAATGCGAGTGGAAAACGGAAAACGTCGAAGGACGTAATCTTCCGCAGCATCCGTAACTGTCCGCAAATATACGTAAGCGGACGAAAGTGTCGATATACGTTAACTTGCGATTACTTTCGGATACTTACGGTGGACGTAAACGAACGCAAACGGACGGGAGGTAAAATTTTTTGCGGATGGTCTGCGTCCAGGCTACGGATAGTTACGTTCAGTTACGGATAATTACGTTTGTTTACGGTTACTTGCGAAAGTCTACATCCGTAGAATCCCTCTGCGAAATTTTGAACATTTCAAAATTTCGCAGGCTTGGCGCCGTCATTTTGCGTTTCTTTACGGATGAGTTACGGACAGTTACGTCTACATACGTCCCTGCGGATGCCTGCGTCCACGCTGCGTCCCCCTGCGTTCACTCATTCGTATCTATCCGCGGCGGACGTAACCCATCGCAAAGCACTGTGTGACTGGGGCATTACAGACGTACGGACGTACGGACGTACGGACGGACGGACGGACGGACAACCCGAAAACATAATGCCTCCGGCACCACTTCGTGGCGGAGGCATAAAAAAACAACCCACTGGAATATTCGAGTTAAAAATACACGTATGCCTACGCAATAAAATCAATGAGGATCTTTCAAATTGGCAACAAATATACACAAGTATTCAAAATCAGGGTCTAAATAATATTTTACCCAACATAAATAAAAAAAAAAAAATAATATTTTACCCAACCAAAGGGATTCTATATTTGATTTTTCATTTTGTACGCACACGTATGGCCAGTGCGTAGGGCCTGTAAAAATCTCTTAGTTTATCCAAGTTGCTAAAAATGTATTGTGTGGTACAATGAACTTCACTCTCTTTGTACCAGTTCTGTTGATTTATCATTTTCCGTCAGTTATGTGACATATCTGCTAGTTATTTGGATCTTATTTAGATATCGATATGAATATGAGCTACGTAAATAAATATGAGTCACACTCATCACATTTATCAGCTTGAAAAATCAATAGATGCAACTCACTAGAAGCTTTTGTTTCGATAAAGTTTTTAATGTGTTTTTTTTTTCTAAATCTTTTAAAGACAATTTACTCTCGAGGGGAAGGGAACTTTACTTACTGACCCCATTCATTCGATAGTGTGTCCTCAATCATATATCAACCAACAATTCATATAGCAATATGTATAAAGTTAGAAAGTGTAAAGGGATGTGTATAATTGCGTATTAATGACAGTTCAACCAAACCAACATGATAACTCCTAACATACTCTTTGGCCTCTTAAAGTTAGTGTTTCCTTTTTGTGTTCCTTTTTTTTCCGAAATAGTTTTAGTTCAAAAAGATCTAGACAAATGCGTTATCAGGACATTTTACATTTGTTTGTTGAGACATCGTATGGTATTAAAGGGATCGTATAGTTTTGGTTGAGACCTAATTTCAGGTTTTCAACATTTTTTTTTTTTTTTTTTTTTGGTGAGATCATGAGAAACCTCTTATGAAATATGAAAGAGCATGTAATTCTATGAGGAATTAAATGTTTATGTGATGAAAATTGGTTTTGAAACGGCTGAGATATCAAAAAAGAGCAATTCTAATAAAGTGTGGGACCCATACTTTATTACGATCGCTTTGTTTTACTTTTTTTTTGGATGTTCCAGTCATTCCAAACCCGATTTTCATCAAATAAATACCTCTTTAATAGAATGGTACGCATGTGTATTATTATCATAAGTGTTTTCTTGGTGTCCCGCATAAAACTAAAAGCCGTATTCTTATCTCCATCAATACTGTACCATCCCTTTAAGTACAAAAAAAAAAGAGAAAAAGGTCGAGTTGATTAGGAAGTCTTGAATTTTCCAAACATGACCTTCTCAAGACCCATTGTAGGGGCTTCGACCACCAGGGATAGTATGGCTGCTGAGATGTAGGAGAAGACGATGTTGCCAACGTATGTGTAGCTCTAAAGGGGAACAAATATGTCGAGCGAATGTTGGTGATACAGAGTTATGACTTCATATTGCAGTACAGAGGAGCTTGAGGCAGGATGGTGGGAAAATTTGAAAGGAAATCGACTTCTGAAAAATTTGGTTTATTGGGTATATTCTGCGGTCATTATTTACTCACAATCAATCTTCTTATATTATTGTCTGCTTAAAACATTAGGGAACCGAATTATGCATATAGTTTATATAATTGTTATGAGTATGTGTGTGTAAATCAAACACATTTGTTTCATTTTACTTCTTGACTGGCAGTGAATTGGACTGAAATTTCAAATACGTTTTCATTATAGTAAACATCCACCTAAATCCAATGACAGAGGGCATACACAAGCCTAAACTGTTGGGAGAAATCATTTAGATTTGCGCGACGAGCAGAATATCAAAAGACAGAAACAGTCAAATTATCAGCTAACATAATGGCTTGGGGAAATCTTGCTAAAACACAAATATAATGACCTTGTGATTACTGAGACTGTCGCGGAGAACTCCAAACGTAAAATCGATATTCGAAATTACTTTGCAATTTGGCATTTTGTTCCATTACATAAGATATATCTTAACATTCTCATTAAACGAGCAAAACTTCTAACAATCAGTAAGTGTCATCCGACAAGCTCGACACCCACGAGTCATACGGCCCATGAGCTCCACATTGGAAAAAAAAAGTCCAAAAGTCACTACAGCTAATGAATAAGACAGTCGATGTCGTGGACCTTAATTTTTCTTTCTAATGTCGAGCTGGTGGACTGCATTGCTCTGAAGCCTACTTAGGTTGAGCTCGTGGGTCTTGATCGCATAGGCCTGAATTCACGAAGGTGGTACAAATGAAACCATGGTTTAAACCATGGACAAAAACCATGGAGCGCTAAGTGTCGCATGGAATATTTCGTTACGAAATCAAGTAATTTCGTCGATGAAATGATTATTTTGTAACGATGTGACAACATTTTGTAATTAAATAAACATTTCGTCCACAAAATGATAATTTTGTTAACGAAACGGTCATTTTGACGACGAAATGACCAATTTCGTAACGAAATATTCTGTGCTACACTTGGCGCTCCGTGGTTTTTGTCCATGGTTTAAACGATGGTTTCATTTCGGGCCGTATAGTGTCCAAGTCGAAGGCCGTGTGACCCACGGGCTACTTGACTCATGGGCTTTCTTATATATGGGCTGCATTAATAACTCGTGGGTTGTATGACTCGTGGGCTGTATGACTCGTGGGTATCGAGCTCGTGACGAACACCCAAGAAAACAACCAAATGCTGAATGCATCATTTTGAAAAGTGGGCGCTCTCTATCTCATGGCTTGTGAATTTACATTCCCATAATCGGTCGTAAAAATTTATAATCCCTATACAGTGCACTCCCGTTAAAACGAAAACGGTTATAACGAAATTCCGGTTACAATAAAGTAAAATTTCTCGCCGCAACGTTATTCACTTTAAGTATTTTTAGTGTTTATTTGTTCAGCCATAATGGCATTTTGCTATAACGAAAGAAAACTACCGACATTTCTATAATCGGCGGTAGAAATCTATAATCCCTTTTCAGTGCACTCCCGTTAAAACGAACACGGTTATAACGAAATTCCGGTTACTATGGAGTAAAAATTCTGGCCGCAACGTTATTCACTCCATGTATTTTTAGTGTGTATTTGTTCAGTCATAATGACATTTTGCTATAAAGAGAAACAAAACTGCAGGTCCTGAGGACTTCGTTATAAGGGGAGGCCACTGTATCCCACTGGTAAGAAACATGAAATTTGAGGCGTCGGGGGAACTCACCAGTGACATGTAGTTGAAGTGGTAGAGGGTCTTATCAAAGACGACACCGCTGAAAATGATGACCGGATGGATCAGATAGGCGCAGTATGACATTTTTGCCAGGGGCACCCAGAATCCCCACTCTAAGAACACACCAATGAAACCTGGAAAGGCAAAAAAAATCGCGAATCAGTTGGACTTCTCAGAGTAGGCCTTATATGACGTGATACAGCCAAATGAATAGTCATTGAATTTATTTGAATTTGACTCAATTGATTTTTTTTTCTATCAGGCCAAATATGATACATTTCACTGAAATATTATGTAATATATATGAGTACAATATGCATACACATATAGATATAAGCATAGTACATTAAATAAACAAATATAACAATATAATTTAGAACAATTGAAACGTGTAGCTACAAAATTAAGTACAATAGTTCGAGAAAAAAAAAGGTATGATGAATATACATATAAATGATGGAATTAGGGCTTCGGCCCCTTTGCCCATTTTCTATAAGATCTAAGGGTGTAATAGTATGAAAAATGACGGAACCAACTATAAAAGCAATGCTTGTAAGTAGTAGTTGGTTCCTACAGTTGAATGCATGTGATATAGAAATGATAAAAGCAAAATTAGTAATTAGAATAAATCCCCCATACACTGCATTGTGTGAGCTACATAATTCCCAAATCAAAGAAAGAGTAGCAATCATGCATTGGAGTAGCAAGGATTTTGCAAATCCTGTGTACAGGTTGTTTGCGTAAAGAGAGACATACAATTCATTTAAGGTAGCATGATTCTTTATTTTTTTCCCCATACGATGTTAACTTTTCATGTTATCAACCTTTCCATTACTACAGTAATAATGGAAAGGTTGATAACATGAAAAGTTCTCGTACTGTAGTGCCTTTTCATAACTCACGCTGTTGCCTCATTATCATTGTTATATGACACAGGAATAGACAATACAGTACAATTTATTGAAAGTACGATACAAATGCTTTTACACATGAAAATGATATAAGCTGAACTGGGCTGCTAAAAACAGCTGCAGCAGGAACAACAACATCAGTATGGAATTTTTGTTGCTTTGAGTTGAAAGTATATCTGCCAAAGAACTAAAGACTTTACCTTCAAAGTACAAAAATCTGCCTTCTTCTTCTAAGCATATTGGATACAATTTTGAAAATCGATATATTCAAATTTATTCCATCATATAAATAGGGCAAAATATAATTTTTGCAGTGATACCTCATTTTTCTATATTATGACAAGGAATATTCTTAAAGTAACGGTCGAAAGTATCCAAGTTTTTAATTACTTTATTTGGTTTTTAAGCAGTCTTAATCACAAATGTATATCACAAACACACAAGACTGGAGTCAAATCATTTTGTCATCAAACTCTTTCATACTGTCGAGGAACCCACCTCCATATCCAGTCAGACAAGCAAAGATCATCCAGGCCACGCCCACACCCCAGGAAACTCGACTGAGCGTGAGGTAAAGAACCGACTCCCACTGCTCGATGTAACGGCTGGTACCACCCCAAACGCCGTAGATTACTCCGAACAGTGTTCCCAGTGCACAGAACCAGCCTAGAATGGCAACTGGCTGTTGTAAAAAAAATATATAGTTTCAAGTCGAATTGAGCAGAACACAAAGAGTAAATTGAAATATTGATGAATTGCAATGGGCCCTCTTGCACTGAAAAAAATAATGAAAAGTAAACGAGAATAAGTTAAATTAGGTATATAGGCCTATTGAATCATGCTATGCTATTGAATCTTTTCAAGAATTTATCGTTCGTTGCGCTTGATTTTCGCGTAAGTTCTTTTGAGTATAACGTGGTCGTATGAATTTATATCTGAACATTTAAAAGTTGATTCAAAAATTTTGTCATGCATATGAGTTTAGACTGACAGAAAAAAAAAATACACACGTTTTGATTTGATTTATTGGTTCCTGTATTATTGTTGTACATGCACATACATGTACATAATTATGTACACACACTATTGGTATCATATAGTCATATACATAGGTTGATTACAAAGTAGTTTTGTTTTCAATTGCTTTGCAATGTTTAACAAAACGTAGAAGCGAGGCAATCAAAAATACAAAAAGGTTATTTACTCGCAGTCCTTTTTAATACACAATACATTCGTGACTTTCAGAATGAAAAAAGAAGGGATGACATTGAAATTGCAATCTTCCATAAGTGCAAAGGTAAATAGAGGGGGGGGGGGTATCAAACCTCGTGCATGGATTTAGTGAAGTACGTAAATTAGACACATACTTCAGTAGAAGCCCGAGGAAAATAAAAAATACCTGCTCAATGCATTGTGCGATTGCATTTGGCGGTCGCTCAACGAAAAAAAATTCTACATTATTTGTGACTTCACAGTAGTATGAAGATACGGATAACAATACCCCCCCCCCCCTACCGCCTAACAAATCGTCAGTTTTTTTTTATAAAAGTTATCCGTTCCCTGCATCTGTTACTGATGAATTAAACTTTAAAATTATCGAACTTTGACTGCGACAAGTAATCTAATGGCATTTCGTTTCATTCAATGTAACACGACACCTTTTGTCTGTGCCTTATCTCGATATCTCCCTTTGTTTTTCCAGGAATGTACGGAGTATGTTAACTCGGACAAACGAAATTAGAGGAAAACATAGGCATAACTCGTCAATGTCAATCAACACGAGAAATGATGTTGAATGCTTACAATGGGCATCTTCACTCTTTTGTTTCGCAGAGAAAACAAGATGTATCCGGTTACCATGCCAACAAGGTAGGTTGGGATGCGGGTGTAGGGCTTGGCGTACGTCGTGTCCTTGAGTGGATTGTCACCGAGATTGTCGTTGTAAGGTCTGGCGTGAGAGTAAAAATGATTCCTGTTTGACTAACAGTTCGAGAAGATGCTTGAAAAGTGCTCGAATTTTGAAAAAAAAAACAACAACAACACATAAATATAAACATTGAATGGTCCCACATGTTCACAGTGTATTTGGTAGTGTATAAGTATAAAGCTGTGAAAGAAAGGAAAGTTCATAAAAGCTGAATGGTTTTGTGCCTATATTAAGTGAGTGAACAGTTTACCATTTTCACTATTTTCCCACATGCAATAGTTTTCGAATTAATCAATCAATAAATGGCGTGTCACCATGGTGATGTGTGTTAATGTACATCCTGGCAGTGAGAGTATGATTCTCAAAACTTCTATATGCCGGATTTTTTTAATGGATTCGAGCATCATCACGCAGGTCAGTTAAGTTTCTGAAAGTGAGCTATCGCAATGTTAAGCAATGCTATTATCATTTAAGGAGATCGATTACAGGCAAAACCGCAGGAACTCAGAGCATAATCCCTTCCGGGTTTGTTTTGTTTTTTTCAAACATTGTTTGCGCATGTAAGTTCTAATGACATAGCTTCACTGCGGCATACAATTGCAAACCGATTGACTACGTATACAGAAGTTTGGATATCTTTTTTCGCTTGTGATATTGCAGCTATGCAAAGGCTGCAATGTCCACAACTATCTTTGATCAGCTCCTTAAAATTATACCGGGGTTTAAGTTATTATTTACCATTTGCAGATGAAACAAAAACCTAGCATTAGTGCTTTAAAAATAGTTCTGAAATGTGTGTAATAGGGATAGACACAACCACTGCAAAAATTTGAATCCGTATAATTGTTAAATACACAAAATGTAAACAATAATTAAAGAAGTTATAATAAAAATGTTTCCAGACTAAAGTGTCTACAGTTATGGTTTATTGAGAGCAATAACTGATATCTCCTTACATTTTAGGCTTTATTGCGAAAGTTTTGGATGGTAGGATGTTTTGTCATAGAACAGACCTGCTCATATGCATAAAATGTGATATCTTGAACATGTTTTTAAATCCCTGCTCCCAAAGGTAAACAGGATCTTTAAAGAAATAACATTCGAGGGCTGCCCTGCGATATATAGAACTCTTGAAAAAACAGTTCAGGACTCTCAACGTGCTCTAGAGATGGCACCATTGCTTAAACTCTGATATCACCAAGCCGTCATAAATAGAAATGAAATAATTCGATGCTAGAAGGTTGCGTCCCCCACGCTGTCCCTTTCACGCAGTAACAGCACTTACGGTTGAGTGCCGTAAGGGTTGTAAGTGTATCCATAGTACCACGTCAGTGCAGCCAGTGACGACAGAGAGACTACCATCAATGAGGTGATTAGTGCGAGACCAGCTTTTCTGCTCCTGTAAATAACAACAAAGCAATTGCCAAATAGAGAAAGTACAGACACAGAGAAGTCGAGATAATTCCCCTTCCTCTCAACATCTCGGCTATGAGATATCGCCTTCTTGCTTTCGTGGATCGTAGAAGTTGAGAAGATGAGATCCAGGATCTCGTTTTCTCGCATCGCGGGACGAGGGTAGACGAGAAAACGATATCACACGACTTGTCTCTACGCCTTTTCGAACCCATACTCCCATTGTTCCTCTTTTCGTCTCCTTAGTCCAAGAAGTCCAGAAGACGAGATTTCACCACTCACCTTTTCGCCTCCTTGGTCCGAGAAGCCGAGAAGACAAGTTCTCTCTACTCCCCTTTTGGCCTGCTTGGTCAGGGAAGTCAGGAAGACGAGATTTCACTACTCGCATTTTCACTCCTTGGTCAGGGAAGTCAAGAAGACGAGATCTCACAACTCGCCTTTTTGACTCCTTGGTCCGAGAAGTCAAGAAGACGAGAACTCACTACTCGCCTTTTTTAATCCTTGGTCCAAGAAGTCAAGAAGACGAGATCTCATTACTTCACTTTTTGACTCCTTGGTCCCAGAAGTCAAGAAGAGGAGATCTCACCACTCTCCTTTTTGACTCCTTGGTCCAGGAAGTCAAGAAGACGAGATCTCCCTACCTTGTCTTTTCGACTCCTTGGTCAGGGAAGTCAAGAAGACGAGATCACACTACTTGCCTTTTTGACCACTTGGTCCGAGAAGTCGAGAAGACGTGATCTCACTACTCGCCTTTTTGAATCCTTGGTCCAAGAAGTCAAGAAGAGGAGATCTCACTATTTGTCTTTTTGACTCCTTGGTCCAAGAAGGCAAGAAGAGGAGATCTCACCACTCGCCTTTTTGATTCCTTGGTCAGGGAAGTCAAGAAGACGAGATCTCTCTACCTCGTCTTTTTGACTCCTTGGTCCGAGAAGTCAAGAAGACGAGATCTCACTACTTGCCTTTTTGACTCCTTGGTCAGGGAAGTCAAGAAGACGAGATCTCACTACTCGCCTTTTTGACTCCTTGGTCCAAGAAGTCAAGAAGACGAGATCTCACTACTTGCCTTTTTGACTCCTTGGTCAGGGAAGTCAAGAAGACGAGATCTCACTACTCGCCTTTTTGACTCCTTGCTCAGGGAAGTCAAGAAGACGAGATCTCACTACTTGCCTTTTTGACTCCTTGGTCAGGGAAGTCAAGAAGACGAGATCTCACTACTCGCCTTTTTGACTCCTTGGTCCAAGAAGTCAAGAAGACGAGATCTCACTACTTGCCTTTTTGACTCCTTGGTCAGGGAAGTCAAGAAGACGAGATCTCACTACTCGCCTTTTTGACTCCTTGCTCAGGGAAGTCAAGAAGACGAGATCTCACTACTTGCCTTTTTGACTCCTTGGTCAGGGAAGTCAAGAAGACGAGATCTCACTACTCGCCTTTTTGACTCCTTGGTCCAAGAAGTCAAGAAGACGAGATCTCACTACTTGCCTTTTTGACTCCTTGGTCAGGGAAGTCAAGAAGACGAGATCTCACTACTCACCTTTTTGACTCCTTGGTCCAAGAAGTCAAGAAGACGAGATCTCACTACTTGCCTTTTTGACTCCTTGCTCAGGGAAGTCAAGAAGACGAGATCTCACTACTTGCCTTTTTGACCCCTTGGTCAGGGAAGTCAAGAAGACGAGATCTCCCTTCTCGCCTTTTTGACTCCTTGGTCCAGGAAGTCAAGAAGAGGAGATCTCACTACTCGCATTTTTGACTCCTTGGTCAGGGAAGTCAAGAAGACGAGATCTCACAACTCGCCTTTTTGACTCCTTGGTCCGAAAAGTCAAGAAGACGAGATGTCAGTACCTCGTCTTTTTGACTCCTTGGTCAGGGAAGTCAAGACGACGAGATCTCACAACTCGCCTTTTTGACTCCTTGGGTCAAGAAGTCAAGAAGAGGAGATCTCACTACTCGCCTTTTTGACACCTTGGTCCAAGAAGTCAAGAAGACGAGATCTCACCACTCGCCTTTTTGACTCCTTGGGTCAAGAAGTCAAGAAGACGAGATCTCACTATTCGCCTTTTTGACTCCTTGGCCCAAGGAGTCAAGAAGACGAGATCTCACCACTCGTCTTTTTGACTCCTTGGTCAGGGAAATCAAGAAGACGAGATCTCACTACTTGCCTTTTCGACTCCTTGGTCAGGGAAGTCAAGAAGAGGAGATCTCACTATTTGCCTTTTTGACTCCTTGGTCCAAGAAGTCGAGAAGACGGGATCTCACTACTCGACTTTTCTCTTTCCCAGACTGCCTTGTAACAGAAGTGCGTTCCTTCACCACACTCACTAGAGGACAGGAAACGTTAATCGTATTTTGCTCGGGTACTCTATTTGTGTTTATGATTTACAGAGAATTACACTTATGTTACTTTTTACTAGTAAGTATTATGAAAGACAATAACAACTGTAAGTATTTTTGTATTTATAACGTATGATCACACATACACACACACACACACACACATTTTATTGATACTTAAATACCAGAAGGGTAAGGTTTCCATAGGAAATACCATGACGTACGCCATCATAAGCGATGTACTGCGTATTTAAAGGGATCATATAGTTTTGGTTGAGACCTAATTTCAGATTTCTAACATTTTTGGGTGAGATAATGCGAAACCTCTTATGAAACATGAAAGAGCATGTAATTCTATAAGGAATTCAAGGTTTATTTGATGCAAATTGGTTTTGAAATGGCTGAAATATCCAAAAAAGGGCGATTCTAATGAAGTGTGGGACCCACACTTTATTACGATCGCTTTGTTTTACTTTGTTTTTGGATGTTTCAGTCATTCCAAACCCAATTTTCATCAAATACACTTTGAATTCATCTTTAAATGGTATGCTCTGTACTATATCATACGTGTTTTCTTGGTATCTCGCAAAAAGTTAGAAGCCCAATTCTCACCTCCACCAATACTGTACTATCCCTTAAAAAACAAACAAACAAACAAACATAATTGCATGTGTGGGAATAGGGGAAACAGGGTGTTTATCCTGTCACTGGACTCACTTGTACAAGATGACGAGAATGATTGGGCTGATGATGAAGAACTGCATGTCATTGGCCAGGTACCAAGTCCATCCCATGCACTTTAGTCATCACGGCATGGCGAAACAAGAGAAGCAAAACAAAACAAACAAAACGTCTGACTGGCCGTTTGGGGAAGTAATAACGTCTGAATATACTTTGGTCTAAGATAACTGCAGTGCAGTGCAGTGCAGGCGGGACAAAATCTTGATCTCCTTTTTTCCTTCAGAAAGAAAACAAAATTGATTGTACACTTCAGCAAGATTTCAAGCAAATGTATAGTAACATTCGAAACAAAAATAATCGAATCAACAAGTAAACAAGCATAATAGGGTCATACCTTTGCTTTTCCTAAGAATTCAATATTACGGAGATGGACAATTGTGTATCACCTTCTTTAGCCAAGAACCTTGGAAAATGTTTAAAACACTTTGGGGCTTTCTTTGCCAATTGGGATTCAAAGCATTCTGAGGGTTACAAAGAGCGTTTATATAATATATTCAGACTTTGCGTAACATGTCGAGGTGTTAATGTTTATTCCACCAACAGTGACCAAATTCTCCTTCATTCTATTAATACGGTGACACTCAATCATAAATGAAAAGTAACTTGTAATTTATTAATTAAGTAATTTATTTCACTATGGCGAAAGTATATTAAACATTATCTGGTTCAAATTCCTGTTTAATATGCTCTCTGACATAATATTCCTTACACTGGATTAACTGTCAAATAATATGCCTATTTTGACAAGCCTCCAAGCAATCAACAACAAGCTCTCGATTCATGACTCTAATGATATTGACGCGCGTCCTCCCGGGTTGGATGACTTGAACTCTCAAGAATGAGAATAGTTGTGTCACGCAAGTGCAGAGCAGCATTTCATTTATTTTTTGAAATATTTGTTCATAAATAAGTATTGACATCGTAGTACCATGCGTGATGCGTCCTAAATCAGAAGCTCGCTTTTATGATCCGTACATTTATCAATCGTCATCAAACACCAGGACGGTCAAGAGCTTATACAATTATTGTTCAATCTCAAAGCTCGAAACTTAACAATTTCACACCTTCCTTGATCACATATTTCTATCTGATTTGATCAAATTTTAAATTTTGTGCTGGCAAAACCTTGCTTTTTCTACCACACTAATTTCTGATCGTTCCGGGATTCCCCCTTGTCATCGTAGGGTAAAACTTACGGCTATGTTCAGATCGTATGGCCAAGGATAAAAGTTGTTAATGTAGAGCGGGTGGGTCCACCACACGTTGACGCAGGCGTTTCTCATGTAGTCGTGAAATCCCTGGTTGTGGGGCCCTTCGGCGAAGTGAGGCATGAGCAGCACGAAAATGCCCATGGCAGCCATGTAGACAGGGGTCAGGCGCCACCAACGGTGGAAATAGAAGACGCCCCAGCTGAAGGTGCTCTGTAGTTTCTTACTGTCGATCGCTTTCAACGTGAAGAAGGTCACGAGGAACCCACTACGAAACGTCCATTTTAGAGAGGAAAGAGAACTCGATTTTAAAGCTTTGAGGAAAAGCACTTTTTGCAGAAAAATGACAGGTATATAACTTTCACACGATATCGACATCATTATTTTTTTTTCCTTTTTGGGGGGCTTTGTTTTTAGAGCAAGACCTCTTTTTAAAGGCTTTGTTTAATAACATTCCGTTTATTGTGTAACCAACACGTTCTGCTAGATTGCTCAAAGCGGTTTTTTTCCCCTTCATTTTTCTCCAATTTTCGGTAGTTTCCATTGGCAATCAATTAAAGACCAGATATTAGTGAAGGTGGTGACAAAAATGAAGATGGACCGATTGCTATTCATTCTCATCACCGGAGATTTGATGATTTCCATTCGATGCTTCTTCTGTAATTAATTTTGTGCAATCGACTTTCTGGTTGAATCTTCAAAGTCCATTTCCAATTTCAAAATTATTAGCAGTACGAGTTCATTGGAATCGTTGCATGTGCAAGACTGGAAAATAGCTGCAACTGAAAATTTATGAGCGTAAATAAATTCTCATTTTTAACAATTTTCGATGATATATTTTGTATAGAAAAATTATAATGTCGTTTTGAACAACATTGATGTAGTAAGCAAATTAATATCAAATAACGACAAATAAATAAATAGAGATATGCAAAGGTAGATGAATTGATGAATATAGATATTGGTCCATAATATGGCTATTGTTACCCTGCATCACAAAACCAACAAATAGTTACCAGACATTGGTTTTCAGTTAGGGGCAGAATCTAAAAGAACAGACTCTAAGCTTTATAATGATGCGTATCTCAATTGAAATGGACTCTCCTAACCTATCTAAATATTGGAAAGAAAGCACACACTCTCGCTGACTCTAGAAAAGTTTGAACCGAGAAAAGAGTCTCTCAAGTACAGGGTCTATCCAAGCGCTGTAACTCTTCACCAAACCGTGCTGTGCGATGAATGGGACAAAAAAAAAAAAAAAAAAAAAAAACAGGGTGTAAACCACGGGAGCAACAACAATGAAGAGATTATTAGATTAGGTTGAAATTAAAGACGCTCCATTAATACGTTCTGTCCATGATTAATGCCAAATATGAAAGCAGTAGCGTTATCCCTTCTAGAGTTACTAGACTTGAAAGTGAAAAGTGTTCAAAGGGTTTTAAAGAAAATAATGAAAATGGCCTCTAAGACATTACCTGATCTCACTACTCTCCATAATTTTTTTTTTTTTAAACAAACTGCTGGTAATGCACTTTCCCACTCATTTTCTGATCCGAAACTTAAGAACAATATACAATTGTAGAAGAAGGGTAGCTCTTTCAGAAAATATGAAAACCCCAATGTTGACTTGGGGTGCGACTTTTTGTTCGTTTTGTGATGCACGGTCATATATATTTAACCAAAAAATAATAATTTACAATATTCAAAGAACGATATATTTGCTTCACAATTACGATTGCGTTTTTTCTTGAATTTGCCTCTTTAGCTATAATATCAGTTACCAAGCATCTTCCAATAAACTGACGTGGAATCCAAGCTTAAAGTTATTCAAAGAATTCCGCTATTGATGCTTACAAGGTTCACACGTAGAAAAGTTATTGAATTGTAAATAATAATAATAATAATAATAATGTAAATAATAACAGTAATAATAGTGATAATATTATTACTAATAACAATAATAGTAATAATAATAATAATAATAATAATAATAATAATAGAAATAATAATCATAATAATAAAACGACCACATCAAAGAAAATAAAACTATACATACCTCAAAACGAAAAACGTGTCCACGGAGAAGGTTGAGTTTGTAATGGCCAAAAATCCGAAGCTGTATGCGATCTCATAAGTTTGGAGTGGGTTCGCTTTTAGTAGAATAAAAAAGAAAGAAAAAAATGCGATGGTTCTCATTCTCTACGCCATTTCACTTAGTGTCACAGTAATGATGTGGGATTTTGTATGAATTCACTATCTCAAATTCCCCTGACAATAGAACCAATTGAATTAGAATGAATTGGAAATAGGTTAAAACGATTATCATGACATGGGAAGATGTGTCTTTGCATCGCTGTCCTAAAGTTACCATTATTATTATTATTAAGTTATTCTCAGTCAAGTCATCATTTCTTTGAATATGAAACAATTATTATGAATTTATTTATTTTTTCTTTTTTTTTAACATAAGTCCTCCTTATAATTATGTTCCTGTCAGTGTTCCGCATATTTATATCGAAATGTCTATTCTCTCTTTCTCCTGCATTCTTATCAATATGATTATGTATAAAAATGTTTGCATTATGTTCAATCCTTTATGTTATGTCATGTTCAATCTCTTAATGTAAATAAAACTGTATATATGTTATTTAGTAGTTATGTTATCCATTTGCCTGGCGATATAAAAATGAATAATGATTGTTTGATTCAAGTTGAATCGTTTAAATTTTTAGGTCTTCATATTGACCATGAATTAACATGGAAACATCATATAGATTATTTATTTAAGATGCTTTCGAGAAATACTGGGATTTTGAAGCTAAAACATTTTTTTTCCCACGTATATTTTGAAAAATCTATATTCAAAGCTTATTTTACCCTATCTCTGTTACGGAATACTTGCCTGGGGAAACTGTGCCAAATTATACATTGATAAAATTTTCAAACTACAAAAACGGGCTATTCGTTCAGTTAATCTAGCCGATTATTATTGTCACACGAATTATTTCTTCTTTGAAAACAGACTCCTTAAGGTTGCTGACTTGTTTTTATACAACGTAGGCACATTTATGTTTCAGTTATCAGCCAACGACTTGCCTGACGTATTTACTCATACGTTGCCGTCCATGCAACCCCACAAGACAAAGAGATTCATTAACCTTCCACGTACTCGCACACTCCTTGCTCAAAAAACAATTGTTTTTACCGGACCTAAATTCTGGAATGATCTTCCCGCCGATTTAGTCAATTGTTCTAGTATGTTTACATAAAAAAAAATGAAATCAATGTTAATAAATGAATATAATCAGCCTGATTAGAATTTTTATAATATGTTATATGCGCGGTAACCTCGTTCACTGTATACTTCTGGTTTATGCTCTCATTGTCAATCACTGCATTCATACCTGTATTAACA
This sequence comes from Diadema setosum, assembly GCF_964275005.1. Taxonomy (NCBI): domain Eukaryota; kingdom Metazoa; phylum Echinodermata; class Echinoidea; order Diadematoida; family Diadematidae; genus Diadema; species Diadema setosum. The sequence goes on along the minus strand of NC_092700.1, from coordinate 22,194,819 downwards.
TTTTGAACTCATTATGAAGTTGATTATAGATAATGTGCACGTATATACTTGTGTATCTATATGCCATATTTTCACTCACTTGTTGTTCTTTGGGTTCTTGTTTGTTTGTTTTTTTCTTTTTCTTCTTTTTCTTCTGTTGTATTTCTTTTTCCCTTTGTACTTTCCCTTTGTACTTTGATATTTTAGCTTTCATATCGTTTCGTCATTATTACTTTGTGTCCTATCTCCATTGATTGCATAGCAAATTTACACCGGTATTTTTTCATGGAACCTGCGTTTACAAGCCCGATTTGTAACATCTTTTGTATCTCGCTTGGTTTGTATTCTTTTTTGGATGTATTTTGATGTCAAGTGAAATATGAAAATAAACGGGCTGGAACTGTTCAATGTGTCTCGAGTGCAAGACCAGTGCAGTTTCAGTTATTCAATTCAATTAAAAAAAATCCAGGTTGTATTTCATCACTTATTTTACATCATTGAATCCAGATTGCTTGAGTCCACGATGGCACATGCTGTAGTTTTTTCCCCCTTTTTTCTTTGTTTTTTTCTTCCTTTTCCCCTACCCAATTAGTTTGATGTCAGTTGAAATCGGTTCGTTGTTTTTTGTTTTATATTACTGTCTTGTGTGTTTTCTGAGGGTCCCATATCGTACAAGCTCTGCTTCTTAGTGGGACCCTCCACTTCCATCCTCATCATTAGTTGACGTTTTATTCACCAAGATATAATTGCGTTTTTTTTCTTCATCTGCTTTTCATTTCCATATGTACTTTGTCAAATCACATTTTGCAATTATTACAAATATCCTATACGTATGCAATGTATATAATTTCTTTGTTTATTTGATGGAACTGAAAATAAATTTGAATCTTGAATCTTGAATCTTGTCACTTTAAATTACTTTTGCTTTGTGATATCCTGGATTTACACTATAGCTCGACACTAACTTTTATTTTTGGTGGCCCGATCGGGCCACCAAAATCATTAATTTTTAATTTTTTGGTGGCCCGAAAGTAAAATCTGGTGGCCCCCCAAAAAAAAAATCAAGAAAAAAATAAGAAATACTAAATCGGTCCTACTGAACATAGAAAATTAACTATTAAGTATTACTAAAGTGATACATGTACCCATGTCTAAAATAAATGAAGAGAAAATTCAATCATCTTACCGTTATTCTGAGTTCTAAGATTTAGCAAATAGGCTTATAGATTATTATAAAAGTTGATGCCTATTTAGGTGGTAAAAACTTACGTTTGAAACGATAGAGTGGGAGCATTTGCAGACATTTGTGAACATCCGACATCTGTTTTGGCATTATAAAGAGCTGGAAGTTACCGTTATTCATTTCTGATTGTAAAAGCAATTATCCAACATTTACTAGTATTTTAACACCGTACGGAGCCGAATGTTACTATTAATTATTTTCTTTTCAAATGTAAAATCAAAGAACTGACATTCATTTTAGCATCTTACGGAGCTGAATGTTATCCTTATTCATTTCTGAACGTCAAAGCAAGCATCCCCAATTTATTTTAGCATCTAACTGAGCCGATTGATACCGTTAATCATTTCCAAATATAAAAGCAATAATCTGTTATTCATTTTAGCATCGTACGGAGCAGAATATTACCATTACTCATTTTAAAATTAAATAAGCAAATATCCAACATTTGTTTTATTATCGTACGGAGCCGAATGTTACTGCTGTCCACTTCCGAAAGTGAAATGAATTATCTGACAATTCAGCATTGTACGGAGCCGAATTTTACTGTTTTTCATTTTTGAACGTCATGGCAGACATCAGACATTAAATATTTTACCATCAAACGCAGCTGAAAGTTACTGTTATTCATTTTGAAATGTAATAGCAAATATCCGACATTCATTTTAGCATCGCATGGAGCAGAATATTACTGCTATTCACTTCCGAACGTAAAAGCAATCATCGGACATTTATTTTAGCATCTTCCTTAGCCGAATGTTATTGCTATTTAGTTTCGAAAGTAAAAGAAAACATCCGACATTTATTTAATCATCATTCGGGGTTGAATATCATCGTTATTCATTTCCGAACGTCAAAGGGCAAGGGATCATTCGACATTCATTTTAGCATCTTCCACAGCTGATCTGTTATTGCTATTTACTTCAAACCTTAACGTAAACATCTGGTATTTATTTTACTATCTATATGGAGTTGAATATTATTGTTGTTCATTTCTGAACGTCAGAGCAAAATTAATATCCGACATCTATTTTAGCATCTTCCGGAGCTGAATGTTGTTGCTATATATATTCGAACGTAAAAGCAAATATTCACCTGAACGTGAACATCCGGTAATTATTTTACTATTTATATAGAGTTGAATATCATGTTTATTCATTCCCGAACGTCAAAGGGATCATTCGACACTTACTTTAGTATCTTCTGGAGCTGAATGTTGTTGGTATTTACTTTCCAACGTAAAAGTAAACATCCGGCATTTATTTTCTCATCGTACGGAGTTGAATATTATTAGTATTCATTTCCGAACGTCAAAGCTAACATTCCACATTTATTTCAGCATCTTCTGGAGCTGAATGTTATCCTTATTCATTTCCGAACGCAAAACCAAACATCCGACACTTCTTTTAGTATCATACGGAACCGAATATTACCGTTATTCATTTCCAAAATAAAAAGCAAACATCTGGCATTTTGATTTTCTCATCGTACGGAGTTGAATGTTGTTAGTATTCATTTCCGAACGCAAAATCAAACATCCGACACTTATCTTAGTATCATACGGAGTCGAATATTACCGTTATTCATTTCGAAAATAAAAAAGCAAACATCTGACATTTATTTTAACATCTTACGGAGCCGATTGTTACCGCTGTCCATCTACAAAAGTAAAGGCAATTATCCGACTTTTTGGTGGCCCGATTGGGCCACCAAAATCTTCATTTCTGAAATTTGGGTGGCCCGACGCGCGTTTTTGGTGGCCCTGGGCCACCGGGTCACCGTTAGTGTCGAGCCTTTTTTTACAGTCTGAAACATACACGTTTGTATTCTCGTACATTTTGTTCACTTGGTGCACATTGGTGCATGTACAGTGATACCTTGTACCATGCAGCAGCAGGCATTCAGTATAGAGCGTATTATTGCACCAATTATTGTCATCATCATCAAGTTCGTTCGTTCGTTGGTTTTTATTCTGCTTCTCAAATCAAGTCAAACTAAATTACATGGGTTGTGACAAATTTAGACAAAACATAACCAAACGACAAAGGAGCAATGCAAAAGTGCATTGTATATCACATGCATGAAAATGCCATTGTTAAACATTTATGTTTCCTTATGTTTCCATATAGATATAGGTGCCTACAGAAAAGGCAGTAGTAACATTTGAAGCAGGAGACCATCTACAGCATCTAGGCATGGCTTGACTGGGCTGATGCCCTCATTGGAAATGCGACTAAGGTTTCCCTTCTTGGGAAATGTAGCTCATGTTTACCTCTTTGGGAACGTACGCGGGCTGAAGTTTGCCTGCAAGCAAAGAAACTGTAAGTAAACAAATTTTACGTTTAAACAAGAATGGAAATGAGCCAATTGAAATGCTCACCGAAGTATCCGTAGTAGAACTGACAGGTATGCCCGAGTATGACCCACCACATGCTCAAGACCCGAATACCGTTCAGGGCCGCCAGTGTGCTGGAGGATTTCTTGGCACTGAGCATCTTGGGAAGGTTTGTTAACGCCGAGAAGGACATCAGAATTCCATCAAGTATAGCTTGATTGGTATAGAAGAAAAAAAAAAAGACGTTTAAGCTGTTTAAAGGGATAGTATAGTTTTGGTGGAGATGAGAATTGGACTGGTAACTTTTTCGAGATACCCAAAAAACCACTTATGAAATAATACAGAGCATTATGTTATTCTATGAGGAATTCAAAGTTTATAGGATGAAAATCGGCGTCGGAATGGCTGAGACATACAAAAACAAATTAACAACAAAACGATCCTTTCAAAAGGTGGATCCTACCTTGTATTGGAATTGCTCTGTTTTGGATAGCTCAGCCATTTCAAAACCATTTTTCATCAAATAAACGATGCATCTCACTTGGAATTACATGTTCTTTCATATTTCATAGGAGGTTTCCCATTATCTCACAAAGAAAATAAGTAAAAACCTGAAGTTAGGTCTGAACAACAACTATACGTTCCCTTCAAGATCTCAATTCTGATATGGAACGTCATGGCTCTTATTTGCAAACCAGTATCTCTGACGCTTACCGAACTTTGTAGGCATTTGGGTGTTGGAATCACTGGGCCATAATGTGTCAAAGTATTATTATGCTCCTCTGATACCTTGAACCGGATTTGCAATGTTTTTTGTTTGTTTGATTGTTTGTCTGTTTGTTTGTTTTTTACACAGTTGGTATATTTCTGTTTTAGACCACCTCACCTCCCCGTTCTAAACCATTCATCTCCCAGCGTCCATAGCACTGTTTTCCAAATGTCAATATTCATTTTTAGTACTAAATACTACAAACAGACTTTCAACTTTCAACGTCATGGAATCAGAAGTAGAAGTTCGGCGCTTTTCTTCAAATATAACATATTATGTATCATTTTAGGAAATTGCATTTTCGCTGAATTAAGTGTACGATTCGGCATATGTAGCGGCAGTTATATCCTGGAAAAATCTAAAAAGTTTTCGAAGAGTACCCGAAGTACAATGTTTCCGCCATTTTTCCCCATATTTTTTCCTTGGGATACACACCAAAATATTTTCAGCCTACAGTCAGATTTCCATTCAAAGTGAAGTTGTTGTTGCTGTTAGGTTTTTTTTTTCGCATTACTGTCCGTTATGGACGCAATGGGATGCTATCAACTTTTACATTAATTGCTTTCTATTAATTTTACTTCAATGTTCAGAAATCATTGCATTAATTTGAACATTTCCTTTTTGCTATTCAGTCTGCACTGTTTATCTTGTGAAATAGGAACATTTACCCTTGCCTAGATTTCCAACGCAGATGGAAATGTAATGTTTATCCTAAAATTCAGCTCACCCCAACCAAGATTGACTTTTGGCTTTTTCTCCTGAACCTCTCCTCGTTCGGCGACCTCAAGGGATGCGGGTTTGTGAGATAGGTTCTTTTCGTCGTGGTGAAAGCCCCCGTTCACCAACCCGCCATTTTTCACCTCGGCTGCGTGTTTGATTGTTTCCGGGTCATCAACCGACGAATCGACTATCTTCTTCTCGTCCATCGTCTCTTCGTAGATGTTCTCCTCCACTCCTTTGATCGGCGTCCGGAGGACCTTGTTCTTGAGAACGCGCTTGTGAAAGAAGAACTCGTAGGAAGAGCCGACCATTACTAAAGCTACCATAAACGCCATGATTGAACTGTAGAATACGAGAGAACGTTCATGACATGACTCGATTATACATTTTTTTTTTGTTCAGTTTTCCGATATGTAAAAAGGGCAATTACCCCCCTTGGAAATTACCCCCTCCCCTTCTCCTTCCCCTTCCCCTAACCATAATCACTATCCTCAACCTAATCCTAAACCTAACCCAAACTCTAACCCTAAACTTGACCCTAGTCTTTATTCTAACCATTTAATTAAACCAGTATCTAACCGGGGGTGGGGGGGGGGAGGGGGGTAACTGCCCTGATACAATGTGAACATTATGTTACATTTCGTTGACTGGAAGTAGAATTCGTTGAGTTCAATAATTAATTATTGAATACTGTTGATATCAATACTCGTAAACAACGTGATTTCCTACTTAAAGTACAGTTCTCATTAGGGATAATGTCATTGTCTTCATTGTCACCAATATCAATGCACTAAAGTCTAGTCAAGAGGGCTCTAGGGAGAAAACGTATTTTTCGTGTGTGCGAAACTTGATTCGAACATTGCACTTCTCCTTGTCAAGACTTCAACTCGTCAGCCATCATGCCATGGTACAAATATACTTCATAAGATAAGTTTCTAGATATTTTTGCCATTGGATATGTTCGTCACGTTTCATCGATATCTCATCACAAACTCACTGTGTTGTGACTGCCACAGAGGTCATGAAAATCATGCAACGTGTAGCAAGCCGTTTTGGACAAGCAAGACCGATGGCAAGCTTTTCTCAAAGTCGATGAAATTACCGCTAGATTTCTATCTTTTTTATCATTGGTTTAAAAAAATCATCATTTTCCAAAAATTTAGGCTAAATGCTGTCTACATTCAGACTTGAATATTGCACTTATAACATTTCTATACGAATTCCTCATCAATCTAGTAAAGTACAGTGCACTCCCGTCATAAAGAACACGGTTATAACGAAATTCCAGTTTAATACAACGAAGTAAAACAATCACTCCGCACCATTACCCGCTCTGGGTTTTTTTAATCATTTAATTTGTTCGGGTACAACCAAATTTTATTTTAACGACAGAAAACTGCAGGTCCCGAGAACTTCGTTATATTGGGAGTCAACTGTATAAGGGAGACGGAGGCACGTGTATGACGGAGGCACGTGTATGAGTGACTGTAATACCCCATTCGAAATCAAACGGGTTGGGGGGGGGGGGGGCTTTTCTTACAGGAAAGCGATATCCCAGTCCCGCCAGGGCTGCGAATTAGGTGAGTTGCATTCGCTTACGACGAACATCGATTCTCTCGCTCCCAGCACAAACCACCCTGCGATGATCAAACGAAAAGAAAAATGGAAACTCAACATCAACAGCACAGTAGTATAACATAAGCAAGATATAGGACTTACTTTTTTCTTAGTATACAATGTGACATAGTCAATAATTCGCTTGGGCTGTTGGAGATTTGTGAAAGTTTCTCCGAAACATGGAGAAATTGCAATGTTTTAATTCCATATAAATCCTGTCGAATTTTCAGTTGGTTTGCTTTCTACATTTTGCTTTCTCATTTTATCAAAGGTAAGTGTTAAAATCAAAATGTCAAAATTTCGAATAATGCTGAATTTCTTACAGATATGTACATAATTCAGGCATGGAGCATGCACATCGATAGCCCTACAGCTCTTCTTGCAAAACTGTCTGTATTCATTGTAAGCAACCTATTAGGGAAAACTGGAATTGTTAGGAAGCTCGTTCTAATCAATCCGGACACAATGAATTGATTTCGACTTGGATTGCTGCGGACAAATATAAAATATGATGCAAGAGGCGCGAGTATAGAAAATCTCTGAATTCACAAAAGAGGATTTGCCAAAACCAAAAACAATGACAACTTACAGATATTCATGCAATATCATTTTCAGTTATTCATTTTGTCCAGAAAAAAAAAAAATGTCAAGAGGAAAATTTCCCCTTTTGCAATTAAGTCAGTATTAAACTCTACTTCCGTTTTTTTTTCTTCAAAATATCATTTGCATACGAAATTTTCTGAGGATGCTTGTCCATACTGACATTTTCCAAAGTGCACAGAAATTATTCTCTGTAAAATGGAATTACAGATATAATCGAGGGACACTGCTTGAAGAGATAATAAGATTGTAATTTGAAGTTTGCACAACTGAGTACTGACAAAAAAAAAATCAAGCAAGTATCTATTCAATTATGCGGACTGCAATGAAAATTCTGACACACAACTGTAAGTAATCAAACGTCTTTGTCAAGACAGTCACTTGCAATTGTTGTTTTATTGCATGTTGCATACATGCAGAGAAGTGATCTTTTACTCACAGATGGCATAGACAGCCTGTATTTCGTCTTGGGTACATGTACTCGGTGTGCATATACCCCACCCGACCATCTGTGAAAAACGAGACGATTATTGAACATGGTAGTACATTCATTAATTAATGCATACTTTATTTCGACCACTTTCGTTCTTAATCACAATGTAATATTACTTGAAGGTTTCTCAATTATTGTATATTCTTTTCATTCTACGGTGTTCTGTTTGCCTTTGTTCTCCGTTATGAAAGGAAGCGAAATGTTTTATGTTTCGCCGAAAAGAGAAATAAACTTTGAAATTTAAAAAAAGAATGAAGTGGCGATCACCATCAAATCATGTCAGATTTGTGTTTTTCTGTTCGGTTAATCACGTTTTCAACTGTTTTGATTTTGGCGGTATACATTACAAATCTTCACCATTGTTGTCAATTATACGACGATATCGTCGGTCTTCATCGCGTCCATTTAGGCGACACTTCAAATACCAAAGCTGATGGTTCTTCGCTCCTCCCTATTTGCCTATTCTGAGTAGTGTTGGCATACACCAGCGTAGTAGTCTTTGCAAAAGATATCACAGTATCTCAGAGAGATTTTTGTGGATTCCCGAACCCTACTGCTGCCGACAAATAATTGCGCTAAATAAGTCGATGTATATGTCTCATAGTTATTAGGGGGTCAAAAGGTCTAGGGAGCTCATCGTTCCTCCCCCACCTATCCCAGCGTTATAAAGAATATCTGGTTCCTTATCTTCATCTACTTATCGGTTCTGGAGGATTCGGTATTTTTGTCAAAGTATGACGCAATAATGTATTTCACCTGCCACAAAACAGTTGTGACAAACGGGTTAAGTTATACTGACCAAGCTTTATTTTTTTTCTATGCAAATAGCGTCACGTAATTACAGTCTGAAAAGTTATTTCTATACGCAAGTGAGCAAAATATGTCAGCCGGCAGCCGGCAGCTTTCAGTATAATGCGGATTCAGGCGGATTCAACAAATGCAGATAAATTGGAGATACACATCATCACACCAAGTGTTATGAAAATCGAATAAATCGTTCAAAGGCTATGAAACTTTGATCTAAGTAGCAGAAGACGTGGAATAAAAGTAAAAGCATGTGTGTGTGTGTGTGTGTTTGTGTATGTGTGTGTTTATTTATGTGTGTGTGTGTGTGTGTGTGTGTGTGTGTGTGCGTGTGCGTATGTGCGTGTGTGTGGTCAGTTTCCAACAAGGGAGGAGAGCAGTTGCAATCTTACACATTTCATTTGTAAGAGGGAGACAAATTGAAGAAAATTCAAAACCTCAAAGGAGTAGTGTGTTCATGAGTTTTGAAAAAGGAGCGCATTTTAACCCATTTAATATTGAATCATGTAATCTCCATAGACTTCATACACTAGCCACCAGGTTCCCATATGGAACGGTTTAAGTGGAATTTGCGATAACAATGATTATACGAGAAGTGTTAGCAATTGAAGGAATATTAGAAGAACAAATAAGAACTAAGAAAAAAGTTCTGCACTCGTGTATCGCATGTTTGGCGTCACAATCTTTCTCACCCAAAGCTTCATTTTAAATGAGCAAATGAAATGGATACGACATCTCATACCGTAATTCAGTATAAATGATTATTGAAAATGAATTGTATTGAATTGAATTGAATTGAATGGAATCGAAGTGAAATGATTTTAATTTAATTGAATTGAAATAAATTTGAAGAATTTGTTAGTTGTCATACCAAACTAGTCTTTTATCAGAGACGGAATCTCACACTAAGTACGCACTTAGTAATTCCAATGAATGAAAAATAAAAAATGTTATGTGTCCTTGTTGACTTCGGGAAGAAGAGTGAGGTCAAAGTTCAAAAGAATTTAAGTTGTTTTGATTAAAACAACCTAACAGTGGAGAGCTATGTATCTTCGCAGCACAAAAACTTTTTGTAAATATGGAAGTACACAAACTGAAATCTTTCCTGTGAATAAAGGCAAAGAAACTTTTAAGTCTTTTTCGACTTTTGCCCCCACCCTCCCCCCCCCCAGAAAAAAAAAAAAATCCGGAGGGGGAGGGGTTACCTCATAATTAAATCATGAGGTAACCCCTCCCCCTCCCCCTTAAATTTTAAGGTCTGTACTTAAATATGGAAAGAAATCGCCGTTACAATTATCTTTGTTTTACAGATAGACTGTAATAATTGAAGAGTTTGTTTGCAAAAACCGATAAGTCCATTTATGAAGATTTTGAAGTACTGTCTCAGTCATAAAGTGTTAATAATACCTTTTAAATGATATATTGGTCACTACATATAAAGTAGATATTTGAAGTTATGGTCAAAAGAAGCAAAAATTTTCTTATTATTCTCTTTATTTTTCTTGACCTTTAATCGCAAATATCTCCATTTGGCAAATATGGACTTATCGGTTTTTGCGAACAAACTCTTCGTATGTTTACAAGATGTAGGTAACATCGCCTAGCTCGGCGTGTACATACCGGTAAGCCATACGCGTAGATGTAACTGTAACAGTACTGGCCGTCGAAGGCGGGAACACCGGAAGTTTTGTTCTCCTTGTTTGACTCGCATAGCCACGAGTCCCCGAAGTCCTGGAAACCAAGTGTATACAGGCTCTGCTCTGAAGGCAGCTGTCCGCGAGACCTGTACACTAATGAGAGACAGAAAGAGGGTAGAACAGCAAAACACATAGGGATGATGGGGAAAGAGAGATGCATGGAAAGAGAGAGAGATAGATAGATAGATAGATAGATAGATAGATAGATAGATTAAATAGATAGATAGATACATACATACATACATACATACATACATTGACAGATAGATAGGATAGAATAGATACATAGATAGATAGGGAGATAGATATTTTGTCATTGAGAGATAGAGAGACAGAGAGAGAGAGAGAGAGAGAGAGAGAGGTACACACAGACACACAATAAAAACAAGAGACAGAGAAGAAAAGAGAGAGATAGAGAGAGAGAGACAGAAAGGAATCGTGGATGGGAGAGAAAGAGAAACGTTTTTGTATTTTTTTTCTAAACATGATTGAGGGTGTTTGTATTCATCAAGCGAAAGTCCTACGCTGGAATAGTTTTAATGAGAAAGATAACAACAATAACAATAGGAATAGCACAACAAATAAGAGAAAGAGAATATATATATACAGGTCAATCCTGCATTATAGAATAGATTAAAAAAATAACATAAAGAAAGGCAGATCGATGTCGGTGCAAGAGGAAGAAACTTACTTCTTCTGGCGTAGGGGACATTATTCCGTATGTCACTCAAGTACTGCAGGTTGTCGTCAATGCACCGGGCGGATACCACGCCCAGGGGACCGGTCTCCTCATCCAGGATGTACGAATGGTCTCCAGTGGGTGATACTTGGATCTTTGCTTTCTTTACCACATCTCTCAGGCCGTTCGTCATAAACTTAGACAAGAAAGCGCAAAGGAACACGTAAAAACAGAAGAAAAGAGACCATAGTTTTATTCATTTATTAATTAATTTACGTTTGCATTTCTAACAGAAACATGGATATCTTTGCAGAAGATATTTAACCCATAAATTACATTGCAATAAAGGCCATCAATAAAGGAAGTTCATAAGTTTGCAAAATGCTTTAAATTTGGTATAGATGAATTCTATACATACCGAGGAATGCTTAAAAACAATGATTGTAATGCGCATTCCCACCCCCACACGTAATACAGTTAAAATCCTTGATATACGTAAAGAGCGGATACCACGTCTTCTTTTTTAATGTAAACTGTCAGTAACACAAAATATGTAAAGACTGAAGTACAATCACGAGTTAAATGACATTCATCTCGTCGACATTTGTTTTAAAAGTGCACAATAATGATTACTGATAGCCATTTGAAGGAAACTGGCAAAAAAAAAGTAAACCTGTGTGATTATTGTAAGAATTTTGAGAGAACAGATATTCAGAAGTCCAGAGTCTGGAATTTTCGATAAATCTCTGTAGCACCTCGTCTAATCTCACACGTCTCAATCTCAGTATATCCTATAGTCACATGCATTCATAGCAATCTGGCTTAAGTGCACATCGTTACATTATGTAGGGGCAATACCAATGAATTCATTGCACTCCAGATTGTAGGACGAAGACTGAAATAATGACATTCTCGTAACAACGGAATATACTTTATTCAGGTCCCAAATATTACCATCTGTATATCAGTATATCTTCATAAATTGTTTCATTGTTGGACTATAACGAAATGTTGATATAACAAATGAAAAGTGTTGGTTCCCAGGACTTCTTTGAACAAGAGGATTATTATATTGGTTTATCGACATTGATAGGTGTTGGTAATAATTGGTCATGATTGAAACTTCGGAACTCCATTATGTGTGCTCACTTAAGGACTTCCAAAAGAAAGATTAACTTGTTATGTTCTAACTGCGAATTGATAATCATGATTATTCATCATGTCACACTAAATAGTAATCGTAATCACGACATGCAATAGTAATATCAAAAGATGCTAGATTAACGTATCATCATAATCATTTTAAGTGGTGCAGTATCACCGTCATCATAATCGTCAACTGTACCAATATAATCATTGCAAACAACATCATCATGATCATCATCGGTAGTAACAACACTTTTTTTTAATGCTAAAAGTGGAACCCTCCAGTTTTGCCGGAAAATGTTCCGAAATATTGGATGGAACAATATTATTCACTCTCTCGTAGCAAATCACTTTAGAAAAAAAAAAGGATAACGCAAATGAAAACTTCTGAAAGGACGTACAAGGAAAAATAAACGTATAATGCATAAAACCGTGAACCTATCTGAAAAAGGTTTTGTGAAAAAAAAAAACAAGTCTAATTTTCAAGTAAATCTTTGTCGTTTAATAATTACTTTCCACGATATCTGGCTGACAAAGATGCGGCTGTAATTAACGATTTCTCTACGAATGTTCCAGTTTTAGTTTTAATTAGTTTTGATGCCAATCCCGTTGCTGCATGATTGTCGATTTTTTTTTGTGTGTATTCCCATTCATCTTCAACACGATGCAAGAACCAACAATTTCATCATGAAACAAGTGCATATGTCCATCCATTCAAACTATTGTCGATTGTGCATTATCAACAAGCAACAAAATATGTCCCATGGATAATTTATTCCTGACTTACCTCTACAAATCGTACGTCATCGCTCATGAGCTCAGCAACGCTGTCATAGTCCATTCCGTTCTCGGCGAAATGCTGCTTCAGAGCGGACATAGTTTCATAGCCATCTTGCGCTAAAGACATACGTGAAGAATGTACCATCAAATTGTGATTCTTTCTGCATTGATGCTTGTTGAAGTATTGTAAGATTATTATTTTCGTCACATGGATGTTTTGTTGTTGTGTTTGTTGTTCTTGATGATGTTATTTAACCATCGATACCTATGCTTTATTTTACCCACGTTGGCTTTCATGGCATTTTGTCTTCAGTCGTTCTATTTACATGACTTCTGTTTCTGTCTTTTTCTGACGACATGCTTCGATATTGTACATTTTTTTTTTTCAGAGAGGCTTGCCAGTACTATTCGATGCATTGAAAACGAGCGACCATTCAAACGAATCAATGTAACTTCCTTATCGATGAATTTTACACTTTCATTTGCTGCATAGATGTAAGTTTGTGTTTTGTTTTCTGAATATAGATGTAAGTTTGCTCCAATTATTGTATGATTATGATAGATCCTGTAAAAAAAACAACAACAACAGCGACGAACAAACAAACAAACAAACAAAACTGAAAAAAAAAATACCGGACATGATAATAATTCAAAGCAGTTTGAAACCAACCTTTGGGAATACTTGAGAAAAACTTGTCCGCATGTGGATTCAGTTGTCCTACCACCACGTCCAGGTTACACGCTATCCCGAATATGACAATCAAAAGCAAAGGTAAGGAAAGTCCGGAAGTCGCTCTTGCAGCCATCTTGAAGTTTCCTGCACCGCCAACAGTTAAACTGTTGCATGACTGTTGCAGAAGGAGAGACGCGGCTAGACCCGATACAGAATCTGGCTCGCTCTGCTCAGAGAGCTTATTCACCTTCCTGTACATCAATGCAAATACGGCTACTCCGGTCTTTTTATGTAACGCTCGGTAATCCTGGTTAACCCTTTCTATGCCAGGGACTTTGGACAGTCAATCGCTCTAGGTTTTTCTGTGCTAATCGTCACTCAAAATACACAAAGGATTAAGGAACATCTCTCTACAGCATGGTGAGGGAAAAAGGTGGTGGAGGCGGGAGGGGGGGGGGGGGCAAGAAATGTTCTCTCCAACCATATCACAAAAGGTAACAAATGACAAGTTATCAAAATCAGAGGTATAATACTCTGTTTGAGAGGTTGTCTTCGTTCTCCATGTTTGTCAAGTTTTGAAGAGAAATACTCACATGCATTGCACGTTTGTCCGCTGCCTCCTTTTACCAGATATGGGGTAGAGATGGGACAGATAATTATCATTTGCGATCACACAAGCAAACAGTATTTCTCCTCCTTTAACCATACAAGATATCTTTGTTTTAACTTTGACGTAGGCATGCACTATATTTGTGAAGGCAAAATAATGACAAAGATAATAGTTTCGTTCGTCTTAACGTTCCAACCAGTGAGTCAATGTTGCTCTCCGTCTATGCGGATGAGCAGGTTATAGAACCCGTATAGAACCTACATCTCTTGTATACTCATGTTGAACATGTTCTACTTTTGCCGTTTAATTAACACTGAGGATTTCTACTGTCTAAAAGTTCATGAAGCAAGACATCATTCTTCCACGGAATATTCATTTCATTGTCGAATAGGATAATCAGTAGAGAGGAAAAAACATATGTGAAATACATGAAAGTTTCACCTTCAGTTGCTCTCTTCAGCTCCTTTCATATCCATCTATAGTAAGACCATTGTCGTTATTTTCCCCATAGACTTAATATCGAAGACCCATTTAAGGCATTATTTATCATTTGCAGATGAAACAAAAACCCAGCTTTAGTGCTTACAAATAGTACTAGGATGTGAGATAGGAATAGAAACAACGAATGTATCTTTCTTTAATTCATTATGATATGACTTGACAGGTGTAAAAAAATATGAACAAAACTGGAGACAAATGTTTCTACACAAAACTGTCTACAGTAATACTTTATTGAGAAAAATAGTGATATCCCGTTTTATTTTAGGCTTCATTGAATTCATTCAATTATTTTACATGAAAGGATATTTTGTGATACAATTACTGATACACACATCTGCATCAAAATAAATGTAACGTCTCTAACATTTTTTTTTTAAATCAATGCTCCAAATGGTAAACACTACCTTTAACGAGAGCGACGGGGAAAGGGTAGGAGTTACTATGAGAGATGGATGATATAAAATGCGTTTTCCTCTGCTTCAACTCTGATACGGCGATAATGAGTATGTCAAATCTACTATGCATGGTATCTGCCTTTAACCTTGTAACAATGTGAAGAACTAACAGTGTGCCAAATAGGTGCGTTCATTTGCTGATTGTCTTAAGTTGCACTCGAGCAAAATAGTAACCACGACAATCAACGTGCAGCAATTAGCCTGCTTCAATAAGAATGGTGATCACGTGTTCTCAAAGTGCAGTGGTCACATGAGCTTTAAGGGCTTAAAATCGTTTCATTGCGTAACTTCGAAACAAACCGTACACGGCAAGGAAAGATTGCGTCATTTTGAGGGTTGGTAGAAAGGGATGTTTTCCTAGCTCTCCTTGTGACATTCGACCTTCTTGAATCTGTTGAAGAAAATTTGGGCTCTGAATGCTGGCTTGGGTGGTCATTCCTGAAAATGATGTTGGGCGTGTGTATGTCTTTCTCTTCATTTCTTCGTTTAAAAGTAAACAGTTAAATGCGGAGTCAATAACTGCTTTAATCCATTGATAAAAAAAAAAATACAGTGTAGTGTCAAATTAATGTAGGGCCTACATGTAGGCCTATGCGTCATTCCTCATATTACAACAAACCTAGCAGGTCCCTGTTCTTTCAAATTTTTTTCAGCAACTATTTTGTGCATACAGAAAATAGTAAAGGCGAACGAAAACATTGATCAATAAAACCTTACTGCTCTAACGTTACTGTAAATGTCACTCAACACTTAAAGGTATCCATTAGGTGATTTATCTACTAGTGATAGGCCTAAAAAAAAAATATATATATCTAACATCTATTGCTAACCGGCCCCAACTGCTAAACAGAATTTTGCACAAATAGTGCGCAAAATGATTTTCTTACTTTATGAGATCTCAACGTTCCTTTTTTTTTTCAGTCCTCGAGCATTGTGACAAGAAAGATGTGAAGAAATACCAACTCACTGGAATACTGAGTCGAGTTTAAAATACAAGTAGACCTATGCAGTTAAAGCAATGAGGATCTTTCAAATTGGCAACAGACGTACGCGGTATTCAAAATCTAGGTCTTTAATTCTCCAACTAAAGGGATTTTATTTTGGATTTCTCATTTTGTACGCACGTGTATGGCCAGTGCGTAGGGCTTACAATTTTGTGCCTATGAAAATCTCTTTGAATCAAACTTACTGAAAATGTATTGCATTGTAACAGTGGGTTTCATCTTTTCTTTTCTTTTTTTTTTGTAGGCCTACCAGTCCTGTTGATGTCTAATTTTCTGGAAGTCATGTTACATTTCTGCTGGTTATATTTTTACCTATTTAAATATCAATAAACACATTGCACTGTGCACTCTTCCTCCCTTCCGTTTATGTTCCGAATTTCGATTTTTACCTTACGTGCACAGTTTTGTTTGAGCAGTTCCATTCCCACGTTTGTATATAACGTCAGCCCATTATTTTGTTTTGTTTTGTTTGTCTTGCTACATTTACATAATATAGTTCATTTGTTTGTTTGTTTTTATATCTGTTCTGAGTAGTATATACATGTACCCGTTCGCACCTCGTGGAGCAGTGGAGCTGTGGAGCGGTGGAGCTCCACAGCAAATGAATATTAATGAGCTCATGAATAGTAATGATCATGAATATGTATGAATATGTATTTATGTAAGTGTACATGCATTATGTATGAGTGTGAGATATAATGGGTGTGGCAATAGCAATAATGAATTGTGGAGCAGTGGAGCTCTATGACCTAGCATATCATATTGGTGAGCTTAATTTATGAATATGTATGATTATGCAATTATGTTAACATTGTATAAACTATGCGTACGCGGTGGAGCTATGGAGTTGTGGAGCGGGAGTGACTCTCTTGCAACATGGCTAGTGTGGAGTGTATGTTGTGGAGTCTATGATTTTTGCATGTATACAGTTGATGCGAATATAATTATGCAAATGCGTATGACAGTAAGGTGCGAAGAAATGAACATTATCAATAATAAATTGTGGAGCTGTGGAGCTTCAAGATGACCTAACGTATGAATATTAATGAGCTTAACCATGAATATGTATGATTATGTATTTATGTAAATACACATGAATTATGTATAAGCTGTGGAGCTATAGAGATGTGGAGCTGTGGATGTGTGGAGAGTGACTCTTTGCAACTGATGGTATGCCTGGTGTGGAGTGTAACTTTGTTGTGGAGTCGTATGATTTTACACGATGATATGAAAGGGTAAATTAAATCAGCATCATATGCAAAGATTAAATGTATGACACAGATACGTTTAGCTTGTGAATGGGCGTGACAGTAACGCAAGTGGGCTTAAGTACATTTCATACTACTGTGGAGATGTGGAGACTTACATTTTTTTTTTTTTTTTTGCAACGGATTGTATGGCTTACAGTGTGGAGTGCATATTGTGCAGTCTAGTTTTTTTTTTTTTTTTTTTTTTTTTTTTTGCTATGTTTTTTTTTTGTGTGTTTGTTTGTTTGGTTTTTTTTTATCTGGCACGATGATACGAAAGGTTGATACAAAGTAAATGCAAATGCATATACCGGTAACGTATGAAGGATTAGGCATCATCTATAGTGAATTGTGGAGTAGTGGAGCTCCAAGACGACTAATATATAAATACTGATAAGCTTTATTCATGAATATGTAAATATATAAATTATGTTTGGGCTAAGGGGCTGTGGAGCTGTGGAGCTCTGGAGCTATGGAGCTGTGAAGGGGTCTCTTTTTTTCCAATTGATTGTATGGCTGGTGTTGAGTGTATGTTGTGGAGTCGTATGATTTTTGAGCGATGATACGAAAGGTTGATATGAATATAGGTATGCAAATTCTTAGGATAAGGATAAGTCATCACCAAAAGCGAATTATGGAGCAGCGGAGCTCCAACAAGATGACCTAGCATATGGATATTAATGTATGCAATTGCTTATCAATAATGTATGATTGTAAGATTAAGCACGCTCAGGTGAGACTTGTGGAGCTGTGGAGAGCGAGCCTCTTGATACGATTTCTATGGTTATTGCGAAGTTAGGTTGTAGAGTCGTATGCTTGCACGATAATACATACAGAAAATTTCATATCATTACCGGTATTCGTGTAAATGTGTAAACACGACGTAGGATCATAAGTCGTGAAGCAGTGAAGTTCCAAGATGATGCAAAATGTATGAACATTCATGAGTTGACATCGCATGAACTTGAGGGCTTATGTGGAGTTTATGGTGTGATGGGGTTGTGCGCGTTTATATATGATGCAAGATTTTATATGAATTTGCATGACGTAATCTCATGGTGTGAATAAATGACATCAAAGGTGAGAATGGATTAGGATAGCAATATTCCTTTTTTCGTCGTTTCATCGTTTTATCGTTTCATCATTTCATCGTTTCATCTATTATTTCATCGTTTCATCATTTCATCATTTCATCATTTCATCATTTCATCGTTTCATCATTTCATCATTTCATCATTTCATCATTTCATCATTTCATCATTTCATCGTTTCATCATTTCATCATTTCATCATTTCATCGTTTCATCATTTCATCGTTTCATCATTTCATCGTTTCATCGTTTCATCATTCCATCGTTTCATCATTTCATCGTTTCATCATGTAATCATTTCATCATTTCATCATTTCATCGTTTCATCATTTCATCGTTTCATCATTATTCATCATTTCATCGTGTAATCATTAACATTTGTCATTTCATCATTTCGTTAGTTTATCACGTTCATCATTGTATCGTACTAAATTGTGAAAGAGATTTAAGTCAGTTTTCTACACAATGTTGGAAAAGCAAACATGTTGAAACACAAACTTGTATATAGTGTTTACAAGTGTGAAGTAACAGATAGTGTTTTGAACAATAATTACGGAGTCGTATGTTTACCCGATAATACGGAAATGTGATATCATTGAAGGTATATTCATGTTTAAATGTGTACACACGATTTTCGCAAGATAACGATCGAGTACCCCCTGAGCAGTGGAGTTCCATCATGGTGGATGACGCATGAAAGAGTGCTCATAGATGCGACTGTGACATGTGGGTTCTTTATCATGGTCACGACATCGTACATTGACCCAATGAGGTTTATATGCATGGTGTGATCAATAACTTATCTATTTCTTAATATAACGAATAGGGGTTCAAACAACTCGAAGTCTTTCAAATATATTCGTGAAAGAATACGCAGGAAAAAAATTACAAGAAAAAAAAATGAGTGATTGATGTAATCGACGTTTTGATATTTCCCATGTTCATGATACAATTTCTTTCTTTTGTTTCACTCTAATTAAAAGTCGCACCTAGCTTCAATAGCTTACAAAAAAAAAATGTATTTTTTAATATCGTGTTATGTATAGTTGAACTTGATGAACAAAAAGATATTTCACAACAACATTTTGACATCGTAGTGTTTTCTCTCATGCATAACAAGCTGGTACTTGTATTTTTTTTACAATTTTCTCTCTCCCTCTCCTGTTGTCTTTCTCTCTCTCTCTCTCTCTCAAAAAAAAAAGAAATCCGCAAACCATATGGTCATTAACATGCAATCATGTTTCGAGACGCAAGCATATCAGACGTTATACAATGATATTGAAGACATAAAAATTATTTGTTAATTTTGTTTAAGAATGTGTTGCACAACATTTTAACTTTTTTTTTCGGTTTCGTTAAAGTTCAGCATTTTGAATAAACAAGAACAAGAACAACAACAGAAGTCGCACACTAGTACATAGATTTAAACAAAATGGCGAAATGACAAAATGGCGAAATGACGAAACGGCGAAACGGAGAGTTGACGAATATGAGTACAATTATTCTTGCCTTTAGAGGACCACGATTGAATTTTACTCTTATAATCGTCCATACGCGCATACTCTACACAGCTACGCAAGGAGAAATAAATACACATTTAGTCTTTCGGTATCATATACACCTTCAATGCTTTGATAAACAAACAAACAAACAAAGTTAATACAAACTATTTACATATTGAATAGTAGAAATGTGGGAAATGAAGAATATTGATAAATAAGTAACATATTACGATGTTATACATACAAAGAACCATCGAAACTGTGTAAACTGTAGCTAAAGAACCTCCAAGGGAAAAGAAATACGCAAAACATAGTAGTCATGAAATGGTAACACGAACATATTAGTCTGGTTTTGGGCAGCATTATCGAATATTAGAATCGAGACACTAACCATGAACCGATAAACAGATTTCACCTGTTGAGACTCGTCTGCATGAGTCATAACTCTTACGTAAGAAAGGCCAATGCGGAATTCTCCAGTTGAATGACGTCATTATTATTAATTTAAGTATCGCTGGCGAGTGATTAGCTATTGCTTGCGTTATTCGGGCTAATATTCTTTGACAAAAAAAAAAAAAAATGTATAGTGAACTAACTATGTTGAGTAGACCAATAGTCAGAAACAATCGCGTTCAACGGACTTGTGTTGTTTTGTTTTGTTATTCATCTTGTCATTTTCTTGTTTTCTTCTCTTGTTGTTGTTGTTGTTTTCGCTGTTGAGACTGCGATTCTGCACGTAATTTAGTGTTGTTAAATTCAGTATTAGTTCATCACATCGAATAGAAAACAAATGTACAAAGCGATTGATATTCTACAGCAACACTCCACCAACTAAGGTCTGCGTTTGAATTTAGATATAAACTCAATATTTGCCCACTTCCAATCGAGGACTTTCAGTTTACACAATAGACAATGAAGAAAGCTGCTGAGTAGTTTGTTACATGATTTAGACCCTACCAACAATATTACTTGCGAAATCTAGTCGAATCCAAGTGAAATTGAAAAAAAAAAAATCTTAGAAAAAGATAAGGCCAATTTCTTACACACGTGCTCCGTATTAAACAGTTGAGAAAATCAAACATAAATTATATGCATATTATGCAACGCCCTGCTGTGTACATAAGTTTATGCAACTAACGTGGATATACACTGAATTGATAACACGGAATTATAAATATCTCTATTGCAAAGCTCAGTAAAAACACAGCACCATATCAAATAAAATGAAACCCATGTGTTGTTGTTGTTGGGTGTGTTTTTTTTTTTGACAAAATTCAAACCACTACCTAAATGTTTGTCAATCCATATTCATGATGTGTACGTTCATACAATAACGTGCATTGTACCAAGCATCTAAATCTAAATCAAAGGAGACCTCCGAAAGATTTTCTGAGTTTTACATTTGAACAACTATTAATCAGGTATACTGAGTACAGAGTTTCAAAATTTATAGTGACTGGGATGAAGAATAATATTGTTTTCAAAATTTACAACAAATGACAATGTACAAAGACGATGAAATGACAGCCTCACCATAAGAATACATGACTTGGGGCTCAAGGAAGCAGAAGAAAAGAAGAAGGCATGTATAGATTCTACACTTGTGAACTTGTTAATCAAGCGGTACTGGAATTACACTGCTACATTTCTGAAATATGTGAGGCTCCTATGATATCAACACTGTTCATTGTAATTTCTTTAAGATTTTAAGATTATTGGTTTCTCTCCTGCTCAAAGGCCACAATAAAGTCCAGAAGTTATACATGGAGCTGTTGATTTATGTACTACATGATGTAAAATTATGAATAACGTCTCGAATGCCCCTTCAAATTCAAACATTTTTAACATGTTGATGACTATACGCTCATTCCGCGGTGTATGTAATCTGATCCTGTGCAAGATTTATATGTACAATGAATAACAACTAGACCAGCAATAAACATATACAGGTAAACAGACATTCTCTAGTAACTCGCTTCAACCGTAGATACAAAAAAGCCAAAATCATAATCTTTTGAGATGCAAACAGTAATTTGCATGAAAATTACAACAATCTTTGCAGTATTACATTCATAATGATATCATAACTGAGTGTACGATGAAGGCATCTGTATCATTTTTTTTTTCTCTCGTTAGACTACCGGGAGGAAAACGTATGAATGGAAAATAATTGTATGCAATGACTGATGATACTGCGTATTTTCTACTCAGATATCTAAATACGTCGTGGAGATGTTGTCATCCAAGATTTTACGCTTTGGATAGAAATAAGTGAAGGCATTTCTTGTTTGCGAGTATGTAGAGACACCATTGTTCACAACACGAAATCCTAAATTGGTTCCACCGCCCGACACTCTTGAATGGAGAACCTCTAGGTAAGTGTTTTTGTTGATGTCATTTTGTCTCTTACTGACGCCTTTGCAACTGAATTTGTCTGTTGGGCCAAAACAGTAGTACGTCTTGCTACAAAGAGCAACTATTCCGTCACCCTCCCATTCCACTTTGAACAAACCCGGAGTTCGTTTATCATACATAGCATTTTCCACACAGTCTTTTCGAGGAAACCAGTTGCCTTTGTCTTCTTCGTATTGTTCTTTCATGTTCGGTTTTATCACATCCTCAAAATCTTTCGAAGAGATGGCGATATACGCAGAATCCGTATCCATTTCACACATCTGAAAATCAGAAGGATCAACATACTTCACGAGGAAATCATAATAAAACTGCAACATTCGAAGTTTTGCCATTTGGTACACGGCGTGTCCAATTTCAACCGGAAGATCCATTTTGATTTTTTTGTTTGGCCATGTCCACTTCATAGCAGTCTTTTCCGATAGGATTGAGATCCCGAAACAGAGTGCTATTGACTTGTTTTTGTGCCTTATTTTCATCGCACACATTCACATTGCGATGTTTTTCCTTGTTTGTAATTGTCTTCCCGTAGGAGGAGTTTCCGATCAGTTTCATTGTATCAGCAATGATGCTCTTGCACGGATCGCTATCCCCCGCACGACGTGCGTCTGACACAGCTTCCCCAAATGTTTTAAAGCAAGCATTTGGTTTGTATTCTACAAATTGTGAGATGTTGGTAACAATGAGACCGTGTTCAAGGTACCAACGAAGAAGAGGGGTATACAACAAAATGTTCTTCCCGAACATACTTCCAATGAGGCTACGTCGAGGTGTCTGCATAATGCCATGTTTTTCTCCGTAGTTCCGCATTACATCTCCGATATCCTCCCGCGATATGTTTGTATTCTTAAAGATAGGGCACATCTCTGAGAAATAGTCTTTAAACTTGTCTGGCACGTGTATGTCGCATACAACAAACCCAAAGAGGTGTCCTTCCTGCATAGCGGAGAGAAGTTGTGCTTGTGACGCTCCATGGCGAAGCTTGGTTTGGGGAAAATGTTCTGAGAGAAACGCACTGAGCGTAGAGTCGTGCTTGCGCATATCTCGATATTCACATTCCCAAATGGAAATGTACCGATATCCCATTTGTTGAATGTATTTCATTTTCTCCTCAGTCTTTTGACGTAATTCTTCCATAGGTTTCCCCAGTCTTTTGTTTAGTGTTTCCCCTTTGGTCAGATGACAAGAATGCCCGTGGAAATAGCACCCATTGAATTCAAAGACCTGATTAGTCTCCGCGCAGAAGCCATCTACGGGGAATTGGAGAGGGCCGATTCTTTTTTCGGAGTGATTGCCATTGTGTCGGATTTTAATGTCTCTTCTAAAACTTTCATACTGGAGCCATTCTTGCGCAATAGGATGTCTGCTCTCCGGTTTGAAATTGTTTTCCGCTCTTCGTCTCACATAGTGTCTAGCAACGGCGTAAATCCATACTGAGGAGTGGGGGGGATGGTCACCATCATCACGATTACAAGCCCATAACCGGACCGGCGCAGCCTTTTTTTTTTTTTTTTGGGGGGGGGGGGGGGGGGGAGAAGCTTTGTGCCCCCCTCCCCCCCCCCACACACACTTTACAGGGATCGGATGCCCCACTCTTTTGCATGAAATATAAAGTGGGAGAAAAGTGGCAGCAACAACATAAAGACTTTTTGTTCTTGTTGCTTTTTTTTTTTTTTTTTTTTGCTTGTCAGACGACTTTCGGCGGAAAATCAGACCTTAAAAGTATGAAAACATTTTTTTTTTTTTTTTTTTTTTTTTTGGGGGGGGGGGAAATATCTGTGACAGGGAGCGGAACGACCGAACGGGGGAAGGGTGTGTTTATGGGGGGGGGGGGGGGGTATCCCTCTCCCACACAAGGAAGATTTTGCATTTTCAGGCCTGTAATTCAGCGATCTGGTGCTCACTTGTGGTGAAAATTTTGTTTTCTTTTCTTTAAAAAAACAATAAGAAAATGAAATATTCACAATTTATCATTGAATGACAAAATCGTGGTATTTCAGCTCTTGCTGTGCGACATCACTGTGAAGGCCTAATAAATAATGGGGCCTATCATCGGCGTAGACAGGATTTGATCTAGGAGGAGCGGTTATGTGAGGGAACGAATCAAGCGAGGGGGGAGGGTAACGGTAGGGGGGTTTCCCCCTCCTACGGTGAAATCTCTTTGCGTTGAAAATTTTGACATTTTTCAGTCCAAAAACTGCCGTTTGAAGCTATATTCTTCGCTTTGGAAATTAAAGGGGGCACACCAGGCGCAGCTGCTGTCAATCACTGGCAGCAACATCAGGAGAATGGCATAATGATTAAATGCGAGCGAGCTTCAAAATTTTGACATTTGACAGTCCAAAAACTGCCGTTTGTAGCTATATTATTTTTCGCTTTGGAAATTAAGGGGGCGCACCCGGCGAAAACTGCTGGCAATTACTGGCAGCAACATCAGGAGAATGGAATAATAATTAAATGCGAGCGAGCGAAGCGAGCGAGCTTCAAAAATTTGACATTTTACAGTCCCCAAACTGCCGTTTGTAGCTATATTTTTCGCTTTGGAAATTAAGGGGGGCGCACCTGCTCACAATCACTGGCAGCAACGTCAGGAAAATGGCATAGCGATTAAATGCGAGCGAGCGGAGCGAGTGAGCTTGAAAATTTTGACATTTTACAGTCTAAAAACTGCCGTTTGGTTGTTTTTTTCGCTTTGGAAATTTAGGGGGCACACCGAGTGCAACTGCCGGCAATTACCGGCAGCAACATCAGGAGAATGGCATAGCGGTTAAATGCGAGCGAGCGAGCTTGAAAATTTTGACATTTTACAGTCCAAAGACTGCCGTTTGTGGCTGTATTTTTTCGCTTTGGAAATTATGGGGGCACACCGGGCGCAACTGCCGGCAATCGGGCAGCAACATCAGAATGGCATAACGATTAAATACGAGCGAGCGAAGCGAGTGAGCTTGAAAATTTTGATATTTTACAGTCCCACATGTCCTTTGTGGCTGTACTAGTATTTTTTCGCTTTGGAAATTAAGGGGGGGGGGGCGCACCGGGCGAAAACTGCTGGCAATTACTGGCAGCAACATCAGGAGAATGGCATAATGATTAAATGCGAGCGAGCGAAGCGAATGAGCTTGAAAATTTTGACATTTTCCAGTCCCAAAAACTGTCGTTTGTGGCTGTATTTTTTCGCTTTGGAAATTAAGGGGGCGCACCGGGCAAAAACTGTTGGCAATTACAGGCAGCAACATCAGGAGAATGGCGTAATGATTAAATGCGAGCGAGCGAAGCGAGCGAGCTTCAAAATTTTGACATTTGACAGTCCAAAAACTGCCGTTTGTAGCTATATTATTTTTCGCTTTGGAAATTAAGGGGGCGCACCCGGCGAAAACTGCTGGCAATTACTGGCAGCAACATCAGGAGAATGGAATAATAATTAAATGCGAGCGAGCGAAGCGAGCGAGCTTCAAAAATTTGACATTTTACAGTCCCCAAACTGCCGTTTGTAGCTATATTTTTCGCTTTGGAAATTAAGGGGGGCGCACCTGCTCACAATCACTGGCAGCAACATCAGGAGAATGGCATAGCGATTAAATGCGAGCGAGCGGAGCGAGCGAGCTTGAAAATTTTGACATTTTACAGTCTAAAAACTGCCGTTTGGTTGTTTTTTTCGCTTTGGAAATTTAGGGGGCACACCGAGTGCAACTGCCGGCAATTACTGGCAGCAACATCAGGAGAATGGCATAGCGGTTCAATGCGAGCGAGCGAGATTGAAAATTTTGACATTTTACAGTCCAAAGACTGCCGTTTGTGGCTGTATTTTTTCGCTTTGGAAATTAAGGGGGCACACCGGGCGCAACTGACGGCAATTACTGGCAGCAACATCAGGAGAATGGCATACTGATTAAATGCTAGCGAGCGAAGAGAGTGAGCTTGAAAATTTTGACATTTTCCAGTCCTAAAAAACTGTCGTACTTTGTGGCTGTATTTTTTCGCTTTGGAAATTAAGGGGGCGCACCGGGCAAAAACTGTTGGCAATTACAGGCAGCAACATTAGGAGAATGGCATAATGATTAAATGCGAGCGAGCGAAGCGAGCGAGCTTCAAAATTTTGACATTTGACAGTCCAAAAACTGCCGTTTGTAGCTATATTTTTCGCTTTGGAAAT
Organism: Diadema setosum; assembly: GCF_964275005.1. Lineage (NCBI taxonomy): Eukaryota > Metazoa > Echinodermata > Echinoidea > Diadematoida > Diadematidae > Diadema > Diadema setosum. The sequence continues at coordinate 22,168,312 of NC_092700.1, read as the reverse complement.
TAAGTGGGCGCACCGGGCGAAAACTGCTGGCAATTACTGGCAGCAACATCAGGAGAATGGAATAATAATTAAATGCGAGCGAGCGAAGCGAGCGAGCTTCAAAAATTTGACATTTTACAGTCCCCAAACTGCCGTTTGTAGCTATATTTTTCGCTTTGGAAATTAAGGGGGGCGCACCTGCTCACAATCACTGGCAGCAACATCAGGTGAATGGCATAGCGATTAAATGCGAGCGAGCGGAGCGAGCGAGCTTGAAAATTTTGACATTTTACAGTCTAAAAACTGCCGTTTGGTTGTTTTTTTCGCTTTGGAAATTTAGGGGGCACACCGAGTGCAACTGCCGGCAATTACTGGCAGCAACATCAGGAGAATGGCATAGCGGTTCAATGCGAGCGAGCGAGATTGAAAATTTTGACATTTTACAGTCCAAAGACTGCCGTTTGTGGCTGTATTTTTTCGCTTTGGAAATTAAGGGGGCACACCGGGCGCAACTGACGGCAATTACTGGCAGCAACATCAGGAGAATGGCATACTGATTAAATGCTAGCGAGCGAAGAGAGTGAGCTTGAAAATTTTGACATTTTCCAGTCCTAAAAAACTGTCGTACTTTGTGGCTGTATTTTTTCGCTTTGGAAATTAAGGGGGCGCACCGGGCAAAAACTGTTGGCAATTACAGGCAGCAACATCAGGAGAATGGCGTAATGATTAAATGCGAGCGAGCGAAGCGAGCGAGCTTCAAAATTTTGACATTTGACAGTCCAAAAACTGCCGTTTGTAGCTATATTTTTCGCTTTGGAAATTAAGGGGGCGCACCGGGCGAAAACTGCTGGCAATTACTGGCAGCAACATCAGGAGAATGGAATAATAATTAAATGCGAGCGAGCGAAGCGAGCGAGCTTCAAAAATTTGACATTTTACAGTCCCCAAACTGCCGTTTGTAGCTGTATTTTTCGCTTTGGAAATTAAGGGGGGCGCACCTGCTCACAATCACTGGCAGCAACATCAGGAGAATGGCATAGCGATTAAATGCGAGCGAGCGGAGCGAGTGAGCTTGAAAATTTTGACATTTTACAGTCTAAAAACTGCCGTTTGTAGCTATACTTTTTCGCTTTGGAAATTTAGGGGGCACACCGAGTGCAACTGCCGGCAATTACTGGCAGCAACATCAGGAGAATGGCATACTGATTAAATGCTAGCGAGCGAAGAGAGTGAGTTTGAAAATTTTGACATTTTCCAGTCCTAAATACTGTCGTTTGTAGCTATATTTTCGCTTTGGAAATTAAGGGGGGCGCACCGGGTGCACCTGCTGTCAATCACTGGCAGCAACATCAGGAGAATGGCATAGCGGTTAATGCGAGCGAGCGGAGCGAGCGAGCTTTAAAATTTTAACATTCTACACTCCAAAAACTGCCGTTTGTAGCTATATTTTTCGCTTTTGTTTGTCCCACTTTTATTTGAGAACCATCCCCCCCCCCATCGACGCCTCTATACATATTAGGTTGCTTTTGTTAAGTGAAAGATCTGCTGCACACTCTATGTCTATGTCAAAAGTGTACAAAGTTTATCCCTTATCCTGTATAGCGGACCTTTTGCATGTTCATGATTGCAATACAACGATCTGGTGCATGTATAGTTCTGGCGATATTTGGACAATTTTCCATTAAGAAAGTTCGAGATTTGTCCTCATCTCGGGAATTGCTTGGGGGATAATGATTTGTCTGTCTAAACACTTCCTTTGGGGCGGGGCAAATGCCCTTTGCCCCCCCCCCCCCCCCCATATAGATTCGACGTCCCTGATCTTCCCTTGGTATGCCCATAGATGTATCCTGACTGAGTCATCAGTCACTGTCGTTTCTCAGGAATGATTCAGGAAATGGAGGGGATTCAATTATGGCGATAAAGTTGTTGTTATTGTTTGTTTGTATGTTTTCGTACATATTTTGCAGATGGTCCCCAGTTACTCGCGTCATAGCATGTTTACATGTAGACCTATATACTATTTGACGCTGTCAACGCCTGAGCCATACCTTACAGTGTATGTCGATGTTACTTTCTTCGCGAGCGAGCGAAGCGAGCGAGCGCTTGAGAAAATTATACATTTTCCTACAAGATAGAATACTGTTCAGCTCTGTTACCTGTCTGAAGGCCGGCGTACAAACGTCATGCAATATGCCAAAATTGATACAATCACATTTCTGCTTCCTCCATTTTTCCCCTCAAAATTCAGGGGGGGGGGGATGATTGTACAGGCCATCCCCCCCTCCTCCATTTCAGGGGGGGATATATCCCCCCCATCCCCCCCCCCGGGATTTACGCCCATGGTGTCTAGTAGGCATGTCTTGCATGATTGCCCATAGATACAGAGCGTTCGCTTCAAAGCCAACCACTTTCTAACACGTTTTAACTCCCCGAATCTTCGTCACGTTCTTTTCATGATGGCGGTGAAAAATAATCGATGGACCCCCGACTAAATTTTCGCGAAAAGTGTAGAATAGGTCTTTATCCTTCTCTGAGAACAAACCGAAATGTGCGTCGGGACTACATTTCATCAGATATTTCATGGTAAGTCCCGGAACAGAAATCCCGTCCTTAAATAAATCAATACCTCTATGCTCGTAGAAAGCACGCATCTTTTCTACAGCCTCAATGAATGGGGTTACATCGCGATTATTATACCAGACGAGGTAGTTACGGAAAGTGGACATCTGGGGGGTGTTTCATGAAACTTTTTGTCAGTGATTTACACCGACAACTGTTAAAAGCTACTGAAATCCTTGCGTCTGATTGGCTGATAGCAGATTTGTCGGTGAAAACCTCCGACGAACTCGTTGATGAAACGCCCCCCTGGTTGTCTTTCCACTCACGCTGACATTGCTTGTATTGTTCAGGGGTCAATGCAGTGCGATGAAGAGTGTCATTAAATGCTTCTATGGGTGGAAGTTGTGGTTCATTCAACTTAGCGAGAGAGTCTACCCATTCGTACGGAAAATACCCCTTTGTTTCCTTGCATCCATAGGCCTTCATGAATGAATCTAAAGAGAATCCTGGGGCAAGAAAGTTCAAAATGTCGACGAATTGTAGGTGCTGAGTTTTGATAGCCATGTGATTGTGGTTTCTCTTTACTAGGTAGTTGATAGGATCCTTTTCGAGAAGGGTTGGGTATAGAAACTCCTTGATGACATTAATGTCGTATTTACCCGAGTTAAATCCGACAACTGGCAACTCTTGTAAATAGTTTAAGACTTTTTGTCGCAGTCTCGTTAAGTATTTGGGTACAGGAGATATTTCCCCATCAGTCAAGAATCTACTTCGTATCTCCTCAGCTTTGACGTCAATCTTGTCCAGGACGTCTTGATAAAGTGGTTCCAGAAGTTGGAAAGATCGTTGGCTGACTTCTATTAAGTACGCCACCATAGTGTCGATTAATGTCTGGGGATTTCCATCCGACACCATGCAATAAGCCTCGTTGTAACCTGGTACATTTGAGTTCACGCTAACACTCAAAGGTATGTGTCGAGATGTATACTGTAGGCTACCGTCAGATTTGCATTCACTTTCATTAGATTTTTCAAGATAGCTCTCTATGTCAAATGTAGCAAAATATGGGAAAAATCTCCTACTTCCCTCTACGAAAATTCCCTCAGCCTCTAGTTCCTCCCATATTGTGGCTGAGTTGTGAAATGTTGCAAGCCCCTTAGGAAAAACGTGTTTGGTGGCTGTTGCGCTGCAGAGTTTTTCATGTCGGTGAAGTGATTTTCGAGATTTCCACAATTTGTTGCATTGTCTACATTGATAGTTACGGCAATACCTCTCGATGTCAATGATACAACTGAAGTGACTGTCGTGAAGATTAACGTACAGTGTCTCGGCAAACTTATCCAGACCTCGACGAATGAGTGTAGCAGCCACTGTCTGTTCACTGCTGAATAAATCTTTTTCAGTTTCAGTCGAACTAACAGTAGGGGTACAGACATCGTTGATTTCCTTTCCACAATCTCCACCTATTGATTCATCACCTACAGGCACTAACTGATAAACAATTATATTAATTTGAAAGAATTCTTCGATGTCACTCAGTTCGCTGAGTTTAACACCTGGGAATTTGTTTATTTCTTCATTTGGTTTGTAACTCTTTAACAATTCTTTCGTTGTTGTTTCCAGACATTTTGAACTACAACCACGAAGAAGAGCAATACATCGATAGAGGCACAAATTGTCGTCGTACGTTTTACCAGTCATTCGGTTCTTGACCAATGATACGATCGCTTTGTTATCTAGCACGTACAGTGGGAGCTCCATTCCCCTACCGATGGGATGATCAATGAGGGAAAATACGTAGAATGTGACGTTCGTGATATGTTGAATCACCCATTTGGAATCTGGGCGCAGGGACCTGGCATATTCAAGAACATCTTCGTGAATGAATGTGTTAATGAAACCTTCAAACGAAGCGTGATTTGTGATAACGTATGGTTCGTTGAAAATTGTGTTTCTACTCGCGTAATAGTACCTACACTCTTCCGTTTCATTGTTAAACAAAACAAATCCATACGAAGCGTTAATTTTAAAGGCAGTGGACTGTAGTTCAAACACTTTTCGAGCCTTTTCTTTCAAGATGGTGTTGTCGAGTGATTGGAGGTGAAAATTGTACCATCTATGTACTCGTCCTTGTGATTGCCCGTCCTTGATATTGTACCAGTGTTCCTTGTACATTCTGGCGACACATCCCTCCGGGTCCACGTGCGGGGGCAGCTTGATATCCGTACTGAGGTCGGACTGTTGGTCAGACTGAGGGCACCGTGCTAGAAACAAACGAACAAACAATGGTCTTAATTCGTGCCTAAGAGACTGTAGAGTCGGTGATTATATTGACACTCATCATTATAACATTCAAATGAAAACTACTTACAATCAATTGATAATCTAATTACACAAAAAAAAATACGCATTTATCATTCAGTCATTTTATTTTATTTCACTTCCGATCGATGAAAGTATACACTATGACAATTGCATATAAACGAAATAAAGTACAACGTGACTTTTACATCTCAGAATGAGATTTAAATGTATGTCATTTGTTTACAATGAGACAATAATAATAATAATGATAATAATAACTATTTCTTATTGAGCTCTTCTACAGGAAAATAATAATGATAGAAGAAAATGATAATACTAGATGAAGAAATGCATGGACAAACATGTAACTGAATAGATCATGACAAATAAAGAGTCGGAAATGGAGGCGACTGCTAAAAAGATGTCTCCTCCAATTTAAGTTATCTATTCACTTGTTTCATTTCGTGACTCCTATTCGTGTCCGTATCATCGTGTTAACGAACACTTCCTATTTTGTGTATAGTCATTTGGTCATGTATAACAATTTGATTTGAATTATGTAGAATATAATTCTGAAATGAGAATTGCTTTTACTGTTCTTTTATTTCTACGCAATGTTACAGATTATCATTGGGATATTTCAAACTACGTAAGTACGTCCATTGTAATTTCTATCATGCTCTATAGACGTGGAAACAGAGGGGGTATATTTAGCTTAAAAAATACGAAAAAGGTGATTCCATTGTAAAAGAAGACTGTGTTAAACCTCATTTCGATTGAACATAATGGACTATACTTCATCTGACATTGTGTTCACTGAAAGTCCTTGACGGAAAGTGGGCAAATGTTATGAGTTTATATTTAAACTTGAACGAGTATACCTTAAAATTTTTGGATGTTTCTGTAGGATATCAATCGCTTTTGTCGTTTGCTTTCCATTCGATGTGATGAAATTTCGTTTTATTCCACAGCACTAAATTACGTGCAGAATCACAGTCTCAACAGCGAAAACAACAACAACAACAGAACAAAACTAGAAAATGACAAGATGAAAAACAATAAAAAACAAAACAAGTCCGTTGAACGCGATTGTTTCTGACTTTTGGTCTACTGCACATACTTAATTCACTATACATTCTTTGTCAAAGAATATTATGCCCGCATAACACAAGCTATTGCTAATCACCCGCCAGCGATACTTAAATTAACAATGACGTCATTAGACTGGGGAATTCTGCAATCGGTCATTCTTACGTAAGAGTTATGACTCATGCAGACGAGTCTCAACAGGTGAAATCTGTTTGTCGGTTCATGGTCAGGGTCTCTCTTCTAATAGTCGATAATGCTGCGCAAAACCAGACTAATATTTTTGTGTTACCATTTCATGACTATGTTTTGCGTATTTCTTTTCCCTTGGAGGTTCTTTAGCTACAGTATACATAGCTTCGACGGTTGTATATATAGCGAATATATACGCCATATGGTCAGCGAATGTTCATTTTCTTGATTAACGGTTCTCTACGTTGTATTTGTGACAAAATTAATATTGACATCGTAATATGTTACTTATTTATCAATATTCTTCATTTCAACATTTCTACTATTCAATGTGTAAATAGTTTGTACTAACTTTTTTCTTGTTCTTGTTTATTCAACATGCTGAACTTTAACGAAACCGGAAAAAAAAAATGTTAAAATGTTGTGCAACACATTCTTAAACAAAATTAACAAATAATTTTTATGTCTTCAATATCATTGTGTAACGTCTGATATGCTTGCGTCTCGAAACATGATTGCATGTTAATGACCATATGGTTTGCGGATTTCTTTTTTTTTTTGAGAGAGAGAGAGAGAGAGAGAAAGACAACAAGAGAGGGAGAGAGAAAATTGTACAAGATACAAGTACCAGCTTGTTATGCATGAGAGAAAACACTACGATGTCAAAATGTTGTTGTGAAATATCTTTTTGTTCATCAAGTTCAACTATACATAACACGATATTAAAAAATACATTTTTTTGTAAGCTATTGAAGCTAGGTGCGACTTTTAATTAGAGTGAAACAAAAGAAAGAAATTGTATCATGAACATGGGAAATATCAAAACGTCGATTACATCAATCACTTATTTTTTTTTTCTTGTAATTTTTTTCCTGCGTATTCTTTCACGAATATATTTGAAAGACTTCGAGTTGTTTGAACCCCTATTCGTTATATTAAGAAATAGATAAGTTATTGATCACACCATGCATATAAACCTCATTGGGTCAATGTACGATGTCGTGACCATGATAAAGAACCCACATGTCACAGTCGCATCTATGAGCACTCTTTCATGCGTCATCCACCATGATGGAACTCCACTGCTCAGTGGGTACTCGATCGTTATCTTGCGAAAATCGTGTGTACACATTTAAACATGAATATACCTTCAATGATATCACATTTCCGTATTATGGGGTAAACATACGACTCCGCAATTATTGTTCACAACACTATCTGTTACTTCACACTTGTAAACACTATATACAAGTTTGTGTTTCAACATGTTTGCTTTTCCAACATTGTGTAGAAAACTGACTTAAATCTCTTTCACAATTTAGTACGATACAATGATGAACGTGATAAACTAACGAAATGATGAAATGACAAATGTTAATGATTACACGATGAAATGATGAATAATGATGAAACGATGAAATGATGAAATGATGAAACGATGAAATGATGAAATGATTACATGATGAAACGATGAAATGATGAAACGATGGAATGATGAAACGATGAAACGATGAAATGATGAAACGATGAAATGATGAAACGATGAAATGATGAAATGATGAAATGATGAAACGATGAAATGATGAAATGATGAAACGATGAAATAATAGATGAAACGATGAAATGATGAAACGATAAAACGATGAAACGACGAAAAAAGGAATATTGCTATCCTAATCCATTCTCACCTTTGATGTCATTTATTCACACCATGAGATTACGTCATGCAAATTCATATAAAATCTTGCATCATATATAAACGCGCACAGCCCCATCACACCATAAACTCCACATAAACCCTCAAGTTCATGCGATGTCAACTCATGAATATTCATACATTTTGCATCATCTTGGAACTTCACTGCTTCACGACTTATGATCCTACGTCGTGTTTACACATTTACACGAATACCGGTAATGATATGAAATTTTCTGTATGTATTATCGTGCAAGCATACGACTCTACAACCTAACTTCGCAATAACCATAGAAATCGTATCAAGAGGTTCGCTCTCCACAGCTCCACAAGTCTCACCTGAGCGTGCTTAATCTTACAATCATACATTAATATTCATATGCTAGGTCATCTTGTTGGAGCTCCGCTGCTCCATAATTCGCTTTTGGTGATGACTTATCCTTATCCTAAGAATTTGCATACCTATATTCATATCAACCTTTCGTATCATCGCTCAAAATCATACGACTCCACAACATACACTCAACACCAGCCATACAATCAATTGGAAAAAAAGAGACCCCTTCACAGCTCCATAGCTCCACAGCTCCACAGCCCCTTAGCCCAAACATAATTTATATATTTACATATTCATGAATAAAGCTTATCAGTATTCATATATTAGTCGTCTTGGAGCTCCACTACTCCACAATTCACTATAGATGATGCTTAATCCTTCATACGTTACCGGTATATGCATTTGCATTTACTTTGTATCAACCTTTCGTATCATCGTGCCAGAAAAAAACAAACAAACAAACAAACACACAAAAAAAACATAGCAAAAAAAAAACAAACAAACAAACAAAAAAAACTAGACTCCACAATATGCACTCCACACTGTAAGCCATACAATCCGTTGCAAGAAAAAAAAAAATGTAAGTCTCCACAGCTCCACAATAGTATGAAATGTACTTAAGCCCACTTGCGTTACTGTCACGCCCATTCACAAGCTAAACGTATCTGTGTCATACATTTAATCTTGCATATGATGCTGATTTAATTTACCCTTTCATATCATCGTGTAAAATCATACGACTCCACCACAAAGTTACACTCCACACCAGGCATACCTTCAGTTGCAAAGAGTCACTCTCCACACCTCCACAGCTCCACAGCTCCATAGCTCCACAGCTTATACATAATTCATGTGTATTTACTTAAATACATAATCATACATATTCATGGTTAAGCTCATTAATATTCATACGTTAGGTCATCTTGAAGCTCCACAGCTCCACAATTTATTATTGATAATGTTCATTTCTTCGCACCTTACTTTTATACGCATTTGCATAATTATATTCGCATCAACTATATACGTGCAAAAATCATAGACTCCACAACATACACTCCACACTAGCCATGTTGCAAGAGAGTCACTCCCGCTCCACAACTCCATAGCTCCACCGCGTACGCATAGTTTATACAATGTTAACATAATTGCATAATCATACATATTCATAAATTAAGCTCACCAACATGATATGCTAGGTCATAGAGCTCCACTGCTCCACAATTCATTATTGCTATTGCCACACCCATTATATCTCACACTCATACATAATGCATGTACACTTACATAAATACATATGAAGGGTTTGTTTGCAAAAACCGATAAGTCCATTTTTGAAGATTTTCAATTTCGGTCTCTGTCATAAAGCACAAATTAATACCTTTTAAATGATATATTGGTCAATACATATAAAGGTACATTTATGAAATTATGGTCAAAAGAAGCAAAAATTTTCTTATTATTCCCTTTGTTTTTCTTGACCTTTAATCGTAAATATCTCCGTTTGGCAAATATGGACTTATCGGTTTTTGCAAACAAACTCTTCATATTCATACATATTCATGATCATTACTATTCATGAGCTCATTAATATTCATTTGCTGTGGAGCTCCACCGCTCCACAGCTCCACTGCTCCACGAGGTGCGAACGGGTACATGTATATACTACTGTTCTGTTCTTGACTTCCTTTTTTTTAAAGGTTATCGATATGATGGATTAGAAGAGTCGTAGTTGGTTTTAGCGCGGTTAATCTACCCCGTCAGTTTTATTAACCCCTCTCAAGGATCGGATTGGACTTAAATCTCTCAAGCCTGAGAAATCTGCCCCACGCACAGAGCCGGAATGTCCAGACGATGTGCAAATCCCTGGAAAAAAAAAAAAATCAAGTGGGAGGAGAGTTTCACTCACAAGCCTCGCATGGAAAGTAACTATATACAGTTCGACCTCGATTATCCGGCCTCCTTTTATCCGGAAATCTCTATTATCCGGACGCGTTCACGCAGTGAAGGACTATTTTTTTCATCCAAAAATTGAGAAAAAACAGTGACTTTCATGGATCTATTTCACTAATTTCATAAGATGTGCATGATAGGTTTCTCAATATCTAACGAGGTAAAACATGTATGATTTTCACATAAAGATAATACTTTATTTTTGTGAAGAAGGGACTACAATTTTGCGCAGGCTAGCATAGATTACACCACCGTTTGCGGGGTACGCTACCTGCCTAGCTGCTGCCAGTGCACTGGGACGGCAGCTTGGACGGCAGCTATATACATTAACAGTGTGTCTCCCATATCCGGCCAATTCGCTTATCCGGATGAGCGCCGGTCCCGACATGGCCGGATAATCGAGGTTGAACTGTAATAGGTCAGGAGCAAAGAGATATCTCTTTGGTCAGGAGGGACCAACGCAACTGCACTCTGTTATAAACCAAAAATAAGAAAACTACAGAAACCCAAACGTAGATGGCGTCAATACACAGAGTTCAACAGCGAGCACAACAGAAGAGCGAAATGGCGGAAAGCAAAGTTGGAAAGTTGACCCTTCTCCCTGCAGTGAGAATTCGCACAATTATGAAGAGTTCACCCGAGATTAGTGCCATTAGCCAAGAGTCATTATATCTCATTACCAGAGCGACGGTAAGTTTCTTCATTCTGTGATCGTTTGTCGTAGGATTAAGTTCCTAGACCAGGTTACACCAAGAACTGCCATATTGTAGTCCCACTCATTAGGTCTGCTGTAAGTTTGAAAGGACACCACTTTCCCACCGCCGCACCGGGTGTAAACGTTAACGTTAGAACGATAGATCTCCACAACTAACCATAGAGTATACAGGACGCAAATGTAAGAACATCTCCAAGCAGTAGCAAGCATTATGATCGTATATACTTCTGATACTGTGTTGTCGTTTTCAAGAGTATGATAAATGAAAGGGAACTTTTTTTTTTTTTTTTTTTTTTTTTTTTTCTCACTAAAACTAAGGGTAGGGTAAGGGCACCAGTATCGTTATTCGGTCAGGCACCGGTATTCGGTCACTTATCACTAGTCACCAGCCAGTAAGTTCAACTATCACAACACACGCAAATCACACTAATTCACATACTTGCACACTCATTCACAACAGGAAACTCCCTTAGCCCCCTCCAAAAATCCATCCAAAATCCCAAATTTTACCGTCAAAAGTGCAGAATCGGCGCTACTTTCCAAAAGCGCGCGCGGATAAGGCCCAATTTTAAGAGTACGGGTCGCCAAAAAAGCGCTAAAAATCGAGAAATACGCCATTCTCTCGCGGGATTTTTCGCTTATTGCAAGCTTGGAGTGTAATGGTATCCTCAAAAACGCAAAAGAAAAATAATATGTCCGTACGTGCCGATACAGTGTCCCAATGTACGTAGAGTCTACAAGGGTTGAATGCAGGTGCCGAGGCCCCAGTATTCGGTCACCAACGGTCGCCGCAACTTCCCCGATGCAATTTTGTGCCAACAAGGTAGCGCGCGCGCGTTTTTCAGCTGCCTTGAACACGCATTGACTTTGAACGCGCACATCGCGTGACCGAATACTGGAGCTGATGACCGTATACTGAGGAATTTTCAAGGTGAAATATTTCACGATTTTGTGCAATTCTGTGAGATATTTAATGAAATTAAAGTTGAGATTAAAGAAATTTGATATATTTCACATACATTGCTGTAGATATGATGTATGTATGTATTATTTTAGTTTGAAAAATATTGCAAAAAAGCTTAAGTGACCGAATACTGGGGATGTTACCCTAAGGCAGACAAAATAGACTCTAACGTTAACGGTTAAGTCATATCACAATCAATTCACAGATGCTGTCTAGAGTAGGGCCTACTATAAAGAACCCCAATTTTCGGCCGGCCTCCAAAATCCGGACACTTACCACTTATCACAAGCCAGCAAATTCTGCTGTCACAACACACGCATATCACATCGTTTCACATACTGGCACAGTCACTCGTTCACCACAGGAAAGTGCCCGAGTCACCTAAAAAAAAATCCACTAAAATCCCAAATTTTGCCATCAAAAACGCAGAATCACTGCAACTTTTCCAAAGCGTGCACGAATTAGGTCCTGTGTACACTATGGTGTAAAGCATCTTGTCGGCGAAAAAACGCTAAAAATTGAAAAATTACACTGTCTGTTGCGAGATTTTTCGCTTATCGCAAATTCAGAGTGTGATGGTATCCTCAAAAACTCAAAAGAAGAACAAAATCTCCGTACTATGTGCCGATGCAGTGAATACACATGTAAATTGTATGTACAGGGGCTGAATGCAAGTGCAGAGTCCCCAAAATTCGGACATGAACGGGCGCGGCAACGTCTCCGATGCAACCTTGTGCCAACAAGGTATGGCGCACATGGATTTTTCAGCGGCCTTGTATGCATATTGACATTGCGCGCGTGTCCGAATTTAGGAGAGGCTGTCCAAACTATGGGGAATTGACAAGGTGATAATAATTGGGGATTCTGTGAAATGTTATGATCTATTTAACAAAATCAATATTGGGAAAAAGTAGGTTTATATATTTAACATACATTATTATAGATCTATAATTTATTATTTGAGTTGAACAAATATTGCAAAAAAGCTTAAGTGTCCAAAAATTGGGGCTTTTACTCTATATGACTAATGATAATCACGACGTAGGCACACTGCAGAACTAACGTGTTTAGAGTAGAGTCTAACTTGGTTAGTGTAACCGCACCATCGACCCCAACACATACAAATTTGTACCTATGCCGGGGTTAAGTCTAGTGCACTTTCACAGTATTTAGTTACGTAGACCCAACTCTAACATACCATACATGTATGTAAACATGGTATTTTGGTAAGTAACCAGAGAAAGGTAGAATCTACGCGGTGTATTAACTGCACTGACCGGGCGGAACACACAGCATTTGGATTGCAGGGTTAATAATTAACTTCCAAGTGTGAAACGATGCATCATTTAGAGTGATAATGTACCAGTAAAACAATATATCTGCCTCTACTCGGTACTTGTTCGGTGCCTTCTTGTAAACTGTGTCATATCATTGGTACATGTAGGTATTACCTATTACAGTATTAGTATTACTAACAATTAGGGTCGATGGCCCGGCCCCTTACCATGCTTACTGCAGACAGATCAATCCACTCTGCTGTGCACTGTGCGGACTGTGTGATGTGTAATTGAATCTAGTATTGTGCAAATATAAGTTCTGCAGTTTGAATGCGACTGCTAAGTCTTGTACTTACAGGTGGGCAGATTTCGAAGGCTGTTTAATCCAATAAAGTTGATGTACATGTACATGTAGGACAAATCAGTTGCAGTAGAATCAAGTGACACTGTGACAAATTCATTTGAATATATTCTGAAGGATGATTGCATGTTTGACTACGTGTACCTTAACCCATTCCTACACTGTACATGTAATGGGTCCTTACTTGTCTAATTTACGTTTTCCCAGTGTAATACGGTGTAGCGTTGTTCTTTTGCAATAACTCTGGTATGAATCCATACTGTACATCATGTAGCAATCAAGGTGGAGCTCACTATTATGTTGACATTTGCTGACCCCATTTGGTTTCCCTTACAAGTACTATGTAATGTATGAGCTTGTGAGCACTCCACGCATGCTGTAGTTACTGTATGTCTCACATCTGATCAATAATCAATGTATATCATATTGTTTGATGGCATGCACAGTTGACCATGGAAAAGGGAGGCATATGTGCTACTTGACTAGTTATGCACAGGCAGAAATTTATGGATGGGCAAAAAGAATCTCACTTGAGGGTACAGTATTTGAGGTTCTCAGAGAATTGCGGGAGGAACACAAATAATTATTTTGACTCTTGGTGACAGCGATTCACGCCTTATTTGTCTTTGTATATTTGTCTTTGTATATTGACCATTTTGAGATCTCTCATTCAAGTAGTTTTTGCCCACTGAATGCCATCATCAGTTGTCACTTGTTTATTTTCAGGAGCTGTTTGTAGGTTGCCTCGCCCAGGAATCGCTGAAAAGAAATGGCACACCAAAGAATCTGGCCTATGGGGATCTTGCCAATGTTGTCAATGATCAGGAGGAGTTTCAGTTTCTTGCAGGTGAATTTCCAGTCATCCATTATGTAAATAGATTTTGTGTAGAAACAATTTGTAATATATTTAGTACTGGTATTTGATACTTTGCTCAAGATCTATTTCATTGTGGTACCTTAGCGGTATTTATTTCTGGCACACCTGAGAATAGTGAATTTGTTGCCACTATTCATTTTGTATTGTATATATTGCACAGATAAGCATACTTTTGATTGAATATGACATACAGTGTATGGTCCTGTTTCAGATCAATGGTGTAACTTTGAAAATGACTACTTATTGAACTATAAAAAATAGATACAGAGTCGTATTGCCTTTTTGCTTTGATGGCTTGAAAGAGCGCCAAAATTGGTACCTCCCATGGCATAACAAACTTTTGTGGTCAATCCATTTCCTTGTCAGGGAGGGATATGTGGTATATCAAGTAAGTGTAATACACTGTATATACCAAATTTATGAAGAGAAAGAAGTTTAGAAACTTTAGAAGACAAAACTGGGTACAACAACACTGAAGAGTGACAAGCCAGCACAGTGACCCCGTTTACAGTGCGAGGCCCTCCTTCATTATTTCAGTGTAAACGCGCAAAAGGCCAAATGCGAGGCCAAAATTGGCCGCGCATTTGGCCACGCTCTGGAGGTGGTCTCGGCCGCGGCTCGGCCGTGGCCGAACCCGGCCTCTTCTTGGTGTAAACGCAAACTGGGCCAAATGCGCGGCCAATTTTAGTCTGGCTTCCAGACCCTCTGCCCGTACTATTTCGCTATTCACGATATTAACCCCCTCGACGTCGAAAACTAGTATAGTTTAAGGTGGTTTTGTCCTGCAAAGGATTTTTCCTTCGGCAAAGGCCTTTGCCCGAACGGCGACTTCGTCACCATGGAATCCAGTTGGCAAAGGGTCTGAAAACCAGGCTATACCAAATTGCGTTTGTGTACAAGCAGAGCGCCACTACGACAAAATATTGAAAGGGTTGAATTAAAAGGGCGGCCGAGCCTGGCAGTGTAAACGGACAAAATTGAGGCTGGGCTCGGCCGCGGCTCGGCCCAGCCCCGCGCTGTAAACAGGGTCAGTGTCTCTGCTTCACATGTAAGAGGTTGGTGATATGAGAAGGTGGCTGTGCCAGTGTTTGTTGTTATGTCTTTTCCTTTAACAGGCCAGGCACTCACAGAATGCTACAAATATGTAGTCCCTTGTGTAATGCAGATAAACTGTTGCACACAAAAGATCCCGCTCTCTTAAGCAGAGTTTGGAATTCTCTGGTGGTGTAGTGTGCTCATCTTTCATACTAGCAAACAGGCGAGCAATACAATGTACCTCATCTTCATGGTGTGGTGCATAAGATATTTTTGAGTCATTGATGGTATCAACTAATTGATGCTATCAACATTTCGTCGTCGGTCACACGAACCGACGAATCACTCGATTTTGGGTCAAATTTTCGATTTTGAGATTTTCAATCATTTCGATAGTAGATATTCCATACTACATATTCTGAAATTCTCAGTGTGTAATTCGGTGTAATTTTTACGTATTTATCACTTTTGTAGAAGTATGTAATTCCATTTGTGAAAATTTTTTGTTTTCCCCATAGACGCGTGTGTTAAACAATCAGGCGATTCGACAGTTTGGTGACCGCGCGTACTGTACGCACGGTCACCGAAGCGACGAATCAGTGCGCATTGACTTGCCTGTAATTTTTGAGATTCAACAGTTCATTGACCGCGCGCACAGTGCGCGTACTATGTAATACTTGTGTTGACAATGACAACGCTCAATGTACATGTACATATGGACACACATGGAAAATGACAACGTTCTTTGCAGACCGAAAATACATTGTACATGCATGCAGCTCTTCGACGATTTCCCGCTTATTTGTTAACAATACAATTTGATAAAAACTTCACAAGTTAGAGTAAGAATTGAAGTCTGATGTACTACAAAAATAATTGGAAATTATCGACATGAAAGTGTAGCAACCATAAGTCAAAAATGGGTTAACTTCAAACGCGATTTTCTCGAATTGTCATTCTTACGCAAACCTGAGGGATTCGTCGGTTCGTGTGACCGGCGACGATTTAATACAATATGAATATTTTATTCAGGACTCAACAAGCTAGTAACAACTTAGCAGAGATTTCTCTTTATCCTATCGCTGTGCTTCCTTATCTCGCTAGACGTGGTGCCGAAGAAGATCCGCGTCTCGGAGTACCTGGAGATGATGAAGCTGCAGGAACAACAGCAACAGGCCGAGGGTGACGAACGGTGACACCCTTACTGTGGAAATCCCCCCCCCCCCCCCCCACCACACACACTCCAGGTCGGAGTGTGCTTGGTACAGCGTACCCTTGGAAGGAACATTCTTTCAACTTTGTCATACCTCCATCTGTGCACAATGGCTCAGTGAGCTGGGCAGTAGATCATTATGCCTTGGATATTTGTCAGTCTGCATTGACTTGCCATAATGGCAGCTGTATCAATGTACCGGTGTTCTCATGCAGATATCTCCCAAGATTCCACCAACATTTCAACTGGAGAGAGCAAATGGCATGTGGACAGAATGTGTCACTTTTCTTTTCTTTTGTTTGTTTGTTTGTTTTTGTTTTTTTGAATGATTCATATTTGCGTTCAAACTGCCTGTTTTTTTTTTCTTTTTTTTCAGGACTTGCAGAATCGCCTTGTCATAAGAGGATTTTGTTATATCTGGCCTCTTTATATTGAGATTCCACTGTAGAGGCAAAGGCTCTTTCACTTTAGGTGTATTATGTTTACATCTGACACTAGAGGGAGACATTCGGATTGTGTGTGGGAAGATTGTACTGCACAGAGACAATGCAGTCTACATGCAGAAGCCACTTTTGTCGGCAAACATGCATGTACAATACAATTGTAGTTTCAGTGAAATAAATGAAAGTGCTATTCATCGATATGACTGATTGTGAGGTCATGCATCAGGGAAGGATTTTCCTTCTTGAAATGAAACACATAGCAATCTCAGTCGATGGACATAATTTATATTTTGAATAAATAGGTATACAATTTTATGGAATGAAATTTACTGCACAAATGTAAATTTTACATAACAAATAAATCCAACATAAGAAATGAATGAGAATTTATAATAGAAGAGAAATAATTGTTCAGTTTTTGTTACACTAGATGCCCAAATGATTATTATAGTGCTTGTCAGTGAGTGTTTTCTGTTTGTGAGGTGCAAACATACAATTTGACTTTTTAATTTCCCAATGATAGGGCATGCATCACTGGTCCAGAAAATACAATGTGATAATCAAATGTCACTACCTGTACATCTTATGTTTCACACGTTGTTTCTTTTCCCCTTTTACTGTTACAATATGACTTTATAGAAGAAATACACAAAGATGAGATGTTAGCATTTACAATGATTGACATTTGACATCTTTCATGCATTTTCACAGAGAAAAGTGGACTTTGCTACTGATTTTGAGGAAACTATCCTTCCACAGTGTATTTACTAACCTGAGAAGCTTCAAGCTCATTAATGTTTTTCTACCTTCAGTTTTGTATCGTTCACATAGTCTAAGTTCAATTCCATGCTGTGTGCAAATACAAACAAGAAGCTCAATACATTCAAAGGCTAATGAGCTGTTACCTGAAATGTTTAATAAGAGAATGATACATTTTGTATCAGAACTGGTATTCAACTTCTCGCATGTTGCATTCTGGGTAAAATGAATCGATATTGCATATGATCTCCTTGATACTTTAAGTTTTTTGAAAACTTCTAATATATGTATGTATTTATTACACGGGCAAGAGAATATAATTGTTTTCCTGATTTTGGCAATGCTTTTGCAAAATTGAGATGTAAAACGTGCAGGTATTTCCATGATTGCTCATTTGAATCAACCTGATTGTAACACGTGAACACTGTCAGCCTTGAAGTGTTGTACATAATCCTTTCATTGTCGTTGCTGCCTGTGAGTGATTTGGTTTTCTTTTCTATTTTTTTTTCTTTTCTTTTTCGATCACACACTGTAGTCAAACCAAGCATATGCTCGCCATTGTTCGAGCATAGATCAGGCAAAATTTGCATAAATAATAAACCCCATTCCAGTTGTTTATATTTTTCTTCGTCCGCAATGTACACACCATTTTGTGATTGAATGGGCAAAGTCTGTTGTCTCTTGTCCTGCGTGCATGTGATTAGGGTTTGATAAAATACAGCTGTACCGACTGATCTGTATACGTGTGCCAACATGATCTGTGTATACATGTACAATGTATTGCGTCACAATGACTCTTCGTATTCTGAAAGGCGGGGGGGGGGGGGGGGTTGTGCGTGTGTGTGTGTGTGTGTGTGCATTTTGTGTGTGTCTCAAGTATGGATAACATGGGCAAGATCTGATTTATAGCGTATATCTTTTGGGGAAAGCAATGGTGAAGTTTGTTCATGACATACCGTCAGAGTCAAGTAGATATAGAGGCTGTTATGAATTTTATAGAGATGTATCGATACTGAATGCTATTTCTATGACGCATGTAGTCACTCACGCCCTCACACATATATTTATTATAATAACAAAATTAATGTGTATACAATGTTATGATATGCTCATTCTGGTTGTGCAGTTGCTCCGCGTGATGACCTCAACAATTGTTTTTCTTCGTTTCTTGGTACAACGTATTCATTTTTTCGGTTAAACTGGAAAGTACACGACTATTCATAGCATAAGGTTCTACTGATATAATGTAATACACATACCTGTCCATCATACGAACCTACATACATGGACACACACACACACACAGACAGCCTCGCCCACATGGACACACACTCGCATAATAGTTTACCACATGCCTACAATCGCGTACATGCATACGTGCAGACATGCAATATACCTATTCATAACCGATAACTCAAGCATAATATTTGATGTAGATATCAGCACAATGAGCTTGGTCAAACATGTAATCACAATGTAGTTTGACGGCCGGCGGAGGTCCAACGAATCCGTTTGTACATTATGTACACATCGAATACAGGCAGTTAAAGGACAAGTTCACCTTCATAGACATGACTGTGGGTTGAGTGAATGCAGCAATATTAGTAGAACACATCATTGAGAGTTTGAGGACAATCTGACAATCCGTTCAAAAGTTATGAATTTTTGAAGTTTCTGCTCACTCAAGGCTGGATGAGAAGACTACTATAGCTTGTGATGTCAGATGAGTACAACGATAAAAGAAAGAATAAAAAAAAATCAACATATTTTCACTTTTCTCGCATAACAAAAGAATACTTGACTTCTCTCTCTCAGAAGGCAGGGGGAATGATATTACCCTGAACATATGTCAGTAACCAGTCGAAGAAATGTGCACTTTATTAAAAAAGTACAGTTTTGTGAAATTCTCTTTTTATTTTCTTAATATGGTTGTACGCATATGACATCATACACTGTAGTAGTCTTCTCATCCAGCAGTGACTACGCAGATACTTTAAAAATTCATAACTTTAACGGATTGTCCGATTTTCCCCCAAACTTTCACTGATGTGTTCTACTAATATTGCTGCATTCACTCACTCCACATGTATATGAAGGTGAACGTTGTCCTTTAACTTCACAAAGTGATTGTCACTGTCGCTTTGTTGCTTTTTTTTTTCCATCTGCGACAACATACGTACATTATATTTCCAATGTCAGCATGTCTCGTAGCTATTACAGTATATCACATTACATTGTCTCTCCACGCATTGGTGGACCTTATAGTTCATACTTTCATCGCAATTGTTCTCATATCTCTATTTCATTGTGATGAAACAATCCCAAGACTAATATTCACTGCGTGTCTTGTTCTGTCATTATCCATTATACGTTCCCTCTGACGGTATTTTCTGCATTGTGGAATATTTTTTGAAATGATCCCCAAAAGCAATGTATCCATTTCGCTTTCACTTTAGTCATACAACAACAACAACAACAATAACAAGAGGTAAACACTTAGTTAAGCGATGGTACAGGGTCGGTTGAGATGGGCTTGAGATTTCTTACATTTTTTTTTTTTTTGATGATTTTTTGAGATAAAAAGAAACCTCATGAAATACCTGTATAAAGGAGCATATGATTTTGAGAGGAATTGAAAGTTGATTTGACTAAACTTGGTTTTGAAATGGCTGAGACATTTCACAAAGTGGTTTCTAAATATCTATCTCAAGCCCATCTCAACCGACCCTGTACCATCGCTTAATTAAGTGTTTACCTCTTGTTGTTGTTGTGGTGGTGGTTGTTGTTAAAAAGCTAAATTCTCACCTAAACTAGTATTAAATAATTCCTTTAATATGCACGCCTTATTGTGTACAACAGTATTTTGTGTCAACTTATTTTACCCAATTCCATTGTGTATTCAGACCAGCTTCTTCTTGTTTTGAAACTGAGTAACAAGTTTTCCCAGGCAGGGTAGATACAAAATTGCATTGTATAAATAATGGAGTTACTCTTATTAGTCGAAACCAATTGAGGAAGATGGGTCCATACTAATAGTTCACAGCCCCACAGAAATCCAAGTTTCACAAGTACAGCTGTACTGCAGTAAGAACACATCGTTTGCTATTCGTCGGATACAAACGCAGGCCAAGGAACAGGGACTTGCGGGACACCTGACACGGAGGAACCCGCCTTGCCAGCGGTCTTCCTCCGCTGAACCATCGGATCCTTAATGAATCGAAGCTTCGTGCAGCCTATGGACTCCATGTTCCTCTCTACAACGACCTCCATGCGGCAGGAGTCGCAGACGTACCGTCGAATGTCTCCCGGTCCCCTCGGGTATGGGTACATGGGAACAGGAGGGGCGTTGAGGTAGATCCATCGGGAACCATCGATGGACTCATCGTGATCGACAGGTGATTGCATTGAAAATGAAAACGGTTGTATCACCCCGAACATGGTATCGACGCCATCTTGACGGACTGCCTTAACCCTTCGCGAGTGCCCGGGATTTTGAAGGAATGGAAAGAAGCAGTGCAAGTCACCGGCATTCGTGTAGACCGTGTAGGCGTCTTCCCCGAGGTGGTAGTAGAGATCAAGGACAGTGGCCGATCGTTCGTCGTGCTGAAGGATAGCCACCAAGCTCTCGACGTGTTCCCGGAGTAAGCTCATTCCATAAAAGTCGGCTTCACTAGCGAGCATGCGTAGCTCCCTGAAAGTGTCTGGAAGAACCAGACGACCATTCCGCAGGAAGTTCAGGATATGTCGGAATATTTCCCCATCCCTGTCGATCCAGTAATTCCCACTCTTGTCCCGCAGAGGTGCCACTTTACCCTTCCCGATGTCGCTCAGCATCGAATTCGGCAGTCCCGCTAGTGTCTCCCCTGTGGTCTGATAGAGCTTGCCGCCAACATTCAGGCCGACAATTCCCGGATGGGGGGATTCAACCTCGATCAGCCCCTCTACGTGTCCCTTCAGCGCCTTGAGCTGGAAGAAATCCGCCTCGCCCATGAGTTGGTGCAGCTCATTGAATCCCGTAGGTAGGAGCAGCTGCTCGCAGCGAAGGTAGTTGAGCACGTGACGAAAGATGTCGCCATCGCGGTCGATGAGGTAGTTGCTGTCGTCGTCCTTCGCTGATGGGATCCTCCCGCTCAGCATTAGACTAAAGAAACAGTCGGGGTCTCGAGTCAGCGTCGTTCTCGACGTCCGGAAGATTTTGCCACCAACGTTTAGTCCGACATGCGATGTGGCCATTATCAGATTAAGGCAGCACCATAACCACACTGTGCATAGTTTTCACACCATGGCCATTACAAGCTACATGCCTTTATTGTGTTGTCAACATCCCCGGGATTCTGCGCAACCTGGCAACATGTCAAAGAACTTTTCATTGTATATCATTTATGACAGGTGTATTGGCAGCAGTGATCGGCCAACCCACATTGTATAGGGTGAAACAGAGGTCATGAATGGTCACTTGTCTTTGTTCAAGCCCTAAATTGTGTAGATTGACCTTTCTCCCGTTACCAGGGTACAGGGAGCTGTTTGTAATCTGATAACAACACATGCATTACGAATAAAATGACTTAAGATAGACACCAACAATGTACTTTTGTGCACGACAAACAGGTCTTCCTCTAGAATGCTGGCAAGCTGAGGAAGCTATGAAAGCATGAAGCGCGTCAAATGGATCGCTCTGAGCCTATTGCACATTCTTCCTAGGAAGCGCTAATGACCTAAGAATCACTGCACAATGAGAACAAAAGAAAAAAAAATTATGACTGTGTGTTTGTGTGTGTTAGGGTGTGTGTGTGTGTGTGTGTGTGTGAGTGTTGTGATTGTTCCAAACTTCTCTTAAAACATACTGTACATGTCGCATGTAATCATGCAAAACCACATCAATTTTTCGGATTGGCATATGACATTCATGATACTGTACTATCACACCCATTTATTCGCCAAATTAACAGTAGGCCTACGGACGTGATAAACGTAAAGACTGACGAACCTTATAATAACGATTTGATATTAATATTTTTTGATTTCACAGTACGAAGTTTAGATTACCACTTGAACTTAGGTACTCTGGTCGGTGCTGTTATCAACAGAAATATTGGCAACCGAGGTCTAAGTTTCATTTGTACGTTTAATGCAGAACGTCAAGAATTCGATATGTAAAAAGTATGCCACCTTCAAAATATGACATAAAATGGAAGATTTGAGGGAAAAAAATAGTGGCACGAAGAAACCTATTAGAAGAGATAGATAAAGTATCGCCATCCTAGTCATGCCATTTAATTTTCCTCAGAATCACGAATCTTCTGCTTCTCTCGGGAAATCTCATTGGATAAGCATATTTTGATCCAGTCAAAGTACAGCTTCGTTGAAATAGTTGTGGTTTGATCATTAACAAAATGCATTTCATAGATCAAGGACGATGAACATGGTAACTGAGCTACAAGACTTTTTTGGCTTGGTTTGGCTGTGTTTTGCCTGCTTTGTGTATCTTAAAGCATAATCACCCTTCTTATCTGCAGCAGTGTTCAATGTTTGACGTCACCCAAGGTAGAAACACAGGATTGGGATGATAAAAACATTGAACTGTTTCTAGAGTGAACTCCAGCTTTAGATTGGAAAGCATCTACTGTACTACATTGTAGGTTACTTCTGGTGAGTAATGCATTGTCGACAGTCATAGCGACTGTCCTGCATGTCGACCAGACATACAGACTGCTTCGTCCGGGATTGGATGCTCTTAGCGAGTAGATGAGCCAATAATCCACTGAAATGAAGATGGCGAAGTCTTTGTGGACGTCATTGCTCTTCCTTGGCACCGTTCTCCATTGTGCGAGTCCGATTTTTGGCCAGCTTTCGCCAGAGCTCGACAAATTCTGGAAGACGAAATCATTGGGTAAGCGTCGAAATTCTCCATAATATTCTAATTTCGTTAATGAACATGTTTTTTTTTTTTTTTTCAAACTCATGTTAAACGTTTTGGAATGCAGCCTTGATGGCAATTCTATATTGGAGGTACTGCAGTATCTAACTTCGACTTACCAAACTCACCAAATTATAAAATGCTGAAAGATATGAAAGTCAATTCAGCGATAGGGTGACTAGTACCACATTGCCTCATCTATGACATGCAATGCGTAGTCATGATGGTTATAATTGATGAGATCGAGCAAATTGTTCCTCTGTACTTTATTATTTAAAATTAACGTGCACATGGGGCTCGGTTCATTTTCAGGAGCATTTTATTTTTAGCTGACATTACAGGGAAGTATGAAGAAGCGTGTGTTAATCCCGAAAAATTGAAGAAAAGGTGAACACTTGAGGACAGTCAAAAAATCCGATAGTAAAGAACTTTTTTGACTATTGTTTAATTCCATATTTCATTTGCTTCACATTAAATAGATTTTGACCTCTACAACAGTTTATACATTCAGAAAAAAAAGCAAGTTAAATAATTGAAAACATAATTCATTGTTTCAATGCATGGAAAATATGCAGTCCCTCAATTTGAAAGACAAACATTATAAAGAGCGGGTGGGGAGGGGGGGGGGGGCGGGGGACTTAAATTAAAGATAACATTTAATTGACGAGTTTTGAAAGGATTTCTAAATTTTCCTCTTACGTCCACCGAGTTTTTGCCTATAAAATAACTCTGCATTAATATAATCTGTGTTTGTTTGTGTAGTGTTTTCCTCCCTGGTTTAGTTTAGTAAAATTGATAAATGTGGTTGATTTCTTATAATATCTTCTTGTAAATGTTTGAACTTTTTGAATATACTTTAGTTGCAAAGACCCTAGGCATTATGTTGGTTGATATTACTATTTTCCTTGCGTTTTTCTGGAGAAATTTTCCATTCTGATTAGTGAAAGCTTTTTGATGGTATTTACCCAAGCCAAGTCCCCATATTTCGTCTTCATCATGTTATTTTATTTTCTCAGATAAAAGGGGGCTGGAAAGTGTTCAGAACCTTTTTGCTGAACATGGACTCACCTTTGAAGAGGGTGTCGAACTTCTCTCCGACAAGAAGAGAGTATTCAAGGTGTGCTGTTGTTGTTGTGTAAAAACATGATTTCTTTTTCTGAAACTTTTTATTTTTAGAGTAGAGGGAGGGAGGTTGAGCTTCTTTCTCAGCAGTGGCGGATGGGGGGGGGGGGGGCGCACAGGGCGGGGCGTTCCGCCCTCCCCCCTCATTTTTTTTTTAAACAAAAGAAAACAAAGGTAAACGGTGTTCGCGCTCCCCTTTATAAGAAACCATATCCAATTGCTCTTCCTTTTTATTTTCTTGTCAGCCTATGAAACCTGGAAGTGGCACCGGAATTTTTTTTCACCCCCCCTTTTTTTTTTTTTTTAGCGGAATTCCTTGATCCGCTCCTGCTCACTACCATGGTAGAATCATTGAGCTCATATACGGGTTCTAGCTCTATTGCAGAATACGGCGATGACATCAATATAATAGTTGTTAAGAAAAAAATCACTGTATTATGATATGACATCACTAGATCATCCTGGCTTATTAATTCAAACTACTAAATCGGCTAGGAGATGAAATTGTATAGGAATAATCTTTCCAAACCTTGTTAAGAAATATATGTGTTCATTACTATAAGTATTCACATGAAGTCCTCTGTTTGAATAATTTGTTCGATATTTTAATATCCTATGATCCTTGAATTGCACACAACTACTCGACTTAAATGGCTCAGAAATTGCGTTTGACGCAATGCGAAAGCGCATCATTATGATGTGCATTTTTCATTTTGTGATATCATGATTGAGATACGTACAGTTTTCCCCCAATTTTGTTTTGTCTACATGAAAAGACAGTTTTCAATATCCGGGTTTGAACTCCTTTCTTTGTTGTGTTTATATGTTACTCTGTGAAGCTCGTTAGGGAGAAATTCACCGAGCTTGTCGACGGCGCCACGATTACTCAAAATGAATCAGGCGATCGATTTTACAGCTTCAACGAGGAAGACCAGCAACAGCTTGTCTCCGAAATATGCATTGACCACATCCGCCTCTTTCTTCGCGACCTGATATTCAACGAATATTACGCACGGAGAAGTAAGTAACGGATTCGTTTTCTGTAGGAAATAACTTTGGCCTACATGTAATTACAAAAAAAAAAAAAAAAGACGGAACAAAATAATGAGAAACTAAACACAAACATAACATTACTGTATTTGCTGATGATTTTAGTGCTGGTACTTTCTTGGACAACCATGCATGAAGTAATTAGTGTACAAAAGCAGTCGAAAATTCTGGATTACTGTAACATGATTCAAGTCATTCAAACGTTGATTGTATTTTGAAGCTATTATTCATCAAAACGCATTAATTATGAACGTACAGTCACAAACCAGACGGGGCACATTGTTTTTGCATGAAGGGCCTAATTCTATATTAGTACTTTTCATCCGAATTTGTATTTTTACGTGTAAATACCGTGACCCAAGCTTCAACCTTTGAAGATTGTGGGCAATGAACTTGTGTGTTTATGTAGGGTGGTCACTTTAACTAGACATTTCATTAAGAGATAATCGATGTAACAACATCGATATTTCTTTCCTTTTTTCCACACAAGCGGTATTATGCATTTCCTTACTCATGCAGATTGATTCGGCTTTCATTTCTCATTGCTACTGAATTTATTACCATTTCTATTAATTTCTGATCAAACATCTTCATTAACAATTACGTAGTCTTTGTGGAAAGTTGTGTTTTTAGGCGGGGCTACTCGCTTTCGTCTTTGTAATGGAAGTTCTCCTGCCAATTCATACAGAAGAGGCTAACCTTGATTATAGTGCCACCATATTGCTGTTGTCAAGGAGTGCCGTCGTTATCGGCATTACGACCTGGCTCTCATCATTATCACTATGTCATCATCATTATCATCATCATCATCATCATCATCATCATTTAAGTAATACAGTGCCATCGTTATCATTGTTGTTCTAAATATCACTGTTATTCTCTCTCCTTTTTCATTTTTTTTCTTTTCTTTTGTGTCAGTGGCGGCATCTTTTGGCGAGTTTCCCACCGAGGAAGCCGAGTTCACTCTAAATGCGAGGGATTATGGGTTTCCCTGGTTATGCAGATCGACCAAAGCCAATTTGACATCCGGTGTGCCGCCCTTCGACGGAAAGTCGTGCTACGCCGACATCCCATACACTGTAAGTTGCGCAAGCTGATATGCATGCTATCTGATGATCTGTCCAAAAATGGTGTGCTCAGTCTGTCTGTCTGTATGTATGTTTGATTGTCTCTATATCTCTCTCGATATCTACCCTTTTCTCTTTATCTACCTCCCATTCTCTCTATTTCGTTTTATCTTTGTAACGACGGTCCAGAATGCCTTGTGATTCCTGTACAAATAATGCACCCCAAGAGAGTGCAATGTTCAATTTGCTCAGAGGATTGAGTTGACTGTTGTCCAGATGATATCACGTATTTTAGTTAAAGGGATTGTATAGTTTTGGTTGAGACCTAACTTCAGGTTTATAACATTTTTGGGTGAAATAATGAGAAACCTCTCATGAAATACGAAAGCGCATGTAATTCCAAGTGGAAATCAACATTTATTTAATGAAAATTTGAAATAGCTGAGGTACCCAAAACAGAGCAATCCTAATAAAAGGTGAGACCCACCTTTTATCACAATCTCTTTGTTTTACTTTGGTTTTGGATATTTCAACCATTCCAAAACCGACTTCTATCAAAGAAACTTTGAATTCCTCTTAGAATGGTATGCTCTCTACTATTTCACAAGTGTTTTCTTGATATCTCGCAAAAAGTTAAAAGCCCAATCCTCATCTCCACCAATACTGTACCCTCCCTTTAACCCTATAGAATATCGAGCTCCTGTCTTGGTGTTAGAGATAGATAGATAGAGAGATATAAATGAACTACGACACTCCTGAATGATGATCTTAGGTTTCAATTGGAAGTCTTTCCTGCCATGTACGGAAAAAATAATGAGGCCCGATTTTCGGCAAAACCTTGTCGATTTAGTCAATAACAATTGACTGGTTACTTTAACAATAAATCGTGAAATGAAATGTAGTCTTAAAATGAACCGTGTGGGTTATAGTGATCAAAATACACGGATATAGAAGATGTGTCATCTCCCTTGAGCAGCCCTTCATCCTGCTATTCTCAGGGGATATCATTTGTACTCATTATATGACATCGGTTGGTGGCGAAATTTTAATAACTGCCATCCCGATTCCAGCTATACCAAAACGTGTCGACGCCCTATATTCTATCAAAATGTTCAAAGTCACTATAGTACGTGTGTGCACAACCCCTTTCACGTGTGCGTTACGCAGTATCCCCTTTTATTGTGAGACATTTCACACATCCGACACGACCTCTTTTTTTTTTTTTGCCAACAAGAACCATATCGTCTGCTTTCTTGCATACCACGCCCTTCTTCCCCATTTTGATACCCATTTTGTCAGCTTCTCTCTCTCTCTCTCTCTCTCTCTCTCTCTCTCTTTCTATCTAAGATATCTATCTATCTATCTGTCTGTTTGTCTATTCCACTTACCTACCAACCGCCTTTCGTATGTACGTATATGTGTATGTATGTATGTACATGTATGTATGTATGTATGTATGTATGTATGTATGTATGTATGTATGCATGCATGTGTATGTGAGTGTGCATGCATGTATTTATGTGTGTATGTATGTATGTGTGTACAAAATACAGTGTAAGTGTGTGTTTATGTATGTATGTATTTTTTCACCACGTTTTTTTCCCCAGATTTTTCATCATCATTCAACATAATTCAGAAGAGAATAAAGGAAAGTACTGAAGAAGAAAAGAAATTGGCAACTAAGAGAGGAAAATTAGTTTTGCATTACACCATGTACACCGAAGTGGGAATACGTTAATAAATTGATATGATTAAAGAAATTAGTGTTGTTTACTTATTTGATGTTAACAGTGCGACTGGGGGTCTGTAAGAAAATAGATTAGTTTCATTAAAAAAAAAAACTCCTGCCCTTCTCTCTGGGGCTTGCTGTTAACACCTATCATTCTTTCTTTCTCTCTTTCTCTTTTTTTTTCTGCTCTCTTAATTCTGTTCTCTAATATTGATATGGTTAATGCCAGTGGTTTGAGATGATGCATAAACAAGATATGAATATATTGTGGAATTTGATTGGTTGAAAAATACTTTATTGAAGTGCATAGATTGAGATGTGAGCTGTGACCCTATAGTCGTGCTGGTCCTGCATGGTGGGGGGGGGGGGGGGTGGGGGGAGGACGTATGGGTAAGAGGGCAGGTAGGGAGGGTTTTTTTTTTTTTCATCTACGTGTAAGTCTATGTGCTTAATGTAAGTTGTATGCAATTCGAGTCACGCACCGATTGATTTTGTTTTTTTTTAATCAAATAATGCTGATGTTATAATTGTGCTTATACATTTAAGATGAATGTTTCTGTCACGTGAAATTATAGAGATCAAATCAAGATTACTAAAAAACATGTATCTATGACTGTAGGTATGTACATTGTATGTATGTATGTATGTATGTATGTATGTATGTATGTATCTATCTATCTATCTATCTATCTATCTATCTATCAATACTTACATCTTATATTTTCTATGATTATCTTTCTGCCTGTTTATCTGTCTACTCATCCATGTGTATATTTATCTATATCTTTTACAGGGCATTGGGTGGGCATCTTGCTGGCCGAGCACGTGTACAGAGCTAGAAGTGAACACCGTATCATTTCTATGTAAGTATTGCGCCTGTTAGAGACAGTGTGAGTGACATCCCGTTTTATTAAGGCACCGACAAGTTAATCAATAAGCTTGATGGCCGGATGTCATATACAGCGCAGACAATAAGATGAAGATGGCGGAGAAGGCAAAACATTGGGAAGATCAATAAAGATATTCCATCCATTTCTTCTGTTAAAACGTGTGGTAAAGCACGATTTGCTGATCACCTTTTCCGCACATATGACCTAGGAAGAAAATCAAATCTAATGTGATTAAAGTTAATTTCTTCAAGACTACCCTGTCCAAACAGATAAAGAACACCTCGGAACTGTACTGATTGCATTGCACGAGATGTAGGGCAAGATTATCCAAAACGAAAACGTAATAAAACAATAATTTCTGCATTATCTTTTGTTCTTGTGCTTGTTCAAGTTTAAAATGACATCCTTATTAACCATATACCTTTGCTAGTTTCGACCACTACTTAGGTGTCTTTAATGACTGCGGGGGGGGGGGGGCGGAACCGCGGGGGATAAAGAACTCTTGTTGATAAGTACCCCCACCCCTCTCTCCCGAAAAAAAGGGACACGAAATCTGAAATGTTAGTAGGGACCCTATAGAGCACGGCGTATAGAGCAAGTAGTGAGCTTAAAGGGGATGGCTAGAAACTGATCAGTGGGGATCAGTGGGTAAAGTAAATTCAAGTAATGTGCAGTTTAATGTTTCCAGGTCAGCAAACCTGTACAGTGACGGGGCGATCGCATACATTAAACTGCACATTACTTGAATATGAGACCAATTTGAAGCAATAGATATGTAATGTACTCTTAAATGAATCCCACAAGGATTGGAACAATCACCCCCAGCATTCCCATTAATTCCCACTGATCAGTTACTAGCCATCCCCTTTAGCCGAGCCAAATCAGTAGTTCTTCCCATTATTGTTTCCAAGTAAAAAGACATGTGTACTAGGGCCTTGGCCTACTCGTGCAAGAACAAGTAAGAAATTTACAGCTTTGTCGAATGTAGTCCTTTACGTCAGGCAGTTTGATGTTGTCACTTGTTTTTTTTTTTCCCACTTTTTGTATAATGATTGTATATAGTCTGGATCATCATCGGTCAAACGACACCGTTCCTGTATTTGGATTGCGTGGATCCTGCTCCGTGGTTAACCTCTGAAATAGCTTTCACGTAAGCGTTGGATTTTTTTTTTTAATAAATCAGATATTATATATTGTCAATTTGCTTTTCTAGCATACTGCCAGCAGAAGATTATAAAATCAAATCTTTCTAAGAGAAACCAAGAATGCAAAAAAAAAAAATAATAAAATAAAAATATGAGGCACTTAGGTCTGTAGCTCATTTCTAAAACGTAGTAAGGACATTTCCATTCTCAGTTCAAGTGCGATTAGTGAAAAGAGAGAAGATATCAGACTGATATCAGTGATGACGATAAAACTGATTGTTATTATGAATATCCACGTTTTTGTCATGATTTCAACGTAAAAAAATCATTATTTTAGTTACAAATAATTCCTTATTGTGTTCTCTGACTGCTCCGCAGAACTCTCCTCGCCTTTTTTGCGTTGCTTGTTGTCATCGGCACTTTTTACGACGTGTACCTGAAAGCTCTCGTCCTCGAAAAAATGAGCCGGAAAAAGAAGGAGAAAAATACACCTGTCGC
This sequence comes from Diadema setosum, assembly GCF_964275005.1. Lineage (NCBI taxonomy): Eukaryota > Metazoa > Echinodermata > Echinoidea > Diadematoida > Diadematidae > Diadema > Diadema setosum. The sequence goes on along the minus strand of NC_092700.1, from coordinate 22,137,147 downwards.
TCAAAAAGAAAACATCTACGAAGATCCGGATAGATTGGATGGGGATTCCGCCATAGCAACATCATCCCTCGACGACGGGGAGGAGGCGAGGGAGAGATGCTCGGTGGACACCAACGAAGGAGCCGGAGAGATCAATGAAGGGTACGAGAAGGGGGTCGAAGGACCGACTGACGTGGATAAAGCCGCTCTGCGCCTAGAATTCTCCGAGAGGCAACCGCAAGGGTCAAAAAAGAAGACATACACTCACTTAGGATGGGGTGAGATGCAAAACTGCTTCCAGCAGTGTATGTGTGTGTGTGTGTGTGTGGGGGGGGGGGGGGGGTAGACAGAGATTCTTACGTCATAGGGCGGCGAGTTGGCTCAGTCGGTAGCGCCTGCCTCTCAATTCCAAGGACCCGGATTCGATTCCCGGGTCCCTCTGAGCCATGTCATGTGTAAACATACCGTCCCCTCTAGTGAGAGGCAAAATTCTCTGTCCTCGGATAGGATATAAACGGTCCCGCGTGTGAGAGAGTCACAACTCATGCACGTAAACGATCCCGCCTCATTTGTTCATCGCTATGCTATAAGAGCATGGTGTTTAACCCAAAGAAGTTGTCTCACCTTACATCCAACTGGACCTCATGGAAGACCAACTATTGCAGCTGAATATGGGCTTTCCAGCCCTCTTCTCAGATGGAAATAAAACAGACAAATAGTTTGTTTCTTATGATGCTGTCTCTCTCTGTCTCTCTCCCTCTCTTTCCTGCTCCAAACAACGAGCTTTGCATGCTCACCCTTTTAGACCAAAATGTCACCAAGGTGTAAACTTGGGAACTCGGCGATGCTTTGCTAGCAGTAATAATAACAGGGCCTTTTGTAAGAGGAACTCTTAATAGAGGTTTTCCACAGTGGATAGAAAATGGTATCATTAGCAATATCATCATTGTTTCTTTGTTATAACAAGTATATAACATCATTGTTATTATCATCATCTTCATCAACACCAGCGACAGTTTTAAATGAAAGCGAGAGACTATAAAGTAGAGGGTTGAAGATTTAGGTATGAGTTTTCTTCGATTTTGTCTCCCTCTGTACAAGCAAAATTTACGAGATCGCAACACGCCTCTGCATAATAATCTCTTGTTTTCTTTTTTTAGTATGTCATGTCAGCCTTGGACTACTTCACATATGATAATGTCGAAAATTCGGAGCTTGGTATTTCTTCCAAGTTCATCGTGTCACTGTCGGCAACCAGGGATAGCCTGGGGGTATTTGTATCGGGTCCCGGAAAGCAGTTAGATGATAAGTTCGACCTCGCCTTTTCCCTTTTTTTCTCGACATGTTTGCTATATTGAAAATGTAGACTAGCAGTTACGATCTTGCAAATTTAATTTGTAGAGCGGGGGAAAAATGAGGAAAACTCATACCTCAACAGCAGTTTTTATTTTCATGGTAAAAAACATCATCACGGCTAACGATAATCAATATGTTTATTTTCATTTTGATTACTTCTGTTATGTAATCATGATGAAATTATTCATTCCTTATGTCTTAGACGACAGATTTCTTTCCACTTGCATTATTATAGCAATCCTGCACGGTGTTCTAATGTCGTTCTCCATCTATAACAACCTCGGCAAGTTGCTCAGCGCCAAGAAGACACCGAACACCATGGCTGTCCTCAACGGCCTGCGTGTCCTCAGCATGTTCTGGGTCATTCTTGGTCATTCCTGCCAGTTCATTCTCGGCTTCGTCTGTGAGTATATCGACGTCAACGATCACTAAATCATGTCTTTTTTTTATGTCCACTTTTACATGATTAGTTCTATGATACTTAGGTCAGAGATTCTTTTAAATGAATGCCATGAGTGACACCAACTTTACATTGTTTAGTACTCTTACACCGGGCTCAGAGGCTTGTCAAAACGATTTGAAGGTATAAAACTTTATCAAGACGAGTTTACTCTTTTTTTGTCTCTTTCCCGTTATTCAAATATCACATTCTTGTTGACTTTGCAGACGTGACACCAAAATTGTTCGCCCAGCAAATTGTGTCTCAATCAACAATCGCCAAAGAATAGCTTGAGACGTGATCATTATTAAATGACCCTCTCCTCTTCTCCCAACCGCGAACGACTCTAAGCTTCTTTTTCCATCTTGTCTGGTGAACACTTTCCAATTAATAAGTAAATAAGGATTCTGTTCTATACAAGTCGTCCAATGCTCCCTCATTTCGAATGATGTACTTTCTTGTTCATCTTATGAATCATCGTCAGAACAATATCCTCAGTTATTGCGAATTCGGGATTAAAGATATTGTCTTTAGCAGTGATTCATTTCGAATGTACGCCTGTATTACTTATGTGATGTTTTGGATCATTCCAAGAGCTCAACACCCACTCGTCATACGGCCCAAGAGCTTGACATGGGGGAAAAAGGTCCATGAGTCATACACCCACGAGTCATGCAGCCTATGAGCTAGATACCATGTACTAAGTACAACAGACCTACTGACTATAGACACATTCTACAGATCAACGAACTTGTGTACCTAGGCGAATAAGGCCCATACGCTCGACTAGGCAAATAAAGCCCACACGGTCGACACTTTGCAAAAAAAAAAAAAAAAAAAAAAAGGCCCACAAACTAGGCGATGCGTATAGTATATTTAGCTCTGTGCTGAAATGTCAAAATTTGGAGATCTTTTATATTTTTTTTTCTTCACCTAGTAAAGAGCTCTTGGGCCTTATTTGCTTAACGTCACATCTTGTGGACCTATTTTTTTTTATAGTTGATGTCAAGCACATGACCCGTCTTCACTTAGTATCTGGTCTTTGTGAATTGTGAGCTGTATTTCTCGTGGGCTGTATGACTAGTGGGCAGTATGACTCGTGGGATGTATGACTTAGTGGGCAGTATGACTCATGGGCTGTATAACTCGTGGGCATTGTGACTCGTGGGCTGTATGACTCGTGGGTGCCAAACTCGTGTCGCGAGCCCTTGTTTTGCCACGTCTCCTTTCTTTCCTTTTCGTAGCTAATGCATCTCAGTATTATGCCATGGCAGGAAACGCGGGATTTCTCGCGATCTTGAATGGTACTTTCTCAGTGGATACATTCTTTGTCCTTAGGTAAGTTTAAATATGATTTACACGAAACATTATCCAAGTCTTGAAGCAAAATCTGGTCGAAGAATATAACTGTTAGAAATAACAAAACAAACTTCACATCTGTAAAACAGCAAGTTGATATTATAGAGTTTCTTTTGGTTATCTCCTTCTTTCCAGTCCCAGTTTGATATAGTTCAGTTTGTTTAGGTTCTTATGTTGTCACACATTTCTACTGACCTCTATTCTATCTCTCTCTCATCACCTTTACTCATTTCTTGTATTATATGCACCACCAATCAAACAATATTTTAGGTAAATTTCTCAAAATACAGATGATAAATGTGACTATATAATATTCATATTGGCAATTTCAAAAGAAAAACAAACACTATATAACTCTGGATTGCTGAAGTAAATACGTTTTTTTTTTGTGCATAATCATATCTTTTGTTGTGGAAAAATCGCAGTGGCTTCCTCGTCACTTACCTCACCCTGAAGCAAATCGACAGTAAGAAGTTGAACAGCGTTTTGAGCTGGTGTCTCTTCTATTTTCACCGATGGTGGCGCCTCACACCCGTGTACATGGTTGCCTTGGGGATATGGGCTCTTCTGATGCCGCACTTTGGCCAGGGCTTCCTGAAAGAAGGCCTTGGGGATTTCGTCAAGTCCTTCTGCAGGAGATACTGGTGGACCCATCTCTTGTACTTCAACAACCTTTTACCGTTCCCAGGCTCCGTCGAAGATTCGGTATTCAAACCTTGGTTTTGGATTGCACAGAATAATACACGCAGATAATATCAAACGCAGAAAAAAAAAAAGGAAAACAAGTTGACAAATAATAAACACAAACAAGTCATTTGGCATTAATTTTGATATGGCCAAAAGGGGCACTTTAATTAAGCCAGTTTGGAGAGACTGCGTTTCGCGTATCGATCGTCCTTCATACATGACCTGTTTTTGAAAGTCCATTAAAAACAAAATTACTCAAAATTTTAAGTAGCAGCCTAATTCACGTTCTTCCTACAGCAACAGCACGTAGAGATCAAGATCTGTTGGTTTGCAGGCAAATTACGGGCCTAATAAAATATCAAACATGAAACCAAACGGCCCGGGTTCGAACCCGAGTCTGGACTGAGCAATGTTGTGTGTAATTATACCGCCCCCTCTAGCAGTACTGCACGAGGTAAAAACACTCTGTCCCTCGGATAGGACATAAAATGGAGGTCCCGTGTGTGAAAGAGTCACAACTCGTGCATGTAACAGATCCCGCTTTATTCATTCATCGCAAAGGGCAGGGTGTTTAACCCGGTGAAGTGGTCCCGACTCACATCCAAGTGGACTCCATGGAAGACCAGCTTAGCATAACTGAATATGGGCTCTATATCCAGCCATCTTCTTAGGTTGAAAACAAACAAAAAAAAAAAACAAAAAAAAAAACAAAAAAACAAGCAGACAAACAAACAAACTGTGATGATAAGACTCCGAGGAATATTTACCTTCCAGTATGAAACATACGGCTGCATCAAGCCTTAAAGTTTATCAGTCATATCATTGAATTTGAATATTTAATGTCATCAACAATTACTTGTATTTAATCTTTTTGCATACAGGAAACATTACTTTTAATTCTTACTGATGTATAAATTAATTTCTGATTGGAATTTGTTCTCACGTTATCTTATTTTGTTGTTTCGATTCCATCGCCACTAGGGCAGAAAATGTATTCTGGAAACAATGAATACCATTCAATGAAACCTTCCAACAATTCATGTTGGGGGCCTGTCTACTCATTTAATCTTTTTATTTTTATTTTTGGAAAGGTAGACGATATACAATAATTTTTTTTTAAAAACTATGTTTATATATCATATTCAACTCATCTCTTTATCTTTCTGCAGTGCATGGGATGGTCCTGGTACTTGGCCAATGATATGCAATTCTTCATCATAAGTCCGCTGATTTTGGTTATATTACACAAGTAAGACTTCCTTTTTCCAATGAAATGAAGAGTTTGATCATTAAAACGGGCGAAGCGTCATTTTCAACATTAAGTCCGCCATCACATAGACCAAAATAAAACCCTTTGAATTTTACCTGCACTACTTGTACAACAAGAGTTAAAGTATTCTTGAAGTTATTAATGAAATATACGATATTATCTCATTATTTTTCTTTTTTTAGCAGGTTTAATTGCAATTATCTCAAATTGACAAATACCGAGTTAACCCATTTTGAAATCGAACTCTTCAAATATGAAGGCCAATTTTACTCATGAATTTAGATACCTACTTACCAAATGTATTTTTTTTTTAATCAATGGTGCATGTAAACTCTACTGAATGCTTCTATTTATGACGATTTTTGTATTCTGCCGTTTCGGGCTGAGGAATCAATATTCAGAATAGTTGTTCGTTTCCGCTCCTCCCCCCCCCCCCCCCCCCACAACACAACAAAGGATCATAATTTTAACGTTGATAACGAAGTATCATAACTTACTTACTGACTTTAACCCACACATTTTTTTTTTTTTTTTAAATCGAGTATGTCTCTCACTCCTTGATAACTGTACTAACAGTACCGTCCAAGGTTATTATTGATGTGCTTGATCGTAAAATAGATTATTTAAGATTGATTTTCCCCGATTTCTTTTCTATTGTTTTTCCCCTGCTTTCTCATTTCATCGCAGGAATGCGAAAGCTGGAATCGCTCTGATCATATCACTACTTGTGGTTTCCTTATCAGCCTTGTTCGGTCTGAACTATTACTACGGGTTCTCGATCAATGGACAAGAGTAAGGGAAAAGCATCGGTGTTACGTGGAGATGTGTGTTATAAATGTGTGATGTGTGTGTGCGCGCGCGTGTATGTGTGTGTGTGTGTTTTTTTGTGTGTGTGTGAATGTTTGATGGTACGATCGCAGATGTACTGTCGGTTATTGGTGTTCTGTCATTACTCATACTGAATCAAAGCTGCACGTCTTCGTAAATCGAGCTTTACGGGCATTTTGAGAATGAAATGATTTGATGGCAATGAATATATATATATATATATATATATATATATATATATATATATATATTTCAAAACAATGTTCGCCCATAATGACGCACGTGTTGCGTCATTCTCGGCTGCACAATGTCGACATCATTAAGGATCATTGTTATCAGATAGTTGTTGCAGCTGTTACTCTCTTCATTCACGTTACTTGTATAATTGGCAATGGAAACAATTTCTTACTTTACCCTGTAGACTAGACAGTTTTTACAGTAATTAGATAATGTTTTATGGCTAATCTTGCAATTGCACATGTTTTCTTTGTTTTCTGCATGTTTTTTGTTTGTTTGTTTGTTTGTTTTTTGTTTTTTTTTCATAGGTCCTACACCGGCAGGCCTTTGGAACCAAGCAATGCCGACATCACATACGCCAAGCCGTACACCCGAATCCCTACCTACCTGGTCGGCATGGTAGTTGGCTACGTCATGTTCAGACTTAAAGATAAGAAGGACTTCAAACTAAATAAGGTATATTCAATTTGATCTGTACTGATTAATTAACCTTTCTCTTCATTTCTTCGTCTACATATTAATTCATTGATATACTGTCTTTTTTTTTTTACTGTTCTTCAATTCATACTGTACTCTTTGTTTTTTTTTTCATCCAATTGCTCTCTATTTCCTTTTCACGAGTAATTTCAATTTCAAGCGAGACATCCCTGGCATGATGTACAGGGTGTTGACAATGTCGAAATACAAACGTCAAAACAAATCATTAATGACTGAACCTAACAAAAGTCTGCATGACAAACGACTTATAGATAAGTAGGAGATGGAAGTTGAAACGCCATTATTTGTGTGTGTGTGTGTGTGTGTCTCTGTGTGTGTGTGTGTGTGTGTGTGTTTTCACGAAACCTATAGGTACATGACGACTGTACTTTATTCAAGTACATTAGTGGTCCACAAGCGGATTGCACAACGCAAGCGCAAAATCTTTCGAAACAGAGATTATTTCCTCAAATAACTTAGACACGTATCTAATAGAAACACACATCAATAGAAAGCTAGCAAATTAATTGAACAACCGGACGTGTTTCTTCATAATCATGATACTCATACTCATGGCTGAATAATTCCTCGGTGTCACGTTGACTTCAGGGTCATCCTAAAACATACAGAATGTCAACATTGCTCATTTTTGCATAGACTTGTAAGTTTACAAAAGCATACTTGCTATACAAAGACGTAGCCGTGTAGATCGTGTACGTCTGTGAAACACCGTATCGCTGTAAAATGAAGACGGAATAAAATGAACAACTTAACAAAATTGATGTACTTTGCAAGGCATTTGAGTGACGATCAGAAGAGCAAAGGCGAAAAGACTGACTAATAAAATTGAAGAAAGAAGCTTGTATGAATTACTTCCAGAGCTCTATTTGCATTTTAGTAATATAAGAATGTGTTTTGTTAGCATTGGGCAATATTCAATTTTTGAAAGACTGCCACCAAGTGACTATTGTCAGAAGATTCTTTATTACATTTTTACTGATTGGCTTTAGACGATAAAGAAGCAATTAAAATAGAAGCATTTGAATAAAAATGATCATATCCATTTATATTCACTTGAAATAAGAAGAAAAAGAAGAATATATGTATGAAAATTTGATAATATCTTCAGGAAAATATTTCTTGCAGTGTAACGAATGCAGTGTCATCGAAAAGATTTAATTTCTTTTGTTCAGTTTTGATCTTCCTTTGAGAAAAAATGAAAATTGCATTCATCTAGCAGTGTCTAGACGCACTCATTTTTTTTTTTTTTTTTTACATGCTTGCTGTACACTGATCTCTACAGGTCGTCGCTTGTGTCGGTTGGTTGGTGGCACTTGGGATAATGTCCCAGGTCATTTACGGCATTTACTGGGCCCAGGGCCGTTACTCTCCTTTTGCGGAAGCTCTGATATATCTGACTTTCTCTCGCCTGGCGTGGGGCGTGGCCATTGGTTGGGTCATCTTCGCCTGTCTGGTTGGCGCTGGAGGTAACCTTTATTCTTTAATAAACACGCACACGCATGTATGTACACACGAACCGTTTTCTAAAGTAATTACATCCCTTAAAATACCGTCAAATTTCCGTATAGTATGCCTAGTCCCTCAAGGAATGTGATAATAATGCTGACTGCTGCTGTCGGACCATATACAGAAGTCTGCCAAGCGGAAGCTTTCCCTCTGAAGAGAGAGTTTTCTTCGATTCGAATCATCGAACATACACAACTGACCAATGACAACGGGAGATATATTTAAAGAATAGATACACCTTGTATATACAATAAAAGAAAAAGGAAACAAACAAGACATAAACGAAGATAAGATTACACGATTGTCGAGGAATTGATCTAATGCCGATCACGGGACTGATAAAGCCAAGTCAGGCACCGGTAAGCCTGTAAAAGAGTCCATCCCCCTCCCCTCCCTACTCCCACCCCCAGCATATTTTACCTCTGCTAAATCTTGTGATTATGATTTTAGTATTGTCCTACTGCTTGCGTTACGTTTTTATTTGTATGATTACCTTCAAAGATTTTTACCAAACACATTAACGATACAGCTTTGGATATATTTCTAATTACCTTTGTAATAATACACCAATAATGCGCCAGTGTCCATCATGACCACGTGCCTATGGCACAAAGAAAGGCAAAAAGAAAAAAAAAAAGATAAAGGAAAAGTGATGATATGGAAATGCCACTAGCAGATACAAACAAATAAACTCGTGCTATACCTTCCCGGAATAATTGAAAATGATACAATCACCATAGTATAAAAAGTAAATTACAGTGTGATGAAGTCTGTCTAAAACATTTGTCATAATGATTTATGATACTAATGGAATTTTCGCCATTCATTGATGTTGTGTGCGTGGGTTTCTTTCTCTTTCGAAAGGTCCCATAGGAGAATTTCTCGGCTGGAGTTTTTGGGTGCCAATGGCTCGTCTCTCCTACGCGGCTTACCTCATTCACCCGGTCCTTATGACGAATAATGTCTACACCACCCAATTCCTGTACAACATAACCTACGTAACCATCGTAAGTATAATAATAGGCTACTATACTTCATGATATTTTCAAAGAAAAAATGTAACATTGACACTGTATGCATTAACATGTGTGGTTCTCAAATCATGCAGACGTCTTCACTGAAATTCCCTGGAGTTCATGTAGATAATAAATTGGATTGGTCGAATCATACTAATTCTGTTCGTAATAAATTATCAAAAAATATTGGTGTAATGTACAAACTTAGTTTTCTCCCAAAGTCTGTTTCAAAATCAATTTATAATGCTGTGATTCTACCTCATTTGTACTATGAAATAACTGTTTGGGGCAATGCTAACGAATGTTACATTCAAAGACTTTTAGTGCAATACGAATCATTTCCCAGGCCACCTTTCTTGCCCATACACAACCACTTTTATTTCCCTGAAGATATTGCAGTTGAATGATATGTACAAATAATATCAAGCTGGAATTTTGTATGTATTTGTGTAAAAATCGTTTTATTACCAAAGACTCTCTTAGATTTGTTCACTTTTGATAATCAAATTCATAATTATAGCACGCGATCCGCGAATGATTTTCACATACCTCTATCCCGTAATTCTTCTTATCAACGATCTATCATTTACATTGGTCCTACCCTGTAGAATTCTCTCCCCTGTACAATTCCTAATGCTAGCTCTTTGAATACGTTTAAATCTGGTTACAAAAAAGCTCTCATCTATAATTACTGCCGAATTCATTAAGGTCAAGAGTATAATTTTTCATTCCTTATGTTTCGAGACATCCTTTATTTTGTTGCTGTCATCGTGTGTTTTGTTTTGTCTTGTCTGGTCCTGTTCTTACGTTTTACTTTCATTTGGACACATCATAGATAATTGAAATTATATGAATAATTTTAGGTCAGCTAAAAATAAGGGACATCTCCTTTCTGGCTGCTACCTACCATAGCAGAACTGTAAACCTATGTACGTGTAATTGTCAATCTATATTTGTATTTTTTTCCCTTTTCACTCTCTTACTGATATGTTTGTAATCATATCTGAATATTGATAAAGGCTATGTATTTGTTTTTGATAATTCCTTGCTTTGGTGAAATATCCGCAAATTTGCAATTCCCACATCCGCATTGTTGGGAAAGAGGAGGCCGTTATTCTAATCATTTGTCAGAAATCGAAATGCTTATCTTGACGGTCATATTTACCTCTGCCTCAAGATAATAATGTTCTTTTATAGCACGTAACTATTATTTTGTTTAAACTAGTCTTAAAATTCTTTTTTTTTCATGAGAAAGTTATTTGATTTGTCACAGTTATTTCATTTGTATCTTTTCTCTGGAGAATTCTTTATGTATTCTTCTTTATATTTCGATGATATCTTCATTAATTTTGTCATAACAATTTTATTTACACAAGTGAAGAAGTATAGGAATCTGAAAATAACAACATACAACCTCTATCTCTACCTTAATTTTCCCAATCTCTCTCTACCCCAAGGCCTACCATTTCATAGGTAACGTCGTCGTCTCCTACACTGCTGCGCTGGTTCTCTCTCTCCTGATTGAGGGACCTACTCTGGGTCTAGAGAAGGTCATGTTTGGAAGATTCAAATAGTTGGTGGATATAAAGACCGGCTGTCATTGGAAGACAAATAAGATGTGTCCGACAACATCGCACTCTCACTGCTATGTTTCTGTTTTGATACTTTGATGCAAACACGTTGTCTGATGCTCAGTCAAAGGTATATGACACAGTCACTGCACGTTTCTTTATAGATTGTACTGCCTCTAGGCAAATTTATTTATCCCGCAATCGATATGATGTACAGAAGTACCTTACTTAGTTATCACTTGAGTATCTGTAATCACATACCACTACTTACAAGCCGCAAAATGTAGTAATGTATATGAAACTTGTCGAAAAAACTAAGTTTAAGTTAGAAAACTGCTGCTCAAAACAATGACATTGCCACCATAGTTAATATACAAATCCTATAGAATAAGTATTAAGGCTCGTAGGGATCAGTAAAGAAGAAATGGTGCACAATAACGTATCTTACGTAAGATAAGCGCTCAAAATGGTTTGAAGATCTTGTGATTGCCTGCAAATATTTTTATCGTAAGGATTACTTCATGGCATAGAAAAAACGTATCAAGCTAAAAATAGGTACAGGATTCATTAACATAATCCCGAGGACAATCACAATGTCTTTAAAAAATCACTTTGTTCATAACATACTGCCGTCCCTCCACAACGATTTCCGAAATGATACATGACTATAAGTCACCCTAATGTAAAGGGAAACATTTTTTTTTTCCTTATGACAATATTTTGACATTGCCAATGATTTCTTTGTATAAGTCATATCAGGTGGTTTAGCAGACCAATTTGAATGCAATTTCGGTATACTACACTGCAATTTACAACCTTTATGACATGACAGCTTAGCTGTCGTATTGTATTTTGAGAATTGTTGCTCCTGTTTAAAGAGTCAGAAATTTCATGAAATTATTTTAGATTGTTAATATCGTTAAAGAAAATAAACATCATCATAGTCATCCATGTATTACAGTAAAGACATGATAAATTTGTATTATTTAATTGTGTGTAAATAGTGTATTGATTCTAGCTGCTATAGCTAGAAAAAAAAAAAAAAGAGGCAATCCGTTAGTAGAGCAGACACTAGATTTGTCGTCAGAAGGAATCAAGATTACATTTCTTTCAGTTTCCCTCTCGACCATTCATAACCTGTCTCATTTTACCTGTTTATGCTTAGCAAAATTGAAGTATGCAAAATCATTTCGCACTTTTCCACGCTGAATCAGGTCCGAGTTGTCAACTTGAAAAATTTGCAATTTGCGTGATTGTTAATTGAGCTGTTAGTGTTAAATTTTCTCTCTGACAAATGTATATAATCAATTTTGTAAATGGCAGTCCAATGTAAGAGAATTTATCACAAAGGTTGTTAAAAATAAGGTGTACTTGCTTCCAGCAGAGTGTGTGCATGTGGTGTGTGTGCTCATCGGAGTATAGAGAGAAGATTTTTTTTTTTTTAAACTAAATGAAATTTGGAGAGAAATGAAGGTTTTCAAGTGATATACATACATATATATATTTTTAAACGAATCTTTTTATACCATTGTACCATCATCGAGAAAATCGAAATTAATGGCAGCAAAGGTAGAATAAAGAGTAGCAAAATTTGTTCCCGTCTGTGTCAAGGGGAATTCATTGTATTACCTTTAAGGATATAAATGAACGTTTGTTTTTCACATAATGATAACGGTCATTTTTTTTTAAACACATGAATATATATATATATATATATATGTACATTTGAAGAGTTTGTTTGCAAAAACCGATAAGTCCATTTTTGAAGATTTTGAAGTACGGTCTCTGTCATAAAGTAGAAAATAATACCTTTTAAAGCCGGTCTGCACTAGCCATTCTTTTGATGCCAGAATTTTTTTTTTTTTTTTTTTTGTAAAGAGCGCCATCTATCAAAACTTTCGGTGGCCGGGTTACATCCACAGAACTCTAGTTCTGTGGTTACATGGTTATTTTATACTGTGGCTGATCGCCGCCTGCCGGTCAGCGCACGATCTCACAGCAGCTGTGCGCAGAGCCGAGAAAACACGCACAATCAGTGCATAATATGGTGGGGTACCGAGAGCCCAGCGCGGCCCGCCCGGCGCGGCCTCGATTTTTCGGCCGATCGCGAGGAAACGGGTTACTTGTCGCGAGAGAGATCCACGACAATCCACTCACTCAGCCCAATGGTGTATAGCGAGTACAGACTTTGTACTCGCTATACACCAGCGCAGCTCGCATCTCCTCCCACTGGATCCAGCATTTACCAAGTCGTATCCGCGACATAATCGCAGATTGAAGTTCGACACAACGATCAGAATAAACGATCTGAAATGTTGAAGACAGTGTTTGAAAGCACTGAACAGATCGCGAAGTGATAAGTGACAACGTATAGTGGTACGTACAATGGTACTATGGTACGTGGTATACATTATACGTACGTATGCACTGGACTGCGCAAGAAAGTGCGGGATCGAGGCGAGCCGCTGCGCTGCTAGGCCAACTCCTACGTTTACGGGAACCTGGTGATCTGTGTGTTTTACAGTCTATGGGGATATCAGAATTCAGTATGGAACGGGTTAATTACTACAAGCCGCTCGGCATTATGGGAGAAATGCTTGGCACCACAGAGAAAAATGAGCCTAATGATGGCCCTAGACATGTTTCTTTCTAGTGCAGACCCACTTTAAGTGATATATTGGTCACTACATAAAAATTATAAGGGTACATTTTTGAAGTTATGGTCAAAAGAAGCCCAAAAAAATCTCATTATTCTCTTTATTTTTCTTGACCTTAATGGCAAATATCTCCATTTGGCAAATATGGACTTAATCGGTTTTGTTTGCAAAAACCGATAAGTCCATATTTGCCAAATGGAGATATTTGCGATTAAAGGTCAAGAAAAATATAGAGAATAATAAGAAAATTTTTGTTTCTTTTGACCATAACTTAAAAAATAGACATTTTATGTAATGACCAATATATCATTTAAAAGGTATTATTTTGTACTTCATGACAGAGATCGTACTTCAAAATCTTCAAAAATGGACTTATCGTTTTTTGCAAACAAACCCTTCGTATATATATATATTGGTTGCTTTTTTGCTTTTATGTTTATGTCTCATCAAGCTCTTGAAAAAAGACTGGTTACACAATCGAGAGCTTGGGAGAATAAAAGGCCAGAGTGAACGTTACTTCAACGTCTGCGAGTCATTCCTCCTTCACACATACCAAAGATAATGCAGCACCCACAACGTACGAGGCCAAGCTAGCTTGTCCTTATATATATATATATATATATATATATATATATATATATATGAAGAGTTTGTTTGCAAAAACCGATAAGTCCATATTTGCCAAATGGAGATATTTGCGATTAAAGGTCGAGAAAAATAAAGAGAATAATAAGAAAAATTTTGCTTCTTTTGACCATAACTTTAAAAATGTACCTTTATATGTAGTGACCAATATATCATTTAAAAGGTATTATTTTGTACTTTATGACAGAGACCGTACTTCAAAATCTTCAAAAATGGACTTATCGGTTTTTGCGAACAAACTCTTCATATATATATATATATATATATATATATATATATATATAAAATTATATATAAATGCTGTTTGATCTGCATATATATTATACGTCACACATGCAATTTGTGGCAAATGAAATGAAATTATGTCAATAGAGATAACGAAGGAGAAGGAGTGCAATGGATATATAAAATATAACATGATGATACTGATTTTGCTATTTGGGTAAATTTCATCTGCGTCTTGATTGTTGTTACATTTTTTTAATTCTACAATTCGTGTCATGAATTTAAAGCGATCCTGTCAAGGGACTTTTCTTTCTGGAATTGTGTCCTTTAGGGACTAATAATGAATTACAACAATGGTGGCCAGGGAACAGTGGCATTGATTGGTCACGTCGCGTATCTCTACACAGTTTGCCGAGTATTTGGTTTCCTCTTCATATCTGACAAGGGAAGCCACATATCAATGACTTCGAGTGTGTATTGGTGGAACACGTTCACATTCATATCGGGATCAGTTCTCTCGTGTCAGACTTCGATTGTTTCCCCCCAACGAATGCACGCTCTTGCTAAGAGTATAATTATATGCAACTCTTAAAGGGCATGGCTCGCTTAACTGATCAGTGAGAATCAGTGGAAATGCTGGGGGATTATTGTTCCAATGCTTGTGGGATTCATTTGAGAGTACATTATATATCTATTGTTGTGTGAAAATTATTTGCTTCAGAATGGTCTCATATTCAAGTAATGTGCAGTTTCATGTTTCCAGGTTTCCGGTATATTTTCAGGGGGCTAATAAACAGCATAGCATTCTTGTGTGTCTTGTAATACTGCACTCGACGCCTCATAGTCAAAGCTTGATGCTCGATCTGGAAATGGATGTATTTTGCACTGCCACACAACACGCCATGGTTCCATTTCAAGATAGGATCTTTTGTGACACAGGGCGCAGTACACGTTCCGAAAATGGCCGATGCTTCGCACCGTCACGGGAGTAGTGAAATGTTTCTCCTCGGAGGTGGGATGTTCGCAGTTGATGCGGAGACGGCTTCCCTGCGGGACGTCGTCCGGGCAACGGGATATCAGCTGATACAAAGCACTGTATGTCCGAATGTTGACAAGTTCCACGCAAGACATGTACGGGATGTAATCGTCTTCCCAAGCCGTTCTCTCGAGGAGGGGATCATTTGGGAATGGAAATAACTGCTCATGAAAAGCCTCGACTTCATCTACGTCTGCACAGTACTCTTTGTATTTGACGCAGTCTTCGTCGCACTTACCGGGGCGTGTCCTCCAACTGACGGCGCAGAACTGTTTATTGATTTCGAAGAACATGAAGTGAGGAGATTGTTCGGTAGCTTATCACCACATAAAGCCCCAGGCCCGGACAGAGTGTGTAACAAAGTGTTGAAATGTTGTAAGGACCAGCTCTCACACATTTATACAAAACTATTCCAAAATTCTGTTGACCAGGTGTCGGTGCCAACCTTGTGGAAAACCTCCACAATTGTGCCTATTCCTAAAAGTAGCAAACATGCTGAGTTCACGGATTACAGGCCGATATCCCTTACATGCAGTGTTATGAAATGTCTAGAAAGACTCATGTTAAAACTCCTCATGAACCACGCTGGCAGTCATCTTGATAATCTCCAATTTGCCTACCGCCAAAACAGAGGAGTAGATGATGCCGTTTTAGTTTTTCTTCATGGTATATATCAGCATCTAGACGTTAATAAGAATTTTGTGAGAACTCTGTTTGTAGATTTTTCAAGCGCATTTGATACAATCAAACCGCACCTCCTTGCAACTCAACTCGCAGAAATGAATGTACCCCCACAAATTGTGCTGTGGACGCATAACTTTTTGTTAAACAGACCACAGTCCGTCAAGATGGGAGTCACTGAGTCAAGCACGAGAATAAGTAGCACAGGCGCACCACAAGGGTGTGTGTTATCCCCCGCATTGTTTTCTTTGTACATTAGCAAAATTGTGTAAGCAACAATGAAAACTGTACCATAATCAAATATGCTGATGACACTGCAATCACAGGATTTTTGACAGATGAGAGAACTCCCATGAGTACGTGTCAGCCGTCAGGGTTTTCTCTGAATGGGGCGACTCACACTTCCTACGTCTAAACACGTCAAAAACCAAGGAAGTGGTGTTCGACTTTCGAAAGAAAAGGGGACAACATACGCCTCTCGTTATAAATGGTAGGGAGATTGAACAAGTGGAGGAATACACATACTTAGGAACAAAACTCACGGGCACCCTTGATTGGTCTGATAATGTCACAACATTGTGTAAAAAGGGAAATCAGAGGCTTTACTTTCTGAGAATGTTAAATAATCTGCATGTTGATCGATCAATCCTGAAATCATTTTACCAGGCCCTCATCCAGAGTGTACTTATTTACAATTTGATCTGTTGCTATGGAAACACAACACAAAAGAACCAGAATCGCATTGATCGCATAAGACGGGTGGCACAAAGGGTAATAGGCAGGGAACTGCCTGCAATGAAAGACATTTTTTAACAAAGGCTTTTGTCAAAAATCAAAAAGATCGTTGGGGACAAAACGCACCCTCTCAATGTGCACTATGTGTACAATCGCTCCGGAATCAGAATGCGCGTGCCTCGCACCAATCGTACACGTTTTCGCCAGTCATTCGTGCCAAATTCCATACACACGTTTAATCGCCATGCCGTCAGGGAATTCCGTTCATGAATGAATATCCCAGGTTTGTTCGTTCGTTGTTCGTTCGTGGATTGAATAGTTTTCATAGCATTTAAGTGATTAATTTTAAAATTGGTATTTATGATGATTTATTGGTGTAGTTATGTAAGACACTTTTTGTGTTTGTATTTGCCAAAGCGTTGCCATGGTAAACGCATGTTGTTGTTGTTGGTTTTTTTTTTTAAATCTGTGGAGTGAACAACTTCCATAGTTTTGAAGCAATTGAAATTAAATTTGGTAGGCATTATGGTTTTGAGGTATAGATGTAGAATACATAATTTTTGCCGGGTGTTTGTCGGAAAAAGTATTGCCATGATAATTATATTTTTATTATAATTTTGTGGATTAAATAATTCCCATAGTGTTTAAGCAATCATTGAAATTGGTATTTATGATGATTTAAAGGTGTAAGATTTTTTTTTTCAGTTTTGAAGTAATTGAAATGAAATTTTGTAGGTATTATGGTTTTGAGGCATAATATATGTGAAAAAAATGATTAGAAGTGAAAGATTTGTTGAAAGTTGAATTATTGATAATAAGTATAATTATTATAGAATTTATTTAAATGAATGAATTGAATGAGATATATGTAATATGTATTATGAATATAATGGTTATTATTTCATTTTTCTGCAACAAGTAATGGAAAACATTTATGTTTCATCTTATTTGTAATCTGTGACGTATATGTTCAATGAACAATTGTTATCTGTTTGTATCTTTTGTGTGTAACGCCGGTGGAAGGCGCATTTCCACTTTCGCATTGTGGACAATAAAGCAATCAATTCAATTCAATTCATTATTACACGTTTTCGGAAGAGGAAATTCTTTGCCGTTTTCTGTGCATACAATCGTGTCTGAGTGAGGAAGACAGAGTTTAAGGGGAGGTATGCTTGTGTGTGTGTGTGTTTGTGGGGGGGGGGAGGGGTAAATGAAGAAATATTTCTTGTGGACATTTTATGATTTGTATATTTGTGCAAACAAAGCATTAATCTTTTTCATAGCATCATTGTCATTGCAACTGATTGACGAATTGTCCTACATTGACATAAATACGGAAGTTCGGTGGTCTAGTGAAGATGGCGCCTATCAGGAGGTCAAAGGTTCGAATCCTGCTCGAGTACGTGTGCCGAAGATGTCTTTTTTTTTTGTTATATATCATGGCTTTTACTGAAGCACCGATCAATTCAGTGCTTATTTATTAATCGTTGTAGGCCAATTTGTGAATCAGTCCTAATAAAAACACCTCGACGGAAGAATTTCATGAATTTAAATTATTATCAGTTTTGAAAGCACCGTTTACATTGTCTCCAAGTGGGGGATATTCAAACTACAACGTCGTATATGTTATCAGAGTACATTTTATATTGCATAGAGACGAAGTCAAAATGTGAACGTGAGTAACCCGAATTCCCGAATTCATTGTATCCTATCTCCTAAAGAGAATAGAGTTAGATAAACCAATATCAGAACACGTTAGAAAGGCTGGTGATAGTTGATTTTACGTAATAAAATCACACTTTGTTGGATTCTCGAGTTCTTAAGGTCTATTTAAGCAATCACAGTCGCAATGTATCTGAAGCACTGTTGTAGCAGACTTTACCCTGATCACGTCGGGACAACGTCCGGAAAACAAAACTCCTCGCCTCAGTACCAGTAGATAAAACCACAGGAGAGAGTAAGGGGTACCATTTTAACAGACACGCACCGAAAACCCTGTCTGGACAGCTACTATGACAAGCTAGCTGTTCATGTGCGAAGGGTGTGTGGTTACAATCCACATGTGATGGCAAAAGATACATCGACATCATCGGGACAACATATAGACGGGGGCTGGTAACGGTAAGGGTAAAAACAAGTTAATTGCCCTGAAGTTTCACATCCGTCGCAGTAACTGTGGTTTGAAAGGCTCTGTTAACAAGGGGCATTTTTTCTTGAATAAATTTATGAGTGGAAAATGAAAAAAAAAAAGGGGGGGGAGGGATTCCATCGGGATTCGATGGCATGAACAGGATATGTTGTATAATTACTTACCGAAAAACTCAACGACATATCCTTCAATGAGCGGACCTTCTGTCCTGAAATATAGGAGAAAGATAGCTGAGATTAAGCCCCTCGGAACTTTCATCACATCTATTGATGAAGCCGATAGGACCAGGCTCACTCGGATGTATTGCCAACGATGTGCAGTGGACGAAGCAAGCAATATAGCGAGGCCTTTGTATCCTACTCTTATAAAGATGGCTGTATAATGGTGTTAAAGTTCAAGCAGAGAAGAGGCTCTGCAAGTTTCCCTCTCCATTATTATGATATTCCCCGTGATATATTTACACGCAGACGTTCATCTTCTAGATGCAAAAGCCATCGCGCTAGCCTGTTGGTGTTCGCTGGTAATGCGAACATGGCGAAGTACAATTCTGCTTGGCCACAACCAAGCATACAACCTGCCGAGTCCAAGATCGAGATATCGAATAGCGTAGATACAACAGCATCTCCAACCTCAATCTCCTTGCCTATTGTATCGCAGAGAATGGGGAAGCCAAAAAGCGTGGACACGCACTTAATGAAAAGAAGAACACATTTTTGCTCATGCTACTCAAGCATGACTCGGCAAAAAAAAAAAAAAAAAGAAAGGAAAAAGAAAGAATAGAATAAAGTAGTTCGGCTACTGTCATTAAGAATCAATATTTCGCTTTCTAATTAAAAGAAAGAAATTGTCATAAAAAATTCTAATTAACGCAAAATAAATCAAATCTTTAAATGCTCGTGATGTTTTGTTTAATTCCATTTAGCTGTTCTATTCCTTAAAAAAATCACAATGATAACTTGACAAAACAACTGCAGTAAGAAAAACTACTGAGACGTTTTTGTTTGTTATCTGTTTTTACATAACGTGTCATTGAAATATAAATACAGAGTGGAAAAATAGCATTTCATAAAACCACTGCGTTTTTGGCAACTCATATGCTTGGCTTGGAAAAACTGAATGGGTCCCATAGTTAATGAGGTTCGGATATTTGTATTACAGTCATGACCATTATCATGAATAGACACTGATATTACTATACTTTTTTTTTTTCAAATCGTAAATACAATTCATGTTCCCCCCACCCCGAGTGCCATGGACTTCCCCATTTATCTCATTCTCAATATTTCACTTTTTTTCTTCATGAGATAAGAATAAAGAGACTTTGTCCGAGATCACAAAAGCTAGCACCATATTTCACGAATAACAATCAGGCGGGATTTTGCATCGTCGATTGCCATGAAGACAATCTCGATTAAAAGAAATACTGTAAATGGAACGGTGACCCATTTCCTGGAAGTCTTTACGGGTTGATGATCCAATTTTCTCTTTAGGAGATTTAATACATCTCTCCCAGCTATAGAAAGGCCATCTGAATGGAAGCCGACAAACCTTAAATAACAGACATGACAGATCAAGAGATACCTGTATTTTACCACTTCTTTTTCAAATGATTGGCTGGAATGGAGAGTAGCGTAAAATAGAAAGAATGGAAACGGAAGAAATTAGATTAGAAACATACCAGTACCTTTAGTGAGGATTTTGAGTTTGGTCTGTTTGACTCCACGTAATAACAATGGTCAGGAACGTTTGATACAAGTTAAAGGGTCCTTTCCCTATACAGGTGCAATTGTTTCACACACACACACACACACACACACACACACACATTGGATAGAATGTGAAAGCAAACAAATATAACACTAAAAATGAAAGAGAAAAGTTAATGCAAACACCATAAACAAACATTCACACCGTACACATACATACACATAATTATGTGTACTGCATACAAATAATGATATGGATATGCATAATCATAGGGGAATGTGTGAGCTGTGTTTGTACTAAACTTGTGTGTGGTGTTGGCGTGTGTGAGAGTGTGCGCACGTGCCCGAGTGTGTTGGTGCGCTTAGGGCCTTCCACGTAAAGTTGTTGTGATATATCTCGTGTCTGCGAAGTATTGTTAGAAAATATTGTTAGAAAAAGGTATTCTATTTCTTTCACACGGTAGCGTCATGTAGATGGATTTTTTCTCCTCACTGAAGAATCTAATATCTTTATTTGATGATTTCCTGTTATTATTTTTCATAGAAGATGGAAAGGCACTCTCATATCATACTCAGTATTTTTTTTTCGATTAAATTCACAGACATACCTTCTTAAAACAGTTATATATATATATATATATATATATATATATATATATATATATAATTATATATATATATATATATGTGTGTGTGTGTGTGTGTATATATATCTGTCTGTCTCTCGCTCTCCATGTATTATATATATATATATATATATATATATATATATATATATATGAAGAGTTTGTTTGCAAAAACCGATAAGTCCATTTTGGAAGATTTTGAAGTATGGTCTCTGTTATAAAGTACAAAATAATACCTTTTAAATGATATATTGGTCACTACATATAAAGGTACATTTTTGAAGTTATGGTCAAAAGAAGCAAAAATTTTATTATTCTCTTTTTTTTTCTTGACCTTTAATCGCAAATATCTCCATCTGGCAAATATGGGCTTATCGGTTTTTGCAAACAAACCCTTCATATATATATATATATATATATATACACGTATGTGTGTGTCTGTGTATGTTTATGTATGTAAGCATAATATGTATCTATTCATATATACCGGATCGAAATTTCATTGACATTATCATTATACAATGAGACTTTCAGCAATTTACATTCGATTTTGATACAGGGACCTAGGCTCTACAAGCCTGCTTCAAAGTAGGTTCCATCTTATTTTTTTTTATAGAATACTCAGATTCAAACTTTCATAGATTAACCTCTACGTTCTATATGTGCGCAGCATTCTATTATGTTTCCTAGCGCAATATCGTATATTATTTCCTTTCGCTATGTTTCATACATGTTCCTCACCGAGAAATATGAAATTTAAATTTGAATCTAATAATGAAAATGGAAATGTAATTGGATAACTTGAGGAAATGGCAGGGCCTCAAAGAGCAAAGCTCACCTGTCTATAAAATGTAAATGTTTACTTAACTTTAAAGGGGGTGGCTAGTAGCTGATCACTGGGAAACAGTGGGAATCAGTGGGAATGCTGGGGATGATTGTTCCGATCTTTGTTGGATTCATTTAAGAGTACACTATACATCTATTGTTGTGTGAAAACTATTTGCTTCAGAATGGTCTCATATTCAAGTAATGTGCAGTTTCATGCCCCGTCACTGTACAGGCATGCTAGCCTGAAAACATTAAACTGCACATTACTTGAATGTATGACCATTCTGAAGCAAATAGTTTTCACACAACAATATATATATATATATATATATATATATATATATATATATATATATATATATATAATGTACTCTTAAATGAATCCCACAAGGATTGAAACAATCATCCCCCAGCATTTCCACTGATCAGTTACTAGCCATCCCCCTGTAATCATATATTTATATACATATATATGTAATCATACATTTTCTCCAATTGCAGTGATTTCAATAATATTACAAGTTCTAAGAAATTGATCTAAATAGTCATGAGAATCTATGACAAGAAAGAAACAGATTTTTTTGATTTTTGTTTTTGTTTTTTGGTATGGACTGTCAAAATGAATTATAGGGCTTATTGATGACATAGCAGAAGTTAAGTAGGGGCTGTGAAACATTTAATGACGAAAATGCGAATTACATGGCATTAATATATAAATTGATTATTGTCACTTTTTGAAGAAAGCAGCAAGCAGAATTATGAATTATGAATAACACACAAATTCATCAAATTACATTACAGCATTTTCTTTATTAAGATACCTACCAAATGTTTATCCAACGCTTACCTAACAACTTGATCTGATACACAATTGTGACCGTGCATCACAAAACCAACAGAAAGGCGTACCCCGTAATTTCACATGAGGACTCTAAAAGGTGGAACAGGCCAACCAAGTCAGTCTTGAGTTTTTATTTTCTGAGAGAGCTATTCATCTTCTACATTATTACAAAGTGTAAGATCATGAAATGAAACGAAAAAGTCTATTTCAAGCAGTTTTTTTTTTCTAACTCCCCTTTTTTTGTAGAGTATAGCGTGATCAGGTATGTCACTTTTCATATTCTTTGCACACTTTTGATAGAAAAATGCTCTGCCCCCCCCCCCCCCCAAGGAAAAACGCAGTATCTAACTTTTTTGGCGATTTTCACTATTTTGCATAAATATAGTCAGTGGGCAATCCTTCTTCATATGACATATTCAGATTTTTGACAAAAAATGTTTGGAAAGCTACTTTTCCGTAACTGCCAAACGCAGTATCTACACTTAACTTGCACTTTCCCCAAGGAAAAACGCAGTATCTACATGATGAATATTTCCCCAAGGAAAAACGCAGTATCTACAAAGCTAGTCTTAATTACCAGACACTGTTATTTATATATGTGAATACTTTGCCGGTTGTTCTGTAATTTGAACGTAAATTACTTTCTTTAGATATACTTGCTCAATAATAAGACATAATGTTCAAAATATCTAACCGAAACAATACTGATTAGTAAATATTTTGATGAGATCGTGATCCTAATATAAAACACAGTGTGTGATTAAGACTAACCGAGTGCACATTAAACAATACAGCACAACACTGACAGCTTGCATATATTAGCTGCACTGAGCATGCAGTCAGCACAGGGCCCGGCCGGCTAGTCAGCATGCAGTGTGAGTGTGTACTTGTCTTGGATTAAAACAAAATGTTGTCGCGGGGAAAATTACTCGTGAGCCTAGCCCTCAAGAAACATTTATCTGCAGATAATGAGTAAGTAATTCAAAACTATTTCAATATTGAAAGAATAAATCTGATCGTTTGTCACACGAAGCGAGGTAAACACAAATGCATGTTTGTCACACGAAGCGAGGTAACGTTAGAGTTCTAAACACAAATGCATGTTTACCTCGCTTCGTGTGATTAACGATCAGCTTTTCTTTCATATTCTACCTCGATGATGAACATCTTCAGTACTATTTCAATATTACCTTGTTGTGTAGTAACTTTGATAGGCCTAGACAATTGTCAAAATTCCTCAGGCTCCAAATCTGAAAGTTTCGTCGAAAGGCAATAGACCTAGATCTATTTGTGTTGTATCAGATAAACGTCGCGTTATGCTAACATGTTAGACCCTATATTAAATGCAGCGCTGCTTTCAATTTCAGCTTAATTTCATTATCCTTATATCGTTGTTGCTCAGGTGGTTTACATCGTCTTTTTTTGGTCCAATTCATCGCATAGCTTGCACGGCTCGGTAAAGATTAAGCGCTTGAATAGACCTTTTACTTCTCTTTTCTCAGTTCACACTTCACCAGAATGTGTGTTTTCTTACTAACATTCAGAGTCCATTTGAATTGACTTATGTCGTTTTAACGCAAAGAGTCTGCTCTTTCAGAATGTGTCTTTAACTAAAAATCCATGTCTGGCGACTTTTTGTTGGTTTTGTGATGTAGGGTCACAATTGTATTTTCTTAGATAATAATAAAGTCACATTACGATTTCAGCGTGTGAAGAAAAACAACACAAATGACGAACTCAAAATATGTAGAGATCTGGTACCAAGAAACACATTATTATCGAACTAACACGTGACTCATGTTTGAAGTTAACAAGAAAGAAAAAATAAATGGGTAAAAGTAAGAGGGTAAAGGAAAACATAAGCAACTTTGAAATCCCTGCGTGAAAGGGTGTGTACTGTTCTGGTCGAGGTGAGGATTTAGCTTTTAACGTTTTGCGAGATATTCGAGATATTCAGAAACCACTCTATGATATGTCAAAGAGCATGCAAATGTAAGAGGCATCAAAAGTTTATTCGATGAAAATTGGTTTTGAAATGGCTGAGATATCCAAAAACAATGTGAAACAAAGAGATCCTATAAAGTTGTGGCATGTCGCCTTTTATTATTAGCACTTTTTTGGGGATATCTCAGCCATTTGGAAATCAATTTTCATCAAATAAACGTTGAATCCTTCTTAAAATTACATGTTCTTTCATATTTCATAAGAGGCTTTTCATTATCTCACCTAGGAATGTTCAAAACATGAATCCTCACCTCAACCAGTACTGTACAGTCCCTTTAAGTTTAGTGACTTACGCAAGACATTCGTGAAATCTACATTCTTATGCTTTGTTGATTTCTCAGTATATTACGGCAAACTTTACAGTTGTTTCGAGTGGCACTTGAAACGTACAAAAATGTAATTAATGTTTGAATACAGACATTTTGGACTACACATTAAGGATCAGTCTGCAGAACATTGGTTACAGTGCATTTATGTGTGTTGATTTGTGATGCTGATAAAACAGGTATATGTGTGTGCGTAAATACGTTGCTTCAAATACCAGTTCCAATCTTATGACACACTGATTACTCCTGACGATTTTGTATCTACCACTGATGACGACACTTCCTCGCCCTTCAGTCCCAGTTTTTGTCTCCAGAGGGCGATGTTTCGCTTGTTGAATCCAAACACCAGCAGGAGAAAGACACCCTGTAGGGAGTTGACCACTGTAAATACATACCAGAGCTCCGGGATGTTGGCGTAATTACAGATGTATGCCAGGACCCATGTGAACCCCATAACTCCAGAGAGCTGTAAGGGTCAAATTGACGATCAGAAAATCGCAAAATGATGATATTCATGAAAATGATGATACTTGAATTTGCAACCATTGACTCATTCAGCCACATTCATGTTGCATTAATCATCATGATAACCTGATAACGTTTTGACACTTGAAAACTCTTTATTAATAGCACGATCTATCAATGTGATGCATTATCACGACGCAATACAGGATAATCCCAGGGGACCAGATTATTGAAAAAGTTGTAATTGGTTGGTTTATCATGCAAAAGGATGTTTTGAAAGGGAGCAATCACGTAAAAAGTAGGGAATACAAATAAGAAACACAAGAGTTTGGTCGCAAAATGGACTATGCGCATCCCAACGTATAAGTCCATCATATCAAGAGCAAAATAACACCTTTCAACTGACACTTAACTTGTAACAAAACATGAAATATTCTTTTAATTTGGATACTGAATAGCATCTTTAATCGCAAATATCTTAACTTATCGATAATAGGGTTAAAGGAATGGTATAGTGTTGGTGAGGATGATGATTGAGCTTGTAACTTTTTGCAAATACTATGAAATCAGTTATGGACTGTTACAGAACAAACCATTTTAAGAGGAATTAAAAATTACTTTGATGAAAATCAGTTTTGAAATGTCTGATATATCTTAAAACAAAGTAAAACAAAGATACTCGATTAAAAACTTGAGTCCCATGTCCTTTTGAAAGTCAGTATGATATAACGGAGTAAAAGAGATGGTATAGTTTTGGGTAAGACTGAGCTTCAGATTTCTAACATTTTTGGTGAAATAATGAAAAATTCATATAAAATAGTGTGAAAGACCATGTAATTCAAACAGGAACTGAAATAGTTGAGAGATTCCAAAACAAATGACCATGACAAAGACTGTTCGGTTACACTTTTGTTTCTTTGTCATTTCAAAGAATATTACAGCTCATACCTACATAGGCCTATGTAGATATCAACAAATTTAGATTGTAAGTGGACAGGAATTCGGATATTTGCGAACCTTAATGTACAAAGACAGTTCCTCCTTCGCCTTTTCGATGTTAAATCTGTCTTTGAGTGCTGTTTCCGACGCTTTCTTGGTCAGTCGGATGCCAACTACGGTGTCTGTAAAGAGCACCGCGTTGCAAAACAAGACAATCGCCAGGGGCACCCCACACCCGTACACGCTGGCGTTGCCTCTAGGGAGTGCACACACGCCGTCCTTCCCGTAGCCAACTTCGAATGTGGTGCAGCGGCACAGGTCCAAGGCGAGGAAGATGCCAACGATGACGGCAGGAGCGCCCCAGGCGTACAGGGAGTAGCAGATGAAATGCCGCAGCGAGCTAGCAGTTCCCACCTGAATTTTAGCTCTGGAACCAAACGTGCGACAAAGGTCGATGGACAAGACATTCATCCAGAAGAATATGGCAAGCCAGAGGAAGTGGGAAATGACGGCAAGAGTCTTGCAAAATGTATCCTCTTCACTCGTTATTTCACTCAGAAAGATAGACAGAAATACGACAAGCAATGACAGACAGAGTGAGAGAATAGATTTTCCAGCCACGTTTCTCAGTCTGGGAAAAACGATGTACGTCGCGATGACAACCAATAGGGACAGAATTGAGAGAGACGTGCCCACGTAAGAAATTATATCAAGTCCCTCCGGCAGGTCACTCTGGGCTATCCCAATCTTCTGGCTGCAATACCACGCGGATCCGTTCGCCATTACTCTGAATTCACTGGCATCAATAAGCTGGCTTTCTGAAGCCAACCTCAGCGAGAGCAATCCGCTGTCCGCAGTAACTATCTCAAAATCATCTGCTCTGAACAACTGGTTTCTGTCGCAGGGCAATGTTTCTGCTGCAGGACATTTCGTCGTTCCATTTTCGTAATGTACAATGGCACTACCGTTTGCATACAGTGCCCTTGTTCTGAAGGGCTCCAAGACCGTAGTGTTCGTTGTCTGTAGATCCACAGGAGCTACGTCAGAGCAGTTCCATCCTGCTGGAGCCTCTAAGACCAACTCGTACACTGATATGTTTCCTAACGACGGAGATGTGAAACAAGGTGTGTCAGTCCAGTTTGACTTGAATGGTAGTCTACCCACAACCTCTGAAATAGTCAGGGCGGTGAAATTGGACACGTAATCATAACAAATTTGGCACTTGAATACCTCATCACTCGACCGACACTGATTAAAAGATTCGTTTCTCATGATTTCTCCATAGAGACCGCAGGAAATCTGCGAAATCGATACCGCCTCAGGTTGAAATACCAGGAAGGATTCAAAGGATAGCATACTCATGACATCGACTAGGTGTAGCGTGAGTTCGTCGATAGAATCGATAGACGTGTTGAAGAAGTGAGAAATATCGTGAATCGTGTACAATCCAAAGCAAGTTCGAACAACTTCATCCGTGTCCGTGAATTCGCACCTGTCGCTAATGTCATTGTAAGTAAACCCAGGCCAGCAGAATACAGCTTGGCACGTGCTTGTCACTGGATCGAAAGCTTCGTTAGATGCACATGAAGATGCCAAGGTAGAAAGCTCGTTTGAATTGAATAGGGAAAAGGTTGCTATTCCGTCGGGAGTTCCAGCAGTATCTTGAATGTCGTAAGTACCACAGTAATGCATGTGATCCCGACATACATCATGGCCATTACAGTATGCGCACGCCATATTTTGGTATACAAGCCCCATGATTTTGACAGGTGCGAAATAGGAGGGACATGCTACATCGACCCCAGAACTTGTGGAGAAACTTAAAGCGCACATGGTAACATCGGAGATATGACATTCCCGTGGTAGAATATTGTCCGGTATATCTTCAGGGGGTTGATAAACAGCAAAGCAGTCTTGTATGTCATGTAACATTGCACTGGACGCTTCATAATCCCAGCTTGATCTCTGATCTAGAAATATGTTTATTCTGCATCCCCACACAACACGCCACGGTTCTATTTCAAGATAGGATCTTTTGTGACACAGGGCGCAGTACACGTTCCGGAAATGGCCGATGCTTCGCACCGTCACGGGAGTGGTGAAATGTTTGTCCTCAGAGTTGGGATTTTCGCAGTTGACGCGGAGACGGCTTCCCTGCGGGACTTCGTCCGGGCAACGGGATATCAGCTGATACAAGCGATTAAATGTCCGGATGTTGACAAGTTCCACGCAAGACATGTACGGGATGTAATCGTCTTCCCAAGCCATTTTCTCGGGGCGGGGATCGTCTGGGAATGGGAATGATTGCCAAAACGCCTCGACTTCATCTACGTCTGCGCAGCACTCTTTGTATTTGAAGCAGTCTTTGTCGCACTTACAGGGGCGTGTCCTCCAACTGACAGAACAGGACTGATTGTTGAATCCATTGCTACACATTTTGGGAAGAGGAAGTTCGGTGCCGTTTTCCGTGCACACAATCGTATCTAAGAGTTGGGGGAGGGGGGGGGGGGGGTAAACGAAAAAGTTATGACCTTCGATTATTAAAACACAATCTGTGTATGTGTGCAAATACAGCATCAAAGACAATCAAAAAAGAATCAAGGTTATTTGTTGACTGATGTGTTCAGGTTTCCAACTTTGAATAATTTAAACTACAAGGCCGTTGGCACCTACATGGTACACTGTACCAGCTTTATTTGGTATTGCAATAATACGAAGTCATAAAAACAAAACAAAACATTAAAAAAGAAAGATGCTTAAAAAGTAAATGTGTCCCGCAGACAGTAGAGTTAGGTTTTAAAAACTGGGTGTATTTCAATCTTCTTTGAATGTGCAAAGTTACTTTGTACTTTACTTTGTATACATGCAAGTGTCATATTGTATACTTTCGTCGGAAATGACCTAAAATTAAATGAAAAATAAATTATTCTGTGAACACTTTATAAAAATGGTAATAATTGACTGCACGGCTTGATTCGTCAAAGGTTTTTCGGTTTTTGCTTTGTTACGCATCTGAACTGTAACATACAGGTAAGCACGAGATGTTTAAAATTTTTATATCACAATATCGCCAAATGTACCACTGTTATGCACCTTACATTTAGAGGAATTACCTTGTCAAGCAGATCTATGAGTGGATGCAGCATTTTTTTTTTCTTATTCAGAATCACACTAATTCACATATACCTAGATATTCGTTAGTCTACAAATTAAAAAGGGTTTATTATTCTGAAGGTTAGATAATTCGATAATGAAAGAAGTTTTGTCAATCCGGATGTAATTTAATTTCAGAAAGGAGTTAGGTTTGTTAATCAGAAAATGAACAGAAGGTGACCAGGCCTACTATTATAAAAGAACCTAATTCGGAATTACGAACCTTACTATGCTTTGCTATGGATTAACAACCCTTAAAAAAATCCCGAACTATTGCCAATGGCAATGCGCCTTACCGCTCAGTTTGTAACAATAGTTGATGATTTCAATACCCAGCAAACACATAACGTTTTCAGAACCTTTCCTCAGGTTTTTAGAGGTCCCGTACCTCTTCGTATGAAATTGAAGATTTTAAAATGAACATAACGTTAGGACTTAGCATTTGCCAAGTTTTTTTTTTTTTTTTAAGAAAAACGTTTTAAAAAGTCAATGGACGTTTCAATTTTTTTATCATGTCTGCTACGTCTTCGTCATTTATAAACGTCCACAAAACGTTTTCATTATGTCTGCTACGTCGACTTCGTCCTCAATAAACATTTTGAAAACCTTTAAAAACATTTTACTTGGTCCGCTATATCTTCGTCATTGGTTTCTTTCTCATGAATATTCATGCATGTTCATAAATATTAAAATAAGAAAATCGAAAATTTGAAAACTTGTGGAAATAGGTAAAAGACATTGAAGTCAATAGTATCTATACTGGGTTCAATCTTTCTGTGTTAAAAATTGCACCTACATTATTTTTCAGTATTTACAATTTCAAATTGTGTTATGAAGAGTTATTTTCATATTCTAATAGGCCTAATTACGGTATGTGTGATTTAATTTTAGTAACTATGTCTTCATGCAATAAAACATTTTTAAGGGTATAAAAGAACGTGATACAGATACACCAACTGGGAATAGGATGTGTAGGCATAGGTGGCAGGACATCAGGAACAGGTAGGGATAGGATTATAAAGGATTAGGATTAGGGTACTTTAATCCCAGATTGTGCCTGTATAATCTCTTAGTGTACTTACCGTTTATGCGTTTAGATGTTCTTAAAAGGTTTTCTTTACGCTCTTAAACGGATATGAAAGGTCCTCCAAACGTTCTGGAAATGGTCGAACGACTTTTTAAGACGTTCTAAAACATTTTTTGAACATTCTAGACGGTTTTCCAAGGTTTTCTGGATGTCCACAGAGGATTTTGAATATTTCTAACAGTTTTCATAACGTCAATAATATAACATGTTTCTGTACTTCAAACGCTTAAAAATCATTTCTATAACGTTGATTCGATACGTTTTGAATATGTCGAAAACCATTCACAAAAGACGTTCTGAAAATGTTTTCGACGAAAAATGTCCAAACAACAAACTTGGAACGTTTCAAGAACGTCCAGAAAAGTCTAAATTTAATCTAGGTATTGATTGATAACTATCAGTCGTTCAAAGCTGGTTTACAAGGAACTTGTTCGTCGCCACAAAATATTGTTTCACATTTCAGTGTTGAATTGATTACAGACGTTAGGAGTTAATGTTCTATATTTGTTCCATATGATATTGGATCATAAGTTAAAAGTTACAGCGATACGTCAATGAATTGCAGGTTTATGTCAGTGAAATATAAGGGATTTCAGGGACTCTTCACAGCCGCATGATAATATACAAATGATGCACAGGATAGAGTGTGTTAGTGAAGGTGCGGCGCGCTCGAGAGTATTGACAATGGTGCGACATGCGCGAGGCGCAGCCGAGTGCATGCTTGCAACCGTTGTCAATACTCGAGAGTGCGCCGCACCTTCACTAACGCCACGAAATAATCCTGTGCATCATTTGTTTTATAAAATGGGTCGAAAACTAACAGCATTATTCACGTACCTTTGTGGGTCAATACCAGTCAGCTACATGTAGCACTCGCTCAAAAGTCAAGATGTCCGAAGATGTTCGTCCCAAACATTTACGCACGTCGCACTCGGAAATCCCGCACATAAGTACTGTACGTACGTATAAGAGTATACGTACGCCACGTGTTATGCACAAGAAAGGCCGCCGGCTGTTGTGGCAGCCCGCGGCCCGAACTAGAAGTTGTTTACAGGATTGACAGCGCGTATAGTAGCGCGTGACGCACTTGTAACAACTGATTGAGTGCGCACTGCTAGTGTAAACATTGTGACGTACGTCAGGCCAGGGAGGTGGAAGAGAGACTCTTCTTAGTGCATTTACTGAGAAATTAATGCACGCACACGTGACTCATTTCAGCGCTTCCAATTGGCTACATTCTTGAACCCATTTTATAATGTGTACTATTTTCGCGTTTGTTTTTGTACGCGCAATGCATGTTGGTATGAGGAGAAAAGAATAATTATAATACACAGCCACGCTATTGACCGATTCTGTGACGCGCCATTAGTGCGGTGTCTCACCCGACCCCCCCCCCCCCCCCTACATTAGCACGCGCATGGAATGAAAAACTGATGCATGGTTGTTTTAGCCAATAGGCGTCTCGTATTGAGTGCGCGAATGCTTGCTAAATGCGTGAACCTTTGTTACAAGTGCGTGATAAACAGGTTGGGAGGGGGGGGGGGAGAGAGCTGGGACACCGCAATTTGAGCTAATGGCTGCGCCCAGTGCCTCAAATTGTCTGCTGCCCTCAACGAACCCGAATCGGTTACAGTTTAAACGGTCGCAGGCCTTCAGAATAATATTTGATTAGTTACAGAGGAGGAAACGGGGGATTGCCTGTTCAGTCATATTTTCAAAATATGTCTGTTCTTCCACAGGGTCCCGAATTTACGATACAATACAAAAATAATACAATGTATACACAAAACATAAGAAAAATAATGAAAATCATGTACCGAACTGATACAGTAAGAGTCAATAATAGAGATAGGTAGAGAAAAGCAGAGCAAGGAAAATAAAAAGAGGAGAACAAACTTACAAAAGAAAAGGCAAGACTCATATACCCCCCTCCCCCCCCCCCCCAAAAAAAAAAAAAAAAAAAAATGGCTGTTACATTTGGTACTTCATTGAGTCCTTTTTTTTTACCAGTTGATTAACAAACATCTTGGTTAAGGTAAGTTTCTGTGTTTCGGCATCAGAAATCATACAAATCAAATTTCCTTTCCAACTATGTGCGGAAAAAACAACATTATTCTTTTCTACTGAAAATCACACACTGGAGGGGAAAGAATACAGTCATGCCTAATTCCGTTATAATGAACAAGGTTATAAAGAAAATGATGCAAAAATTCATATTCAAAATTTCAACTCTACAATTTTGACTGTTTCGTTTGTTCTGTTAAAGGGAAACTTCGATATAAGAAAACTGCAGGCCCCAAAGAATTCGTTATAATGGGAGTCCACTGTCGTATGAAGTGCATGTATTACCACAATATACAAGTTCTGCAAGACGTACCCACTCTATATTGCATTTCTACTTACCGGAAAACTCAACGACATATCCCTCAATGAACGCACTTCCTGCCCCGAAATATAGGAGCAAGATAGCTACGATAACGGCCATCGTAACTGTAATCAAATCCGTCGAATTTCAGCTTTCGAACTGTCACATTGGACTACAACGCAGCCAACAAGCCAAGGTTCATTCTCATGTAGTGTCAACGATGTGCAGTGGTGGACGAATGCGATGTAGCAGGTAGATTGAGGCTTTTATATCCTACTTTCATAAAGTTGATTGCGCGAGAAGTCAAAGTCCCTCTGGACAGCTTTCTGCTATGTTCCCCCTTCATGTATACTGGTGAGCTTTCGCAAGCACGACGCGGCCGGTAGTCAGTGGTAGTTGAGCGTGCTGTGTGCAAAATTTTGTTCCTGCGTACGACCAAATCCGAGATACCTTCCTTCCTGGTGAAAATTAGGAGAACGGTTTTCGTCCAAAATAGCGTCCGGTCCCATTGTCAGGCAGGATTGAGCCAGCCAGCCAGCCAATCAGCGATCTTGTCGCTGCGCCTCCGTCCATGCAGAAAAGCGAAACTGCTTGGATATAAGGGGACAGGAGTGCGAGTGTAGCAGTACATTTTGATGTTTCAATTGTTAATAAACAGTTTGCCTATATAGAAAGGTATCATTTAAATAAACTTCTTGTATTAATTCCTGCACTGAATATTATAAACGCTATCTGTTGAGCAATCAAACAGAAAAAAAAAACCAACCATACACATGAGGGTGTACATAAGGGGCATTTCTCCTCCCAAACGAAGATGATTTTGTTTGTTCAGACCTGAAATTCAGCGATCTGGTGCAAACTTTTGGTGCAATACATCTGTATTTGAATTTTTTGCAGCCTACTCCCAAAAATAATAATTCAACAAATAGGTTTTTTTTTTCCCCCCCGGTGAAATGTTAATGGCTCTTATCCCGAATGTGCATCATCTCTGTGTATGTATAAAGTATAGTGAGGTAGAGCTTAGGGAGAGGATGTGGGAGGGGATACCTCTTCCCCGACGGAGATTTTGAGTTTTTAGACTTGAAATAAAGCGATCTGAAGCACACTTTTTTGTGGAAAATCCGGAAAATGTCTTTCCCCATAATGTAATAAGTCTATAAAAGGGACAAGGCAATGAGAGGGTAGCAAGATACCTCTCCCATATTCGATTATATTTTCTTTCCGCCTTCCAAATCCCCGTCAAAATCTTTGGGGCCGCCCCCCCCCCCCCCCCCCCCCTTGCATACGCCATTGGGAAATGGTTAATTGTTTATTGAAAGGAGATAATATCCCCCTCCCCCACGACAGAACTTTTGCATTTTTTTTAAATTGTGACAGATTTCATGCACACTTTCGACGAAACATGTGTCAATCTGTCAATCTATAGGTGTATTAAGTCCATGGAAAATAGACCGAACGGGAGGTGTGGGAAGTTGTATCCCCCTCCCACACGACAGAGACTTTGCTTTTTTAGAATTGAAATTCAGCAACCTGCCATCTAGTGCACACTTTTGGTGAAATAATTGGACAGATTTCTAACCCCCCCCCAAAAAAAAAAAGCAAGAAAGTTTTTTTCATCTCGGGAATCTTTATTATGTGGGGTAGGGCAGATAATATGGTGCGCTTGCCCCTCGAACATTATTTTATGGAGGCAACTTTTTTCTGTCAAAAAGTAAGAAAATCGTCTCATCTCACTAATCATTAATTATGGGGGGCAAAATAATAGTATGCTTGCCCTTCCAATATCTTAATGGGGGTTAACTTTTTCCGGCAAAAGGCAAGAAAATCTTCTCGTCTCTAGAATTATTGGGGGGGGGGGGGCTGGGCAAAGTGATATACTTGTCCCTCCATTTTTTTTTTTTTTTCTGAGGATAAGGCCCGCACTTTGGCTCGCATTATCAATATGAATTGGTCAGAAGTAACGTGCTGTACATAGATCCTACATACTTGTAAGTAGCATAAGTACATGCAAACGTGTATACGTGTCATGCTCCGTACCGTATATGTGACCATGCATCACAAAACAAACAGAAAGTCGCCAGACATGCAATTTAAGTTAAGAGCACATCCTGAAAGAGCAGACTTTAAGCTTTAAAATGATGTATAAATCAAACCAAAATTTGATGGACTCTCCTAACCTATCTAATTGGAAAGAAGGCACACACTCAGGAAAAGTGTGAACTGAGAAAAGAGGCTCTGAAGTACAGTGTCCATTCAAGCGCTTAATCTTTACCAAGCCGTGCTGGCTGTGTGATGAATGGGACAAACACAGGATGTAAACCACTAGAGCAACAACAATGAAAAGATTGTCAGATTAAGCTGTAATTAAGTATATGCTTGATTTACACATTCTGTTCCTAATTAATGCCAACTTTCAAAGCAGTAGCATTATCCATTCAAAAGTTATGGGAGTTGAAAGTGAGGAGATTGTGGATTGTGATTTTAAAGAAATGAAAAGGGGACTCCAAAGGCACACTTAATCACACTATTCTGCCAAAAATTGTTCGAGATAAACTGCTGAAAAACATACTTTTCTGCCCGTTCTGTGATCCCAAATTTAAGCATAGTGTAGAAGAAGACTTGAAGAGTTTGTTCGCAAAAACCGATAAGTCCATATTTGCCAAATGGAGATATTTGCGATTAAAGGTCAAGAAAAATAAAGAGAACAATAAGAAAACATTTTGCTTCTTTTGACCATAACTTCAAAAATGTACCTTTATTCTAGTAGTGACCAGTATATCATATTTAAAAGGTATTATTTTGTACTTTATGACAGAGACCTTACTTAAAAATCTTCAAAAATGGACTTATCGGTTTTTGCGAACAAACTCTTTACTTGCTCTTTTAGAAAATATAAAAAAGTCAAAATCGGCTCGGTTGACCCAATTCACCTATTTTCAGTCCTCACACAAAATCAGTGTGTGCGACTTTTTGTTCGTTTTGTGATGCACATAACACTACGGATGTACAGTACGGTCGATAAATAGTAAACACTGTAGAATACTCGTAGATTTGTATAAAATCATTGCTGACATCGTCAAGGATGAGAATTTTTTTGCCCACGATTTTGTTGTCCCAGGTGCAAAATAAAAAAAGGTAAAAAAAAGGTTAACCCCCCCCCAAAAAAAAAAAAAGAACCCAAACAAACAAACAAACAAACAAACAAATAAGAATAATTATTCAGCCGTCCGGCGTTGAGGTCGCTCGCAGACTGAAGTGGTGATTTTTTTTTTTTTTTTTTTTTTTTTTTGGGGGGGGGGGGGGGGTCTGAAGGGGGGTGCGTCCGCACCCAACGCACTCCCCCCCCCCCCGGTGAAGCCCATGAAAGGTCTAATGTTCAACATGGTTTACTGTCTCATACTCAAAACCAACTTTTCCTATGATTACATCGTTCCAGAGGACAGCTTGTTTATGGTCATTGCACATAGCGCTTTCTATAACTCACAGAAGTTTAAAGCCAAAAGTCGGGAATATTGGCAAAAGTGACATTTGAAAATCGATGTGACAATGAGAGCATATCGCTATGCAATTTTATACGTCCTTAATATACGTGTGTATACATCCATAGACCTACTATTACCTACATATACCGTCAATATCAGTTTCCACGGCAACGTGATTAACGCGTGTCCGTCTGCCCGTATTGCAGTGCAATCTAATAAGGGTAACCTTTGTTACAATATAAGAAAAATTTCTAATTTCCGTTGATCAATAAACTTCGCGCAACAAAAAAATGGCTATCACATATACATAGAAGAAAAACTTCACGAAATGATATATTCTATTGCTGATTTATTCATGCGCGAGCATTCAGATCGACAGAAGTTTTTAAAGGGTAACTCAGGGGGATTTATCCTGTGTGGTTACGTGGTCTTTTGCTCCCTCAATAAATGTTAGTAATAATTGTGTAACCTTTTTGAATGTGTTGCACTCTTTTTCTGATAAGATATAACATTTTTTTCCCTTCCTGATAAAGACATTATGTTTGAAACATATAAGCCCTGACCCCTGAAATACATGTCGTGGCCCAAAATGGAAGGAAATTAGGATTTCATTTTGAATTTTATTTGCGCGATCAGTCAAACAAAATACAAGTTAGTTATGTTTTTTTCTATAAGCTGACATCATTATGTGATAATAACCTAAAATAGCACTAATACACGATTTTTCTTACATATTGATGTCAGCTAATACGTATATCTCTCTCTCTCTCTCTCTCTCTCTTTCTCTCTCTCGATATATATACATATATATGATTATATAATTATAATGACCGTGCACCTCAAAACGAACATAAAGTCGCACACACTGATTTTGCGTGAGGACTGAAAATAAGTGAAATGGGTCAACCTAGCCGAACTTGACTTTTTTATATTTCTGAAAGAGCGGGTCTTCTTTTACATCATGCTAAAATTTGGTATCATAAAACGGGCAGGAAAGTGTGTTTTTTTAGCAGTTTATCTCGAACGTTTTTGTATAGAATAGTGTGATTAGGTGTGTCTAGAATCCCTTTTTCATTTTTGAAAAAAATTCTTGTCCACACTCTTCACTTTCAACTCTAATAACTTTTGAAAGGAAAGTGCTACTGCTTTGAAAGTTGGCATCAATTATGGGGAGACTGTGTTAATGAGGCATGCTTAATTTCATTTTAATCTAATAATCTCTTCATTGTTGTTACTCTGGTGGTTTACTTCCTGTTTTTTTTTTTTGTCCCATTCATCGCACAGCCAGCACGGTTTGGTAAAGATTAAGCGCTTGAATAGACACTGTACTTCAGAGCCTCTTTTCTCAGTTGACACTTTTCCTGAGTTTGTGCATTCTTTCCAATATTAGGGGAAAGGTTAGGGAAGTCCATTTGATTTGAGTTATACATCATTTTAAAGCTTAAAATCTGCTCTTTCAGAATATGGTCTTAACTAAAAATTCATGTCTCATGGCGACATTTTGTTTGTTTTGAGGTGCAGAGTCACATATACTCTCTAAAAAATCGAGTGAAAATATTCACTCTTGAAGGAGTGAATGCAAAAAAGAGTGAATTTAGAGTGAAATAGGAGTGAATTTCGAGTGAAAACGTTCACTTTCACTCATTTTGGATTGCCCTCAAGGATCACTCGAAGATTTTGGAGTGATCCCTGACGTTACTCTAAAACGAGTGAAAATGAACATTTTCACTCGAAATTCACTCCAATTTCACTCAAAATTCACTCTTTTTTGTATTCACTCCTTCAAGAGTGAACATTTTCACTCGTTTTTTTTTTTTTTTTTTTTTTTTTTTTTTAGAGAGATGTGACCGTGCACCTCAAAACGAACATAAAATCGCACACATTGATTTTACGTGAGGACTGAAAATAAGTGAAATGGGTCAACCTAGCCGAACTTGACTTTTCCATATTTTCTGAAAGAGCGGGTCTTCTTTTACATTATGCTAAAATTTGGGATCATAAAACGGGCAGGAAAGTGTTTTTTTTTTTTAGCAGTTGATCTCGAACATTTTTGGTAGAATAGTGTGATTAGGTGTGTCTTTAGAACCTCTTTTCATTTCCGAAAAACCTTGTCCACACTCTTCACTTTCAACTCTAATAACCTTTGAAAGGATAGTGCTACTGCTTTGAAAGTTTGCATTAATTATGGACCGAATGTGTTAATGAGGCATGCTTAATTTCAGTCTAATTTGATAATCCCTTCATTGTTGTTACTCTGGTGGTTTACTTCCTGTTTTTTGTCCCATCCATCGCACAGCCAACACGGTTTGGTATTAAAGATTAAGCGCTTGAATAGACACTGTACTTCAGAGCCTCTTTTCTCAGTTCACATTTTTCCTGAGTTTGTGCTTTCTTTCCAATATTTAGATAGGTTAAGAGAGTCCATTTGATTTGAGTTATACATCATTTTAAAGCTTCAAGTCTGCTCTTTCAGAATCTGGTCTTAACTTAAAATTCATGTCTGGCGACCTTTTGTTAGTTTTGAGGTGCAGGGTCACATATAACATGTTGATAAGGTAGTCCACGTGTTGGCAAGATAAAAAGATAAGTAACAAAACTGCAACAAAGTTTATGCTGTACTCACCAACGATTTATTTCTTCACACAAATGTTCGAGCGTCTCGCCGCCCTGTTATACCTTGTGTTGGAAGCATTACATTTCATGGTACAGAATACCGACAGAGTGGTGTTTTCACGTACTATAATATATTATTCTCGTTCTTGTCTGTTTTGGTTATGATGAAAGAGAAAATTGCGAAGAATTTTCAATATTAACACAAAAGCGAATGCAACTACCCCCTCTCCATATATGTATGCATGTATGTATGTATGTATGTATGTATGTATGTATGTATGTATGTATGTATGTATGTAGGTATGTATGTATGTCGGCCCTATGTATATAAGACTGCGGTATTTAACCCATCACTGTACGGGAACCTGGTGGCCTGCGTGTTAAGTCTATGGGCATGTCAGAATTAGGTGATCCGAGTATCCTCTCGGATCACCTTCTGTATCTGTACGGATTCTTTCTTCTTCTTCTTCTTCTTCTTTCTTTATTTCTCCCCAAAAGTTGTGCAGAGGTTAGCTCAGAAAGTGCTATGCCTATTAAGTTCAAACTTATACCATGTATGTATCGTGTCCCAAAGACGGCAATCGAACTAGAATCAAAGTGATCAGTCGACCGTGACGTCACTATGACGTCATTATATGAAAACACATTTTCATTCATATCTCATTATTGGAATGGAATTTTTCAATCAAATTTACGTCACATATAGTTCAAGTCAAGCGCATTATACTCATATTATCAAAATTCATATTTACCGTTAAAACGTGCGCGTACGCGCGCGTTGAAATATTTGTACACTCCAATCGAGCTCAATTTTTTTTTGCACACGTTTCAGACCATTTGGAGAATTTTTTGAAAAAATTTAAAAAATCGGACGGACGCGTACGCGCGCGCACATATACGCACGCACAGCTCATATGCAATAGAAATTTCCCGTTTTTTCACTTTGATCAAATGTCTGAAATGTCAAGGAATATTTATACCAAGTTTCAAGTCAATCCGACTCAATATGACGTCACACGGGCCCGTCAAAGTTGAAATTCCGCGCGCGCGTCAATGGCGATATACTGGGCAACAATGCCAAAAAACCGCCAATTTTAAATCCGATTTTACTCGTCAGGATGGACGGTGACCCCCTACTTTCTTTACATATTTTGAAAGCTGATGAGTTGTACATGTCATTTCATGGGTTGGCGATACTGAAAAAATGATTAAAAGATATCAAATTTCTAAATAAAGTAAAAAAAGTAAATTTTCAAAATGACGTCATCAAATTTCAAGTTCACTCGAGCGTATCTCACTTATCCTTTGCCAATTTTCACCCAGTTTTCAGTATGTTGTAGCTTATTAAATGTACTTTCATAAGTGTAATTACACAGTTTTGATTTAATGACGGCATCACCTCGAAAAAATGTATTGAAGGTAACCTTGTCAAATTTGACCAGTTTACGTGTAATCTCTATGGGAGTGCAATTTTTATGAAAATGAAAATTGACATGACTATCTTTATCGAGCACTAGCTCACTTATGCTTCGGTGAATTTCTCTAAGATTTTAATATGTTGTAGCTGAGACGTAGAGCTATCGTAGGTGTGCCCTTCGTTTTTTCATACGTTGTCGGAATCACGTGAAAAAAACTTGGTTGAAAATAAAGCGTATCTTCGATGCATTGGAAAATTTCTTTCTTTCTGCAACTTTCTGTGCAATAACTCAAGAAAAACATACCCTATCACCACCATATTTTGCATATGTTTAGTTCATGTCACGAACATTATTTCACAAAATAACAACTACTTGATCAGACGCCATCTTGGGTATGTAAATCAGGGTCAAAGGTCATAAATGTTTCATCCTGTATCTTGGTAAATATATGTCCTATCTTTCTCATATTTTGCACACGTAAAGACCATGTTACAAGGATCATTTCACAAAATAACCACTAATTGCTCAGATGCCATCTTGGGTGTGCAAAGTGGGGTCAAAGGTCATATGTACTTCTTTCTCAATCTTCGCTATTACGTGTTATCTCTATGGGAGGGAGTTTTTCTAGATGTGAAAATTGACATGACTATCTTTATCAAGCACTATCTCACTTATGCTTCAGTGAATTTCTCCTAGATTTTAATATGCTGTAGCTGAAACTTTGTTGTATCATATAAGTGCCCTTTGTTTTTCACACGATGTCGGTATCACGTCAAAATACTTGGTTAAAATTAAAGCTCATCAACGGTGTATTGAAATATTTCTTTCTTTGCGCAACTTTCTTTGCAAAAACTCAAGAAAAACATGCTCTATCACAACCATATTTTGCACAT
This sequence comes from Diadema setosum, assembly GCF_964275005.1. Classification (NCBI taxonomy): domain Eukaryota; kingdom Metazoa; phylum Echinodermata; class Echinoidea; order Diadematoida; family Diadematidae; genus Diadema; species Diadema setosum. The sequence continues at coordinate 22,095,527 of NC_092700.1, read as the reverse complement.
GTTTAGTTCGTGTCACCTACATTGTTTCATAAAATAACGACTTCTTGATCAGACGCCATCTTGGGTATGTAAATAAGGGTCAAAGGTCATAACTGTTTCATCTTGTATCTTGGTGAATACCTGTCCTATCTTTCCCATATTTTGCACATTTATAGACGATGTCGCAAGAATCATTTCACAAATTAACCACTTTTTCCTCAGGTGCCATCTTGGGAGTGTAAAGGTGGGTCAAAGGTCATATGTATTTGTTGCTGTATCTTCGTTATCTAGTGTATACAGAATTTAGTACCAAGGATGGCAGATATGACTCCCTTTTCTAAATGAGAATCCAAACATCACACGGCCAATGTCTCTAAACACAGATGAAACCTGTATGGTCATGCGTATTGCGATCAGGACTCGAATCATTGAAAAAAAAAAATGGGATCACCTTAATTTGTCAGTAATGACAAATTACAATCTCTAGTTCAGTATGGAATGGGTTAAAATGAGGATGTTTGATATATCACATAGTTTTTTTATGTGGGTTTTTGACCATTCTGTACTGCATTGAACATTGCCACGATATCTTATCCAGAAACGCTTAGGAGGTACTAAAATAAAAATCTACTCCCCCTCCCACCCCCCCCCCCCATTTCTCCCGGAAAATAGGTACAGGAAATTTGAAATGCAGCTGTTGTATAGCACGGCGTATAGAATAAGTAGTGATCAAGCTTAACCGAGCAAAATCAGTTGTAGGCCTATATTCTGTTCTCCCCATTATTGTGTCCAAGTATAAAGACATGTGTACAAGGGCCTTGGCCAACTCGTCCAATAACAATATGGACGTTACAGCTTTGCCGAAGGTAATCCTTTACGTCACAAAGTTTGATGTTGTCAGTTTTTTCTACTTTTTTTTTTTTAAATAATGGTTGTATATAGTCTGGATCATCATCGGTCGAACGGCAAGAAGACACCGAACACCATCATGGCTGTCCTAAACGGCCTGCTCGTCCTCAGCATGTTCTGGGTCATCCTAGGTCATTCCTGCCAGTTCATTCTCGGCTTCGTCTGTGAGTATATCGACGTCAACGATCACTAAAATCATGTCATCATTTATGTTCACTTTTACATATAGTTCTATGATACTTAGGTCACAGATTCGTTTCAATTAATGTCAAGTGTGATATCCACATTACATTGCTTTAGTACTCTTTACCGGGCTCAGAGACTTCTCAAAAGGATTTGAGGGTATATAGGACTTTATCAAGACAAGTTTATTCTTTTGCGTCTCTTTCCCGTTATTCAAATATCAGTATATCACATTCTTGTGACTTGGCAGACGTGACACCAAAATTGCTGCTTCCAGCAAATTGTGTCTCAATCAACTGCCAAAGAATGGGTTAAGACGGGACCATAATAAAAAAAAAAAAAAGACCCCTCACCATCTCCCCACCGCAAACGATTTAGCTTCTTCGTCCATGTTATCTGGTAAAACACTTTCCAGTTAATAAGTAATTAATGATTCTGTTCTAAACAAGTCGTTAAATACTCCCTCATTCCGAATGGTGTACTTTTTTTTTCATCTTATCAATCGTCGTCAGAACAACATCCTCATTTATTGCGAACTCGGGATTAAAGATACTGTTTTTAGTATGATTCATTTGGAATGTACAACTGTATTAACTATGTGTTGTTTTGAATCATTCCAAGAGCTCGACACCCACTCGTCACACGGCCAACAAGATTGACGTGGGAAAAAAAAAAGGTCCATGAATCATACGCCCACGAGTCATACAGCCCATGAGCTAGACACCAAGTACAACAGATCTACTGGCTGGACACTGTTTTACAGAACTACCAACTATACACCTGACAAATTATAAGGCCCATGAGCTTGACAATAGGCAATTAAAGCCCACGCTGTCTACACTTTGCAAAAATAGGTCCACAAACTAGGCGATGCGTATCGTATATTCAGCTTTGCGCAGTGCCTGTAATGCCAAAATTTCGGGGTCTTTTTGATTTGTTCTTTCGCCTAGTAACGAGCATCTCGGCCTTATATGCTTAACGTCGCACCTTGTTTTAGTTGACGTCGAGCTCATGGCCGCTGTTCAATTCATGTCTGGTCTCTGTGAATTGTGAGCTTTATTTCTCGCGGGTTGTATGAATCGTGGGTTGTATGACTCGTGGGAAGTATGACTCGTGGGCAGTATGACTCGTGGGTAATATGACTCGTTGACAGTTTGACTCGTGAGTTGTATGATTCGTGCACAGTGTGACTCGTGGGCAGTATGATTCGTGCGCTATATGACTCGTGCGCTGGGGACTCGTGGACAGTTTGACTCGTGGGTTACATGACTCGTGGGTAGTGTGACTCGTGGACAGTATGACTTGTGTGCTGTATGACTTGTGCACTGTATGACTCGTGGACAGTTCGAATCGGGAGTTGTATGACTTGTGGGTTGTATGGTCCGTAGGCAGTATGACTCGTGGGATGTATGACTCGTGGGATGTATGACTCGTAGGCTGTATGACTCGTGGGCTGTATAACTCCTGGGTGCCAAGCTCGTGTCCCACGCTCTACTTGTATTGCCACGTCTCCTTTCTTTCTCGCAGTATTATGTCATGGCAGGAAACATGGGATATTTCGCGATCTTGAATGGTACTTACTCAGTGGATACATTCTTTATAGTCAGGTAAGTTTAAGAAGGATTTACACGAAGCATCATCCAAGTCTTGCCGCAAAGTCTGGTCGAAGAATGTTAGAAACAACAAAACAAACTTCACATCATCTGTATACAGCAAGTTGACATTAGAGTTTTCTTTTGGTTGTCTCCTTCTTTCCAGTCCCTGTTTGATAGTTCAGTTTGTATAGGTTCTTATGTTGTCACTCATTTTCATTGACCTCTATTCTATCTCTTTCCCATCACCTTTACTCGTTTCTTATATCATGATTTATGCACCACCAATCAAACAATATTTTAGGCAATTTTCTCCAAACACAGATAAAGGCACACTATCTATAATAAATGAGATAAATATATATAACATTTATATTTGCAATTCTAAAAGAAAAACAACCTTTTATAACTACGGATTGCTGAAGTAAATACATTCTTTGTGCACAATCATATATATATATATATATATATTTTTTTTTTTTGTCTTGGAAAAATCACAGTGGCTTCGTCGTCACTTACCTTACCCCGAAGCAAATCGACAGCAAGAAGCTAAACAGCGTTTTGAGGTGGTGTCTCTTCTATTTTCACCGTTGGTGGCGCCTCACGCCCGTGTACATGGTTGCCTTGGGGATATGGGCTCTTCTGATGCCGCACTTTGGCCAGGGTTTCCTGAAAGAAGGCGTCGGGGATTTTGTCAAGTCCTTCTGCAGGAGATACTGGTGGACCCATCTCTTGTACTTCAACAACCTTTTACCGTTCCCAGGCTCCGTCGAAGAATCGGTATTTAAACTTTGATTTTGGAATGCCCCTAAGAACACACGCAGACACATCAAACGCCGAAAAGGAAAACGAGCTGACAGAAAATTAAACACGAACAAGTCATTTGGTATCGATTTTGATACGGCTATAAACAGGGCACGTTGATTAAGCCAGTTCGGAGGGATTGCGTTTCGCATATCGATCGTCCTTCATACATGACCTGTCCTTGAAAGTCCATTGAAAACAAAATTATTCGAAATTTAAAGTAGCAAATATGTTCACGTTCTTCATACAGCAAGTGTATGTAAAGATCAAGATGAGTCAAACATAAAACTATGATATCAAGACTCTGAGGACTATTTAACTTCCATCGTGAATCATAAGGCTGTAACAAGCTCCAAAGTTGATTAGTCATATTACTATAACTATAGATATTTTACGTCATTAGATTAATTGTAATCAACTCAGCGTGCGGGAAAAATTTCGCCCACTTATCGCATTTTGTTGTTTAGAATTCACAGCGACTTGGGCAGATAATGTGTTCTGGAAAATTATCATTGTTTACAAAACCTGCGAACTGTTCATGTTGGGCGCCTGTCTAATCATTTAATTTTTTTTTTTTAAGTTAGACTATACTATATCCAATATTCTTAACCTTTGTTTATATCTATAATATCCAACTCATCTATTTCTCTTTCTGCAGTGCATGGGATGGTTCTGGTACTTGGCAAATGATATGCAATTCTTCATCATAAGTCCACTGATTTTGGTAATAGTACTTTATAGTGAGACTTTCCTTTGCCAATGAAATGAAGAGTTTGATCATTAAAATGGGCGATGCGTCATTTTTCAACATTAAGTCCGCCATCAGATAGACCAAAGTAAAACCCTTTGAATGTTACCGTCACTATACTTGCACAGCAAAAATTAATATTCTTGAAGTTATTTATGAAATATACAATATTTTCTCATATTTTCTTTGAAGTAGGTTTAATTGAAAATATCTCAGATTGACAAATATCGTGTTCACCCTTTTTGAATCGAACTCTAAAAACAGGAACAAGGCTAAGTTTACTCATGAATGTAGATATACCTACTTACCAAATGTATTTTTTTTTTATTAACCGTGCATGTCTTCTCACCTTGCTAACTGTACCGAATGTTTCCATTTATGACGCTTTGTGTATATCACCGTTTTGGGCTGAGGAATCAATATTCAGACTAGTTTCGTCCCCCCCCCCCCCCCCCCCACAATTCAACAAAGGATCACAAATTTAACTTTGACAACAAAGTATCATTATTTACTAACTGACTTTACCACGCGCATTTTTATACATTTTTTTTTATTCATTTTTTTTTAGACGATTGATATTTCTCAAACCTTGGCAACTATGCTTGACAGTGATAGCAGTATACCGTCTAAAGTTATTGTTGACTGTGCTTGATCGTAAAAAAAAAGAAGAAATTATATTGATTTTCCCAATGTCTTTTCCATTGTTTTCCCCCTGATTTCTCGTTTGCTTGCAGGAATGCGAAAGCTGGAATGGCCCTGATCATATCAATACTTGTTGTTTCCTTATCAGCCTTGTTCGGTCTGAACTATTACTACGGGTTCTCGATCAATGGACAAGAGTATTGAAAAGCATTTGGTGTTACGTAGAGATATGTGTTATGTTTGTGTGTGATTTGTGTGCGAGCGCACGTGAGAGTGTGTGTGTGTATTTGTGTGTGTGTGTGTGTGTGTGTGTGTGTGTGTGTGTTTGATGGTACGATCGCAGAGGTGCTGTCGGTTACTGGTGTTATTCTATTTTTTTTTACACAGTACTATCCAACAGAAGCAGGGTACTTTAACATGTGAACAGTTTGTTCACAAAAACCGATAAGTCCATTTTTGAAGATTTTGAAGTAAGGTCTCTGTCATAAAATACAAAATAATACCTTTTAAATGATATATTGGTCACTGCATATAAAGATACATTTTTGAAGTTATTTTCAAAAGAAGCAAAAAATTTCTTATTATTCTCTTTATTCTTATTGAACTTTAATCGCATATATGTAAATTATCTCCATTTTAGTCTAGTGGGATTTCTGAAAAAGGGCTCTCTAAAAAGGTGTTAGAGGCATTTTTGAGTAAAAGTTGAGAACCGGTCTATTTTACCTAATTTGAGTATGCTGAATCCGAAAAATCCGGTTCCCAAGCGAAATTCACTGATCTTGACCATCTAATTTGCATAAACAAAATGGCTGCCCAGCCACAGAAATTGTCAGTTTCAGACACGCATTTTCTAGAAATTCTTTGCAAACAAGCTTGAAAAAAGTGATTTGAAATCTTTGTACAGAGAATGGAATTAGCAATTTGAGTGATAAACGTTTCCCAGGTGGTAAATGGTATATTTTATTCATAATTATGCAAATTAGGAATGAAATATGTAGATATATAAGTATATAATAACACTGGAAGATTAATTGTTACAATTTTTTCTTGAATGGCAAGTTAAACACTAAATATGTAGACTTTCAGGTTTTGAGGGTGAGGAAAACTCCAGTTCCCAAGCAAAATTCACCAATCTTGACCATCTAATTTGCATAAACAAAATGGCTGCCCAGCCACAGAAATTGTCAATTTCAGACAAGCATTTTCTAGATTTTGTTTTTTGTTTTTTGCAAATGAGCTGGAAAAAATGATTTGAAATCTTTGTACATAGAATGGAATTAGCACCTTGAAGGATAAACGTTTTTCAGGTGGTAAATAGTAGGCCTATATTTCTTTCAAAATTATGCAAATTAGGACTGAAATATGCAGATGAATATATAATTATTAACACTAAAGAGTAATTTTTACATTTTTTGTGAGAAGGAATTTAAAAACATTAGATATGTAGACTTTCAGGTTTTAAGGGTTAGATAAATACCAGAATCCCTTCTCAGTGGTATCAAAATAAATTGCAAATATGGTAATTGATATGCACATCATAATGTATGTATGCTTCATGAGTTTTTAATTTGTGTATGCAGTTAATTCAATAGCCTATATACCCTGGTGGGATTTTATTTTTCAAATCCTGTAAAAAGGTCCTTTCGGATTTTTTTTTTTTTTTTTTTTTAGAATTCAAGTTAGGAACCCGATTCTTAACCAAAATTGATTGCGCTAGGGCAAGAAAACAAAAACAAAACAAAAAACAAAACAAACAAAAAGGGTCTTATTCAAGCGAATGAACTTTTACATCTAATTTGCATAATACATATAAAATAGCCGCAATATTGCGTAGTACATCGATAATCGCAAAACGAATTCATGAAAACTCTCTCTACGCGGATCATGACTCAACTTTTTATGGAGGGGGTGGAAAAATGTCATCGATCAATGCCATCGTGTTCATATGCAACATCCATTATTGTATTGTTCCAATATGCAAATCTGTAGCATCAGCACAGAAATTCTATTTCCCAGTTAGCCAGAGCATGGTACTCTCATATATGATAACATATGATTATACATAGCAAGCATTCGTCTATAGGTTGAAATGGGATAGGTGGTTTTATAGTATTTTCTCTTGAGGCGTTTTTTTTTCTTGCAAGTCGAAGAAAAACATCTTTAATATCACAACAAGCATTACTGATGCCCCAATGAATAAACAAAATATGTTGTAAGTCCGTTAGATGAAATCATATATTTTTTTTAAAGACTGGAGAAGGATCCATTGGGAAATTAAGCTTGTAGAATAGCCGCGATCACACACTGGCAAAAGATCAAAAAGTTTAAGATCGCGATCTCCAAGATCTCAAAAAACGCGGTCAGACTGGCAACATATCGAAAAGTTTAAGTTCGCAATCTTTAAGATCTTAAAGTTTTTCAAGTGCGTGTGACTGCAAACTTTCCGCGAAACTTCCCACTACAGGGATATTTCATTTTATAATGCCATCCCCGCCAATCTTCTCGGTCTCTTGCCAGTGTGACCGGACAACAAAAGATCGCGAAGACTTCACGATCTTAAGCTTTGCGATCTTTTGCCACTCTGACCGCGCCTTGTCATGATAATCTTAAATAACGATGTTACAATAGCAGTGAGGGAGAGGAAATGAAAAAAAAAAAAAGACGTGTGGCATACATCTACCTAGATTTGATCCTTCTACATCTGTTCAAAGAATGTAACTTAGTCAACTTCAAGACAGTTTGAACTCTGAAATTGCCTCGGCCAGTGCAATCTGCGAAATAAGGGGTTTACACCTTCCTGGTCCTTTTTTTATTTTGTTTTCAATATGCGTGGATAACATACCGCCAGTGATAACCACTAGGTATTGATGCATTTCAATTTATTCTTAACTGGACGACGCCACATTCCCTTGTGTGTCTGACTTCTGATATATCTCACGAGGTGTGATTCAGATCATAGAAATGACATTCTTAGCAAATAGGCCTCTAGCTTTAAGGACCAGTGGTTTGTAAAAACTAATGAATACTGAATACTCATTAGGAACCATGTTACATACAAAAGATTCCACATCGTATCAGACGTAAATGGTCGCCATTTCGCCTCTCATTATATGCTTTATCAAGTATAGTTTTTGAATATCCATGTTGTCACTTGAATTTCTGCCCAAGAATTAAGATATTGATCTTTTTTATGGAGGACCTGGGCTTTCCACCACCTTGCGAACATGAAGTTACTTTTGTTCCCTGGAGAGATAACATCGATCCGATAGCTACCTCAAAGAGACCTTTCTTCCGTAGATGCTGGAGTTGTGTTTTTTCAGTCAGACTGATACTGACAGTAGCACTCTTAGTAAAGCAAGTGATCAAGGACTCACAATCATCAAGGATGCTGCTTGTACGAGAAGAAAACTAAAGGATTCCAAGACATGGTTGTTATCAGTCGTCTTTATAAGAATAAACTTATATTCTATTCAAAAGATGCATCACACAAGCTCGTTTGGCACACACACACACAAAAAAATATGTTCCGCCATTTTACCGACAAAAGTAAACTGAACGCTCGCGGAAGCAGATCAACGACAATACTCCTGTATAAAAAAGTACTAGAAGAAAACCTGCTCACTGTGCCAGACCTGATCTTTCTTCACCTTTAGATAATGGGTGGGAACGTTTTGATCTGGCCTACAGCCTGTACAACTGATGTATCTAGCTCCAATCCTGCAAAGTTGCCTTGAGATGATTTCATTTGCATGCGAAAGCAATGCAGAACGTTTCGATGCAAATGTCACAAATCAGGTTTACGATGTTCAGCAGCATGTGCATGTTAGCAACAGTGTGATGATGCAAACCTTGCATGAATGTATAGATCAATTAAAGGGAAGATAAACCCCAAGAACAATGTGGATTGAGTGAAAGCAGCAACATTAGTAGAACACATCAGTGAAAGTTTGAAGAAAATCGGACAATCGATGCAAAAGTTATGAATTTTTAAAGTTTTGGTGTTGGAACCGCTGGATGAGGAGACTACTAGAGGTTATGACGTATGAGTGGACTACAATATCAAGAAAATATAAAGAAAATACTACAAAAATCCATTTTTCATGAAAATTACAAATTCCATCAACTTGATATTGACATATGTTAAGGGTAGCAATTATTCCCCCTGCTTTCTGAAAGCGGTTGGTCCACTGCTCTTTCATAATTCTAGAAAAGTGAATTTTTGTTGAATATCCGTTATATCTTCTTTGTATTGTTGTCCACTCATACGTCATATCCTCTAGTAGTCTCCTCATCCAGCGGTTCCAACACCAAAACTTTAAAAATTCTTAACTTTTGCATCGATTGTCCGATTTCTCTCAAACTTTCACTGATGTGTTCTACTAATGTTGCTGCTTTCACTCAATCCACATTGCTCTTTGGGTTTACCTTCCCTTTAAGCTCGATTGAGAAATAGACTTTTCGACTCAGATTATGTTTCTTCGACAGCCAAAATATAAAGGTGTTGATGACTGAAGAATTACAAAGTCATCCTTATTTTCTGTTTCCGACACTGTCCGGAGATACCAGGATTTTTTTTTTTTTTTTTGACCCTGAAGAATGGGTGAAGAGATAGATAAAAAAGCCATAAATTATGTTCGCAGACGAGATTTATGAAAGTTGCCAGACTTGCAGATTGAAACTGCAGATTGAAAATAATTATAAACCAATTTATCCAATGAAAACGACAAAGTACAGAGAAGGATAAAGTGACTTTGCATTAATCTATATAGGGTAATGTATAGTGATGTGATTGCCCGATATAAACTAAGATAGCAAAAACTTGTTTTTTGGTAAATATGGACAGAAAATGGGTAAATATTTGCATAATTCATTATGCGAATGAGATAATAAAGGTGTGTTGGTTAGTAGTTGCAGTTAATTTTTGTATCTCTTAATCACACCAGGAATCATTAACAGGCCTTGATGTAATCTGTTATGAAACATATTCACATATTGCGGCATGCGTTGAAGAATCTTGAAACCTGCCTGGTCTACGGCCTCTTGAATACCAATTTGCAAACATATTTCCGTAAGTTATTCAGTTCTTCTTTATTGATTGATTCCAGTACTTGATTTACCTCGGACTCTGACGACACTATGATGTGCAACTTGTTTGCCCGAAAACTTAGCTGTATTTCAGTACGCCAGGTACATTTTGATAGCAAGACTTTGTTTTAGGGAATATATTCATAGACATGGCCAACTATTTGTATAATTCATTATGCAAATTAGATTATTAGGGCATTTCTAATAGCTGTTTTTTCTTGTATCTCTTTGTCACAAAAGAATCATCAATTTAGGTCTTGATATGATCACTATAATGATTGAGATTCCTATATCGCGGCAATGTGTTGGGGAATCTCGAAGCCTGTCGTAGTATAGCCTCTTGCATACCAATTTGCATACGTAATTGCAAATTTATTGTTATATTTTTTTCTGAATTGGTTGATTCCAGTGCTTAATTTTCCTCGGACTCTGATGACACCATGTACACTTTGTTTGACCGATAGCATATCACATTTCACTACGCCAAGGTACATTTTGATAGCAAAACTTTGTTTTAGGGGAAAATATGTTGAGAAAATGGAAAAAAAATTGCATAATCTATTATGCAAATGAGATGCGTGTTTTATTTTAATACTTGAAGTTGGTTCTTGTATCTCTTTATCAGACTAGGAATCGTGAACCGGTCGTGACACAATGATAACTATCATCAGAATTATGATTCAGATTCATATAATTTATTGCGGCGATGCGTTGTAGAATCTAGAACCCTGCCAGTTATGTATCCTCTTGTATACCAATTTGTATAGATATTTGCATAAGTGTCATTCAACTCTTATGAATTGATTGATTGCAGGACTTGATTGGACTCTGACGACACCACGTACTTTTTGTTTGCCCGATAACTTGTTAAAATTATTAAAAACAGAAGTGAATAAGTATAGGTAGGGCTACTATATGCGGTAATGCATTGCTGTATCAGCGGCAACTCCTAATTTGCATATTTCACTTCTTAATTTGCATATAATAAGTGATAGTTATGAACAATAACGACCTAGCTATTGTCTCCGCACCTTAATTTCTAAAATTATTACTATTTCTGCATGTCTACGGAGATTTCATGAAAATTAGATCATCGAAATACCTTAAAAAGCGATGGATTGGCGGCCATTTTGTTTATGCAAATTAGATGCTCTTAGACTCAAAATTCCGCTTGGGAACCGGAATTTTTGGATTCAGCGTACTCGAATTATACAAAATAGACCGGTTCCCAACTTTTACTAAAAAATGCCTCTAACAGTCATATTTTCTCCAAATCCCACTAGACTATTTGGCAAATGTGGACTTATCGGTTTTTGCAAAAAAAAAACCTGTTCATGTATTTTATCAATGAATAATTAAGGATATTATATTATTCATAGTCATTTCAATATACTATCTTGTTTCAAGAAATGGGGCCTGCTTCATAAAGATTGATCTTTGATTACATAAAAAAGTTACACTCGATGAGCTATATTGTATCTTAAATCCGTTGTTTAAATCAAGCATAAATGTCTTTATGAAACAGAATTACTATCAATTCATCCGATCTCACGCTCGATTCGATGAGTTACGCTTAATAAATGGAGCATAAGAACAATCGTAAATCGTTATGAAGCAGGCCCCACAACTTCTGTCATTACTTGTACTGAATCAAAGCAACACAACTTCACAGATTGAGCTTTACGGGTATTTTGAGAACAAAATAATTTGATGTTAAAAAATAATTTTTTAAAACAATGGTCGCCCATAATGACACCCATGTTGCATCATTCTCGGCTACACAAAGACACTATTAAAGATAATTGTTATCAGATAGTTGTTGCTCTTACTCTTTTCATTCACGTCACTCATGTGATTGTCAATGGAAAGAATTCTTACTTTACTCTGTCGACTTATCTAGACAATTTTGACAGTAATATAAATGATATTTATAGCTAATCTTGCATTTGCACTTGTTTTCTTTGTTTTCTACATGGTGTTTCTTTTTGTTTCACAGGTCATACACCGGCAGGCCTTTGGAACTAAGCAATGCCGACATCACATACGCCAAGCCGTACACCCGAATCCCTACCTGACCTGGTCGGCATGGTAGTTGGCTACGTCATGTTCAGACTTAAAGATAAGAAGGACTTCAAACTAAACAAGGTAAATTCAATTTGATCTTTACTGAATAGTTAACAGATCTCTTTATTTCTTCGCTTGCATATTAATTCATTGATTTCCTGTCCTTTTTACTGTTCTTTAATTCATAGTATACTTTTTGTTCTATATTTTTCCAGCTCCGGTACTCTCCTTTTGCGGAAGCCTGGCGTGGGGCGTGGCCATTGGTTGGGTCATCTTTGCCCAGTGGCGTATCTAGGGGGAGGCAAGGGGGGCACATGCCCCGGGCGCCACTCCTTGGGGGCGCAAAAAACGAAAAAAAAAAACGAAGAAGAAGAAGGAAAAAAAAAAACGAAGAAGAAGAAGAAGAAAAGAAAAGAAGAAGAAGAAGAAGAAGGAAAAAAAAAAAAAAAACTCGCCCGGAAGGGGGAGGGAGAATGGTGGGGGGGGGGGGGCAGAAAACCAAATCAAACAAGATAAAAACAAAACATGATGATGACGCGGACAAAGTGACAATGTTTATTGTGTTCACACAAAAATTCCATGTTCTGTGAGCTGAAATAAAACAGTTTTCGGCTCGCTCGCTGCGCTCGCTCGCCATGATTTATATAAAAAAGAAGGTAAGAACATAACGTGATGATGACTAAATGACAGTGTCTATTGTGTTCACACATGTCATTTTATAGCAGGCAAAATGTTTCATTCGGAGCAGCGGCTGCAATTTCTTTCGTTCTGAAGCGATCGCCAATTGGATCAAAAGAATGCGCCAACGGTTTCTAACATACGGGGGGGGGGGCGCAAAAAACCCCGAATCAAACAAAATAATAACAAAAACGTAATGATGACGCGGAAATGTACAAATTTCGGCTCACTCGCTCTTACTAATTTGGAGTATTTTTTCAAGTCCTCAGTTTGTTGGTATAAATCGTTATCTATAAGGCCGTCACTATATTTTGATTAGAATTGTAAGATTTAATAAGCTAAAAATGACAAGAGTTTCATGATTTGTAAGCTGAAATACAAAAATTTTCGGCTCGCTCGCCAAAATTTGTAGAAAAAAAAAGGAGAATAAGATAAGGACAAAACGTGACGATGACGCGGACAAAATGATAATGTCTATTGTGTTCACTCATGTCATTTTATATTTAGCAGGAAAAACGGAGCAGCGACTGCAATTTCATTCGTTCTGAAGCGATCGCCGATTGGATCAAAAGAGGACGCCAACGGTGTCGAACATAAGGGGGAGGGGGGTGCAAAAAAAAAATCAAAAAAGATAAGAAAAAAAAACGTAATGATGACGCAGAAATATACAAATTTCAGCTCATTCGCTCGTACTAATTTAGAGTATTTTTTCAAGTCCTCAGTTTGTTGGTGTAAATCGTTATCTATAAGGTCGTCACTATAATTGTGAGATTTAATAAGCAAAAAATGACAAGAATTCCATGTTTTGTAAGCTGAAATACAAAAATTTTCGGCTCGCTCGCTGCGCTCGCTCGCCAAAATTTATATAAAAAAAGATAGGAACAATACGTGATGATGAAGAGGACAATATACAAATTTCAGCTCACTCGCGCGCACTAATTTAGAGTATTTTTTAAAGTCCTCAGTTTCTTGGTATAAATCGTTATCTATAAGACCGTCACTATATCTTGATTAGAATTGTAAGATTTGGTAAGCAAAGAATGACAAGAATTCCATGTTTTGTAAGCTGAAATACAAAAATTTTCGGCTCACTCGCTGCGCTCGCTCGTCAAAATCTATCAAAATTCATTACATTAAATTTAAATCACCCTCAAAAGATCTCCTTTAAGTGCTTGAAAAAGCATCATGTGGACTTTGTTTAAAGTCCCTACCGGGATGGGGTTGGGGTTGAACACTTTTTCAGAAATTAGGGGCGCAATTTTCATGCTTGCCCCGGGCGCCGTTTTCCCTAGATACGCCACTGTCCTCGCCTGTCTGGTTGGCGCTGCAGGTAACCTTTATTCTTAAACACGCACACGCATGTATGTACACACGCACCGTTTTCTAAACTTAATTTCCTCCCTTAAAATATCTTCAAATTTCCGTACATAGTATGCCTAGTCCCTCAAGGAATGTGATAATAATGCTCACTGCTGCTGTCGGACTATACAGAAGTCTGCCAAGCAAATGCCAAACGGAAGCTTTCCCTCTGAAGAGAGAGTTTTCTTCGATTCGAATCATTGAACACTGACAACTAACCAACGACAACGGGAGATATAGTTAAAAAATATATATACAGTAAAAGAAAAAGGGAACAAACAAGACATAAACGAAGATAAGATTACACGATTATCGAGGAATTGATCTAATGGCGATCACGGGACTGATAAAGCCAAGTCAGATACCGGTAAGCCTGACAGCCACTATTAGACTTTATATACAGACTATAACTAGAGTGAGCACATGTCCTGGCTCATACATCTCCTGTCCAAATCGGCAGCTCATAATTATACAGCTCACGAAGCAGTGAAAGAGTCTGTGATGGATTATGATTCGTCATTCAAGTTAAGTATACACATCTATGGTTCATCTTCAAAGAGCATTAAAAGAAGGGAAGAAAAAAAAACACAAACTTGTTGAAACCATGATTCTTCAAACCACGGGATATCAAATGTTAGTGTGACGTGAAATTGAACTTACGGACTATAGACTGATAGAGTAAGCACTATGTCCTGGCTCATACATCTGCCCAAATCACGGCAGCTCAAACATACAAAATCATACAACATTTCAAGAGATCACGAAGCAGTGATATAGTGTATGATGGATTATGATGCGTCATTCTAGTTGGGTAGACATCTATAGTTCAACATCACAGAACATTAACAAGAAAAAAAATGTGGAAAACCATGTTTCTTCAAACCACGGTGTGGTTAATGTGTTAGTATGACGTGATTGAATGCATCTTACCTTCTCCTCCGTCGTCTTCTTCCCATTTTGATAATATCCCTGTCTTATGTGGACGATTAAGGTCGTATCATTTGCTGAAAGGTTAACCAATCGAATGTACCTCAAGTCGTGTTTACATACAGTTAGTAGTGGATTAGTCTGTTCAATGGTACCTCGTTCAGTCACATTGTAAACAACTTAACGTTTTCCCTAAACTTTACAAGACTTTTTTTTAACATTATTATCATCATCATCATCATCATCATCATCATCATCATCATCAACTGTCTCAAGAACCAGTATGATGCTTGCTATGAAGTACAAGATCTAACGTCATGCAGTCTCTTCTTCTTCTTCTTCTTCTTCTTCTTCTTCTTCTTCTTCTTTTGCTGCTTTTTTCTTGCTTCATCTTCCTCTTTGTTGACAGCCTCTTTCAGAGGCTGTTATCCTAATCATTTGCCAGTAAAACGATTTGCTTATCATGACGGTCGCCTTCACCTTTGCCTTAAGGTCGGCCTTATGCCAAAAGGCCCTTAACACTGTACAAATCCTATGTGTTAAGGGCCTATTGGCATAAGGCCGACGACTGGTGAATATGCATGTTGTTGTAAGCAGGTAACTATACATTTATTTTCTTTAAGTAGTCTTAATGTTCTCTTCTTTAATTTTTGATGAGATCGTTGATTTGTCACAATTACTTCATTTGTATCTTTTCTCTGGAGAATTCTTCATGTATTCTTTTGTATATTTCGATGAAATCTTCATTTGATTTGTCATGATAATTCCATTTGCACAAGTGAAGAAGTAAAGGAAACTGAACATAACAACATACAAGCTCTATCTCTGTCCTAATTTTTTCCTCTCCCTCTCTCTCTCTCTCTCTCTCTCTACCCCAAGGCTTATCATTTCATAGGTAACGTCGTCATCTCCTACACGGCAGCATTGATTCTCTCTCTCCTGATAGAGGGACCTACAATGGGCCTGGAGAAGGTCATGTTTGGCAGATTCAAATAGTTGGCATTGGTTGGCGGATATGAAGACCGGCAGCCTGTCACTGGAAGACAAATAAGATGTGTCCGACAACATCACATTCTCAGTACTTTGTTTCTGTTCTGATACTTTGATACAAACACATTGTTTGATGCTCAGTCCAAGGTATATGACACAGTCACTGTACGTTTCTTTATAGGTTATATACTGCCTCTAGGCAAATTTATTTATCACGAAATTGATATGATGTAGAGAAATACCTTAATTAGTTATTACTTGAGTATCTGTAATCACATTCTACTACCTACAAGCCGCAAAATGCGGTAATGTATGGGAACTTGTCGAAGAAACTAAGTGTAAATTAGAAAACTGCTGGTCAAAGCAATGACATTGCCACCATAGTCTTTATACCAAACCAATATAATCAGTATAAAGGCTCGTAGGGATTAGTAAAAAGGGAATGATGTACAATAACATGCATTGGGTAAAAGCGCTCAAAATGGTTTGAAGATCTTTTGATTGCCTGGAAATCTTTTTATCGTAAGGATTAATTCATGGTATAGAAAAACGTGCATTGATAAGTAATTTAAGCTAAACATAGGTACAAAATCCATTAACATCATCCCGAAGACAATCAATGTATAAATGTCTTTAAAAATCACTCGGTTCATAACATACTTCCGTCCCTCCACAATGTATGATTTCCGAAATATTACATGACCATAAGTCACCCTAATGTAAAGGGAAACATTTATTTCTATTTTTTTTTCTCAAGACAATATTTTGGCATTGCCGGAGACTTTGTACTTGTCATTACACTGCAATTTGCAACCTTTATGACATGACAGCTTACCTGTCGTGTTTGAGAATAGTTACTTCTGTTTAAAAAGTCTGACATTTCATGGATTTGTACTTCTATTAGTTTGATATTGTTTTAAAAATGAATATCATCATAGTCATCCATGTATTACAATGAAGGCATGATGAATTTGTTGTGCGTAAATGTGTATGATTCTGGCTACAATGTAGCCAGTAAAATAGAAAAGAAAAGAAAAGAAAAGAGGCAATCCGTAAGTGGAGTAGACACTAGATTATTGTCGTTGTCAGAAGGAAACAAGATAACAACATTTTCCAGTTTCTACTCTAGGCCATTCATAATCTGTCGCGTTTACTCTTATTTTGACATAAAAAACTGATGTATATAAAATCATTTCGCACTTTTCCACTCTGCATTATGCCTGAAGTTGTCAACTTCAAAATTTTGCGTGATTGTTTATTGAGCTGTTTGTGTTAATTTTTTTCTCTGTGACAAGTGTATATTTGTAAATGACAGTCCTATATAAAGGAAACTTATCTCAAAAGCTTTTCAAAATGAGGTGTATTTGCGTGCATGCAGTGTGCGTGCATATGTGTGTGCTCACCGGAGTATATCGTAGAGAGAAGAGTTTCTTTTGAACTAAGTGACATGTTGAATGACGGTTTTTTAAAGGATATATCTATATATATATATATATATATATATATATATATATATATATACACATACATATATATATATATGTATATATATATATATATATATATATATCTATTTACGTAAATAAATACTATAGATAATCTCTTTTAACGAATCTTATTTTATTTCAGCCTAAAGCTTCTTTTATACCATTATTGACAAAATTCGTCAATGTCAAGTGGAATTCATTGGATCACCTATAGGGATATGAATGAACGTTTGTTTTTCACATTATATGATAGTGGTCATTTTGAACAGATGACATACTTTTATATAACTATATATAAATATATATATATGGATATATATATATATATATATATATATATATATTTATATATATCAAGTATATATCATTCACTAGTGCTACTATAAACTGTTTGATCTGTAGATATATATGTCACACATGCCATTAATTTTGTGGAAAGACCTAATTAATAAAATGAAATGAAATCATGTCAATAAAGATAACGAAGGAGAAGGAGTGGAATGCTATGATAATATATAACATGTGGTACAGAGTTTGCAATTTGGTCAAATTTCATCTGGGTCTTGATTGTTGCTAAATTTTCTAACTCTTCTCTTCGTGTCTTGAAAGCAATTCTGGCCAGGGATTTTTTTTTTTCTGAAATTGTGTGTTTTCGGGCCTAATATCAAATTACAGCGGTGGTAGACAGGGAACAGTGGCATTGACTTGGTCACGTCGCGAATCTCTACGCAGCTTGCCGAGTATTTGGTTTCCTCTTAGTATTTGACAAGAGAAGCCGCATATCAAAGACTTCGAGCCAAGTTAGAGTGTGTACTGGTGGAACACGTATACATTCATATCGGGATCATTGTCTCGTGGCAGACTTTGATTTATTTATTTTTTCCAACGAGTGTACGCTCTTGCGAAGAATATATATGTCTATATATACGCAACTCGTAAGTTTCTTCCCTCAATATTCTATCCCCTCCCCCGCTCATATTGGGGGTACATTTCCCTATCTGTATCTTTTGAGAACGCTAATAAATGTGACTTTTAAAGAAACAATTTGCATATTAGCAATTGCGATTTATCTACAAAAACAAACAACGAAACTATAACGCAGTTGTGACATCTTACCTGTATCAGTGAGCGTTTAAAAAAGGGACAATTTACCATTTTTATGCATTTAGATATAATTATATTATTAAATGTATTTGAGGTTGTGACTAAACTCTATGGCAACTGATACGAATAGGTAAAAACGTCTTGAAGAATGGATTTTGACACACTTTAACCACGACTGTTTTGAATTTGACCAAATCAAAATGGAAAACAGTCGTGAAATCGTTTTCCAATTCTGAATAAACATAGCCAGAAATGTTTATATACATTTTTTTTTACAGTGCTTGCTAAAATCTGTCGTAAAGATTACATCTTTCATCATTATCTTGAAAGGTTATACCCGTAATGTAATAAAAAATAATCCCCACTAGTGGCAACGTCTTCTAATTCTGAACAAAAATTTCAAGAAATTCGTGCTTACGTGTCCTTGGTGTATTCTGTCGAATATGATTATGTTTCAACAAAATCATGAAACGTCATTTTCATACTCTCACGCGGAGTACCTGCTAATCGTTTCTGGATAAGATATCGTGGCAATGCTCTATGCTGTACATAATTGTCAAAAAAAAAACACATACAAAACTATGATAATTCTTCATCGCAATTTTCCTGCCAATTAATCCAGTTCTCTTTCATCATAACCAGAGCAGACAAGAACAAGAATAAGAAGTATTAGTAGACTAGTGCAGACACCACTTTGTTGGTATTCTGTACAATGAAATATAATGCCTCCACCACATAGGAGATATAAATTAGGTGGAAAATGAATTTCTGATATGAACATATATATATGTATATATATATATATATATATATATATATATATATATATATATATTCATTTTTATGTCAGCTTATGCCAAATTTCTAAATAAGTTGTCTTTTGTTGGCCTGATAGCGCAAATAAAACTCAAGATTAAATCTTAATTTCCTTATATTTTGGGCCACGACATTTATTTTACGGGTCAGGGCTGATATATTCCAAACAGAGTATCTTATCAAAAAAGAGGAACACATTCAAAAAAGTTACACAATTACTAACAACTATTGAGGAAGCAA
Organism: Diadema setosum; assembly: GCF_964275005.1. Classification (NCBI taxonomy): domain Eukaryota; kingdom Metazoa; phylum Echinodermata; class Echinoidea; order Diadematoida; family Diadematidae; genus Diadema; species Diadema setosum. The sequence continues at coordinate 22,075,920 of NC_092700.1, read as the reverse complement.
ATGAACACGTAATCACAAATAATAAATTCCCCTGAGTTACCCTTTCCAAACTTCTGTCGATCTGAATACACGCACAACACAATAACACATTTCATGAAGTTTTTCTGCTTTCTAAATGCGATAGCTAGCCCTACTTTTGTTGCGCGAAGTTTATTGATCAACGGAAATTTGAGATTTTTTTTTCTGATATTGCAACAAGGGTTAGTGTAATTAGATTGCTACAATGCTAAGGGCAGACGGACATGCGTTAATCACGTTGCCATGGAAACTGACACTGACGGTATATGTATGTAATAGTACGTCTATGGATGCATATATACGTATAATAAAGATATATTTCATAGCGAAAGACTTTTACAGTCAACATCGATTTTCAAATGTCACTTTTGCCAATATTCCCGACTTTTGGCTTTAATTTTCTGTGAGTTATAGAAAGCGCTATGTGCAATGACCATAAACAAGCTGTCCTCTGGAACGATGTAATCATAGGAAAAGTTGGTTTTGAGTATGAGACAGTAAAACCATGTTGAACATTTGACCTTTACATCTATACAGACAAACTTCAATTCACAACGCAATATCAAAGAGCTTTAGAAGAAGAAGAAACAACTCAGAAAAGTTTGAATTTTTATGTTCTTACAGATTCCGAAGGAAATGATACATCTAACTGCTGGAATTTGAAATAAAAATATTTTTGACAAACAATTATTTCGCAGATCCGCTAATAGGTCACATCGTTAAGGGCTACATGTATACACACACATACACACAAACATACCTACAAACGCACACACACACACATACCACAGACACTTCATTATATCCCTCTATCTGTGTTTATGTACATTTATATAAAATATACAAAGTATTACAATTGCATGTGTATTTGTGTGTGTGTCCATGGCATAATTGTTTGTGTGTGATGTTTATTTACGGTTCCTTTTTTTGTTGTTGTTGTTTAAGCGTTGTACTTTCGCGTTCACATTTTTTATCAATGAAAAACCAGTGGAAATTTTATGTGGGAATTAAGCACCTTCAATTTTCCCAGTTGTGACCATTGTTCATATCCTGGAGTCAAGCAGGCCAAACTCAACCTTCTTACGTTCTAACGTCTATGCTTTTTATTATCAAACATTTCTGCTGTCTGTATTCATTTGATTTTTACTCTATTCATCGCAGTCAATTAGAGAACGAAGTGGAATATTACTCTTGATCTGCTCTTTCCGGATTGTCGGCCTGCCTTTAAAGTGCCCTTTATATCTTGGGGAGTACTGCGTAAAATCGACTAAAAAGAGAATTGAATCCAACAATCGGAGAAGCCTTCAAAGAAATGGGTCACGGTTCCATATAAGTTTGTTTGTTTGTTTTTATCGAGATCTTTCCTACGGCAATCGATAATGCAATACCCGCCTGATTGTTAGTCGTGAAATGGCGCCAGCTTTTATGATCTTGGACAAAGCCTCTTAAATATCTTATCACATTTAAGATAAAATATGAAACATTAAAAAGTCCTTGTCTTGTACACGCAATTCAAAAATAATGGTTGTTAATGTAAAATTCCTGATGAGGATAATGCAACACATTTACTGTAATACAGATGGATTGTCTCTTAATCTCGTAAACTATATCAAGACCCAAAATTTCTCTAAGGAGCCTATCATAATATGTGACTCTGCACCTCAAAACAAACAAAAAGTCGCCAGACATGAATTTTTAGTTAAGACCATATTCTGAAAGAGCAGAATTTAAGCTTTAAAATGATGTATAACTCAAATCAAATGGACTCTCCTAACCTAACTGAATATTGGATTGAAAGCACAAACTCAGGAAAAGTGTGAACTGAGAAAAGAGGCTCTGAAGTACAATGTCTATTCAAGCGCTTAATCTTTACCAAACCGTGCTGGCTGTGCGATGAATGGGACAAAAAACAGGAAGTAAACCACCTGAGTAACAACAATGAAGGGATTATCAGATTAAACTGAAATTACGCATGCCTCATTAACACATTCTGTCCATAATCAATGCCAACTTTCAAAGTAGTAGCACTATCCTTTCAAAAATTATTAGAGTTAAAATTGAAGAGTGCGGACAAGGTTTTTCAGAAATGAAAAAGGGATTCTAAAGACACATCGAATCACACTAACTATCAAATATGTTCGAGATAAACTGCTGAAAAAGCACACTTTCCTGCCCGTTTTATGATACCAAATTTTAGCATATTGTAAAAGAAGACCCGCTCTCTTAGAAAATATGAAAAAGTCAAGTTCGGCAAGGTGGACCCATTTCACTTATTTTCAGTCCTCACGCGAAATCAGTGTGTGCGACTTTATGTTCGTTTTGAGGTGCACTGTCACATATATAATTGCCAAAAAGCATATTGCTTGTCATGATAGGCTCCTTTCTTCCACTTCCTATTTCATTTGGCTCTCTCACTTTTGAATACCAACTCAATGAGACATTTTCTCCCAAGAGCTTAGTGTTTTCTTTTTTTTTATATATAGTTTTTGAGATATCATACTATCTTAGTGTTTTATTTATTTATATATTTTTTTTTAAAAGAAGAAACAGCATTACTGGAATTATATAAAAGTGCATAATGACGTGCCATATTTGAGCATTCAAAGATTTTTGGATTCTTTTGCGTAAATTTGACTATTTACGACAATTTCTTTCTTTCAAGTAAATAACAAAATATTGATCCATATTAACTAGTTCGGTTTCTGCATTTATAAAATGTAAGCCTTTCCCTGACTGCTAAGTAGTCATTACGCTCGAGATGAGCTGAAATGGGTCCCTCTTCCCACCAAGTGCCCACTAATTCCGTTTTCATACTTCCTCGCTTCTCCATTCTCAGCCATACAATAGAGAAAGAAATTGAGGTCGGAGACACTATTGTATTCTGCGCCATTCGATATCTCGATCCTGGATTCGACACGTTGTATGCTTGGTCTTGACCAATCAGGATTTTATTTCGCATCGCCATGGAGTACTTCCTACCGGCTAACGTGACGACTATTGCATCTATAGGAGATTTGCGCCCTCGTGTTAATGGGAGCGTTCGCTACACGACGGGAAGAACGAGAGTACGCGGAAGTCAGGTGTGATGTACTGTACCCAGTCCCCGCACTCGGACTGTTATGTCCCCACATCCAAGAGCAGTTTCGCTTTTCTGCATGGACGGAGGCGTAGCGACAAGATCGCTGATTGGCTGGCTGACTGGCTGGCTGGCTCAATCCTGCCTGGCATCGAGACCGGGTGCTATTTTGACCGAGAACCGTTCTTGTTTTCCCCAGGAAGGGAGGTTTCTCAGGTTTGATCATGCGCAGAAGCAAATTTTGCATACGGCAAGCTCAACTACCGGCCGCGCCGTGCTTGCGAAAGCTCACAATTATATTACGTGGGAATATGAAAGAAAACTATCCAGAGAGAGAGGGAAGGGGAAGAGCCACGCCTCTGCTTGAACTTTAACTTCTCGCGCAATCAACTTTATGAAAGTAGGATATAAAAAGCCTCACTCTGCTTGCTGCATCACATTCGTCCACCACAGTGACTGCACATCGATGGCACTAATTGAGAATGAACCCGAGCTCGTTGGCTGCACCCATATAGTCCCTTGTGACAGTTCTCAGGTTGAAATTCGATGGATTTGATGAAAGTTACGATGGCCGTAATCGTAGCTATCTTGCTCCTATATTTCTGGGCAGGAAGTCCGTTCATTGAGGGATATGTCGTTGAGTTTTCCGGTAAGTAGAAATGCAACATATCATGCAGAACTTGCTTATTGTAGCGATACACTTTATATTAATCTACAGAGCGCCTCAAAAAAAAAGTAATTCAAATTTGAAGCGCTACCATTTCTCAATTGTCAGTTATGAAGAGTGCAATGCTAGTTGTGACGTAGGAAGAACTATTCCTCTTTCCACTGATACCTAATCATGTCGATAAATGTCATGCATGACTGAGCACATGAACTTTGAAGACAACAATGACAACTGCGTTGTTTTTTTTTCAAGTTTGACCGTCACATAAAGAAATAATGAATGCCTCACCGAATGAATGGGATCTGTCAATGAAAGTGGTTAAATTAACAGGCCAGCCTGTATGACTGCAGGTTACTTAATATGACGCTCAAACTTGGAAAAAGTGCAATTTGTCATTGTCTTTAGAGCTCATGTGCTCAGTTATGCACGACATATGTCAATATAATTAGGTATTAGTGAAAAGAAGAATTCTTCTTTCCGTACAGCTAACATTGTCCTCTTCTTAGCTGACGAGTATGAAATGGTAGCCCTCCAAATTTGCATTACCTTTTTTTATACGCACTGTATTTCTTTCCCTTCCCCTTGAAACTAGAGATTTCCCTTCAGCTTGAACATCAATCCACGATTGGTCTATTGATCTCTGGTACTTTTCAACCATGCGATGTGTTGAAACGGCTATCAACTCTAACCAGTCAAGTGCCAATTGACACTGAAATAAGAAGCAATGTTTCTGTTAAAAAGGGCAGAAAAAAAGTTCTACTAATTTCATACGAAAACTAACATCACTATCAATCGTTTGTCGTTAATTGAGCGGTCTGGCGCATTGGTAACAGTTCTATTTTCTGAAGCCGCGTTGATCCGTCAATGACACAAAGGTTTAAGGTTTGTAATTCCGAAGGTTCATTAATGCGAAATCAAAATAAAAGGTTCGTAGCTCGTTAGTATACGTACCTTCTTTTCATTTTCGGATTGAAGAACCTTCGGAATTACAACCATCACTCGGAGGCGGCGATATTCTCCCACACAGCGTATATTTTTGTAAGAACATTTTTATTTACTTTATTTTGATATGGCAACTTTCGTTGAAATAGAGACTATATCATTGTTATAGATAAAACACACATTTCGAACTGTGTTGTGCTATATATGCTGCTGTTCAATTACGTGAAAAATCCATCATAATCACTTTTGATAGATAACGTTTTTTCTTAAGTAAAATCAGCTTTCATCAGGCTCAAATATTGCTTATACTGATTGACATATTGATCCCTACTTTTATATATCATGGGAAATACTGAGTTTGGTTTAGAAATCCGATCATTCAGATCACATATGATCACTTTTTGGAAGCATCTTTTGTGTGTGTGTGTGTGTGTGTGTGTCTTTTTAATAAATTTTGTATTCATCAGAGATTGCAACTGATTGACAAATTGCCCTACATCGACGTAAATAAGCACTGAATTGATCAGTGTTTTAGTAGTAGCCATGATAAAAAATCATGGGCGTACATACTCGAGCAGGATTCGAACCTACGACCTCCTGATCACCGGACAGGCGTCATCTCCACTAGACCACCGAGCTTTCGCCCGACAGCAAGTGTTGGTTCTAATCCTTATAGCATGCAGCGGGTACTGCTTTGTTATTCAAATTCATGAAATTCTTCCGTCGAGATGTTTTCATTGCAACTGATTGTCAATCAGTTGCAAGGAAAACATCTCGATGGAAGAATTTCATGAATTTGAATTCATCAGAGATGTTTTAAACAGTGGAGTCAACAGAATGATGGAGAGCTTTTTTATGCTATGTTTCCATAGTTACACACATTCTGAAATATCGTTATTTCTTCATTTCATTCCCCTTCCCACACACACACTCTCCTTGCTTTCTCAGATACGATTGTATGCATGGAAAACGGCACCGAATTTCCTCTTCCCAAAATGTGCAGCAGTAAAAACAACAAACAGACCTGCAGTGTAACCTGGAAGACACGCCCCTGTAAATGCGACAAAGATTGCTTCAAATTCAAAGAGTGCTGCGCAGACGTAGATAAAGTGGAGACGTTAGCCGGGCAGTCATTTCCCTTCCCAGACTCTCCCCGCCCCGAGAGAATGGCTTGGGAAGATGATTACATCCCGTACATGTCTTGCGTGGAGCTTGTCAACATCCGGACACCTAATGACTTCTATCAGCTGATATCCAGTTGCCCGGACGAAGTCCCGCAGGGGAGTCGTCTCCGCATCAACTGCGAACATCCCACCTCCGAGGAGAAACATTTCACTACTCCCGTGACGGTGCGAAGCATCGGCCATTTTCGGAACGTGTACTGCGCCCTGTGTCACAAAAGATCATATCTTGAAATAGAACCATGGCGTGTTGTATGGGGATGCAGAATAAACATATTTCCAGATAAGAGATCAAGCTGGGATTATGAAGCGTCCAGTGCAATGTTACATGACATACAAGACTGCTTTGCTGTTTATCAACCCCCTCAAGATATACCGGACAATATTTTACCACGGGTATGTCATATCTCCGATGTTACCATGTGCGCTTTAAGTTTCTCCACAAGTCCTGGGGTCGATATAGCATGCCCCTCCTATTTCGCACCTGTCAAAATCATGGGGCTTGTATACCAAAATTTGGCGTGCGCATACTGTAATGGCCATGACGTATGTCGGAATCACATGCAATACTGTGGTGCTTACGACGTTCAAGATACTGTTGAAACTCCCTTCGGAATAGCAACCTTTTTCCTATTCAATTCAGACGAGCTTTCTGCCTTGGCATATTCATGTGCATCTAACGAAGCTTTCGATCCACTGACAAGCACGTGCCAAGCTGTATTCTGCTGGCCTGGGTTTACTTACGATGACATGAGCGACAGGTGCGAATTCACGGGCACGGATGAAGTTGTTCGAACTTGCTTCGGAGTGTACACGACGCACGATATTTCTCACTTCTTCAACACGTCTGTCGATTCTATCGAGGAACTCACGCTATACCTAGTCGATGTCATGAGTACCCTGTCCTTTGAATCCTATTTGGTATTTGAACCTGAGACCGCGTCGATTTCGCAGATTTCCTGCGGTCTCTATGGAGAAATTATGAGAAATGAATCTCTTGATCAGTGTCGGTCGAGTAATGAGATATTTGAGTGCCAAATCTGTTATGATTACGTGTCAAATTTCACCGCCCTGACTATTTCAGAGGTTGTGGATGGACCAACAACCAAGTCAAAATTCACGGACGCGCCTTGTTTCAGATCCCCGTCGTTAGGAAACATTTCAGTATACGAGTTGTTCGTAGAGGCTCCAGCAGGGTGGAACTGCTCTGACGTAGCTCCCGTGGTTCTACAGACGACAAGCACCACGGTCTTGGAGCCCTTCAGAACTAGGGCAATGTATGCTAACGGTAGTGTGGTTGTGAATCACGAAAATGAAACAACGAAATGTCCTTCAGCAGAAGCACTGGCTTGCGACAGTGACCAGTTGTTCAGAGTAGACAAGTTTGAGATAGTTACTGCGGACAGCGGAGATCTCTCGCTGAGGTTGGCTTCAGGAAGCCAGCTTATTGATGCCAGTAAATTCAGACTGATGGCGGACGGATCCGCGTGGTATTGTCGTCAGAAGAGTGGAATAGCTCAGAGTGATCTGCCGGAGGGACTCGATATAATTTCCTACGTGGGCACGTCCCTCTCAATTCTGTCCCTATTGGTTGTCATCGCGACGTACATCATTTTCCCAAGACTGAGAAACGTGGCTGGAAAATCTATTCTCTCACTCTGTCTGTCATTGCTTGTCGTATTTCTCTCTATCTTTCTGAGTGAATTAACGAGTGAGGAGGACACATTTTGCAAGACTCTAGCCGTGGTTTCCCACTTCCTCTGGCTCGCCATATTCTTCTGGATGAATGTCTTGGCCATCGACCTTTGCCGCACGTTTGGTTCCAGAGCTAAAATTCAGGTGGGCACTACCAGCTCGCTGCGGCATTTCATCTGCTACTCCCTCTACGCCTGGGGCGCTCCTGCCATCATCGTTGGCATCTTCCTCGGCTTGGACCAGTGCCGCTGCACAAGTTTCGAAGTTGGCTACGGGAAGGACGGCGTGTGTGCACTCCCTAGAGGCAGCGCCAGCGTGTACGGGTTTGGGGTGCCCCTGGCAAGCATCTTGTTTTGCAACGCGGTGCTCTTTACAGACACCGTAGTTGGCATCCGACTGACCAAGAAAGCGTCGGAGAGGGCACTCAAAGAGAGATCTAACGTCGAGAAGGCGAAAGAGGAGCTGTCTTTATACATCAAGGTTCGCAAACATCCGAATTCCTGTCCACTTATATTACAATGTAAATCTGTTTGTATTTAAGCCTGTGTAGGTATTAGCTATGATATTCTATGATTAATGACAAAGATACAAAAGTGTAACCGAACAGTCTTTGTCAGGGTCGTTTGTTTTGGAATGTCTCAGATATTTTAATTTCTGTTTGAATTTATGCTCTTTCATATTATTTTCATATGAAGTTCTCATTATTTCACCAAAACTGTTAGAAATCTGAAGCTAGGTCTTATTCAAAACTATACCATCTCTTATACTCCTTTATATCATAACTGACTTTCAAAAGGTAATGGGGCCCACTTTTTTAATAGGGTATCTTTGTTTTACTTTGTTTTAAGATATCTCAGCCATTTCAAAACCAATTTTCATCATAAAAACTTTTAATTCCTCTTAAAATGGTTTGCTCTGTAACATTCCATAACTGGTTCATAGTATTTGCAAAAAGTTACAAGCTCAATCCTCATCCTCACCAATACTATACCATCACTTTAACCCCATTATCGTTAAGTTAAGATATTTGCGATTAAAGATGCTTTAATATACATATTTTAAACGTCCAAATTAAAAGAATATTTCAAGTTTTGATACAAGTTAAATTTCAGTTGAAAAGTTTTATTTTGCTCTTGATATGATGGACTTACACTTTAGGATGCGCTTAGTCCATTTGCGATCAAACTCTTGTGTTTCTTATTTGTATTTCCTACTTTTCACGTGATTGCTCCCTTTCAAAATATCCTTTTGTATGCTAAAACAACCAATTAGAACTTAAAAAAGTCTGGTCCCCTGGCATTATCCTGTATTGCGTCATGATAATGCATCACATTGATAGATCATACTAAGAGTCTTCAAGTGTCAAAACGTTATCAGGTTATCATGATGAGTAATGCAACATGAATGTGGCTGAATGAGTCGATGGTTGCAAATACAGGTATTATCATTTTCATGAATATCATCATTTTACGGTTTTCTGATCGTCAATTTGACCCCTACAGCTCTCTGGAGTCATGGGGTTCACATGGGTCCTGGCATACATCTGTAATTACGTCAACCTTCCGGAGCTGTGGTATGTATTTACAGTGGTCAACTCCCTACAGGGTGTTTTTCTCCTGCTGGTCTTTGGATTCAACAAGCGAAACATCGCCCTCTGGAGACAAAAACTGGGACTGAAGGGCGAGGAAGTGACGTCATCAGCGGTAGACACAAAATTGTCTGGAGTAAGCAGTGTGTCATAAGATTGGAACTGGTGTTTGAAGCAACGTATTTACGCACACACAATCATATACGTGTGTGATCAGCATCACAAACGAACACACATGAATGCACTGTAACCAAAAAAAGAAAAAAAAATGTTCTGCAGGCTGACCTTTAGTGTGTAGTCAAAAATGTCTGTATTCAAACATTAATTACATTTTTGTACGTTTTCAAGTGCCACTCGAAACAACTGGAAAGTCTGCCGTAGTATATTGAGAAATCAACAAAGCATAAGGATGCAGATTTTACATAATGTCTTGCGTAAATTATAAAACTTAACGCAGGGATTTTACAGTTGCTTATAGATTATTTTCCTTTACCCTCTTACTTTTACCCATTTATTTTTGCTTCTTATTAACTTTAAACATTAGTCAGGTGTTAGTTCGATAATATGTGTTTCTTGGTACCAGCTCCCTACATATTTTGAGTTCGTCATGGATGATGTTTTTCTTCGCACGCTGAAATCGTAATGTCACTTTATTGTTATCTAAGAAAATATAATTGTGACCTTGCATCACAAAACCAACAAAAAGTCGCCAGACATGGAATTTTAGTTAAGGGCACATTCTGAAAGAGCAGACACTTAGCGTTAAAACAATATATATATGAAGTGTTTGTTCGCAAAAACCGATAAGTCCATTTTTGAAGATTTTGAAGTATGGTCTCTGTGATAAAGTACAAAATAAAACCTTTTAAATGATATATTGGTCACTACATATAAAGGTACATTTTTAAAGTTATGGTCAAAAGAAGCAAAAATTTTCTTATTATTCTCTTTATTTTTCTTGACCTTTAATCGCAAATATCTCCATTTGGCAAATATGGACTTATCGGTTTTTGCAAACAAACTCTTCATATGTATATATATATATATATATATATATATATATATATATATACATAATACATATGTTGATTAGGTTGTCCACGTGTTGGCAAGATAAAAAGATAAGTAACAAAACTATAATATAGATAATCTTTACATTATCTGAAATTATCATGATTAATATAAACATTCGATTTTTTATAAATCAAACTGAATCGTCACGCTGTGATGGTAATGTAAAATCTGTACAAGCAGTTTATTATTATTATTCCTTTCAAACGTCAGCATATCAGTTTATTATTATTATTCCTTTCAAACTTCAGCGTACACATACATTAACTTCAAAATTCTGGTGAACAGATAATCTCTAAATAATCTGAGACTAGCATGACTATGAAATATGTGAAAAATCAATCATTTGTAATTAAACTGATACGTCACAATACGTCTCAGAGTGAAAACAAAACTGGTTCCAAGTAAAAAGAGAGCGTGTTTTTGTGTATTCAGCATTATATTACTCAATTATAGTGATAAGACCCATTACAGCGGGGTAAACGGGGGAACATACAACAGTAAGCGGCGCACCTACTTGATTTTGTTGTTGTTCTCTCAGTATCAACACTTGAGAAAGGCGGCGAGACGCTCGAAAATTTGTGTGCAGAAATAAACCGTTGGTGAATACAACATGAACTTTGTTCCAGTTTTGTTTCTTACCACTCAATTCAATGGACTCTCTTCTGAATGTGAACGTTAGTAAGAAAGCACACATCGTGGAAAGGTGTTAACTGAGAAAAGAGGCTCTGACGTAAAGGGTTTATTCAAGCGCTTAATATTTACCGAGCCGTGCAAGATATGCCATGAAATGGACAAAAAAGACGATACAAACCACCTGAGTAACAACAATATAAGGATAATCAAATTAAGCTGAGATTGAATATTCTCTATCAACATATTCTGACCATGATTGATGCCAACTTTCAAAGCAGTAGCATTTGCTGTCAAAAGTTATTACAGTTGAAAGTGAAAAGTGTGCAAAGAATACGAAAAGTGACATACCTGATCACGCTACTCTACAAAAAAAAAGGGGGGGTTGGAAAAAAACTGCTTAAAATACACTTTTTGATTCATTTCGTGATCTTAACTTTGGAATAATGTAGAAGAAGAATAGCTCTTTCAGAAAATATGAAAAACTCCAGACTGACTTGGTCGGCCCGTTTAACCTTTTTGAGTCCTCGTGTAAAATCACGCGGTGCGCCTTTTTGTTGGTTTTGTGATGCATAGTCACAATTTATTATGTATCAGATCAAGCTGTTAAGTAAGAGTTGAATAAACATTTGTTAGATATCTTAATAAAGATAATAATGTAATGTCACTTGATGAATTTGTGTGTTATTTATAATTCATACTTCTGCTTGCTGCTTTCTTCAAAAAGTGACAATTGTATCCCCCGAACAGAGTTCGGAGGATACTATGGATTTGGCCTCGTTGCGCCGCGTCCGCCGCAGATATTTTCTTGTGAGCGCTCTACTGGCTGTAGTTCTTCTTCGATCATCTTCAAATTTGGCATGAAGGTGTATTATGGTAAGACAAAGGAGCCTCTTGTTTTTAGTGATGGAGCCCCCCCCCCCCCCCTGTTCCGTCTTTATACATGAAAAGGTAAATTTAACAGGGTCTGCTTGTGTGTGCGACGCTGGCCTTGTTTCTCGACCGATTTTTTTTTTTTTTCGAATTTGGTATGTAAATGTATCATAGTCAAGTCTATACACCTATACCTATTGATAATGCTGCCCTCACTGTTCCACCTTTTACAGGGTCAAAGGTCACCCTGACCATGTCAAACTTTGCAGAAGTGCTTATTTATGCAATAACTTGATTGTTACTCAATGGATTTTATTCAGACTTGCTAAAGGAGATGTACGGGTGGTCATTCTACATGAAGGACACAACAGTTTGTGGTGACGGCGCCCTTAGTGTTTAGACTTGGATGCCAATGTACCTTTCTTGTGTGTGCTCTATCAGCTACATCTCTCATCAGATTTTCTTCAAATTTAGCAAAAAAGGTGCATTATAGTGAAATGAAGATGCCTATATTGTTTTTGGTGGTGGCGCCCTCGCTTGTTCCGTCTTTATACATGAAAAGTTAGATTTAACAGGATCTGCTTGTGTGTGCGACGCTGGCCTTGTTTCTGGACCGATTTTTTTTTTTTTTCAAATTTAGTATGTAAATGCGTTATAGTCAAATCTATACACCTACTCTCTAAAAAAGAAAGAGTGAAAATGTTCACTCTTGAAGGAGTGAATAACAGGAAAGTGTGAGTTTCGAGTGAAATTGGAGTGAATTTTGAGTGAAAATATCTATTTTCACTCATTTTGGAGTGACCTCAGGGATCACTCGAAAATCTTGGAGTGATCCCTGAGGTCACTCCAAAATTAGTGAAAATGAACATTTTCACTCCAAATTCACTCCAATTTCACTCGAAACCCACTCTTTTTTGTTATCCACTCCTTCGAGAGTGAATATTTTCACTCTTCCTTTTTTAGACAGTACACTATTGATAATGCTGCCCTCACTGTTCCACCTTTTATAGGGTCAAAGGTCACCCTGATCATGTCAAAATTTGAAAAAAATGCATGCTTATTCAGGCAATATCTTGATTTTTACTGGATTTTACTCAGACTTGCTAAAGAGGTGTATGGGTGGTCATTCTACATGAGGACACAACAGTTTGTGGTGACGGCGCCCTCAGTGTTCCGACTTGGAGACCATGTCACATTTCTTGTATATGCTCTATAAGCCACATTTCTTGTCGGATTTGATTCAAACTTGCTATGAAGGTCTATGGGGAGTTATTTTAGGTTACAAAAGTTTTCATTGCCAGCGCTCTCATTGTTCAAATATTTGTAGGATGACATGTCATATTCCTTGTTTGTGCTATATCCCTAGCCTCATTTCTCGTCGGATTTTATTGTATCCTGCGACAGTTGCCATATTGTACAACATTCTGGCCTAAAAAATAATCCAGATGGGGTATGGGAGACGGGTTCGGGGGATACATGTGCTCGATTGCGAGTGCTCTAGTTAATCTATGTATTAATGCCATGTAGTTCACATTTTCGTCATTAAATGTTTCACAGCCCCTACTTAACTTCTGCTTATAAGCCCTAAAATTCATTTTGACAGTCCATACAACAACAAAAAAATCTAAAAAATCTGTTTCTTTCTTGTCATAAATTCTACTATTTAGATCAATTTCTTAGAAATTGTTGTAACATTATTGAAATCACTGCAATTGGAGAAAATGACAAAGAAATATATGATTAAAGTTAAATAAACACTTACATGTTATAGACAGGTGAGCGTCGCTCTTTAATGCCCTACCATTTCGTCAAATTATCCAATTACGTTACAAATTTAATTTTGAATTTAAATTTTAATTTCATATTTTTCGGTGAAAAAAATATAGGGCCTATATATATCAAACATAGCGAAAGGAAAAAATATATGATAACGCGCTAGGAAACATAATACAATATAAAACGTAGAGGTCAATCTATGAGAGTTGGAATCTGAGAATAAATAAAAAAAAAAGAATAGATGGAACCTACTTTGAAGCAGGCTTGTTGAGCGTAGGTCCCAGTATCAAAATCGAATGTAAATTGCTAAAAGTATCATTGTAATGTCATTGAAATTTCGATTTGGTATATATAAAAAGGTACATTATGCTTACACATATGAACACACACACAGACACACACATACGTATATATATAATTATAATACATGTAGAGCGAGAGACAGACAGACAGAGGGAGATATATAAAACTGTTTTAAGGTATGTCTTTGAATTTAATCGTTAAAAAATACTGAGTATATGAAAGTGCCTTTCCATCGTCTATGAAAAATAATAACAGGAAATTATTATTTTTTCCCCTTCCACAGGGTTCCTTTATTAGATAATATCATACACACAAATATATACAAAAAGAGATATCTATGTACATGCAGATTTAACACATGATATTCTTGGCCATTCTAGATACAATAAGAACAGCAAACAATTACAAAAATCAATTATAAATTGCAAATTCTTTTCAAAGTGTCAGAAAATTACCTGACAAATCATTTCATAAGAAAACACAATCAGAAACATTTAGTAAAATGTAACCACTTTTTCATAAATTTATTTTCTTTCAGATTTGTTTTACATATATACTTTTCCATATCATAATAACTTTTTATCGCTGACATGATTTGTTCAAAAACTGGCAAACAATTTTTGCATTTGGCTGTAAAATTTCTTTCCTTACTATAATCATAATACAATTGAGGGCACTGTTATTACGTCCATAAAAACCAAATAATTTATTTTGATTTGTAAGCTTAATATGAATAGCATTACGGGACAGCCAAAGCTCAAGTTTTGACCATATTTCGTTTGAATATATACAAGAACAAAATATATGCATAATTGTTTCTTCGCTGTTATTACAAAAAGTACATAGGTTATCTGTTACTAATTTAAATCTCAATAAAGCGTCTTTCATATAAAGAATTCTATTTAGCATCTTGAACTGAAACCATCTCATGTTTATATCGACAGTTGAATAAAAGGGAATTTGGTAATAAAAACTCCAAATGATATTGTCAAAATCAAACTCCAGTTTCCATTTTATAAGACTTTTACATTCCTTTATCTTATGTTTCAAGAAAGCCCGGAAGATATGTGCACAACCTTTTTTCACGTTCAGTATTAAAAACAATGTTTCAGGGATAATACATGTAGGTTCCATGGTCTTAGGTATGACATTTTTATTATAACCAAATCGAATAGCATTACACAAACCATAATATTGAAAAAAGTTTACTTGTACATTGTATTTACGTTGAAAATCAAAATATGAAAGAAATTTTCCATCTGTTTCTAGAACATCGTTAACAAAACGTACCCCCTTAGCAAACCATGACTTAGAATAAATTACATTATTATTAACTTGTATTCTAGGATTGTTCCAAAAGGGTTGACATGCGATATTATCTACAATGGACTGAGTTAGATCTGAAAAGGCTAATAATACCTCTTTCCAAAATGGGTTGCGCATTGAAATGGCTAATTCTTTGTAATGTTCAGCCCCCATGAATAAGTGGAGAGATGTGTATGATGGAGGCAAGAATGATTGGAACATATGTAAAGTGAGATTTTCGTTACTTGGACAACAAAAGCATCTTCTTATCCATGATATTCTGAGTGATTTAGAATGTATAAAAATATCTGTCATTTTAACCCCACCATCACTGTATGATTGGCATATTTGTTTCCTATTTATTTTATCAGGTTTATCGTGCCATATAAATTTATAAAAAGATCGGTTAACATCGTTCATAATTTCTAATTTTGGTTCTGGAAAAGATAAAAGCAAATAATTCAGTTTGGGTATCAATAAAGATTTTACTATTGCTACTCTCCCTAAGGGAGTCAATGTTCTTTTCAGCCATATCGCTATCTGACGTTTTATCTCTTTAACCTTTTCTTGATAATTACTATTAACCATTTCAGATAATTTAACTGAAAAGTCTATGCCCATGTACCTGAAATATCCTTCAGATATCCAGTTTAATTTGTACTCGTGTAAAATCTCTTTTTTGAAAGTTCTGTTCTTCCCAATCCATATTACTTGAGTTTTAGTTACATTAATTTTGAGGTTAGACATATTTGCAAATCATTAAGTATTGTAAGAGCACTTTGTAAATCCTGGGTTGAACCGTTGAGTGTCAAAAGGGTATCATCTGCATATTGCAAAAGTTTAAGCGATTTCCCATTCATATGCAATCCAACTAAAGAATCCGAGTGTCGTATTAGGATACCAAGTATTTCACTGACTAACAAAAAGAGGTAGGGGGACAAAGGATCTCCCTGGCGACACCCTCGTCCTATTTCAACTAATACACAAGAGGATGCATTTGCATAAAATAACTTGATCCACTTCTTTACAGATGGACCGAAGTGAAAAAATCCAGGACCTTGAATAGAAAAGTATGCGATACGGAATCGAAAGCTTTTTCGAAATCGACAACAAGAAGCATGCCTGCTATATCATTTAATTCAGTATAAAGTAGCGTGTCATATAATAGACGTATATTTTCGCCAATGTAGCGACCACTCAAAAACCCTGTTTGATTTTCATGTATTAAAAGAACAAAACGCCCTTGAGTCTATTTGCAATACAACCGGACGCCAATTTGTAAACTACATTCAGTAAAGTGATCGGGCGCCAATTTTTTAACAAATGTCTAGGTTTGTTTCCTTTAGGAATCAAGGTTATTATTCCCATTTTTTGTGAGTTTGACAATTTTCCTGAGAAATACGCATAATTCAGTGATCTTACCAGAAAATATTTAATATCTTCCCAAAAGTAACGATAAAATTCTACAGTAAAACCATCCTGTCCGGGAGATTTATTGTTTTTCATGAGTTTTAAAGTGGAATAGACCTCATCAACACTAAGTGGACCTTCCAATAAAGAGGACAATCATTGTGAAGACAACTTAGGAATGTCAGGATGATTTAATAACATTTCCAAGTTAATTTCGTCAGTTTCTTTTTCTGCATAAAGATTAGAGTAAAAATCAAACACTTCCTTAAGTATGTCATTTTGTCTCTCTAAAATATCACCATTTTCAGTCAATAACTGACGTATTTCTTTATTGATAGTATTTTGCTTTTCCAAATTTAAAAAGAATTTAGAAGGTTTTTCTCGAAACTCCATCCACTTTATCCGAGATCTAATCGCAATTCCTTCATTTGTTTTTAAACGGAAATCCAACTCTAATTTCAATTTATCAATTTCCTCTAATATAATATTCTTATCATTTAAAATTGTCAATTTTCTTTCTAACCTTTAATTTTCTTTTCTAAATCCTTTTCCCTGTTCACACTTTGTTTTTTTAGCAAAAGAAGCATATGATAGTGCTTCTCCCCGTATTATCATCATTAAAGTTTCAAAAAATAACTGATCATTTACGATGAATTCACAGTCACCCACTATGCAATCATTTTGATCAAACTGTACTCCGTCTTTTGCATAAAGCAGAATAGTATCTTTTATTTTTTTTCTTAATTTGTGAAACAAAACCTTCGTTTTTTAACAAAGAATTATCAAATATCCAAAAGCCAGGGCCTCGTTGTAACTGATTCAAACTGAGACTTAAAAGAATTAAAGAATGATCTGTTCAATAACCTGAAAGAATATCAACCTTATGCACTAATGAAAGAAGTTCTGAGGATATCAAAAAGAATCTAATCTACTCTGTTTAAAAGGGGTAGGTTGTCGCCATGTATAATATTTTTTATCTTGAAATCTGATTCTCCAAGGATCGCATAAATCTAATTCATCTTTCATGTTATTTACTTGTTGTTTTGCTCGCGGGTTATTAACATGCAAATAGTTATATGTATCAAGGTTTGAATCTTGTACTAAATTACAGTCTCCACAAACGATAGCATGTGGATTCTCAAAATCTAGTATAATTTGTTGAAGATCTGCAAAAAATGTTGGGTTGTCTGTATTTGGCCCATACAACGACGCGATAGTAATATCATGTATATTCGTAGAGAGTTACATCTAAAACCACAAAGTTCCCTGCATTATCTACTTTAAGTTTATTTATATTTACTGGGACAACGTTCTTAAAAAGAATTGATACTCCTCTTGAGTTGGCCGTGTTGAAAGAGAAACAGACATTTACCTTCCCATTCCCTACGTATATCGGTCTCTATTTCCCGAGTAAAATGTGTATCCTGAATACAACAAACATCATATTGCTTAGTTTTTAAATACAACAAAACATCTCCTAGGCCGCGACAATTCATTGAAATAAACGTAACGTTATCCTGCATTATGTACGAAAAGAATGAAGGAAAGAAAAGAGGAACAATCTGTGGAAGTTTTCATTTTATGTACACAAACAGTTACAACACAAACAAGACTGTACTGTGACGAAAACATTACAATACACACAACACAAAACAAAACACACAAACGTTTGGATGCAACGGAGCGCATCAGAGCTGACTGACGACAGCTGCGAATAGCAAATCAACCCCCATAATTTCCGGATCAATGTATGGAAATCAGTCCGAAAAAATCTATGCCCCAGCCCATCGCTGTCTAAAGGTAATTATTCATGAATGTAACCGTGAAAAAAAAATGTCTATAACAAACAAGCAAAAAATTTTTAAAGTCAAGAAGTATGACTAACACGATGACCATTTCGCACCAAATGTTCGTTCAAAATGAATATCTATAGTCAGTCTCTCCTCTGGATCATATTCTCTCATTTTCATTTGCGAATTGACAAGCTCCATAATTATCTCAAAAATTAACTAAAACATTTCAATTCGCAAGATTTAAGTTATTTTTTTTTCTCTCTCCTTTTTTTTCTTTTTTTTTATTCTTACAAACGAGATATATAAAAAACGAAAATCGTGTAAGGATTTTAGCACATCAAACGGTGATAAAATATCACGGATATAAAAATCACCACTCAAAAAAGTCCAAAATAAGGCGTCTTATGATAATTCACTTCAGGTGAGATCAAAATTCAAAACTTTCCATTTTGATTCATCCAAATGAAGAAAATTTAGATCATTCAATCAATAACAATACACCATGCTGACGGAGATCCCTTCTCCCTCTGCACTCTAGATGCAGATTTACACCATTTAACTTGATTTTGTAAATTTGTTCTATTTTTTTCTCACCATATTTCTAATCTTGGACCCAGTAGAAGCACTTCCAAGAAGTGTACATTAGAGTTATCCATATATAGAATTCGTTATATGCACTTTTGAAAATTCAGAACAAGTGCTCAGGCATTAATGATAAGCATTGTGGAAAAAAAAAAGAAAACAACAACAAACATT
Organism: Diadema setosum; assembly: GCF_964275005.1. Classification (NCBI taxonomy): domain Eukaryota; kingdom Metazoa; phylum Echinodermata; class Echinoidea; order Diadematoida; family Diadematidae; genus Diadema; species Diadema setosum. Next base: position 22,056,833 of record NC_092700.1, on the reverse strand, counting down.
AACCGGCATGTTGCGTAGGTTATGACCTCGCTTAAGATAGATAAGTCTTTTTACTGCATATAGTGATAACCCTGACTTTACTAAACCAATTTAGATCGCACATTTCTGTGATCATGACATAGTTATTTCACACATTAAACCAATCTGAAAGACATTCTTTAATTTCAATTTTGTGATAACAAACTAGCAATAAGTTTTACGATAAAATGGCTTGGTGGTGTTTTCCCACTTTTGGCTGTTTCTTGTTACAAACCACAAAAAAAAAAAAAAATACTCCGTCTTGAGTTACTACATTTGAAAACTCAACTATACAAAACGCCATATAATTATGTCTTTATACAGGTAGTATCATAGGAACTGATTTTTATAATTAGGAACAATAAACTTTTGTCCAATCCAACAAACTCGTTTAACAAAAGCCAAAACATTTTTCTTTGTTGAAAGTATTTTTCTTTCCTTTTTCTCTTTCCTATTGGATGTATAATAATCAAATATCTATTATCTCTGCTGAACAGTCTCTTTTTTTTTTCAATTCCGTAAATGAAAGTTTTAACAGTTTCTGAGAGATCTCAGTATCAATTTTTTTTTCATCACATTTCAATTATGTCTTCTTCCTTTTTACCTCTATGATTTTCTAACAATATAATGGTTAACAAATATTAATACTCAATTATCTTTTTTTTTCATTAAAAATTCACTGGAGAGAATCTTATGGTGTATGTATGCATCAACAACAGATCATAAAGAGACACGATTCATACATTCGCTTGATCAATATGCACATTCACATCTTTCTCGATCACGGGCAAAAGGCGATGATCGCGTAAGGGTTTTATCACATCAACGGTGATAAAATAACATGCTGTAGACTCGACCACCGGAATCACACACACACACAAAAAGGCGTTTTATAATAATCAACTTCGGGACTGGTGACGTGTAGATTCAAAGCTTTACATTTTTGATTCATCCAACTGTAGAAGCTTTAGATTACTCAATCAGTGACAATACGCCATGCTGACGAAGATCCCTTCTCCCTACACTCTAGATGCAGATTTACACCATTCAACTTGATTCTTGTGGATTTGTTCTCATTTTTTCTCATCTGATACGCTCTTTGCTCGAGTAAGAAACGCTTCCTCTTCAGTGGTGCAGGTAAATCGGTCACAATGCGGACAGCGTGACGGACACCAGTTTGACCTTCAGAGGTCATCGGACGTACTTGCGCTCGTAGGTATGTATTTAAGACGGCATCTCTATCCAACATGGCGCCAAACCGTACAATGATTGGATCGTGACCACGCCTACTCTGCTCATTTCCGGGTATAACACGTCGTGGAAGGCGGTGTGCGTTAGCAATGAACATACTCTGCGCCTCCTCCTTCGAGAAACCCAACTTCTGAATTATGTTTCTCACAGCTTCTACAACTCTTTCATCTTTCTTTTTCTCCACTCCATATACCAACAGATTCATTTTTCGGTCATGTATTTCCATAGCCATTATCATTTGCTTCAATTCATTTTCGAGATTTTCGTTCTTTTTTTTTTGCATCTTAGGCAAAACATCGGCTTCAATCGCAGTGAGTCTTGCACTAGAATCTGCAACTGCGGCTTGTAAATCCGACATTTCTGCCCGTATTTCAGAGACCCTAGTGCGAATCGCTGTCACATTAGCATTCAGCGCATCTAATTTTTCCAGAATTTTTTCGGTTGTTTTAACAAAGTCAGAATGGCTTACCGGATCAGTATCCGTAGTCGGGGGCGCCATCTTGTCCTTCGCTGAAGTTAATGAGCAATGCGTGGGATGTGTTGTGCACCCGGGCGTGATGTGAAGTGGGCCTATTGTAGAAGACGTCTCTCCCGTTTGCTTGCCCGACGTGGCACCAACAGAGGCCTGTAGAGTAGGTAGTGTAGTGTCCACTTGTGAGGTATCAAAAGTAGTTGGGTGTTTAGTTTTCCTGTTTCTTAACAAATACGGCTCCCTTTCAGTTCCTGTAGATTTACTCAATTTGCTCATAATAATACTGGTAATGGAGCAATATCAAAATAGTAGGATACGGAAAAAATGTGAAATTAATCGGCCCTCACATCAAACCGCCTTGCCTTCTCCATAGCGTGCGTGCTTGCCTTCTCCATAGCGTGCGTGCCTTGCCTTCTCCATAGCGTGCGAGCCTTGCCTTCTCCATAGCGTGCGTGCCTTATCAAATAAAGATGAGGAAAGGAAATTATCAAATAAAGATATTAAATTCTTAAGTGATCAGAAAAAAAATCCATCTACATATTACACTACAGTCTGAAAGAAATAGAACAGAATACCTTTTTTTCTAGCAAACCAGAACTTCTCAGACACGCAGACATTGATATACTGTACTAAAACCTATGATATATTTTTGGAGCCCACATCCTACAAGCTTTGCTTTTTTAGTGAGTTCCTCATATTACACGCCAATTATGTCCTTATACATTTGTGCATTATTGGTTCAAACTGACCATTGTGTGAAAAACATTTCTGCTTCAAATCAAATGGAATATAAAACTTGTATGAAATGTGGAATATGGAACATGAATAAAAAATATATATATATATCACAACAACGTTACGTGAAAGGCCCTAAGCACACACCAACACACTCGGGCACGTGCGCGCACTCTCACACACGCCAACACCACACACAAGTACTAACACAGCTCACACATCTATTATCTATATGCAATACACATAATGTGTATTTACGTGTATGGTGTATAATTGTTTGTGCATGTCGTTTCTGTACACTGATTGTTTTCTTTTTCCTTTTTAGTGTTATATTTTCGCTTTTAGTGCTGTATTTTTCGCCATGTGTCTGTGAGTGCGTGTGTGTGTGAAAAAAACAAACAAACTCAACCTCCTTACTTAGCGCTGGTATGCTTTTGATTAAATTTCTTCCATTTGTATTCTTTCGGTTTTTACGCTATTCATTGCAGCCAAATCATTTGAAAACGAAGTGGTGCAAAATATCTCTTGATCTGATCTATCCGGTTTGTCGGCCTTCATTAAGATGGCCTTTCTATAGCTGGGAGGGATGCATTAAATCTCCTAAACAGAGAATGTTGGATCATCAACTTGTGAAGACTTCACGAAAATGGGTCAACGTTCCGTATCATTGTCTTTCTTTTTATCGAGACCGCCTTCATGGAAATCGATGATGTAAAACCCGCCTGATTGTTATTCATGAAATGGTGCCAGCTTCTGTGATCTCGGACAAAGTCGCTTTCTTCTTATCTCACGAAGATAAGAGGTGAAGTATTGAGAATGAGATAAATGGGAAAGTCCCTGGCACTCGGGGTGGGGGGACATAATTGTAACAATTTAAAAAAAAAAGTATAGTAATATCAGTGTCTATTCATGATAATGATAATGAATGTAATACAAACATCCGAACCTCGTTAACTATGGTACCTATTTTTCTTCCCAAGCCAAGCACATGAGTTGCAAAAAAAAAAAACCAAAAAAACAAAAAAAACAAAGACAAAAAAACCCCAGTGATTTCATGATAGGCTATTTTTCCACTTTTTATTCAAATTTCAATGACATGTTATGTGAAAAGGGATAACAAACAAAAACTTCTCAGATGTTTTTCTTATTCCAGTTGTTTCGTCACGTTATCAATATTGTGATACTTTTCAAAGGAACAGAATAGCCAAATGCAACAACAGTACGTACACGCACATTTAACGATTTGAATTCTCTTGCGTTAATTAGAATTTCTCATGACAATTTCTTTCTTTTAATTAGAAAGCGAAGTATTGATTTGTAATGACAGTAGCCGAGCTACTTCATTTTTTTTTTTCCGTTTTTTTTTTTTTTTTTTTTTTTTTTTTTTTTTGCTGAGTCATGCTTGAGTAGCATGAGCAAAAATGGGTTCTTCTTTTCATTAATTCCGCGTCCACGCTTTTTGGCTTCTCCATATTCTGCGATACAATAGAGAAAGACATTGTGGTCGGAGATACTATTGTATCTACGGCCATTCGATATCTCGATCTTGGATTCAGCATGTTGTATGCTTGGTTGTGGCCAATCAGAATTGTACTTCGCCATGTTCGCATTACCAGCGAACACCAACAGGCTAGCGTGATGGCTTTTGCATCTAGAAGATGAACGTCTGCATGTAAATATATCACGGGAAATATCATATTGATTGAGAAGGAAACTGTTAAAGGGGAGTGGCAGAGCCTCTCCTCTGCTTGAACTTTAACACCATTATGCAGCTTTATATTACCTTTTGTGATCTCGGACAAAGTCTCTTCCTTCTTATCTCATGAAGATAAAACGTGATATATTGAGAATGGAATAAATGGGAAAGTCCCTGACACGGGGGGGGGGGGACTTAAATTCTAATTAACAAAATAATCTAAAAAAAAAGTATATATAAAAATATCAATAACTATTCATGATAATGATGACTGTTATACAAATATCCGAATTTCGGAAACTATAGGACCCAAATGGTAACTTTTTGGGGGGTCTAAGTGGAGCCTATGATTTGCCAAAAAGGCCGTGTTTTTCATGATAGGCTATTTTTGCACTTTCTAATTCAATTTCAATGAAACGTTGTTTCCCAAAGACTTTCGGTTGCTTTTCTTATTGCTGTAGATATGCCATCATTATTATCATTATTGTGATATCTTTTTGCATGAATAAAATAGCTAAATGGAATGAGATAAAATAACATTAAGAAATACCATATTGAGCATTAAACGACATGCATTTTCTTGTTTTAATTGGAATATTTTTTTTTTGACAGTTCCTTTCTTTCAAGTAGACAGCGGAATATTGATTCGTGATGACAGTAGTCGAGTTTCTTAGTTTTTTACTGAGTCATGCTTGAGCAACACAGGCAAAAATGAGTTCTTCTTTCCATTAATTCCGTTTCCATGCTTTTTGGCTTCTCCAATGTCTTTGTCTCTACAATAGACAAAGACATCGAGGTCGGAGATACTATTGTATCTGCGCCATTCGATTTCTCGATCTTGGATTCAGCATGTTGTATGCTTGGTTTTGGCCAATCAGAATTGTACTTCACATTGGCAGCGAACACCAACAAGCTAGCGTGATGACTTTTGCATCTAGAAGATGGACGTCTCCGTGTAAATACATGGGAAATCGCGGGAAATATCATAATGATGGAGAAGGAAACTGTTGAAGGGAAGTGGCAGAGCCTCTCCTCTGCTTGAACTTTAACACCATTGATACAGTCACCTTTATGACATTAGGATATAAAAGCCTCGCTCTGCTTACTTCGTCTATAGTGCACATCGTTGACACGAAATGAGAATGAACCTGGTCTTTTTGGCTGCATCAATGGATTTGATGAAAGTTCCGATGGGCGTAATCTCAGCTTTCTTTCTCCTGTATTTCGGCACAGAAGGTCCGCTCACTGAAGGATACGTCATTGATTTTTCCGGTAAGAAAAGTTAACTATACAACACATGAACAACTTGCTTATGATAACAATACAGTTCTTATTGATCTATTTCTGTTCATTTATCATGAATAAAATGTAGTATAGTAGCATCAACCTGCAATATATGGGCTGTTCTGTTGAACGTTTAAAGCATCCTGGATATTTGAACGAATTAAACACAGTTGCCAGTAACTTCCTTCTAACATACATGTAAACGACAAATAACGTCAGTTTATTTGTTGTTAGTTGAGCGGTCTTGCGCATTGGTAACAGTTCGTCATTCTTACGGTTCGTTTATCTGAAAATGAAAATATACATGTATATATTATACAAATAGTGAATGGTCACGAGTGCAATGGTACAAGATTTCGCACGAGGTGAAAGATAGAGGCGCTTTATATAGGCAAGCATGGTGTCACCGGACACCATGGTATTACCGGACACGTACATTTTTGCGTACTAATGACATTCTGTAATGGCGAGACTTCATAGATTAGCCTCACAGAACTTTGTGTGGACCGAAATCGCCAAAAAAAAAAAAAAAAAACGCCACATAAGAATGTAAAAACACGAAGAAATTCACATTTTACCTCAAATTTATAGTTGAGTGACCCGCACCTCGTCATAGTTAATATTTATGCATGTTTGAATCACATTTCACGACTGAAATTCTATGAAATCCCACTCACATACCATGGGCGTAAATCCCGGGGGATGGGGGGATATATTCCCCCCCCCCCCCCTGAAATGGAGGAGGGGGGGATGGCCTGTACAATCATCCCCCCTGAATTTTTAGGAAAAAAATGGAGGAAGCAGAAATGTGATATGTATCAATTTTGGCATATTGCATGACGTTTGTACGCCGGCCTTCAGACAGGTAACAGAGATGAACAATATATGTTATCTTGTAGGAAAATTTAATGTATATACACAATTTTCTCAGGCGCTCGCTCGCTTCGGTCGCTCGCGAAGAAAGTAACATCGACATACACTGCGAGGTATGGCTCAGACGTTGACAACGTCAAATAGTATAGGCCTACATGTAAACATCATATGATGCGAGTAACTGGGGACCATCTGCAAAATATGTACGAAAACAAAAAAACAAACAATAACAAAAAATATATCGCCATAATTGAACCCCCTCCATTTCCTGAATCATTATTGAGAAACGACAGTGACTGATGACTCAGTCAGGATACATCTATGGGCATACCCAGGGAAGGTCAGGGGCGTCGAATCTATGGGGGGGGGGGGCAAAGGGGCATTTGCCCCGCCCCTATACGGATGTGTTTAGGCAGACAAATCATTTATCCCCCAAGCAATTCCCGAGATGAGGACAAATCTCGAACTTTCTTAATGGAAAATATTGTCCAAATATCGCCAGAATTATGCACCAGATCGTTGTATTGCAATCATAAATATGCAAATGCTCTGCTATACAGGATCCCTTTCGATAAACTTTGTACACTTTTGATATTGACGTATATTTCCCTAATTTATCAAAGAGTGTGGAGAAACAAAAGCACCCTCATATTATGAAGAGGCGTCGATGGGGGGGGGTGGTTCCCCCATAAAAGTGGGACAAACAAAAGCGAAAAATGTAGCTACAAACGGCAGTTTTTGGAGTGTAAAATGTCAAAATTTTAAAGCTCGCTCGCTCCGCTCGCTTGCATATAACCGCTATGCCATTCTCCTGATGTTGCTGCCAGTGACTGACAGCAGTTGCGCCCGGTGCGCCCCCCCCCCCCCCCTAATTGCCAAAGCGAAAAATATAGCTACAAACGGCAGTTTTGGGACTGTAAAATGTCAAAATTTTGAAGCTCTCTCGCTTCGCTCGCTCGCATTTAACCATTATGCCATCCTCCTGATGCTGCTGCCAGTAATTGCCAGTAGTTTTCGCCCGGTGCGCCCCCTTAATTTCCAAAGCGAAAAAATATAGCCACAAACGACAGTTTTTTAGACTGTAAAATGTCAAAATTTTCAAGCTTACTCGCTTCGCTCGCTCGCATTTAATCATTATGCCATTCACATGATGTTGCTGCCAGTAATTGCCAGCAGTTTACGCCCGGTGCGCCCCCCTTAATTTCCAAAGCAAAAAAATACAGCCACAAAGGACAGTTTTTTAGACTGTAAAATATAAAAATTTTCAAGCTCACTCGCTTCGCTCGCTCGCATTTAATCGTTATGCCATTTTCCTGATGTTGCTGCCAGTAATTGCCAGGAGTTGCGCCCGGTGTGCCCCCCCCCCTTAATTTCCAAAGCGAAAAAATACAGCCACAAACGGCAGTCTTTGGACTGTAAAATGTCAAAAATGTTCAAGCTCGCTCGCTCCGCTCGCTCGCATTTAACCTCTATGTCATTCTCCTGATGTTGCTGCCAGTGATTGACAGCAGTAGCGCCCGGTGCGGCCCCCCTTACTTTCCAAAGCGAAAAATTTAGGTCAAACGGCAGTTTTTAGACTGTAAAATGTCAAAAATTTCAAGTTCGCTCGCTCGCATTTAATTGCTATGCCATTCTCCTGATGTTGCTGCCAGTGATTGACAGCAGTTGCGCCCGGTGCGGCCCTCCTTAGTTTCCAAAGCGAAAAATATAGCTACAAACGGCAGTTTTGGGACTGTAAAATGTCAAAAATGTTCAAGCTCGCTCGCTCCGCTCGCTCGCATTTAACCACTATGTCATTCTCCTGATGTTGCTGCCAGTGATTGACAGCAGTTGCGCCCGGTGCGGCCCCCCTTACTTTCCAAAGCGAAAAATATAGCTACAAACGGCAGTTTTGGGACTGTAAAATGTCTAAATTGTTAATGCAAAAAGATTTCATCGTGGTAGGGGGAAACCTCCCTACCATACCCTCCCCCCCCCCCCTCGCTTGCTTCGCTCCCTCCGTGGCACATAACCGCTCCTCCTAAGATCAAATCCTGTCTACGCCGGTGATAGGCCCCATTATTTAGTAGGCCTTCACAGTGATGTCGCACAGGCGGAGCAAGAGCTGAAATACCACGATTTAGTCATTCAATAATATATTGTGAATATTTCATTTTCTTATCGTTTTTTAAAGAAAAGAAAACAAAATTTCACCAAAAGTGTGCACCAGATTGCTGAATTTCAGGTCTGAAAATGCAAAATCTTCCTCGTGTGGGAGAGGGATACACATCCTCCCCCCGTTCGTTCGTTCCGCTCCCTCTCACAGATATTTCAAAAACAAAAAGAAATATGTTTTCATACTTTTAAGGTCTCATTTTCCGCCGAAAGTCATCTGACAAGCAAAAAAAAAAAAGCAACAAGAACAAAACGTCTTCATATTTTTGCTGCCACATTCCTCCCACTATAACTTATTCCATGCAAAAGAGTGGGGCATCCGATCCCTGTAAAGTGTGTGTGTGTGGGGGGGGGGGGTTCACCAAGCTTCCCTCCCCCCCCCCCCCAAGGCTGCGCCGGTCCGGTTATGGGCTTGTAATCGTGGTGATGGTGACCATCCCCCCCCCCCCCCCCACTCCTCAGTACGGAATTACGCCGTTGTCACATACAGGAAAATGCTGAAGATTCCAATAGAACCAAAAGTTCACTGATCGATATCGGAAATTTGTAGCTATCGTCCTAAAACGCGAACGATGCGGAATAGTGGTTGTGCGCTAAGGGGCCCGCAACTCGTCACCCGCGCGTGCAGCTCCCATAGACAAAGCACGTAGACTAGAAGTATAGAGTCTAACCAGTTGTCGATTTCTCACAAGGTTTTATTGCGTGAGCTGTTCGAAATGTTCAAGACAGACATTTTACTGTAAAATACGAAATTTGAGCCTCATTGGCTGATTTTTTCTTTGTCATCCGCTCGGTGAGAATATGTACGGTAATTGGAATAAATTGCTATTCTGGTGCAAGGACTTGGTGCGAAAGATGTCGATTATTTCATTGCAAAAATTGTGTCCGGTAATACAATGCAATTTTGCACCGCGCAAAAAGACAACTTTTTTAGAGGGGTATGTTTGAAGCATATTTTCTAAAAACTGGAGCAAACAATTGTCATAAGTTGGCTGAATTCGTAATTTGCAGGAGACTGTGAATAAGTGATGTTATTTTTAGCCAAATTTCATCCTCTGAGTACGGAATTCAAAGCTACGAAAAAAAGCGTCCGGTAATTGGATCTACCACCCTACAACACCTATTTAGAATGTAGCTATCCGATTGGTCGATTGCCCATCACGTGACATTTAGTGAAAAGTTCCATTGCACGCTCTGGCTGTTGGCAGTGCAATATTTTGTTTGAGCAAAATGTTCCATTGCACGCGCTCTGATGTCACAATAAACAAACATGTGCCGCGCGCACTAAACAATAATAAAAAGCCCGCTTACAAGCGCGTACTTTTGTCACTCATTTTTGTAAACAACTTCGTTTCGGTTACGTACGTACACGGTGACTGCGACTGTGAGGCTACTCATTCGTCTTTCACGGAAAATGGTTGCCATTTCTGTGCTAAATTCATGAATCTGTGAGTACCAAATCTGTTGATGTTCGAGGTGTTGTATAAAACAAATAGTGTGTGGTCTTTACTCGTGTGATGCGCCTTGAACAAGGCTAACACCATTAAAGATGTCCGCAGCAAGTTATCGCTCTCAGATCAAGACATGGCTTCCCAATCGTGGTCTTTTGCAACATTGTTGTGATGGTTCGGGTGCGATCTGCCAGTAATGGAGCGGAACATTTTGATTGTCATGATGTGGTGATTGGGTTGAGTCGTGACACTCGTGCAATGGAACCAAATTTAGCACTAGGTGAAAAATGAGGCGCACTATACAACTCGGCTTCGCCTCGTTGAATAGAGCGCCTCTATCTTTCACCTCGTGCGAAATCTTGTACCATCGCACTCGTGACCATTCACTATTTGTATACTATTCAACGAGACGAAGCCGAGTTGAATAGTGCGCCTCATCTGATCACCGAGTGCGAAATCTGGTTCCATTGCACGAGTAAAGACCATACACTATTTGTTTTATACAACACCTCGAACATCAACAGATTTGGTACTCACAGATTCATGAATTTAGCACAGAAATGGCAACCATTTTCCGTGAAAGACGAATGAGTAGCCTCACAGTCGCAGTCACCGTGTATGTACATGTGTACGTACGAACGTATGCGAAACGAAGTTGTTTGCAAAAAAAAAAAAATGAGTGACAAAAGTACGCGCTTGTAATTGTTGAGTGCGCGCGGCATATGTTTGTTTATTAGGGAGCTCCCCTGCGTCGTGTTGAAAAAAAAAAAAGAAAGAGCTTTAGATTAAGCTGCGACGCAGCGTATAAAAGATAAATTCGCGCCCCTATGATCGGTGCATGAAGTAGCTCTCTACGTTGCAAACTGTGCGGACGTAAAAGTAGCCCAGTACGCGTAGTGAAAAACTCAGGCGACTCAAGCTAAAAATAGATCGACTTGACGCGCGCATCTGCGCACGCTCAGAACATGTTTTTTCCCCTCTGAAAGTCCGCGCGTCTAAAATCTAAAGCTCCCTAATATGACATCAGAACGCGTGCAATGGAACATTTTGGTCAAACAAAATTGCACTGCTGAGACAGCCAGAGTGAGCAATGGAACCTTTCACTAAATGTCACGTGATGGACAATCAACCAATCGGATAGCTACATTCTAAATAGGTGTTGTATAAAATACATTATATAACGCCTGAAGAGATCCCTGTCATTTGATTGGTTGTTTGACATTGGTCATTCGGCCCATTTCACTATGACGTCGTCACCCGTGCCATTTACCGTGCAATTTTGGATCCATACGATTTGCTCCATTGCACGCTGGCTGAAAGCCCGGCACACTACGCGTTTGCAGTGTGTGTATGCGACAGCGCGCTAAGCGCTAGGCTAAGCGTAAAGCGCTCAGTGAGCACTCTCGCGATCTCAGATTCTCTCTTGGTTCTTTATTGATAAAACATCAAATGACAATGATCTATTTTAGGCGTTATATAAAACAAATAATAAATGTTTTTCATTCGTGCTATGGACAGAATATTTCATTCGGTGAAAGATGAAATGTAGATCCATTCAACTCGGCTGCGCCTCGTTGAATGGATCATTTCATCTTTCACCTCATGAAATATTCTGTCCATTGCACTCATAAACATTCATTATTTGTATACTATTATGTATGTACGTACGTATACCTATATCACGCCTGAAGAGATCATTGTCATTTGATTGGTTGTTTGACATTGATCGTTCGGGCCATTTCACTATGACGTCATCATCCTTGCAATATGTGGCTCCATTTACCTTGCAATTTTTGATCCATAAGATTTGCTGCATTGCACGCACGCTCGCTGAGAGCCCGGCATGTGTATAACGTTTGTGTTTGCAGTGTGTGCATGCGACAGCGCGCTAGCATAAAGCGCTCAATGAGCACCTTCGCGATTTCAGATTCTCTCTTGTTTCTAAATTAAAAACACATCAAAAATGACAAGGATCTATTTTAGGTGTTATATAAAACAAATAATGTTTTTCATTCGGTGGAAGATGAAATGTTTGATCCATTCAACTCGTAGTAGCCATGATAAAAAAAATAAATAAATAATGGGCGTACGTACTCGAACAGGATTCGAACCAGTGACCTCCAGATCTCCGGACAGGCGTCATCTCCACTAGACGACCGAGCTTCTCCTTTTTTTTTTACGTCGATGTCGGGCAATATGTCAATCACTTGCGATGATAATGATGTTGATCATTTTTGATAAAAAATATTGATGTTTTGTTTGCACACCTGTACATTTCACAAAACATCCAGAGGAAATTTTCTTCATTTTCTCTCTTCCCCCACCCCACTTCTCCCCTCAAACTCTGTCTTCCTCTCTCAGACACAATTGTATGCACGGAAAACGGCACGGAATTTCCTCTGCCCAAAACGTGTAATAATGTATTTAATCAACACTCCTGTGCCGTCAGTTGGAGGACACGCCCCTGTAAGTGCGACGAAGACTGCGTCAAATACAAAGAGTGCTGCTCAGACGTAGATGAAGTCGAGGCTTTTCATGAGCAGTTATTCCCATTCCCAAACGATCCCCGCCCCGAAAGAATGGCTTGGGAAGACGAGTACATCCCGTACATGTCTTGCGTGGAACTTGTCAACATTCGGACACGCAGTGTTTTCTATCAGCTGATATCCCGTTGCCCGGACGAAGTCCCGCATGGAAGCCATCTCCGCATCAACTGCGAACATCCCACCTCCGAGGAGAAACATTTCACCACTCCCGTGACAGTGCGTAGCATCGGCCATTTTCGGAACCTGTACTGCGCCTTGTGTCACAAAAGATCCTATCTTGAAATAGAACCATGGCGTGTTGTGTGGCAGTGCAAAACATATATATTTTCAGATCAACCATCAAGCCTGGATTATGAAGTGTCCAGTGCAATGTTACAAGACATACAAGACTGCTTTGCTGTTTATCAGCCCCCTGAAAATATACCGGACAATATTCTGCCACGGCCCTGTTATATCTCAGATGTTACCATGTGTGCTCCAAGTTTCTCAACAAGTTCTAGCGTTGATATAGCATGTCCCTCCTATTTCGCACCTGTCAAAGTCATGGGACTTGTATACCAAAATATGGCGTGCGCATACTGTAATGGCCATGATGTATGTCAGAATCACGTGAAATACTGTAAAAAATTTGACCTTCAAGATGCTGTTGAAACCCCTTACGGAATAGCAACCTTTTTCCTATTCAACTCAGACGAGCTTTCTGCCTGGGCATCTTCATGTGCATCTAACGAAGCTTTTGATCCACTGACAAGCACTTGCCAAGCCGTATTCTGCTGGCCTGGGTCTACGTACGACGACATGAGAGACGGGTGCGAATTCACGGCCACGGATGAAGTTGTTCGAACTTGTTTCGGAGTGTACACGACGCACGATATTTCTCACTTCTTCAACACGTCTGTCGATTCTATCGAGGAACTCACGCCATACCTAGTCGATGTCATGAGTACCCTGTCCTTTGAATCCTATTTGGTATTTGAACCTGAGACCGCGTCGATTTCGCAGATTTCCTGCGGTCTCCATGGAGAAATTATGAGAAACGAATCTCTGGATCAGTGTCAGTCGAGTGATGAGATATTTGAATGCCAAATCTGTTATGATTACGTGTCAAATTTCACCGCCCTGACTATTTCAGAGGTTGTGGATGGACCAACAACCAAGTCAAAATTCACGGACGCACCTTGTTTCAGATCCCCGTCGTTAGGAAACATTTCAGTATACGAGTTGTCCGTAGAGGCTCCAGCAGGGTGGAACTGCTCTGACGTAGCTCCCGTGGTTCTACAGACGACAAGCACTACGGTCTTGGAGCCCTTCAGAACTAGGGCAATGTATGCTAACGGTAGTGTGGTTGTGCATCACGAAAATGGAACAACGAAATGTCCAGCTGCAGAAGCATTCCCTTGCGATAGTAACCAATTGTTCAGAGCATATGATTTTGAGATAGTCACGGCGGACAGCGGAGATCTCTCACTGCAGCTGCCTTCAGGAAGCGTGCTTGTTGCTTCCAGTGAATTCAGACTGATGGCTGACGGATCCGCGTGGTATTGCCGCCAGAAGAGTAGTGTAGCCCAGAGTGACCTGCCGGAGGGACTCGCTATAATTTCCTACGTAGGCACGTCTCTTTCAATTCTCTCCCTATTGGTTGTCATTGCGACGTACATCGTTTTTCCCAGACTGAGAAACGTGGCTGGAAAATCTATTCTCTCACTCTGTCTGTCATTGCTTGTCGTATTTCTCTGTATCTTTCTGAGTGAAATAACGAGTGAAGAGGATGCATTCTGCAAGATTCTTGCCGTCGTTTCCCACTTCCTCTGGCTCGCCATATTCTTCTGGATGAATGTCTTGGCCATAGACCTTTGTCGCACGTTTGGTTCCAGAGCTAAAATTCAGGTGGGAACTGCTAGCTCGCTGCGGCATTTCATCTGCTACTCCCTCTACGCCTGGGGCGCTCCTGCAGTCATCGTTGGCATCTTCCTCGCCTTGGACCTGTGCCGCTGCACCACATTCGAAGTTGGCTACGGGAAGGACGGCGTGTGTGCACTCCCTAGAGGCAGCGCCAGCGTGTACGGTTTTGGGGTGCCCCTGGCAAGCATCTTGTTTTGTAACGCGGTGCTCTTTACAGACGCCGTGGTTGGCATTCGACTGACCAAGAAAGCGTCGGAGAGGGCTCTCAAAGAGAGATCTAACATCGAAAAGGCGAAGGAGGAGCTGTCTCTCTACATCAAGGTTCGCAAACATTCCTATTTCCTGTCCACTTTCAATGTACATTTGTTGGTATTTATGCAAATATTGGCTGTAATATTCTACGAAATGACAAGGATACAAAACTGTAATCGAACAGTCTTTGTTAGGATCGCTTGTTTTGAATATCTCAACCATTTCAATTTCTCTTTGAATTATATGTTCTTCCATATTTCATATGCGCGTAGTCCATTTTGCGATCAAACTTTTGTGTTTTTTATTTTTATTTTTTATTTTTCTCGTGTTTGTTTCCTTTCAAAATATCATTTTGTATGCTAAACCGCCCAATTAGAACTTAAAAAAAGTCTGGTCCCCTCGCATTATCCTGTATTGCGTCATGATAATGCATCACATTGATAGATCATGCTAAGATTGTTCAAGTTTTGTGACGTTATCGGGATGAGGAATGCAACACGAATGTGGCTGAAATGAGTCGATGGTTGTAAATACATGTATTGTCACTTTCATGAACATCATCATTTTTTCGATTATCTTATCGTCAATTTTACAGCTTTCTGGAGTCATGGGGTTCACATGGGTCCTGGCATACATCTGTAATTACGCCAACATCCCAGAGCTGTGGTATGTATTTACAGTGGTCAACTCCCTTCAGGGAGTCTTTCTCCTGTTGGTGTTTGGCGTCAACAAGCGAAACATCGCCCTCTGGAGACAAAAACTGGGACTGAAGGGCGAGGAAGTGACGTCATCAGCGGCAGACACAAAATCGTCAGGAGTAAGCAGTGTGCAGACTGGTACTGGTATTTGAAGCAGCATACTTTGATATAATATCTACGCACACACATACGTGTGTGATCAGCATCACTAATCAACACACATGAATGCATTTTAACAAGTGCTCTGCAGGCTGACCTCTAACCCTGTAAAGACCAAGGGGGGGGGGGGGGCACCAGATTTTTCATTTGCCAGATTTTCACGCTTAATCTAATCTTAACTAAATTTGATGACTTTTCCTTAAATCTTGTTGCGAACATTATGATATATAATTTACGTATTCTGATAATGCTAGTTGCCATTGCAACCGTAAACTGACAACCATGTCAGTCAGATTTTGAGTATTTTTCTGTTCCAATGTCAATCAATAATATGTGACTGTGAATCACAAAACAAACAAAAAGTCGCACCCCTTGATTTTACGTGAGGACTCAAAACAGGTGAAATGGGTAAACCAAGTCAATCTTGAGTTTTTCATATTTTCTGAAAGAGCTATCTTTCTTCTACATTATTCTTTAGTTTGGGATCATAACACGAATGAGAAAGTGTGTTTTCAACAGCAGCTTTTCTACAACCCCTTTTTGGGGGAGAGTAAAATGATCAGGTTTGTATTAGAGGCCCCTTTTCATTACCTGACATTCTTTTTACACTCTTCACTTTCAAGTCTAATAACTTTAAAAAAGATAATGCTACTGCTTTCAAAATTGGCGTTAATCATGAACAGAATGTGTAAATAGAATATGCACAATTTCAGCCTAATGTGTGATAATCCCTTCATTGTTGCTCCGGTGGTTGACATCCTGTGTTTAGTCCCTTTCATCACACAGCTAACGCGGCTTGGTGAAAGATTGAGCGCTTGAATAGACCCTGTACTTCACAGCCTCTTTTCTCAGTTCAGACTTTTCCAGAGTGTGTGCTTTCTTCCCAGTACATAGGTAGGTCAGGGGGTCCATTATACATCATTTTAAAGCTTAGCGTCTGCTCTTTCTAAATCTGCCTTTACAGGTAGGGAATCCCATTTGCATGCCTTGAATGAAGAGTTGTATAAATACAGTGGTATCTTGAAGAGAGTATCATTTTAGAAACTCCCATAAAGTATTGAAAGTGGAAGGTAACATTTAGTACATTTTTATTGACCGTTAGATTTTGAATTGAATTTTTTTCGGGGCTCACCGTAAATTCCGGTACATTACTAGGCTACCTTTGCAGACCCATGCACTGCATGTGTGTCCATCATGTATATTTTGTGAAAAAAGTTCATCAAAACTTACAAACATTTCTATATACATTCTTGCCACACACTCTATATGTTATTCCATCAGCTCTTATACTTTTAGATTTGTGTTTATAGACTAAAAAAAAAATACAGAAGACTGCAACAAAAAAGGCTTAAGTGTGGGTGACACACAGAACTACTGAGTAGTTGAGTTTTGTGCATTATTCAAATTGTAGATAACTGTTGACTTCCAAATTTCTCAGCAGTGGCCTAAACAAGTCCCTTGAGGTTCATATTTAATGTTTTGCTGCATTTTGGGAGGTCTGTAAAAGGTATCCCCTACCTTTAAGTAAAAATCCATGTCTGACCATTTTTTTTTTGATTTTGTGATGCATGGTCACATATTACAGTGTATGAAATGCGCGTTTCTTGCTTGAAATTTACTGAAGTAGCAAAATGTGAAGGAATTATGCCCCTGAATGTTTTTCCTATTATTTAATTTGTTTTAATGTGAAAGAAGCATAAAACAATAGATATGATAAAGATAATTGAAAACAACAGTATTTTCCAAAGATTGCCATTCTAATTTGTGTCATTTTGATTCCTTCACCCAAGTTATGCCTGTAATACCATTTGTTTATCATATATTGTCAATCTGCAAAATTAAAATTCCAATATCATGGAAATATGAAATGTGATTTTTATGCATGTAACTGTCTCAAAGAATACATCACAGGTCTCATAAAGTCGATTATTTCTTTATGTTATAAATAGCACCCACATGCGGTGACCTTGAGAAATTTCAGCCCTAGAAAAAAATGAGATTTGACTTGCACATCATTTATGGCAAATATAAAAATAGTTGATTTATAGTAAGACATGTATACGGGGATAAAAAAAAAAAATCATACAGAAAAAATCATGTATTTGGCATATTTCCTATGCATTTCTTCATATTCTGGTAAATAACATCCTCTATGGGTGACATTTAGAAAATTCAAATAAACGGTCATGTAGAATATGCGTTGCTCTACTCATGTGCCAAATATGACGATAATGCATCAAACGAGGGGGGTAACAATGTGCCCCCCCCCCCCCCCCTTGGGCCTGGGAAGGGTAAAAATAGCTTGGGCTTTATCAGGTTAAGGAGTAGTCCAAAATTTCTGTATTCAAACATGAAAGGGGCATTCCGGACGATTTTCATAATTTCATATTATGTAGTACATTAAAATCGACAGCTCCATATAATATAGATTTGTGGATTTTATTGTGGTCCCTGAGCAGAGAAACCAATACTTTGAGAAACCTTAAACAATAAACTGAACAGTGCTGATGACAAAGGAGCCTCAAATTTTTCAGAAATGTAATAGTGTAATTTCATCACAATAGCACATGGCTTTTCAAATTCACCTGTTAGTGTGTAAAATCTATGCATACCTTTTTCTTTTGTTCTGCTTCCTTGAGCCCCAACGAATGCATTCTTATGGTGATGCTGCCATGTCATCATCCTTGTTCATTGCTATTATTATAAATGTTGAAAAACATTCTCATTCTTCATCCCAATCACTATAAATTCTGAAATTCTGTATCGGATTTAATTATCTTATAGTTGTTCAAATGTAAAAGTCTTAAAATTATGTGGAGGTCTCCTTTAATATGATAACATTATACGTACGTGTGTTTAAGTGCCACTCGACACCATTGGCAAATTCGAATAATTCAGGTTTGACGAATGTCGAAAGTAAATTTAAAAATTAACACGGGAATTTTAGAGAACTCTTATTTTCGTGCACCCTCTTGATTTCCAGTGTACACATAAGTCACGTGTTGGTTGTGCTCTAAAGATACGGTTTTCTTGGTCATTGGTAGCAGTTCCTTACATTTTGTGTTTGCTATGGATCTTTTTTTTCTTCGCACACTGAATTGTAATAATATATACCTGAAGCATGTTAAGATTTGTGTCAAAAACCATATCTTTGTGACAAGTATTGAGAAAGGAGACAAATCAACATTATTGTTGGATATCGTAAAGACAATAATCTGATGTCACTAGACTAACTTGAATGTATGTACGTCATTTTGAAGTTATAGTTTTGCTTTCTGCTTTCTGCGAAGAAGAAATGCAGAATTTAATTCATATGTGCCAAGAAATTCACATTTTTCGTCATTAGATATTTACAATCAATATTCATTGTATTGCTTTATCCTTTCCTAGAATTCATTTTGACACTCCATAAAAAAGGACTCTAGATTGTTTCTTCGAATAAATTCTAGTGCCTATTCAAATCAAATTCTTTCATTTTTTTTTTTTTTTTTTTTTTGGGGGGGGGGTGACATTTGGCGTGTTAATGAAATCACGCGATTGGAGACAAGCGCGAATTAATGGTATGATTAAAGTTCAGTGAACACTTACGTTTAATACACAAGTAAACATTACTCTTTTGAGGCCTTGTGCTTTGTCAAATTCAAATATCAGTATTTTTATGTGCATAAATACATTGGCTAATTATATATATGTATATATATACATATAGATTTACAACAGTAGTTCAATATGAAAACTCCGTGAGAGACGTAGTTTTGACGAATTTTCGCCCACAGGGCATTGTCAAATCAATGACAGATTTTATAAGTGAGGTTCACACCTACATTGTAGGTCCCTTTACCTTAAGGTTTTCTAAACCTCGAGGTTTTGTAAACTACAAGGCACTAAACAGCAAGTTAGCGTAGATGTAGACGCATGTAGTTTAGAAAACCACGACAAAACCTTAAGACGAAGACACCACGACAACACCATAAGATTTCTTAGGGTGTTGTCGTGGTTTCGTCGTGGTTTTGGGAAGGCCCCCCACAGCGCGCTTAAACTAAGACAGACAACAGTGAACGGAGTTTTGTTAACCACGACGCTCATTTTTTTCCAAAATAGCGCGCAACCCTATGTGCGAACTAGGCGCCCTTTATTTTCTATCGTAGTTAGCTTTACCTCGAGGTTTTGCTAACTGCATGTGGTGTGAACGGCATCGAAGTTTTGTCGTCAGTGGTAGCGCGTCCATAACAAAGTGCGCACATACACAAGTAGCGCACAAGGTAGGACGTCACAAAGAAAACTAGGAAGGTAAGGAAAATACTACTGTTATGAATCTATGCTTTCTTAGGAATCCGAGCAGAAACTAATTGCTGTTATATGTATATATATATATATATATATTTGTGTGTGTGTGTGTGTGTGTGTGTGTAAATGGAGGACACTTTTTCACTTTGACCTTTTTTGTGTGTGCATGATATTCATGTCTTGCATAGGTTGCGCATTGAAGATTTAGAATATAGTAGGAGTTGGCGCATCATAGATTCCATATAATGTTATCATCATCCAACCCAAATATCGAATGTATAAGACTACTCCCTCAACGACCTCTCTCGGGAAGAACTTTCACCGTTGATGGCCGTGGATGAGCAACATATTCTCTCAGTTGTCAATAACTCACCCTCAGTCATATGTCGGTGTTGGCTTCTGGGAAGCACAGCCGCGTCTAGACACCCAAAGACGAGAAGCATAATCGGCTGAAAGAAAAACCGCTAGACGACAGATTGAA
The DNA here is from genome assembly GCF_964275005.1 of Diadema setosum. Taxonomy (NCBI): domain Eukaryota; kingdom Metazoa; phylum Echinodermata; class Echinoidea; order Diadematoida; family Diadematidae; genus Diadema; species Diadema setosum. Next base: position 22,036,574 of record NC_092700.1, on the reverse strand, counting down.
TTTTGGTTTCGAGTGTCTTATCTTATAAATGCATCTGGTCACATGACGGTAGGTATGGTTGGCAGTTCTTTCCCGCTCATTTCTACCATAGCTTTACCGTGTCAACAAAACATTTGTATCAGAGTAGCAGCCCGGCTATCGTCGTTTACAACAAGATGTTTTCATGGTGGCCGACGAAACAAATCCACACGTTTTGCGTTTCAAAGCACGTTTTTATGGTTCTGAGGACGAAAATCAGTTTCTTGTATCTTGTATCTTTCTTGTATCTTGACATCTTTACTGACGATACACCGAAATTTCCCATTGTTAATATTAGATTTGATTTGGATTTTATTCCATTTCTGCACTCTCACAAAGTATCAAACATTGGACAAGTTAGAATGAACATATTATACATAACCATGCATCAATATGAATTTATATATAAGACACTTCAAGAAGAATAAATGAGTTATCCCCACCCCGACAGGAAATTAGGAAAACCATAAACCAAATAAACAACAAAGATGTCTCTCGAAGAAGAGGAAAAGGGTAGTGCCCTTGACCCCCTCCTTGGCCACCTGTACCTTAAGACTGCGTGACATTTATGTTTTGCGGCCATTGTTATGTCTTATTGATTTAACTACGTTTATAGTATTATAACTGTCTTCTGCAAATAATTATATGTGCATTGATGTATATTACGTTCGTCCGTTGACTATTGTAACATAATGACTTAGAGTAAAAATTTCGCTCATGACTAAATAATTTTTGTTTCGTTGATCCCTCGACATCCGCTCGGTACTGTTTTATGCTAATAAAACATTATACAACCCTCGTTCGTGATGCCATCCCGATTTTCTGCTTTAAATTGCGATCACATGGTCACTCCTGTCTATCAGATTACGTGACATTCAAGGTGGTTTCTCCAAAAGAGATTAGGCTGTTAAAATGGCAATAAAAAGTGAGAGTGCATCCTCGCTTACTTCCCTGAAAATGAACTGTTGAGACAGCTGCAATACGTGGTGACAGTTTTCATTAGCAGTCGTAAAAGATAGTAACAAGGCACTCGACTGACAATGCATTCTAGAGCACTTTTTAATCACTTTGTATGGTGTCTGCACTGCCATCAACTGTATAATTCTGGTACTCAAGTTCCGTAGTTACATTGTAATATCAATCTTTAGTTAATCAGCAACTTTATATGGACGTCAGGAAATGTCCAGTCTTCTACGAATGATAAGGTCTTATTTACACAGGGTAGCCTTTTCAGTGGTGCCACTGCTGTATCAGAGGGCCCTGCCATTATTATTACCCTTGCCAGGTATACACCTGGGTCGAGAGGGACATGGTGGGTAAAAGCATCTTGTCCAAGGACGTAAACACTCGGTGGGAATCGAACTCGGGTCCTCTGATCGTGAGTCTGGAGTCTCATCAGCTAAGCCAAGACGCCCCCTCATTTCTATTTTTTGTTTCTTTGATTTGTCTATTGTGTTGTGATTGTCTCTGTTTTTACACTGTTTAAAAACCATTATGGTGCTTGATTTTGATTTTATGAGTGTATATGGATAGGTATATAACGTAGATCAGCATATTCAAAAAATACAAAACTTTCAGATAGATTTACCTGGATATATTCCATGGAGATAAACAGTATACTCTAGCAAAGGTATAGAGACAATCTTAAGTTATAGCGACACTGAATATTATATCTTATACATCGTATGTGCAACTGCTCAGAAAATCAGGGAATTGCATTCGAGATAGTATACCTAAACTGTTGCTATCCCTATACGATCTTTACAGAGAGCAGAATTAAAGAGAGAAGAAAAATAAACAACAATAGCTACACTCTCTCCGTAATTAAAAGGTTTTTTATTCCCTTCACTCATGAGATAGAGTTTACTATGCAGTTTTCCAAGGTGCTTTATGTACCTCTGGCACACAAAACGATTGTACATAAATGAAGAGTTTATTTCCAAAAGGGGCTAAGTTCATTTTTAGTACTTTGGAGAAAAATAATTTGTTTGTGAGAATTTGTACACAAGTGTATGGAAAACTTAAATGTAATTTTGCGATAATTTCTATTCAAACGGTTGCGTGGAGTTGATTTTTTTTTTTACAATAACTAACTCAAATGGAATTCTGTGCAGTGATGCTAGTAACTCAATTTTCGTCAAAAATGGATCCACCCCCTTTTCCAAATAAGCTCTTCAAATGCATATCAAATGGAATAGAATAATCGAATCCAAGAGATAACTGACTGTTACATCTGATGTAAATTATCTTCCTTTCGCAGTGCCAAATGACCTGCTGCGTATTCCTTTTCACCTTACTTGGCGTGGCAGGTAAGGGCAAAACGCATATTGACTTTCAAAAATAAAGGCTGCAGTAATGAGCAATACATGTTCAAAAAGGGGCATTCCAGACGATTTCCATAATTTCAAGTCATGCAGTACACAAATCGACAGCTGAATATGAAGAGTTTGTTTGCAAAAACCGATAAGTCCATTTTTGAAGATTTTGAAGTACCGTCTCTTTCATAAAGTACAAAATAATACCTTTTAAATGATATATTGGTCACTACTTATAAAGGTATATTTTTGAAGTTATGGTCAAAAGAAGCACAAATTTTCTTATTATTCTCTTTATTTTTCCTGACCTTTAATGGCAAATATCTCCATTTGACAAATATGGACTTATCGGTTTTGCAAACAAACTCTTCATATATAAATTTATGGAATTTATTGTGATTTTGAGCAGAGAAACCAATACTCTGAAAAATAAAAAAAAAATCTTCTACAAATGACACTGAACAGTGTTGATGACATAGAAGCCTCACTTATTTCAGAAACGCAGCAGTGTAATTCCATTACAATTCTGCTTGCATCTGTGCATACCTTCTTCTTTATGTTCTGTTTCCTTGAGAACCAACTCATGCATTTTTATGGTGAGGCTGCCATATCTATTCATCACCGTTGTTCATTGCAAATTGTTATAAATTTCGGAAACATTCTTATTCCTCATCTTAATCACTATAAATTCTGAAACTCTGTACTCAGAACTACTAACTTATATCGTTGTTCAAAATGGAAAAGTCTGAAAATCATCCGGAGGTCTCCTTTTAAGACACGATAGAATGGGGAAATGTGGTGCGGTGGAATCGGTCTTCATCGCTGCCAATCGGGCCAATTTCGCTGCCAATTTCGATTTTGAAAACCACTACTCTATCACCCCATCGCCCGTCAGGCACATGTCAGCAAAAGTGTACATCAAAGCGTACGCTCATTAGTAACGGGCGACTTGAGTGCGAGACTTTTCCGCTGTTTGTGTATTTACATAATGGAGAGCAGGGAAAAAGCGTTACACAATGCAGCCGAGCCAGACCAGCCTTCCCATTCCATGGCATCCCCAGTGCACGCCACCGAGTCTTTGAAGGGATCATAATATGATCCCTTCATTCCTTCAGTTAGGTCTCAACCGAAACTATATTATAGTTTCGGTTGAGACCTAACTTCAGGTTTCTAACGTTGTTGTTGTGTTGTTGTGTTTTTTTTTGTGTGTTTTTTTTTTTGGGGGGGGGGTGATGAGAAACCTCTCATGAAGTGTGAAAGAGCATGTAATTTCAAAAAGGAATTCAACGTTTATTTGATGAAAATTGGTTTTGAAATGGCTGAGATACCCAAAACAGAGCAGCCCTAATAGAAGGTGGAACCCACCTTTTATTACGATCGCTTTGTTATATACATTTTTGTTTTTGATATCTCGGCCATTTCAAAACCGATTTACAACAAATAAACTTTGAATTCCTCTTAGAATGATACGCTCTGTTCTATTTCACAAGTGGTTTCTTGATATCTTACAAAGAAATAAAAGCCCAATCCTCATCTCCACTAATACTATACCATCCCTTTAATCATTCATAAGCAAAGTCTTGGGATTGCTAATGCGAATTTCCATACAACGGACATAGAAGCATTAGAGTTTAATACATGTATAAATTACTCACTTTGTCCTTTGTTGAGCAGGCGCCATTGATTGATTTTATTAGAAATTTCGAAAATATCGGGTTTAGCACGCTACGGACCCTCACTTTCGCTATCGAGTTCGATCAATGTTTGAACCAAGGAGGTAGGCGAACCCAGTACCTCCTTGGTTTGAACAGGGTTTACTCGAATTCCCTTCAGGCTCATTGAGGCTCTCTAAATATCTAATATTCATCTGAACAGGCAACTGGTGATTCTCGGCAACAATTAAAAAAGCTTTTGATCAGAACTCTCCCTATCTCTATTTTTTATTTCGATTTCCGTGTTTCTATTATTTCTAAACAGACAAACATGAACTATGAAAAGACAATAGACAAATATGAAACATAATCATAAAACAGTTTGTTACGGTAATACCGAAGAGCGGAACATCAAACAATTATAAATATAATTATAATTATAATACTGACGACATACAGAATGTTTCCATCTTCAACCTCCATCTGAAGGTCCAGTTTGCCCTTATTAAGCACACTGGAGGATATTAAAGGGAATGTGCATCCTTTTAGGTGCCGTCTGAAATTGTGATTGTTTGTCAGGGGGATGTCCGGTCTCTGTGATGGACGTGGCCGGCGTTTGTCCATGGATGTTTTCGGCTCGTAGCAACCGCTTCGTGCAATCTACGCCCAAATATGCCTACCGTCACAATGCCACTGGTGACGTCACAGTGCCCGAGGAAATCCGGAGCGAGAACAAGTTGGCATGCTCTCTTCCAGGTAAGCAGAGCTTTTATCTTGTATTAGCACAACTATACTCTCTACAGTCTACATACAGACAATGGTTTACGGAAGCTCACATTTAAAGGGATGATGCAATTTTGATTGGGATTGGGCTTCAGGTTTCCATCTTTTTAATGATTATTTTTGGAAATAATGAGAACACTCTTTGAAATATAATAATGTTTAATTCTAAGAGCAATTCAAAGTTCATTTGATACAAACTAGTTTTGAAATGGCTGAGATATTCAAAACAAGTCCGACTAAGTGCATTTGATGGGGCACAAGAAATGTATTCCTTTCAACAGTTCAAAGGGAAATTTAACACAAGCACAAAGTATACATTCCTAGGTATGAAATGACAATAAAAAATATGAAGTGCAGTGTTATGCTTACATTTAAGATTTTTGTATGTGTTTACCTTTATCATTCTCTCCAGGCCTGGGCCTGTTGCAGAAAACTTTTTTTTTTTTTTTTTTGCGCGAGAAAAAAATCATGTTTCCCTTTAATGGAGTTTTTTCCTGTGTCACAATCAATGGAGGAACATTAACCACGGCTTTCATATCTTGGCAGAGATTTTCTCAGGTGATTCTTTTTTTTTTTTTTTTTTTTTTGCAACAGACCCCATGTGTGTGAAGTGTTCCTAACAGGGACATTATGCCCTAAAAACATGAATTTTGTAAATGTTATTTTTTTTTTACAGAGTTTCATGTAGTCAAGCTATAATGGAGCGTAATCTAGCAGTGACATCGGTTCTTATAACTGATCACGAGATCGATATGGTACTCCCCACCCCCTCTCTCTATGTGTGACTTTATTTCTGTGTGTGTATGCAGCGTGTGAACCAAATCCGTGCTTACACGGAGGCACGTGTCAGGAAACACTGGACGACTATGTCTGCCTGTGCCGAGATCCATTTCATGGACAGAGATGCGAACTTTGTAAGTTTCTTGCAGTAATGCAACCATGGAAGTCATAATAAGCAAGACTGTCTGACTGCAACACTATAATAGGCGTTAGTGGGTACGGGACCGTACTGCGCATAGTAAAGGTTTTTTATTTTGTTTTGTTTTTTTCGTCAGAATTGCATTCGATTTAAATGTGCAATCATTAAATTTATGTCGATTGAATTCGAACGTTCAAAGTGCAAAGATGTGCATGTGCTTATAAAGTGGACATGAAATTGGTATAGGGACGACGTTGAACGTCTACGCAGCTGGTAGGAAATTGAATCACAACTTCACGTCGTTGTATTGAATAAGTTTCTCTCTAAATTGAATGAAATAGAATTTAAGAGAAATGATACCAAAAAAAGAGAGTAATGCTCAAAGAATAAAAATGTGCCATTGGCAAGACTGATTGGAGCAGAGCTTGAACGGAAACCATATGAACTGGACTACCTATTCATGACATTGAATGCAAATCTGATGATATTTTGCGTGAAGCGATAAAACGTTAGAAATGAATGTTTTCACGAATGAATGCCTCTATGAAAGTACACATTAAGAGCTATGTTCTATTTAGTTTGCCAGACGGGATGTATAGGCACATACAGTGAGTTACGCATTCTTTGAACTGGCATTTGCCATATTATTCGATGGCTCAGCAGCAACACATCCTGGTTCTATTATCTGCATCAGTTGTAGCGCATGGTGAAAGAGTATGAAGGGGTGGCTCGGAGACAAAGAAGTATTGTGCAATAATTATCATAATACCAGTATTGGAATCTTCAAATCCCAATCAAGATGTTGTAACTTGTGTTGACCAACCGCAGTATGTCAGAGAAGGCGTAAATCAATTCTGTCTTCTTTTTTTTGTTGGACTAGCATAGTAAGTCTATCTTCAGAGATTATCGTGCAAGCTGGATGTTTATTATTAATTTTCTTTCACGACTCAAAGACGATTGTTCAAAAGGCTGGCAGTTTCGTTCCCTCGATGGGGAGTCCTGCTACACATTCGTCGTCGAGCAGAGAGTATGGACAGAGGCGAGAGACAACTGTATTAAGCAAGGAGGACACCTCGCTGCCATAGACACACCGGAGGAGATAACGACCCTGCGAACTCTACTCGAACCTGTGTTCGGCAACATGACGGGCATTTTGGTATCCGTCGGTCTGAACGACCGCGAGAAGGAAGGCATGTACACCTGGAGTGGTTTCGGAGGTACACTCCAGCTGAACGACACCATGTGGAAACCGGGGGAGCCAAATGACTTAGAGGGTACTGAGGATTGCGTCATATTGCGCTTCTCCGCCGGTTTCATCGATGTCCCGTGCGATACTGAATACTACTACATTTGCGAATTCAAGCCGTAGCTCTCCGTTTGTTGCGGATATAGATAAGCAAAATATGATAGCAATGTATAGACACTCAACGAGAGGAGAAAGTAGGCCCTACTTTTTCAATGGAATCGGAAATGAAACGTCTATTGTCACTTTTCTCTTTTCCACTTCATGGCCAATTGATATACCACCTCCCTGAATCGAAGAGTATACATTTACGCTCTTTTTCATGGTATGACATTGTCAGCGACATTTGAATGCGTAAGGTAACGGTCATGGACGGAGGTGTGCAAAACATGTACCCACTGGACACGATACCTCAACATCAAAGTTAAATTTTTGTTAGTTTTATTTTGTTTTGGTGGCTTTGATTAGGAAACACCGTCACATTCTGACTATTTTCGGCCTATTCCTTTTTCTTTCGAACTCACGATGCAACGATTGTAAACCATGCAAACATCCCCATGTCAGACAGGGTAGGCCAAATCAACTTAATAAGAACAGAGAGAAATATTATTGCTGAGTGAGGAAACCCATCTTTAAAGCAATGCTAAATGGTATGGCTGGAAAGTGAAAACTCTACAGGATATGACTGAAAAAATGGAAGTATTACATACGAAGAAATCATTAATACTCTGTTAGTCCACTTAAACAATTAAGGAACCTATTGAGCAAAACCCTCATATTAATAGAGAAAGTACAGATAAACTCCTCAATGATACATGGTATTGTGTCTGTGCGTTTGAACGTCAGTGTTGTTATCACAGACAATACATGTATACCTAACAGTTGATCTGCTCAAACATCTCGTTATTCTTATGGTTATTCTATATTAATGCCGAACTAAATGTAAATCAGGTCAAATCGTGCTAAACCATGCAATGGTGCCAAAATCTAGCGGTAGAATGTCGAAACTAATCTGTCTTAGTAGCATGACTTGCGTGGCTTATTGTGTGCACGACTTTGACTTTGGCAGTGAGTAATTAACCGATTGCAAAATATCTAAGAGCCAACACTTATAACAACTACAGAATGAGCTATTGCAAGAAGGAGTCTGATAATGCGGAGAAAGTATGTCAGTGAAAGATTTTTATTTTTTATTCAATCCTCACAGAAATAGTAGATATTGTATGCTCGTCAGCGATCATGCAGTAAAAATGATACGCACAGCACGTTGTAGACAAAATACTACAGTTCGTATGCTTGCTGTCCTTGTTTATGACTCCACTCCTTCTGAGTCAAGTACTGTGTATCCATGGCGACGCTCCATCGATTTTTGTCGCATTTTCAGCCTTGCGATATGTTTAGGCGAAAGTCTATAGTCATGCGCAATTTTCCAGAGGTCCTCACGTGCCGAGCAAGCGACTTGGGTGTGTCAAAAAAGAACAAAAAATCAGTTACCATAATTTCCTCTGGGTTCTTGCACAAATGAATTTCGATGTTGTAGTGATAAATCTGCATTTATTTTTGTCCATTATGTCCATACACCAATAAAGTGCTCCTGTTTCATGAAATAAGAGCTACCTGATTTTGCAATCGCGCTCAGTTGGGGTCTTTTGGATACCCACAGGGCACAGAGTGAAACCCATGATGGTTCAGCGGAGGTTCCCCCGGGGCTGTCCTCACCTAGGCACGGTGCCCGACGGACCGGCCTGGGCCTTGTCAGTGGTCCATACCGTCTCCTTGTCCTCACTCAATACGCTCGTGCAGTCTTCCCTTGTACTGGCCGACGTTATGACACAACTCTCCAGTTCTCTTATTCTAGTGTCTTTCTGTATTACACAATTTTAAAAATGAGAAGTGACGGGGAAAACGAGAAAAACAAGGAGGGAAAATTATATTATTCGTGAGGTTCTCCCAGCAGAAGAGTTGAACAAGAACATGAGTGACATGCGCTCTTTTTGAAATTGTGGTTTCTAATTTGTGCTATTAGTATGATCGTTATATTATGTAGAAATTCAATAACAGTGTTTTCCTTATTATCATTATAAAAAATACTTATTTTATTTATCTTTATTATAATCATCATGACAGTACATCTTTGTAAGATATACGTATTTTACATGAATGCATTGCTTTTTAATTTTTTTAATCACCAGCAATGTGCCAAAGGGCCAACATCATTGAATAATTTGAGTGAACTACACTGTATTTGCACACAAATACCTCGTCATCAATAATGTTTGTAGAGATCACTCTTTCGTGCAACTATTTACGGCGAATTTAGATGTGTTCCTAACATTATGTCAAACATGCACGCTTTTGTTCAATCACCTCATGAACTGAGACATAGTGTACATGACTGAATGCGTACAAAGTAACAACCGAACACAGTGTAGTGAAAGCATCAAATAAAATGCTTTTCATTGATGAAAAAAAAAAATCTTTGTTATTGCATAATGGATAGTGTCTTCCCAACTGTATCATATCTACGTGTGATAGTCCTTGTGCATACGGTTGTATTGCATTTTTTTTTTTCCAGCAACTTTGTGAATAATGTGTCACACATTGTGGGTCGGAGCCGGACGCCTTAGTGTGTTTTTGCAGATGCGTTATCTATTCAAATGCTGTTTCATCACCGTCATCATCATTGTGACAACAGAGATAATATTGTAACACATTGAAAAATATCGTACTTCATTAAAATACAAAAAAAAAGAATAGATATCTATTCATTAATTTCTTATGCATGTATATTTCATCGATATGTTTTCACTGAAATAAGGAAATGATACAAGGACCAACTTTAAACAGCAGCCATATAAAATACCTCAGCCATCAAACGAGATATCAGTTTACTGAATGGACAATGAATACTATACATTGATTCAGAAAAGAACACATGGGTGGACGAAAGCATAATCCCCTATTCCACAGAGATTTCTTTTTTTTTTTTCTCATCGGTCACTCGTCAGACGACAGGTCTGAGATTGACTCGATAGTCCACCAGCACAGAGAAGAAATCTATATGGAATGTATGTATTATACCCACATTCCGCAGATATTTTTTTTTTTTGTTCTCATCGGTCACTCATCGGAAGCAAAGTTTGTTGCGTCCGGCCACCCACCGAGGTGTATCGGATGGCAGTCTGATGAATCCGACTTGTGATGGTCGACCATCGGGTCAGTGTCAGACACGCCAGTCATGATCCGATGAGGCAAGATCGTCCCATGAGGACCAGGCACGACATGGCTGAGATTAACTCGATAGTCCACCAACACAAGTCGGCTTCATCAGACTGCGGCCGGATACACTTCGGTGGGTGGCCGGTGGAAGCAATTTAAACAGACTTTAATTCTGACGAGTGACCAATGAAAAGAAATCTCCATGAAATAGGGGTATTAATGAAAAGCTGTCCGAGGCAACGATTTTTTGAGGGATACAAACCTTGTCGAGGCGTTCCTGGAGATTCTCTATCCGATCGCTCAGCATCCTGACTCTCTTGTCGTGCTCGGACTCGCAGCCGTGGTGACTCTGACTATTACCCATCGTCGAGAACATCGTACCCTTCGGCTCCACTTCGTTTCGAACTCGGAGCTAGACAATAAGGAAAATGATAATTGAACTAAAATATCATTGTTTTGATAACAATGTCTTCTGAGAGTGTTGCAAATAGCCATTACGTATAAAAAAAGGAAATATTTTTCATTTTCGTAAGAGATTAGCATCTTTGAAATTCTTTTGCGTAAAATACATTCTATCATCAGACTGTGGGCAATTGTGAAAGCTTACTATATATCCATTTTAATTAAGGCCATGAATGATGTGATTTTTTTTCTTACTCTCGAATTTCGATAACAAGTGAAAATAAAAGTTTGAATTTGAATTTGAATGTTGTACTAAACGTTTATTTTATTACTTTGGAACCTACAAGCTTGGCTTTTTAGTAGGTTCCTTATATATGTCCTTGCACATTTGTGCAATTTATCTCAAATTGACTGTTGTTTTAAACATTTTTTATTTCAAAATCAAATGGAATATGAAACCTGAATATGAAATGTGGAATATGGAACATTAATGAAAAACATGTTATTTTTTATCACAGTAAAGTACGTCATGTTAATCACATCTGTTTCGTCTATAACACGCTTTACCATCACATGGGCACGTTTCATGAACATGTTGGAAACATCGGCAGAAGATCATTGGCCAATAAGTCATGTAATCGAGATAATAGTTGAGTTGTGGCGTCGCACCGGCCATACAACATTTTCCCTAAATTAGAAATAATTTTCCCTGGGAGTATTTATGTTGATGTCGTTACCTTTGGCACAAAAACCATGCACAGAGTTAAAGTCGTCGCAAAGAATATGAACGTGGCGATGATGGCGTAATGTGCGTTGACGTCGTCGAGCACGAGCGAGACGGGAAGGCCAACGAAAGAGAGGACGACGACGTTATACACACTCATGCCTAATGAAAGAGACAAGGTAAAAAAAGAAATCTGCAGTTGCATCATCCCGCTGTATTAAATGCCGATAACGTTCAATGAAACACATAACGTGAAAAGATACTTAATCATTTTTGAAAATGAAAATGGAAGCTAGATAAGGAACGCTGAATATCATTTATATTTAAATCATTTTTCTCCATATGACAAATTCGTTCTGATACAATCCAACAAATCAATGAAATAAAAATGTATATCAACATAATTATATTCAAAGCGGAAGAGATAAGGAGCAAGTTCATAACCTAGACGAAACTATTTGTTTAAAACATTTGTGACGCTGGAAAAGACAGGCCCACGTTGAAGACAAGCTTGTAGAGATGTACGTGAGCCACTCAATGAATTGAACTTACAAAAAAAAAAACAACAACTAAAATGTTGGAAGCACAGGTCGACCTCGATTATCCGGCCATGTCGGATTGGCCGGAATTGGCCGGATATGGGAGACACAATGCTAATGTATATAGCTGCCGTCCAAGCTGCCGTCCCAGTGCACTGGCAGCTTGGCAGGTAGCGTACCCCGCAACGGTAGTGTAATCTATGCTAGCCTGCGCAAAATTGTAGTCCCTTCTTCACAAAAATAAAGTTTATCTTTATGTGAAAATCATACATGTTTTACCTCATTAGATATTGAGAAACCTATCATGCACATCTTATGAAATTAGTGAAATAAGATCCATGAAACTCACTGTTTTTTTCTCAATTTTTGGATGAAAAAAAAAGGCCTTCACTGCGTGGACGCGTCCGGATAATAGGGATTTCCGGATAAAAGGAGGCCGGATAATCGAGGTCGAACTATACAAAGTTCTCTCTCGGTCACACACACACACACACACACACACACACACACACACACACACACACACACACACACACATACAGGCACGCAAACGATCGGAGAAAAAAAAACGAAGACAGGACAAACAGCATGAGACATCGGGAAGGGGCAGTTAGAGAAGGAAGGAGCAATTTCTGAATCGAAATGAAAAATTCGATCGCAAAAGTAGTTCACTCCAATTTTGTCAATTTCAGTATATTTATAGTTGCAGGTGTTCAAAATCCAAGAATATGAAAATATAATATGGGATATTTCAAATCATAGCTTCAAGAATATTCCTTGTTACGTAACGACTGAGGTATCATTGAAAGTTTTTGCTCTATATCTAAGGGACTTAATCTCAAATGTTTGAAACGGCCCTTAACCCATTTTCGATAAAACTCTACAAATATAGTATTTGGCAGGTGGAGCTGTTGAAGTCAAGAAACTGTCATGATATGCCAAGAAATCAAGTGATGCTTTGTGTGATAAAAAAAAGCATCAGACAAAAAAGAAGGAAAGAAAGAAAGAAAGAGAGAAAATTGGAAAAAGGTTCACCTTCTGTATATCTCTTCATATTTCTTTGTTTGAAATAAGAATGTGTTTGACTTTAATCCTTCCTTTGAGTTGTAGTTTTTTTGAGCGTTTATAACATTATCATGGTCAGTTAGCTTCTTGGTTGTTTATGTTTTGGTTTACTTATACTGAAGGGTAAAAAAAAAAATAACATTTAGACTATGTCTCACCTATATATTTGGAATCATTAAGGGCAGGGACGGTGACTTTCCGAGTCTCCCAAGCCAGAAATGCCCCGAATACCAGAAGAAGACCATTCAGAACCAGCTGACTGCCGTTCCAGTAGACTACGTAACGAGATGTACACGTCCTCTTCGTCAAGATCAGGACTACATCTTCATCTAGATTCTTAGCAAAGAAAAAAGAAAGAAAGAGAAATGAAACATGAACAGGTAAAACCAGAAAAAATATTCGTCCTAAACAAAGAGAGAGAATAAGGTTTAAGGACACAGACTTACACAAATTCAATTCAAATCAGTTCAATGTTCAAATTTCAGTTCAATCACATATGTTTGTTGTCGATACATATTCCAAGAAAACAGAAGGTACAATGTATTACAACAAAATATGCATATACCTATGGAAAGAATCGTTCAAAATGACACAAATGGACACAACATCATGGTCATGATATGACTGATGCTACTGAAATCCGGGCGGAAGAAATGTACGTGAAGTGACTGCAAAATTTTATGTGAATTATGACACAAAAAAAGCATGTACAATGTAGGCCTATCTGTATATCTTTACTAACATTTCCCTATATATATATATATATATATATATATATATATATATATATATATATATAAAGATAAGTTGTTTTGTTTTTTTTTTGTTTTTTTTTTTTGCTTGCTAGCTGAATAAACCTGGAAGTGACACCACAAACTGCTTTGACCACCCCCCCCCTTGGATTCCTGGATCCGCCAATGATGAGTAATCTTTTTTTTTTTTTTTTCACGATGTCTCCTATACCTGTCTGCTGATCTGAATGTTCAGGATGATCGGGTCAAAGATTTCTCGACATCCGAAGACGATGATGTCTAGAATCACGAGCACAGTGACCATCCCATACAGCTGATAGTCTTTGATCATCTGAGGAACGCACATGGGGACAAGAAAAAAAAAATCAATTACAACAAATGCATGAAAGTTAAAGGGATGATACAGTTTTGGTTGAGACCTGGCTTCAGGTCTCTAAATTGTTGATGACATAATAAGAAACCTCTTATGAAATATGAAAATGCGTGTAATTCCCAAAGGAATTCAATGTTTATTTGATGACAATTATTGGTTTTGAAACGACTGAGATATCCAAAACAAACGATACTAATAAAAGGTGGGACCCACCTTTTATTAGGATAGCTTTGTATTACTTTGTTTTTTGGATATCTCAGCCTTTCAAAACCGATGTTCATCAAATAAACTCTTAAGTCCTCTTAGAATGGTATGCTCCGTGATAAGTGGTTTCTTCATATCTCTCAAAAAATTAAACGCTCCAATCCTCATCTCTGCCGATACTGTACTATCCCTTTAATCTTGCGGGATATGCAAACCAGCAATTTGTGACGAAATTTAGGATATGTACAATGCAACTTTTATGTTTGTTTGTACGCAAAGTACACAATTACTTTTAATCACACAAAGTAGAAAGTACATGTTATTCAGTGAGAAAATGCAAACATGTAGAATCACATTATTACATTACAAGGGTGGCAATGCTACAAAGCATAACAAAAACAGAATCATTCACTTTAGAACGGGAATGTTGGAACATGAAAAGACGAAAAGGCTGGATGACCCATACTCATTACGCTGCATTATTGTGCCTCATTGTCTTCAATGGAAACCATTTGGATTGGCGGAGAACAGAAAAAAAAAGAATTATAGAATAGAAATTTCTTGTAAACATTCCTCGTTGAATGGAAATAAACTTATCAGGAAATAGCCGAATCTATTTCATTGAATACAACAATAAGAATAAGAACAAGTGACAAAATATCGTCCAGTGATATTCGTGTAAGATGGAAATTGATTATGGAAAAGAAATGGCGAATCCTACATAAATTATTCAATCATCAGGATTAGACACTGATGATAACATTTTATTCAAAATTCATTGCTCGCATAGAGTACGCATAGAAAGAATAACGTTGTAACATAAAACTGAATCAAACACAATGGCACAAAGTTAATACATTGCAAAATTCCACCTGGTTTATTTTACAGAAAAATCAAAGAACTCATCGTTTGCATTGTAGTTTTTGCTGTAAATATTCGATGTACTTCCATTATTTTTTTGATAATGAAAATGAAACAACAACACAAAACATATACATTTCTAATCATCTGGATTAAAAATTGATGATGAAATTTATTCCACATTCGATACCCTGAATACGTATACAGACAATGATAACTTTTAACATAGACCCAAACACCATGAACACCATAACAAAAACACATTGCAAAATTTCACCTAGCCTATTCTACAGAATAATCGAGAAACTCACCGTTCTCATTGCGGTTTTTGTTGTAAATATTCGATGGACCCTCCATGTTTTCGTAAACATGGCTCCGAAAGCAATAGAAAAACCAATGGCCAGTGTCCAGGTATTCGCCTTGAATAACAAAAACAAAAAACAAAAGCAAACAAACAAACAAACAAAATAAGATAAGACCTCAGAAGAGATAAGCAATGTTTAATCTGTTAAAATCAACACCATGCAGTATTTGAATATCACTGGTGCAGTGTTTATGAGAAGGTAATAATGTTAACGTTACGTTTCCTTACACTTCATTGACTCTTAAAGGTATTTATTTACTTAAGCTACACTTCGTTGACTCTTAAAGATATTTATTTACTTAAGCTACACTTAATACTCAGCTATTTTAAGATATACAAGTTTTGTATGAATGACTTTGATATCTTGCTCTGAGCTTTATGGGCAATTTTCATATGTGGAGATTGTCATGCATATGCATTTGCACAAAGGGGGTGTGGCCTGTTCGGCCCACGTTGGAGAAGATGGATCGAGACTGTGGACGAAGGCGCATGCGTGAGGCGAGGGAAGAATAAAGGTTTCTTGTTACTTAAATTGTGATGTCATGGTGGTGGTGATTTGTTTTGATGTCAGAATGTGTAACATGTTGTTGTGCCACCGATATTTCCCCACCTTCCGTATTAAGATTCTATATTCATTTGTAATGGAAGATGTGAAAAACTCATTAACATTCTTCTCCTTGAACTCGAGTTTGTAATGAACTTTTCTTTGAACGAATACAATATAATATAATCAGTGTGCAAAACTGTGAAAATACAATTAACATGGGGGTAAATGTTTAAATATGAATTAGAAACAAGGAGACAGACAGAGGGAAACAAAGCGTAGACACTGAGAAATCGGTTGATCTGCTTACTCTGCACATCCAGCAAAAAGTGACGTCATCAATGTCGACAGAATCGAGCCCCGGGAAAATGATGGAGAGGTACGCCAAAATCCCGCCTCCGAGAATCAGATTGTTCATCTTTGGGCTAGACATCTTGATGTACCTGTCGGGACAAGAGGTTGTCACAGCATTACTAGCCTTTCCTCAGGGTTGCAGATGAATCGCATCCCATTTAAAACTCCACTCCTATTAAAGCAAGTCTCGTGACAGACTTCCATTTCTGATTAGTCTTTTGTAGTTTCTTCCTTGCTGTAGTTTAGTCTAGAAGTCTATATCTGTTATTAAGCTGATATCAAAGCTATCAACTAGAAAGTGATTAATTTTGCACCATCTCAGGACAGTCTCCGACCTCTTGTTTGTTTAGCGAAGGTCACAGGTGTAAAGTCAAGCAATTACAGTCATCTACTTAACTTGAAACGTCTCCCCTGGGCAACGTACGAGTGAAAACCACCATAATCGTTTAGAAACAGTTTTAAGATAGCGTTTACAATTCTGACTTGTGCACTGAAGAATTTTGACATATCTGTTGAATGCTTTACAGAATTGAGAATCATATGTACCTATCAATATTCAAAGAAATCGAAATGAAACACAATTGGTGGTTTCTCTCTTTAAAGAACCCCCTCTATCTTTTTTTTTTCAAGTGAAATACTGGCCAGAAGAAGTTCCTACGCAGGTGATTCATCCACGTTACGTTAAAGCTGTGCTGTCGGTCTTTAATTATGCTAAATAATTACACGCCCTTAATAACTTATTTCACTGCAAATCGCTTTCACAGATAATTTCAATCAACACTGTGATCAAATACCGATGTAAATAATCTGTAATCATTTGTACGGAGTAGAACCAAACATTTCAGGATATATGCGTGTGTGTGTGTGTGTGTGTGTGTGTGTGTGTGTGTGTCGATGTGTAATGTGTTAGTCTGTGCTCACCGCTTAGTTCTATATTTTATGTTGAATGCCAGAAAGGCCACTGCGAGGAAAATCCCAAAGATAGCCAACGTTGTCATGACGATGAAAATTGCGAGAGAAACTGTGACCCTCGTCTCTCGCTCTATGACAGAGTCCGCTGGAGGTCGCCCTCCTACAAAGAAAGAAAAATAATGGAACTGAAAATGTAGGCCCTAATGGGCTGCTCTATAAAACCAAACAAAAACAAACAAACAAACAACACACAGACAAACACACAGAAATCAAATGTGTTGTTTTTCTTTTTCTTTTTCTTTTTCCTCTTGGGACTTAGAAACAATTATTTCATCCACCTTAACACTCTCAGGGCAATTCAGTTTGCCTTGTTGTTGTTGTTGTTGTTGTTGTTGTTGTTGTTGTTGCTGTTGTTGTTGTTGTTGTTGTTATTATGATGTTGGGCAATCCTCATGCATTTCTAGAGCAAGTTTGCTGATTGTCGGACAGAATCCTTGCTATATGCATATACTAGGATCGTATGTCAGTTTATCAGTCTATCGTGCACGATTGTGATACGTAGGTATAATAATGATTGTGTCGGTATTGTTACACCTTGTTATACAACGATTTCGACCTTACTGCAGAATGATAGCCTCATGCTGAAAAAGCAGTTTTGTTATGATGATATCTATTATAATACAACAGACCAGTGACACCAAAACTACTTCACAATCAACTCGATAGCTATGAACACACCATGCACTTAGATTATTTAAATGGATTAAAGTTTGATCTTTCACCAATATTGACATACAGCTTTACGTAATTCGAGTTTTCCCTTTCATAAAGATATTGATGGAGAGTTCTTGTACTCCACTACGCGGTCTTTTTTTTTCCATTGAATAAAAATCAATGTCAAACTGATTAACGTCTTCAAACGTCTTTCAGAGCAAATTTTAATTGGTTTTAATGAGCAATTTCTTTTTTGGGCGATATATCCCGCATAATATAGGCAGTGGGTATTTGATATCCTATATTATGAAATGTATAGTAGAAATAAAATACACATAATGTTGAGTAGATTTTGCAAAAAGAATATCTCTCGCCGTAACAACGAATCCGATGACGAGTTACTCCCTTGATTCGAAAATTGGTTGTGACGTCATTCTATGCAAAAAAAAAAAAGAAATACCCCCCCCCCAAAAAAAAAAAATGTTGTTTTTCACCATACTGTCGTTATGATGCGGTAAATACCTCTGTACTCACTTTCTGTGACGTATTCCTCAACGTCATTCCAGCAAGAATCACATAGAAGAGAAACAGTGCAGACTGAAGCACACATGGGATTAGGGCGCATTTACAGCGAGCACGGTAACGGCAACAGTCCGGGGTTTGTTTTTTTATTTATTTTATGTTGTTGTTTTTGTTATGTTTTTTGTTTTTGTTTTTGTTTCTGTTTTGTTTTGTTGTTTTTTTCTTTGCTATGGTGCGCCAAAAGGAATCATGTCTGGTTCAAACAAAACAAAACAAAAATCAGTAATTCGGTACAAAATCACCCAAAAATTATTTATTCTTATGTCAAATTCAAGAGCAACAAAATCACCAGCTGAAGATTAATTTTATGACAAAATTACTACCGGGAAAGTGATATTGCAACAGAACCAGTCATGGTTCCTTTTGGCGCACATAGAAAAAAAAAATGGACCGTTGCCGTTACCGTGCTAGGTGTGAACGGGCCTTAAAAGAGGAGACAGCCTGGGATTTGCATTTTTGTCATTAAACTCACTGACGGAGAAAATCTGTCGTCCTCCACGCTGATTTAAAAAAAAAAAGTATATAGCTGTATTTAAACCATGATCTAGCTGCCCAACTACTATAGGTTTTCCCGGCCAATTTCGCACTTTTGTCAGTCTATTTGATAAAAGGTTCATTCAATTTAGCGAAAATCCTCGTTACTGCACATTCTGTCATTCAAAATTGCAACTTGTTCATTCAATTTAGCATTTCGATCAATGAAATTCGCACATGTGCCTTTCGAATTCGTAAAACGGGCATTCAAATTGGCACGTGCTCTTCAGTCATTCAAATTCGCCAGCACTGGCGGAAAATGGTATTTCAGTCATTCAATTTCGCGTATGGGCAGTCAAATTCCAAACATGTTCATTCAAATTGGCGTAATGTTAATTCTATTTTGAAAAGGTGAGAACCGTGGTTTATACGTATTTAAAGGTGAATTTTTGTTTCATCCACACACTGTTAAGTATATAGCAAAGGTATCTTTGACCCTAAATAATTCAAGTTTGTTGTTTTGTAACGCCCCTCTTCTTTTATACATGTTATCAGAACTATACATGCACCAGTACCATAGATCACTTCACTTTCTTATGTCCAGTCATGGCAGTACGAGTAAGATACAGGCGTATCTCTCAAGAAGACAGGGAAACAATCATAGAAGCATTTGAGGGTAACAACCTTGACAATTTGATGGCTAGAGCCGATCCAAGAACTTTATTCTTAATGATGATTAACGCAATATAGCACCCACCAGATGAAAATAATGAAACATGCGGATGAAAGAAATAATCAAGATGTAAGAAACCTCCTTCTCCCAATTAATGTCAAAACAAAACAAGATTAATGTATCTGTGAATGAAATAATGCTATCCAACATTTTAAACGCATACACATATTTTGAAAGTACTGTTGCATAGGTGATATCAGAATAAGGAATGAATACGAAAAATGAAATGTTAAGATGCTTGCAAACACAACCTATGATGAATGAAAATGGAAAAAAAAAAGGAATAAATGCTTAACGTGTCTGCTAAATTGACTGCAGTAAATGCGAAATTGGATGCCCAAGAATGAATTCGAATGAACGAGCGCAGCGTATACTTGATCACGTGACTATATCATGCTAAATTGAATGAACGATTTGCGAATTGGTGCTTGTCTTACGAAAATGAACTGAAAAAGTACTGATTCGAATGATGTTAAATGTAATTTGAATGCTCCGAAATGAATTTGAATGAAAAGATTATAAAATTGAAATACCGAACATGCCATCTAGGCTAAATTCTGCTAAATTGAATGCACAAATTAGGAATTGGACTGAAAAAAGTGCGAAATTGGCCGGGAAAACCTATAGTATGCTTCTACGATCGCACTTAGGCGCAGCCTGCCTCTACGGTCGCACTTAGGCGCAGCCGCTACAACCTCGGAACCTTTCGCTATAGAGGAAGCTGCTCAATAAACCATCATGAGCGGGGAAAATTTCCTTTCAGACAATCTAAGGTTCAGGCTATTCTAGCTGGCGACAAGCACAAATCTTGAATAATGGATCATAAGTCGTCAATAAGGAACTTTAGATTTTTGCGACGTGGATGTTCAGAGAGAGAAAAAAAAATCTGCGCATGCGCAGAATCACATCAACATTGATCTAATGATTATAGCTCGCGTCGTCTGAGTTTTCACCACACGTTCTGCTTTTGTTTGGTTTTGTTTTGTTTTTTTCCGTCGTTTTTTTTTTTTTTTTTTTACGTCAATTCAGGACGCAGAGAGGTAGGGCCTACTTGATGCACTGATTATACTTTGCAAAAAGTGCAGTGTTAAATACGAAACACCGAGTATGGTATTAAATTTCCGGTGCTCATTTATGGTATTGTATCCGGGTGTCATTTCAATATATATATATATATATATATATATATATATATATATATATATATATATATATATATTTCATTGTTGAATGAACACCAGCGCAGTGTCAAAAATATCACCAGCAACAGTGTAAAATTAACACCACGAAGTGCCAGGTGAACACTTTTCAACACCATCACAACATACTTTCTACACCTGACCTGTGGGTATGGTCCTCTATTGACACGTAATCGGTGTTAGCTTTAACACCCATCGTGTTGAATCTAACACCGACGTTTTTGCATTGTACGGGGGTTACAGATTGCGTCCTCGCGTAATCTAAAGCTAATTCGCTCCACGACTGGGGGGGGGGGGAACGTCCAACGAAATCGTCGTCTGAAACGTCCGCAAATTTAAAGCTCCCTATTACGAAATGTATGGGGAGCAAAGAAATAAAGCTTGAAAAGGTGTTTATAATAGCCCAGAGATAGAAAGAAATAGACCGAACTAAACGAGATTTACGTGGGCTAGCAGCCAGAAAGAAAAGACAAAATAGAGAATGAAACACAGATGAAAAAGGGAAAGGACAACAATTAGGAACCACAAAATGAGGCTAATAAGGAGCAGAACATGGCCAAATTGAATCAAACCCACCTTCCCATATGATCGGATTCTCCGCGATCCACTGAAGCTCCTCCCCCGGTCTGGCCGACGGGTCGTATATTCCGACTCGCACCTCGCTGTCACCTATAAGAAAATTAATTTCATTTTGTTTCACCATTTTTATTTCTATCAGGCTGAGGCTTGCTCATTTGTATAATTTTTTTCAATTCTCATGAGGCCCTATCCTGTTTCTTTATTTTGGAAAACAGAATGTTTAAAATCGACGAAAGTCATTGTATGTGGTCAATAGATAACCTCGATATCATTGAACAATAAATTATTTGATAATATAAACTTGTATCCTTCTGCATTACACTACCTGGGCCCCATTTCATAAAAGAATTCTTGCTGGAATGGCAACTTCCAATAGCAACAACCAATCAGGAAGCTGGATTCGTGTCGTTACTATGACAACTGCCATTCTAGGAAGAGTTGCTTGTTTCATGAAATGGGTTCCAGGACATCGTATTCTTCACCTATTTTTGTTTATCAGTCCTTTTCATCGCATTCTTGCCATTCCGAACAATATCAGGAACGTTTTTGTAGGCATGCCAGACACCAGCATGTCCGTTTATGTATCATGAAACATTTTTTTTTCATTTTTGTTTTTTTTTTCTTTTTCCAACTCGTATTCTGAGGAGGGAGGTTGACGATCAACTCACAAACCATTCTACAATCGTAGTTTGTAGAATGGTTTTTCCTAATCCCGCCCCCCCCCCCCAAAAAAAAAAAAATACAACGGGACCCTCCACAATCTTTAAAAATAGTGAATCAATCCAAATACAAATTCAGGGTAAGAAACTATAACTCATTGCCTACATCTTACAGAAAAACCCATTAGATTTGCTTCAGTGGTCAAAGAGAGATGAGGAATTTTGTCAAGAAACTCTTCCCTCCAAGTTCTGTCTATTGTATTCACACACAAAAGCATCGAGGTGCTAAACATGGAAGACTCAGACTCATGACATGTTTTACAACATTCCACATTTCTCTGTGACCGCTTAACCAAATTGAATGGGGTTTTCTGCACAACGGAGTTAAGATCTACCCTGAAGTAGCATTTAGACAGTTAAATCATATTGGGTGTTATCAATGCAAAAATTTGATTGTATTTTTTGGGGGGACATACTGTATACTACAACCGTATCTACATAGACTATTGTGCAGTAGAAGTCAAACGGTGTCAAGATAGACAGATAGTTACAGAGAGAGGAGGATGAGATAAAAGTAATCCAAATAAGAGCGGAAGATAGAGAGGGAGACAGATACAAACAGATAGGAGAGAAAACGAGAGATGGGCAGATGGAGGGAGAGAGACAGACAGAGGAAGAGACGAGAAGGAGGAGGATGAAGAGAAGATGACTTGGAGGGGAAGGAGGAGGAGGGGGAGGATGTTGGAAGATGGGAACGGGAGGGGTTAATGTAGGATGGGAGGGGAGGGGTTGGTGTCTACACCCACCTACATGTATCTGTCTCTCCACCTGCATAAGGCCCTTTCGGTCCCCAGCGGCAGTGAACTGCACGGGCCCGGACACGCCCTCGTTGGTCTTGTTCATGAGGAGGAGGGGAGGATGTTGGAAGATGGGGGCGGGATGGATTAATGTAGGATGGGAGGGGAAGGAGGGGGAGGGGTTGGTGTCTACACCCACCTATCTTTCTCTCCACCTGCATAAGGCCCTTTCGGTCCCCAGCGGCAGTGAACTGCACGGGCCCGGACACGCCCTCAAAGTTGGTCTTGTTCATGATGACGTAAAAGAGATCGGCTATCTCGTCGTCCTCGTAGCTGAAGTCGGCAATCGATCTCGGAGGATCTGGGGGATAAGAGTTTAAATTGCAGCTTTAGGCCATTAATCTGTCTTTCTTTCCTTTTTTTCTCCATTTTCTTTGTGTCATGCAGACAACCGCTAAAGAAAACAATATACATTACATATGCACATTATGGTAATGATATACTTAGAGGGATGGTACAGTTTTGGTTGAGTAGAGGGTTCAGGTTTTTTTGATGGTGATTTGTTTTTGAGAGAGAGAGAAAGAGAGATAATGAGAAACCTGTTATGAAAATATCAAAGAGCATAATAATTCTAAAAGGAGTTCAAAGTATATTATTTTGCTGACAGTTGGTTTTGAAATGGCTGAGATATCCTAAACAAACAGATCCTAATAAAAAGTGTGATCCAACTTTTATTAGGATCGCTTTGTTTTACTTTGTTTTTGGAAAACTCAGCCATTTCAAGAAAGGTTTTCATCAAATACAGTTTCAATTCCTGTTAGAATACAGTATGTTCTTTAAAATTTCGTGAAGTGGTTTCTTAGTATGTGTACCATGCAAATGGGGGTTCTCGGCTAGCCCGGCGTGTGACTGCGGCCATCCTGACCAAACCCTGCGTCACATCGTGGAAGACTGCCACCTGCGGATGTTCCCAGGCGGTCGTGAGGAGCTTGCTCAGGCAGGTGGTGCTGCCTGAACTGGATCCGCAGCTTAAATATCTACCTATAAGTCTATACCCCCCACCCCCATCCATCCCCTTGTATTGCATCAAATGGCAGGAAAAGAAGTACCTTGCAAACAGAAAAGGGCTGAATCCTCACGTCAACCTTTACTATACCATCCCTTTAAGACGCTTGAAAAATTGAGAAACACAATCGCATTATTTTTACAATGCTTCTCGTTACACTAGTCGTGTGACAATGTAGCCATTTATAGAGTATCCTGAAACAAACAAAGACAATTCTTAAGAATGTTAGGAATAGTCCTTAAATGATGAATAATAAAATAAATCAACATCTTACTCCCTGTATTCCATTCTGCATCTTATTCATAGATCTCGTCATACATAACATGCTCAGGATTTCCTGCCCCTCCACCCCACCCCCTTCAGCCCCTCCGACCCTTCCCTAAGAAAAAGGCGCACTGTATAGTACTTGAAGAAATGACTAAAACTGGAATGTGATGCAGAATCCTTGCGGTCATCGCTCTCGGATGTGTGAATCGAGCTGGCCTGTTGAGCGTCCAACTTTCAACAGCCGATTGATTGCGGTGGGAGTGCGTTTCATGAGTGAACATTAACGGCGGGAAACGCGCGACATATGAGGTTGTCATGGCAACGACTACAGCGAGACGAGCTCGGAGAGTAAGGGAGGAAATTATGCATTACCCACAAACCCGCAGGGGGTTTCGAACACGATGGCGCGTGAAGCGAAATTAAGAAGACAGTGTCGTCACACTTGCTCATCGTTGATTACATGATCTTTTTAGATTATTAATTCGGTATATTCGAGGACAAGAACTTCAACGGGAAAAGCTGTTGCCAAAGAAGCGGTATTTTTTTTTTTTTTTTTTGCACAAGACTTACTACACTTGGTTGACCAAATGGCATTTGCCTTGTTCATGCATAATGATGTGTGTTTGTGTGTGTGTGTGTGTGTGTGTGTGCGCGCGCGCGCGCAGAAGTGTGTGTGTAGGAACGTAATAGAAAATTTAAAGGACATGCTATTTTACAATGAGCTCGATGGTTTTACGGAGCGGAACCCTGTATTTTATGCGTAAACAATGAGGAACAGATTACCTTCATAGTGTCAATTTCTGATTATAAACCGTCTTTCTTGTATTGGTTCATTCTAGATTAATGGTAATCTATATCAGTGATATTCCAGGAATATGATAAATCCTCGAGAAAAAAAAAACAAACAAACAAACAAGCAAACAAAAGCATGAAATTTGATAAAAGTATAATGTGTCTTGTCATATCGCAGATCACAGTAATACGTACATATCTACTCTAGATATAAACCCTAACGTCAGTGGTCGAACAGGAAAAAAACACACACACAAAGTTAAATGTATGCTGCATACTTTCATAATGAAATACCATCCAGATGCAGATTATGCATGAATGGTAGCTTTGGGATTCCCTCAAGGGTTAGTTACAGATCCATTGAAGTGATCATGAAAACAAACAAACAATAAAGGTTGGACAATATAACCATGCACGTTCTCATTGCTCACAGCAGACAATGAAGAACTGGACAACAATTTGAATAATACAATTACCATGGAAAAAAGTTCTGAAGAAAATATTAACAAAAAAAAAACAATGAAAATAAGAGCTTTAAGATTTCCCGTTGTTACCCATTTTCTGAAGAATATCTTCTGCCTCTTGCAACATCAAAGCGATGGTCCACACACTGTCGTATCCGTAGGGCGCCTCCTGGTGGCCAGACAGACTCTCAGGATTCCCGCCAACGTAACTAGAGTACTCTTCCCAGAATTCCTCGGTTGTCTGAAAAAAAAAAAATACCAATATGATGAACGCAGATTTACAGGGATGGTATATTATTGGTGGAGATGAAGATTAATGAGCTTATAACCTTTTTTACGATAAACTAAGAAGTCACTAATAAAATGTTACAGCCCATACCATTCTGAGGGAAATTCAAAGTTTATTTGATAAAAATTGGTTTTGAAATGGATGAGAAATTCTAAAGCAAAGCTATCCTAACAAAAGCTGGGTTCCACCTTTTATTAGTATCGCTCTGTTTGAATTCATGTATCTCAGCCCTTTCAAAATCAATTTTCATCAAATAAATGTTTAATTCCTCTTTAATTATATGCTCTTTCATATTTCATAAGAACTTTCTCATTATTTCATTAAAAAAATAACGTTAGAAACCTGCAGCCAGGACTCCACCAAAGCTATACCATCCCTTTAACTATGTCGTCATAATGTTTACCGATTACTGGTGTAATTTATCGCAAGCTGCGAAAGAGGGTAGAACGCTGTTCGTTTTGTTGGTTAGGCAAAATGTCTTGGATGGGAAAAAAGACACAGTAAGAAAAAAAAAAACAGCAACAACAACCTCACAAACAAAGTAGCAAATATACAGAACAAAACGAGTGTTCCTGTTCATATTTGCATCCGAGAAAGGAGAAATGAAATAGCACTGATGAATCAAAATTTTCGCTTCGTGTACCCATCTTAATAACCACTATCTCGAAATTCGAAACAAACAAGTGGAACAATTGCCAGCATTTTTCATCGCTGTTTTTTTTTTCTCCCCATTCAAGGTAGTTTGCCTTGACGGAATAACGTTATCACTTGATCGAGACATGATAATGTCAGTCAGTTTTAGAAATGTGGCACCTAGCAACCTAATTCATGTTAGCAACAGACTATCCTGACTAGATTCTTTCCCTTAACCGCCCCGGAGGTTTCCCGCACGTTCATCCTTATTTAATTGGCGGCTCTGAGAAACCAAATCACACATATCCCATCTCTTCTATTTTCCTTTTCCCCACATCTCCCTCTTCCCCTTTCTCTCTTTCTCTCTCTCTTTCTTTCTCTCTCTCTTTCTTTCTGAATATCTATCTCTCTTTCTTTCTCTATCCCTCTTGCTCTATCTATATCTTTCGTTCTATCTTCCTTTTCATTTCTCTTTCCAATCCTACAACCACACATCTTGTTTTCAAAGAAACAATATTCACTATCGCGGCTTTGTCAAAATCAGAGCTGCCCATCCTATCCGATTGCCCCGGATATATTCTTTTGGCAATGTATTGTGTCTTTTTTCGTACGCCAAGAGGGAAAGGATGTTCAAATAATATCAGTAAAAAAAAAAGAATTAAGTGAGAAAACAACATTAACAAACATGTTGAAAAGGACAATTTCATCCATATTTCAATCCATTTCATTACATTTAAAACAAAACAAATGCAGTACAGTATAACATTTGCATATATCCAAATATACGGAATCTATGAAGGTCATTTCTTATGATAAGGGAAAACATAGCATAAGAGAATTCAATCATAATAGGGGTGTCACTTTATTGTATCAAATAAAAGTTGTTGGAAATGGAGGGAACTTCTGAAAAGCTTGGCTTGTAAAATCCAGTCTTCCCGTGAACAATATCTGATAGTCATGATAGTAATGGGCGAACAAGACTTAAAGGCACATAGCCCGAAAAAAAAAGAATAATCAAACAAACCAAAAACACATTATCCTACCTTCCCAGAAACGCCGGGTTTCGTGGCCAGGCTGAGCGGGAGGGCATCGGTGGTGAAGTATCCAGCCACCGCTTCGTCCATCTGCTGCGCGGTGCAGTCATGCGGATAATCGGGGTCGTTAGCGCGCCACCACTCGTTGCTGTACCAGCCTGCGCCACGTCGACAAACGGGGAAATCCCAACAGCAGATAAAGAAAGAAAGAAAGAAAAAAAGACACTTAGAGAAACAGAAGAGAGAGAGAGAGAGAGACAGACAGACAAAGAAATGGAAACAGAGGGTGCGAGATGGGGAGATCATTACATTATCTTCTCACACGCCGAAGGCTTTACATCCCTCAGGAGGGTCTTCACACGTCGGCATACAATTTCTGTAATGTTACGTAGCGTCTCTTTTTCTGTGTTGGGATGTGTGGGATTTCAGGGGGATCCCTATATGGTCTACCATGCCGATTATTATCTTCAACATTGTGCAGAGAAGTGGGTTGTCTGCAGTCAGAGGTCGATAACCGAGCAACGTTGGATACGCTCGTAGATAGCTCCACCTCCACTCAACGCTTAAAGTATAGTTTTGATTGAGATGGGATTCAGCTATCTATCACTTTTTGAACGAGAAAATTAGAAACCAAATATATGAAAGATAAAAGAGCATACTATTCTAAGAGGAATTCAAAGTTTGTTTGACGAATATCGGGTTTGAAATTGCTGAAATATAACATAACAAAATAAAATAAAGTGGTTCATATAAAAAGTAGGACTCACTTGTGACCTTCTATAAGGACCTCCTTGTTTTTGACATCTCAGTCATTTTGATACCGATTTTGGTCAAAGAAATTTTGAATTCCTCTTATAGAGTTGTATGCTCTTAGATATTTCATGTAAGAAGTTTCTAATTATCTCGTAAAAAGTTAAAACCTGAATTCCCCTCTTAACCAAACTTAACCGTCCCTTAAAAAAATCCACGAGACTGCAATCGTCACCAACTTGAATCTGCCACATTGTCAAAAATCACGTGCACTGTTGCAAATAATGTTAATACTTGATGACAACAGCCTGGTACAGCCTGCGTAGAGCACTCTTCCTATATTTATCATTAATTTAATTAAGCACTCCAAACATCGCCAAATTGTGGGGGGGGGGGTTATTAAAGGACAAGTTTACCCAAATAATATATTTTATGCGTGGATTGAAGAAATGCAGCAATATTAGTTTGGGGGAAATCGGAAAATCCGTTCAAAACTTATGCTTTTTTTAAATTTCAGTGAAGCCATCGCTGGACGAGAAGAATACAGTAGTTCATGATGTCACTACAGGGCTACGACATAAAGAGAATATAAAGGGAATTTTACAAAATTTGATCTTTTTATGAAAAGGACTCCCTCGACTTGTTCCTGTCTCATGTTACGGGAAATTTTGTTCCCTCTGCTTTCTAAACAAGGTAAGTCAAGTGATTTTTCATTTCATAGCTAGATCATTGAAATACACCGTAATATGTTAAATTCTCTGTATATATATGTATGTATATATATATATATATATATATATATATATATATATATATATATATATATATCATTGTCCTGCAGTGATGTCACAAGCTCTTGTAGTCTTCTCATCAAGCAATGGCGGTAATGAAACTTTAAACATCCATATTACCCAGTGACTTCTGAATCGAATGTACGATTTTCCTAGAACTGTCATTGATGCGTTCTACTCATAATGCTGCATTTATTAAATCCACATATAATTATAATTGGGTGAACTCATCCTCTCAGTATTCTTCGTCAAGCATAACAAAATAACGGTCAAGTATGTGTGTATGTATGTATGTACGTATGTGTGCACACTGACCTGTGATTATCCACACGTATTTCTCTCCGTACAACCCGTTCTTATACGCCTCGCAGAAGACCTGGCGGGCGCGATTCTCGTAGAAGTTTCCGATGATGATCCGAGCTCCTTGCTTCTACATTATGCAACGTGACGTTAGGGGAAACAGAGCCGATATCATAATGTATGCTTTAGTAACTGGCATGGGGGGGGGGGGGACAATCTCGGTGTATGCCTTTGCATTGTGCATGCATTATCATAATATATAATTGTATACACGAATATCATACCCCATTTAATGCATTTTTAACAGTGGTAAAGGGATAGTATAGTATTTGTGGAGATGTGGATAAGGGATAGTATAGTATTTGTGGAGATGTGGATAAGGGATAGTATAGTATTTGTGGAGATGTGGATTAGGCTTTTAACTTTTTGCGAGATACCAAGAAACTACTTATGAAATAATACAGAGCATACCGTTCTAAGATGAATTCAAAGTTTCTCAGGTGAAAATTTGTTTTGAAATGGCTGGGACATCAAAAAACAAAGTAAAACAAAGCAATCCTAATAAAAGGCGGGTCCCACCTTTTATTACGATTGCTCTGTTTTGGATATCTCAGCCATTTCAAAACCAACTTTCATCATCAAGTAAACGTTGACTCCCTCTGGAATTACATGCTCTTTTATAGGTTTCTCATTATCTCGCCAAAAAAAAAATGTTAGAAACCTAAAATTAGGTCTTGACCAAAACTATACGATCCCTTGAATGTGTGGACGTTTTAATACTGGGATTGTTTGTTTTGGAATTTACGCCTAGATTCATAGGAGGAGATAAATATTGGCTGGGACATCATCATTACATTCACTGATTACATGATACTATTTCCCATGACGGGGTATCGTCTCTTTATTAAACTACGTATATCAAATTTGCTACTTGCACGCACTATAAACATCATGGTCTAATAATCTTCTGTTCATTATGACTTATGACAGCGAGGCAAATATAATGGTTCTTGACTTTCCATAATGCCACGCGCGCTGACCAGACAAATCCCATTTCGCTTCTAGAGCCGTCATTCAGACGATGTATTAAAGTAGAACAGGCGATGTTCCAGCTCTGTCAGATGATGTAGTAAAGTTGAATTAGCCTAGAAAAATGTGTAAAGCGTAACTTCTGATATATCATACATTGACTCTGTCTACATGGTATATAGTAGCTATTGATTCTGTTCTTTTCATGCTGCGTCACGATATAAAAAAAATGCTTCTTGGGTAATTGAGCTCATTTTGTACGATTAGAATTCGTCTTCTGATGAAGGTCCCAGTGAAAGTTGGTTAATCCGTCGCTTCTGATATATCGTTATTTCCTATCGGGGTTAATTTTCATGGCACACTCGAATCCCGTAGGAAACAGTTTGATTTTCTTGACTGCGGCATGAGTGCGCGTGCGTATGTCACATTATACTATGTTTGCTTTAGTCCTAGATATCAAAGCACATAACGTATCTTGTTTCGCATCGATAACAGTTTCGTAAATGCCAACTAACGTGTGTACAAGAGACATATGATATGGGGTGATATTCTGTTGACTGTTTTGACTGCGTTGTGGGGAGGACGTGTGTGTTTGTATTTGTGTGTGTGTTGTAGGGTGGGGGTGGGGTGGAGATTGGTTGGTGCAAAACAGTTTCGCAGATGCCACCCAGTGTGTATATCATACCTAATGACATATATCGATACGCCGTGATATTCTGTTGACTGTTTTGACTGCGTGGTGGGTAGACTGGGTGTTTGTATCTGTGTGTGTTTATGTTGGATGGATGGGGGGGGGGGGGGGTGGGGGTGGAGATTGTTTGGTGCTTTATGTACTCCCATAGAGTTAAGGATCGTTACCTTGAGGTTTGAAACTTGAAGAGAAGGCTCCTCCGAAAAGCTCTCCGAGGCAATGATTTCGACGCCTTGAGACCGAGCATCGTGCAGAAAATCTGCCGTTGGCTAAAAAATAGAGAATGAAAAAACGGAGAGAGGACAGGAAAAGATAGAGAAGGAGGGGGTGGGGTGGAGCGAGAAAAGGGAGAGACATAGAGAAGGAGAGAGAGAGAGAGAGAGAGAGAGAGAGAGAGAGAAAGGAGAGAGAAACAGAAAGAGATAAGTGGATGGTTTCGAGTTCGCCCTTTCGCTGTGTCC
Source organism: Diadema setosum (assembly GCF_964275005.1). Lineage (NCBI taxonomy): Eukaryota > Metazoa > Echinodermata > Echinoidea > Diadematoida > Diadematidae > Diadema > Diadema setosum. The sequence goes on along the minus strand of NC_092700.1, from coordinate 22,005,027 downwards.
GCAGAATGCAGCTAAATATCGAGACTCTTTAAAAGCGACAGAGAAAGAAAAAAAAAGTAACAAAAACGGCCATGGTCTATTTAATATGGGCTCGCATTTCGGAAACGGAATGCGACGTTTTGTTAGGATGACTATACATAGGACAAAGCTACTCTTTACCCCTTTCCCCGAAGGACGTCTTAATTTTCCACTTGCCTCAGTATCTGCGTATGACTATTATTTGTAAACCTTAAAGAATATTCTTTGTAGTATTGCAAGTTTGCAAGATAATATTTGGGGGGGGGGGTAGGGTGTTGGATGCTGAAATAGTCTACTGAGGCAAAGTTAAGAATGCTCCCACTGCATGGTTTTAATCTGACATAACTATTACTCAAAATAAAATCTGGTGAAAGAGGATACGTTTTCACAAATCGAATAAACAAAGATTAAATAATATACCGCATCTTCAGAAAGAGATGCATTTTTCGTACCATCTAACCTTAGATGTGCCAAACCTTTACTTTAATTGTAATAACATCATTTTATTGTTTCCCTGCATTCCAAACAAGTATCACAGCCAGTATGTTTGAACAAGTTCAGTATCTTATCGAATGAAAGTGCAATGAAAATAATAATTCCGGAGTTCGGTATTCTCTCTTGACTTCACCAATTACTCTTTGACAGTATCCTCAATAACACAATTACACGGATCCCCCCTCCCCCCGCATTTGCCATCAGTTTTTTCTTAAGTGTGTAATCATTCTATAAAAAAAAATGCTTTAATCAAATCATCGATGAATAAATCATGTGAAATATATACAGCGATATTGATGATAAACAAAAAAAAAAATATCGCTAGGTCAACAAACTGCACTTTGAGGTAACAAAATATAATAAAAGCACCTAGAAATATTTCACATGCTTAAATCGCTGAAAGTACATTCGCATAAAGATTGTCGAGTCATTAAGTTGTTTAAAAAGATAATATAAATTTATGAAATACCAAAAGTGACAATACCAGTCTAGCATTATCACCACATGATATCCATTGTGTATTCTTCAAATCAAAACTTATAATCATGACATTTCTATACTTCCATTTTGGTTAACTAGTATGAGAATAACGATCAAACATGCCTTTGTCATGGGCTAGATCGTACAGAATACTGTACAGCTATGCGTGTATTTATTAAGAGGTAACGAAAAGTGACAATTCGATTACATTTATTTATTGTCATGACATGTGTTCCAAAGTCACGATAAGTTCAAAGCTACAGGGATATTTCTTTTTGTAATGATGAGATGTTTGCAATGTTGATTTCCGGTCAGTTTTCAAAACCCCTTTTTTTTTCATAAAATACCGAGTGGCCCGGTCTCTCCCGACAATTAGAGGCAGGTGTTTTTATTTTCCATTTTAACATCGAATGATGAATAGGCGTGTGCGTGCTCAGTTACATATCACTGTACATTAATTGATTGAGGTATTCCCTTGACAAACGTGAAATCAATGCAATTCGACAGGGCTCGCGTGATCACAATCTAATATCGTTTTGCACGATTTCCCTTTCGCGGTGTAATTAATCATTGTGTTTTGGTATCAACTGACCTACCGTGTCAATACTCATCAGTCTGTGTCAGTACCTAACGTTTCTCAGTCCCCCCCCCCCAAAAAAAAAAAAAAAAAAAAAACTTACATAAGATTTTTTGTTACATCACTTTGATCTCTTTAATTTGTCGATATGAGCTATTCATTTTATCCCTTTGATGTCTTTACTTAATACCTTTAATCTCTTTACTTTATCCCTTTAATCACTTGACTTTATCCCTTCAATATATTGTTACTTTTCCCTTTTATCTCTGCTTTTTCCCTCTGACCCCTTTACTTTATCTTTAATTCAATTCATCCCTTTAATCTCAATTGTTTTATCCCCTTGATTTCTCGATTTTCTCCCATTTCCTAGGACGACGTCTCTGGGACAGATGGAGGGATTTATTTGTATCCCGCCACATGACCTCTAATGCTACAGAGTATACAAATCAAGTTTTCGAAAGCAGACACTTTTCAATGGAAAGCATTGATGTGACCAATAAAACAGGGCATATTACCGAATGTCCAGACCTGAAGTTAGACATGTTAATTTTGCAAATTTTGCATGCATTATAAACCAGGCCAAACGGAAATATCAGCATAACTTTTCAAACAAAATTACGAAGAGGACCGAAATATAGCAACTGGAGCTGAGAGCGGCAATAAAACAATAATACCGGTAACAAGAAAATACACTGAAATGAAATGTTGATTTCAGCTCCCGAGTATTGGACTGCTGCTTGCTTATTGCAGCTTTGCATCAAGGTAATTCTAGACATAAATTTGCCCCGTAGTTATGTTGTAACACGATATTAGCTGCAACATTGTGCAGTTTTATGTTACGTTCCGTCATGACATGAAAATTGTCCCGGGGCGCCTTTTGACACTTTGGGTATTCGCTTATTCAAACGGTGAATGGATGTTCGAAGTGTCGGTATTGAAAGCGTTCCGACACACAATCCTAGAACATGACAATCAATACGAATGCATTCAAATGATAGGCCCGCGCCTGTCTGTTTTCTTGTCGTTGTGGTTTGGGATGTTATAAGTATGAATACGGTTCACTTTGGGTTTGGGAAAAAATGGCGCTTTTAATGACCTCCGCATTGCCGCTCCAGTTCTAGAAATACAGGTCGAGTGGACTACTCGTGTGATCAAGGAGGTACTGTAGGCCTAGTACCTACTTGGACCGGTGTGAAGTAACGCGAGTTTTATCGTGCAAAACAGTGCTCGTGTCAAAACGCAGTTGCAATACACGCAAGAAGACATCACGTTAAGATTTGCGAGCTTTCGGACACGGAAACTTTTCTCGAACGTCGTGTATAGAAATTTTACATGTATCAAAACGTCATGTATCGACATGCAATTATTCTAGTTTGATCTTCTTTGTTAATTCATATTTTTCTACTATATAATAATTTATTGAAAGTCATTTTGAGAACAAGATGTGTCTGTGGTTTCAAGTTTGCATTGCCTGAATCACCAACGGAGAAAATCGTGACACTGCGTTAGATACTTTATTGGGCATGATTAAGAAAAGGCAGGGGACGTCTTGTCTTCAAAAGCCGCTGAAAATATTTCCATGATATCAATGGCTTCCATACATTCAATGATCGCAAGCGAGTGGTTGCGGGCGTAAGGGGCGGGGTGGATGGAGCTCTGGAGGGTGGGGTGGGGAAGGACTCAAAGCAAATCGACTACGCAATTTATATGCAAGAGTAATTAACAATAGTCACTATTATTTGACGATAGAGATAATGTTAAACATTAATTAAGTAATAGTTCTCATTGTTAAGGCGATAATGACGGTAATGATGATAATGACATACAATATGCTGTGTAAAGTGTGGGTATGTGCGTGTATGCGTGCGAGTACTTTGTCGTGATCGTAGTATCTCTGTTTTATCCTTTTCCTTTTCTTTTTTTTTAAGGAGACCTCCGCATGATTTTCAGACTTTCACATATGAAAAGAACAACTATAAATTGGTTATGCTGGGTACAGAGTTTCAGAATTGATTGTGAGTGGGATGAGGATGAGAATGTTTTCAGAACTGGTAACAAGTCACAATGAGCAAGGCTGATGACATGGCAGCGATATAAGCATACATGAGTAAGGGCTCAAGGAAGCAGAACAAAAAATAAAAAAAAAAACATGCATTGATTCTACACAGGGGTGAACTTGGTAAGCACGTGGTATTGTAATGGAATTATATTGGTACATTTCTGAATTATGTGAGTCTTCTATTTCATCATCTATGGTCAGAGTAATTTGTTTAAGAGGGTATTTTTTTTTTCAAAGTATTGATTTCTCTGCTCAATTTATTCTACAAATCTATACATCCATGCAGCTGTTGATTTATGTATTCTATGATGTGAAATTATGAAAATCATTTGGAATGCCCCTTTAATGTTTGTTCAGTAATGCCGATGTCATGCTTCTTGTATTATTGATTGGAAGTGAATAAATAATTGTTATTTGAAAAATAAAAAGCTCTGTTGTTGTTGTTGTTTTATAAGTTTGGTTTATTTGTTCGTTTGCTGTTCTTGTTGCTCTGTATCCATGAATCACACTGTTTGTCATAACAACCAAAAGGCAACAAAACATCACCCCGAAAGCAAAACACAAAAACATATAACATTTCCCCAAAGTATACTAACATGTAGTTGGATATGAGTGACCCCTACATTTACACTGGCATACTTCCCATCGGCACCCGTTATCGACACCCGACGGGATGAGGCCGGGGACTCACCAGGGAGAAGAGTTCGATGGTTTGATGCAGGGTCGCGACCTTGCGCCATCTGAAGTGACGCAGCATCTCGAATTTGACCACGTTGAACACCGTCTCCGGGGGAAACATGCGAAAGAATTTGGGGAAGAGGTCCCGCTCCGACAGCTTGGGAGAGGCGGACGAGTAGGAGAGCTGTATCGGCAGAATGCAAAGAGAAGTATAATTACAACACGAGGGGAACCAGCTAATACAAAAAGAAAACAAGTGCACAGCATAATCTCTCTCTCTATAAAAAAAAAAAAAGAAATAAGTGGAAAATGTTCACTCTTGAAGCAGTGAACAACAGAAAAGAGTGAGTTCAGATTGAAATTAGAGTGAATTTTGAGTGAACATGTTCATTTCCACTAAATTTGGAGTGACCTCAGGGATCACTCAAGGGTTTTCGAGTGATCCCTGAGGTCACTCCAAAATGAGTGAGTGAACGTTTTCACTTGTTTTTTTTTCTTTTTTAGAGTAGCAAAACAAAAAACAAAAACAAAAAGAACAACAACCCCTTTGCGCTTTTAAAGTTTACCCGGCTTACTTATTGTTTCCAAACTTGGTGAATCTGTTTTTAGATAACATTTCGTTCATATTCTTTATAGTTTGATTGTGGCAACAACAAAAACTACAACAGTGTGCAGTTTTTGAAAATATATAACTTGAAGATGAGATGGCATGGGACTTCTTTATAGGAGGAAGAAAGTGGTACCGCATCAGTAGCCACGCATGTATTGATTTGTTTATGGACAGGTATGTAAGGTCTAAATCCCACTATAGTAGATTAATTCCAGAGTTTTTAATCAACTAGAAGCATACAATGTTTTCTAAAGAGTTGTTGGTGAATTTTCTTTTTCTTTCTTGACTGGTGAGATTTCGGTCAAACAAGGATGCACAACGCACAATCGTACACGGCTTAATTCTAAATTTGCTCTAGTCAAGGTATTCACACAAAGGCGATTGAATAGAGATTCACCCGGAATTAGCCCCTAATCAATCAATGTATGTATGTACATTATATATATATATATATATATATATATATATATATATATATATATACATGATTTATAATGATTCTGGCTCCATCGTTAGGGAGACATTGATGTAGATAAGCAATGTCAGCAATTTAAGCATGTGATTCACTGTGATTTGATTTAGTTGAAAACATGGAAAGGAGGTACAAATTGTCTCCCTAAAGCTTTATCAATAGGTCTTATATCGAATTAATTAATAACGAAAGAAAGCTATCATTCAGAGAGGTGAAGGTTCAGGTGTGAGTGTCTTCAATTTGTCTCTCTCTACAAACTAAATTTGTTATTTGTTAAAATCGCAACTGCTGATCTGTAAATTAACAATCATGTCAGAAAAAAGGAACCAGTGGCACTCGAACCTTGTCCTGTCATCTACTGCTTTCCGGGCAGCGACACTACCACCAGGCTGTCCCTGGTTGCCGCTGCCCGGAAAGCAGTAGATGACAGGACAAGGTTCGAGTCCCACTGGTTCCTTTTTTCCGACATGTTTGTTAACTTACAGATCAGCTGTTGCGATCTCAACAAATTTAATTTGTAGAGGGAGACAAATTGAAGAAACTTACACCTAATGAATAACTAATCAATCAATGTATATATGTAAATATATATATATATATGCATATTATTATTATTATTATTATTATCATTATTATTATTATTATTATTATTATTATCATCATTAGTAGTAGTAGTAGTAGTAGTAGTAGTAGTAGTAGTAGTAGTAGTAATATATACATATACCGTGGTACAATGTTTAATAGTTTTGATATTACCTGCAAAAGGTTCCACAAATGAGACGCCTGTGCCGTGGGCTGGGTGACAATAGAACACCCCGCTCCCAGCACCATAATCTTGGTCGTCGATTTGTTATATAATTCTCTGTACATGACGTCAGTTCCGGTGCCTCCGTTACACTGAAAGAGGGAAAGAGACAGAGAGTCATAAATGTAACTCGGTCGAATATTTCTCATTTTTACAATTAAAATGACGAATAAAATGTTTCAGTCGGTTACCACTGTCGTATAGGCATGTCAAAGTTGTCATGCCCATATTTATATAGAATCGTTTTCATAATTTAGACAGTACAATATCGTTTTTTCCATTCTCATGTATGTGTATTATTTGTACATGTGGGCTTAAAGGCAGCCGGTCGTCGCAGGCGATTCGCAGCTCAGTAGAAAAGCACGACAAGCTGCTCCTCCCGTTATTGTACCCCCGTACGTACCGAATACCGAACACGACGCTACGCAGCGCACCAGCGAAAACCTGATGGGGCACGAGCGCCGCGCGAGCTGTCCACTGTAATTTCAACATGGACGCCCGAATACCTACCGAATGGGGCCGAATGGGTGAATGCATAAAACCGCACAACAGCCATGCGCATGAAAATCTCTCCCGGTCCGTGACACAACAAGTAGTGAGAGCTGTAGGGTGTACGTACGTACGTATCTGGCTCCAGTCTCTGTTTATATGCACTATGGTGCCAATTTCAGCAATCTAGGCAATAATATTTAAAAATGTCTGAAAATATTATATAACGATATCATAAATTATTCATATATTACGTTGTTTAATATTTGGTATTTATAAATATGCTTTGATGAGGAAATATTAAAACTCTAAGCTTCATGTATAGCAAGTTGCAATGCATATGGCCATATGGCAGGTTGTTATGATCTCATCGTGCAATGTTGTCTGCTGCGTCAGCTGCATGTGTTATACGTACAGCTTACAGTACGTTGGGCCGGATCGTAACATAACAAAGTTGATAGAAAGTCGTCGGTACCGGTATGTCAGTATCAATATTGTGTGTGGTATGCGAGTACTGTTTGCAATAAAAAGTGCTGTACTGTTTCGGCTTAGCCTTGGCTTTGGTTTAGTAATGAAACCTCACAATGGAGATCAAACAGCCGTCCAACTCGAGGCAACGTATCTACTTGTTTGACGCTATCGACGAGTGCATGGAGAAGCAGAGAGACGTGTTCTTAGCTGGAGGACAAGTAAAGGGCTTTTTACACTTGTAAATTTTTGCTTAGCCCCGGACTATCGGTGGGGCTAAGGGGGGGCCTTAGCCCCACCGATAGTACGGGACTATCCTTAGCCCACTTTCTGTTTACACTCGTTTTTGCCAAAGTGGCTAGCCCCACCGATAGTACGGTACTATCTGGCCCTGCAAAATAGCAGGGGTTAGCACCGCAATTGCGGTGCTAGCACCGCAATTGCGGTGCCAAGCAAGTGAGTGTAAACAGAACGAAAAAATAATCCTGGGCTAAGCGACGGAGACGAAGTGCGACCCTCACTGACCAATCAGAAACGAGGTAATCAAGTGCTGCCGGTGCGTGCGTGTACGTGTACAGTACACAGCGTAATTATGAATATTCATGTGGTTTGGAAAGTCCGGGGCTAAGAAAGACGAGTGTAAAAAGGTCAGTTTTCTCCTTAGCCCCGGACAAGAGATAGTACGGGACTAATTGGCGAGTGTAAAAAGCTGAAAAATTGGTACGGGACTAACGATAGTCCTGGGTCAGAGAAAGTCCGGGGTTAAGAAACACAAGTGTAAAAAGCCCTTAAGAGACCAGAGGGGAGGCTTCAGCGTCAGCGTGCCGATGAAAATTTTGCTTTCCACTTGCTGGAGTTGCATGAACAGTTTTGCAGGAATTTTTATTTAGAATGTGCAAATTCGTGTTACGACATGCACGGTGGAATTGTGTTGCCACGGCTTACGCCAATCAAGCAACCCCAGCTGGCCAAGTCAACAACTTCAAGGAATCCAGATCCAGATGATGTGTAAGTAGAAGTCTACACATGAATCAGTGATTGAAGTGGAATGACTTTTTCTAATCTAGTATCAGTAACTTTAGGGCATTTGCGTTTGATCGACAAGTAGGCCTATTTTTCTATGTATAATTCCGCGTTCTCATTTATGTCAAATTATGATAATGCCGTAATTGAAATGACATTTGCTGGGTCAGTTTAATGTCATTAGTCCCATTAAATGAGAAGTTTTTCATATCAATCATGTTATGCAAATTCCCCAAGAATATGATTTAGGATTTGCAAATAAATAAAAAAAAAATGAATAGATCTATCGCAAGCTCCATCATACATGTAGTCTAACCCAATAGATCTGGTAGAACTCTAACGTTTAAACAGGGGAACTAAAGGTTCAAAGATGATAGATCTAATAGATTCTAGTTTAGGCCCTACTTCGACTTGAAGGTATGTCGGTTGGTGCACGGTCCCTTCTATCACGGCCATAGCCCGACCAGACACTGTTACGCTATGCGGAAACTCGACGTACCATGTACAGCGACTGGGCTGTGTATAGTTATCACGGCCACAGTTACACTGTGCAGTGCAACTGTGGCCGTTTGCCCTGCACGGGCACAGTCGCTTCCGGTCCCCGTCCTGAATTTACACACGCCAGGGCAAGTATGGTTGGACCTACTTCTAATCGACCGCCTAATGTTTATCTGCTTGATAAGAATATGTAACACTGAAATTCACGTAAAAAACTTGACCTACGTGATTGAGAAAATCCAGCTCTATCAAATGCCGTTGTTCCGTTTTCGATTCGAAGTTTCAGTGCAAAAATATCGCCGACGAACTTGCGTGGCCTCGTTTCAGCTCCCCGCGGTAAATCGCGTTAATAGGATCGACCGCTGTTTTTGCATTGACAATGCACGCAAACCGAGTTGTATTGAACACCGTGTTGTACGAAGCTTTTTAGAAGCATTTTAGAAACTTCCATAGACGTTACATTGTGCTATTGTGCTATTGCGGTGAAAATATTCATTCGAAATTTTGTCCTTGATTAAAACCATTAATGAACAATGAATTATCGCGTTTTCCCACACCATCCTCATCTACATTCAAAGCCAATCCATTTTTATGTGCTTTGCGCGCAGAGAAGTGCGTACTAAGTGTTCAGTGCGCGAATTATACGCGGTCGGTTTCAATAAGGGTGGTCGATATGTAGTAGGGCTACACAAGACACAGGGTCTCCGACCCAATCGTCCGCGTTCAGAATGGACAACTCGGCGGTAATATCCGCTACCCATGACGATGTGTCATCGTCCATGATGGCCACCCTACCTATATATAATCTGATCTGACGATTACAGTGTAGTTAACGACTGACGACGATCGACGGTGCGATGAAGAGAAGGCGTACATTGTAGTCGTACAAGTATAGGCAGCTAGCTACTATAGCTCATGCGAACATTGCATCACACAGTAGTACCGTACCGCCATACATTCAATTCACATTACACAAAACGTACTCCCCGCGCTCAGATCAATCAAGCGAGCAAACGAGATACTATAGCGCGATACATTGCTTTAGGGATGTCTTGCGCACACACACATTTCGCTTCGTAGCAACTTCGGAAGCGAGTTTACGTGCTGCCGCCCGCGGCTGAAATATGTCCATGTATCCTCGCGACTGGGTGTCTTTAAATATCTGTATAATATCTGTATAACATCAATTCCACTTCGGTCCCCGGTCCAAGGTTGAAGAACTTCAACTCAGTTCATTTTTTCTTTTTTTTTTTTTTTTTTTTTGTTTGCTGTTTGTCAGGTTGCACAATCGTAAGGATGGATTTAGTGCTGTCATTTTGGAATTCCGTACAATGCAATTTCACTGATTAGGGTTTCTTTTTTAGCACTATTTTTTGTTTTTGTTTGTTTGTTTGTTGTTTTTTTTTTTTGGGGGGGGGGGTTATTGCTAGTTTTCATTCTCCTCTTGTTTTTACTAATAATTCTACCCTGTATGTACCGTATTTATGACAACAAATACATATCAATACATTTCTATTTCAATAAAAAGGCATTTTGGGAATATTAAACAAAAACAAGTGTCCGAATAAACTCCATTTTCTGTGTGTGTGTGTGTGTGTGTGTGTGTGAAAAAAAAGTGAGTGTGTGTTGGTAAAACACTTGCAAACAACACTTATTTCTCTCAATGATTTCGTCATTGTCACAATACACCTTTTGACTCGACCTTGCATGAATGAAAACGTGGTACTTAGTCTTTCGCCGTTGGCTGTCTCTATACATGTATCTCGCTACTCTAATCAACTTTCAAATCATGGGCAACCAACATGTACTAAGAGCAGGTTGAAAACGACTAGCTTGTCAAAGAGCCTTCGGTTTATTCATCTAGAAAAACTGTGACAAACTGGAATGACATTCATATCAACACGCACACAGATCATCAAATTTTCTGAATTGATCCTCGTATGAATGCATTTTATGATTAAAAACCCGTTTCGGCCTCGCTCTCCGTGATGTTTATAGACCGTCTGCAGTGTGTATACATGCTAGGAATACACTCACACATACAAAATGATGCATACATACATTCAAGTCACTGCCCAAGCACTCCTTTCAAATCAACGTATCAAAGACGACTAACTACTGTATAGCCAACATCAATCAATTTGTTCATTGCAATAGTCTGATAGTGTCTGATTTATGAGAAACTGATGCTTAATCCTTTGTTTGCCAGGGTCTTTCGGAAAGTGAGTGCAGCGCTATAGGGTATTCTGTGCCATTCGTCATCGAGGCAAAATGAGCCATGAACATTCATAAAATTTTGCATGTTGTAATCAGGCAAACAAAACTGTGGTATCAAAATCAATGAGTCATTTTGTAACGTAATACATGCGTAAACCAAGGTTGTAATCAGAACATGGTCAAATTTGCACCCGGGAGTATCTTTACGGGTGCGATTTTGCACCCTTTAGACCAGAAAGGTGCAAAGCTGCACCCGTTACAAAGTTGCTGCAATTATACTAAATGTGTCACATGTAAAGGTGCAAAGTTTTACCTATTTTTCTTAATAGTGTGTGGAATACCATTTAAATTGATTAATCTAGAAGATACGTTCATAATGTTTAGCCAACAGCAATCACTGGAACGTTGTGATGTGTAGGTGAAAAGTTCTATCCTATAGTGTGACCTCTTTATCTCGTTTGCAGCTATACAGTCTTAAACTAGAAGTTACAATCAAGGGCTAGATTGCATGATTGTCACAGTCACATTTATACTGCAATGCGTACAGAAAAAATCACTTGAAATTACACAGCAGTGTCAAAAGTATTGATTACGCTGTCAATGGCTGTGGATGATAACAAAGAGGTAGTTGACTGATGGAAAGAGTGTTGACTTTATGTTGATTGTGGTTAAATCCTTTCAAGACTTGCAAAAACGTTTCTTTTTGATAACAGTGAATCAAATCCATGCAATACAGAGCGTGCAGGTAGGGAAAATAGTTATTAAAGTACACTTTAAAAGTGAGTGAATTGAATGAAAGATATCATATACTGTACATAGTAAAATGGGTCGAAATCAGAATATCATAAAGAAAGGGATACACACAAAAAGTCAAAAGTTACTAGTAACTGAATTCTATCATCGTCTCATACGTTTCCTCTCCCCCCCCCCCCACTTCCCTTTATCCATGTTTCATTGAAAAGGCAAAATTACAAGCTAAATCACTTATCTTAATTTCATCAAACTCCTGTCGGTAGATGACAATGATAGTATTATGACTGGAAATGTTGAAGCAGCGGACTACTACTAAGTTGACAACAAAAATACTCGAAATTCAATTTTGAGGAAAAAACAAATTATCAAATTCCTTTACAGGGATCCATTAACACACGCACACACACACACACACACACACACACACACACACACACACACAGAGACACACACACACATATATATATATACACGGTCGTGAGATATGAGAAAGGAAGGAGAAATCGGTGCCTAGCTTTGACATCATTATTCCTCTTACTGTTCCTCCTTTTCGGAAAAGCGCAAGAGTTGAAAAATATACATATTATCATCATTAGATTATATATATATACATATAACAGCAACATGTTTATATATATATATATATATATATATATACAATGTATATATTATGTCAAGACTCCCGAAGAAGACGTAGGACAATTTGCATAGAATAAACTCATGCTTTATTGGCCAAAACTGGAGCCAAAACGTGATATCTCATATATATATATATATATATATATATATATATATATATATATATATTTATATATATATATATATGAAGAAAGGGGGAGATAAGGGACATCATGACCATTATTCTTATTCCCACTCCGCAATGTATTTAATGTCTTCAGAGGCACATTAGCACATGGTAGATCGGTCTATGTTATACCATGCTGTGCATTGTATTTATCACAGTGAAAGCAAGTATTAGGGGATGAAATCTGGCGAGAGAAAATGAAGAAGTATGCGTCTTCATTTTAAATGACATTAAATCGCGGCACAATTATGCGATGAAACATTTTCCCCAAAGAGGAAAACGTGGGGGTTTGAGAATTATCAAGAGAGGATCTTTTTCCACCACTCTTTATTTGATTACCTGCGTTCTGGCGTTTCAATATTCATCTGACCGCTGACAAACGACTAGCTACGGGAACTTCTCCTCCATTCAACCGATATCTTAACGTGCTGCCTTCAGCAAATAAGTCGCTTTTTGATACTGCAGAAAGTACAATAACGAGCTCAGCTATCGGGTAAATGGACTCTAACAACATTGGGGGAGCTGAGTGAATAAAGCTTCCAGCCATATCTGGAATGAGTACTGAAATACATGAACTAATGAAAGACTGTGAATAGCCTACTGACGGAGGTAGCTCGCTGCACCAAACAAGTAAACGAAGGACTATTACGGCTATGAACGATCAAACACTTTATGAGTGTCATTCAAATTCCCCCCCCCCCCCCATGGTTCCCCATATCCTTATTGATAGCGTTGGAAGAAACACTCGTCTTATAAAGAGAGAGAGGGAGAGAGAGAGAGAGGAATATATATATATATAATATGGAGAGAGAGAGAGAGAGAGAGAGAGAGAAAGAGGGCGAGAGAGGGAGAGAGAGAAGAGACGAAACATACACATGAAGGAAAAAAGTAATGACGTGATGACATGATCGAAATCAGTTTTCGATAATGTGATTTCATAACTGAGTAATTCAATTTTGTGCGAACTTCTGACCTTTTCGGATTTTGTACTACTGCGCTACAGTTTTAGTCTTTTTGGGAGAAATAGCTCCAGCGCCCGTTGTGCAATTTCACTATATACATACTGTATATATATATATATATATATATATATATATATATATATATATATTGACAGTAAATATTGCACATAGACGTGGTTGGTGTATATATATATATATATATATATATATATATATATATATATATATATATATATAATTTGACAGTAAATATTGCACATAGACGTGGTTGGTGTTGGGTAGCACCCCTTTAATCATTGAGCTTTCGGGCGAAAAGCCCTTCTTCAGGATCTACACAGTCAATGACAACAGAGTATAAATCAAATCAACCTAGGTATAAAATCATACTAAACTTAACTAACCTTATATACTATACATTTCAAAATATACTCACCATAAAGCATACCTCAATTCAGCGCATTTTATAACAAAAAACAAACCAACATACTATTAGTAAATACAATCTCAAAACAAAACTTACTGTGTTGGTGCTGAGTGTGGTCTTGTAGTGTTGTCTGTGTGAAAGTTATGGTCGGGTGTATCTTATATGTATTTGTGTATATGGGGGGGGGGCGTTTCTGTACTAAGGCTCGTTCTCATTTAATCAATCATAAACTACCAATACTCATTTTTTTTTCACCATCCAACAATATAAAAAACTTCCAAATTACCATTACAATTTCTAGATATCAATACACCTCTTATAATACATGCAAACATACCTATCTGCGTACATAATATAATTCATACACATGAATCTATTTATCCAAATACTTACAAACCTACACCCACATTACTTTAACAACAATTCAACTTTCCCAAAAATACATATACCATTATAACATTACCTTATTATATATATATATATATATATATATATATATATATATATATATATAATAAGGTAATGTTACAATGGTATATGTATTTTTGGGAAAGTTGAATTGTTGAATTGTTGTTGAATATATATTATATTATATTTATATATATATATATATATATATATATATATATATATATGTATATAAACACATATATAAATATATATATATAAACATATGAAGTATAGTCAGGACGTATGCACAGCAAGTCGAGATAACTTTGGCGTCTGCTAGGGAGAGAGTGTGTGTGTCTGAGTGTGTGTGAGAGAGGGGGAGGAAGTGAGAGAGAGAGGGAAAAAAAGGAATAGAAGCGAAAGACCAAGAGAAGGAGAAAAAGAATAATACACTGGTATACAGAGAGAGAGAGAGAGAAAGTCAGAGATAGAATGAGATATGCTTGATCTCCTGATCATACATTTACTGATCGCATCAATATTTCTATTTACTATGTTAACTTGTCGCAAGGCGCTGTGGTTTACATGGGCCAAAAGGACAATGGAACTCTTCCGAGAAAATTACACTGGTGATTATCGAATTCGGAACGGTTTTGGTTCTGTTATCAAAAAGGAAAAAAAAAACACAGAAGAAAAGCCAGAACGAAGAAGAAATCATGCGACTCTGGATTATATGATATTAGATTACCTGCCTTGACGCCCTGAGGGCGTTGAAAATCGTTGGATTCCCACAAGCCCATCTTGGTGAAACAAAAATAAAATAGACAACCATTATGTGCCATTTGTGATGGTATCGTAGCGGGAAGTCCCCCGTGCCCGTCCGGTCATTATCGGCGAGTGGCCAAGACGCCCAAAATGCCGATGGCTCATGGTCTCGGGTTTCCCGGTATCGTGCGACGCACTTTAGGAAATTATGATTATGGAGGTGATGTTACAATTTGCATCGACAGGGGAACCAGTAATATTCTATGTAAATGGTTGCCATGACTACAAAAACGATAAAAAGAGAGAGGGTGAGACAGAAAGCACGTGTAACTGAAGACCAGTAGGACAGAGCTTTGTACGTCACTTATACCAAGTGGTGATGAATTCATTTTATCAATTGTTGTTGTTGTTGTTGTTGTTGCTGTTGTTTGTCGGGTTTTTTTTTCAATTGAAAGAGCTGTCTCTTCATGTAAAAAAAAAAAAAAATGGAGTTTCGGGAGGTAAGCGGAGTGGTTTTGACATTGATGATAATTTAAACAGTATACTGTATTTATTACATCGACAGCTCCAGCCACAATCTGCCCACGTAAATCAAACAGATCAAATGCTGCATGCAAACCTAGAGCACTTTTAATAAGTCGAAATCGTTATGAGTTACCCAACACGAATCATTAAACTCTGCTAATGATATAATACGTCAGTCCATCAATTTTCTCATTCTGTTCACTAAACCCAATTTTCCCTCGTTCTGGTAACTGTCCCTATGATTCTTTGCACCTACGTTTATTACATTCTATTTTCAGATGAATTTTTCATCCAAATATCAAATTTTCTAAAAAATTCTATGTATTTCAGCATTTCCCCCAAGAATACAATATCCATGGGGAATACAACGATAACAGAGAGGTGTGGGTAAAATAAGAATTTCTCAGGAAAATAAGGTTGTACAAACACATTCAATTACATACAATATAAGAATGTAAAATTTTGAATTGATCTTGAATTGAAAATGAATTTGATTAATCTGAATTGAATTGAATTACATTGAATTGTATTGTATTGTATTGTATTGAAATTAAATGGAATGGAAACGTCTCAACACAAAAATTATTACCATTTAGGTTTCAATTATAAGTTTACAATTTCTAGTAAAATCTTTTCGCGTAGAAGAATTTAAAGTTGATATTTGTATTGCAATGCTTTAGAAAATATAGGAGATACCCATTCTATAGTAACATGGTTTCAAAGAAAGCAATTAACATTCCAGTTTCAATGATAATTCATCAAATTCTGATCTCCAAACTGATTTAATCCATGCCTTTGCGTAAGCGACATAAACTTCCGTATTAAAGACACCCAGTCGCGAGGATACATGGACATATTTCAGCCGCGGGCGGCAGCACGTAAACTCGCTTCCGAAGTTGCTACGAAGCGAAATGTGTGTGTGCGCAAGACATCCCTAAAGCAATGTATCGCGCTATAGTATCTCGTTTGCTCGCTTGATTGATCTGAGCGCGGGGAGTACGTTTTGTGTAATGTGAATTGAATGTATGGTATACTGTATGTACTGTGTGATGCAATGTTCGCATGAGCTGTAGTAGCTAGCTGCCTATACTTCGTACGACTACAGTGTACGCCTTCTCTTCATCGCACCGTCGATCGTCGTCACTCGTTAACTACAGTACGCTGTAATCGTCAGTGTTATATATAGGTAGGGTGGCCATCAAGGACGATGACACATCGTCATGGGTAGCGGATATTACCGCCGAGTTGTCCATTCTGAACGCGGACGATTGGGTCGGAGACCCTGTGTCTTGTATGGTAGTCCTACTACATATCGACCACCCTTATTGAAACCGACCGCGTATAATTCGCGCACTGAACACTTAGTACACACTTCTCTGCGCGCAAAGCACATAAAATGGATTGGCTTTGAATGTAGATGAGGATGGTGTGGGAAAACGCGATAATTCATTGTTCATTAATGGTTTTAATCAAGGACAAAATTTCGAATGAATATTTTCACCGAATCGTAATGACAGCACAATGTAATGTCTATGGAAGTTTCTAAAAGGCTTCTAAAAAGCTTCGTACAACACGGTGTTCAATACAACTCGGTTTGCGTGCATTGTCAATGCGAAAACAGCGGTCGATCCTAATAACGCGATTTACCGCGGGGAGCTGAAACGAGGCCACGCAAGTTCGTCGGCGATATTTTTGCACTGAAACTTCGAATCGAAAACGGAACAACGGCATTTGATAGAGCTGGATTTTCTCAATCACGTAGGTCAATTTTTTTCGTGAATGTCAGTGTTAAATATTCTTATCAAGCAGATAAACATTAGGCGGTCGATTAGTAGTAGGTCCAACCATACTTGCCCTGGCGTGTGTAAATTCAGGACGGGGAAGCTGTGCCCGTGCAGGGCCAACGGCCACAGTTGCACTGCACAGTGTACCTGTGGCCGTGGTAAAAGGGGGCCGTGCACCAACCGACATACCTTCAAGTCGAAGTAGGGCCTAAACTAGAATCTATTATTGTTAGATCTATCATCTCTGAACCTATAGTTCCCCTGTTTAAACGTTAGAGTTCTACCAGATCTATTGGGTTACGGAGACTACATGTATGATGGAGCTTGCGATAGATCTATTAATTTTTTAAAAATTTATTTGCAAATCCTAAATCATATTCTTTGGGAATTTGCATAACATGATTGATATGAAAAACTTCCCATTTAATGGGACTAATGACATTAAACTGCCCCAGCAAATGTCATTTCAATTACGGCATTATCATAATTTGACATAAATGAGAACTTAGAGAAGTTTTTCGCGGAATTATACATAGAAAAATAGGCCTACTTGTCGATCAAACGCAAATGCCCTAAAGTTACTGATACTAGATTAGAAAAAGTCATTCCACTTCAATCATTGATTCATGTGTAGACTTCTACTTACACATCATCTGGATCTGGATTCCTTGAAGTTGTTGACTTGGCCAGCTGGGGTTGCTTGATTGGCGTAAGCCGTGGCAACACAATTCCACCGTGCATGTCGTAACACGAATCTGCACATTCTAAATAAAAATTCCTGCAAAACTGTTCATGCAACTCCAGCAAGTGGAAAGCAAATTTTTCATCGGCACGCTGACGCTGAAGCCTCCCCCTCTGGTCTCTTACTTGTCCTCCAGCTAAGAACACGTCTCTCTGCGTTCTCCACTCGTCGATAGCGTCAAACAAGTAGATACGTTGCCTCGAGTTGGACGGCTGTTTGATCTCCATTGTGAGGTTTCATTACTAAACCAAAGCCAAGGCTAAGCCGAAACAGTACAGCACTTTTTATTGCAAACAGTACGCGCATACCACACACAATATTGATATTGACATACCGGTACCGACGACTTTCTATCAACTTTGTTATGTTACGATTCGGCCCAACGTACTGTAAGCTGTACGTATAACACATGCAGCTGACGCAGCAGACAACATTGCACGATGAGATCATAACAACCTGCCATATGGCCATATGCATTGCAACTTGCTATACATTCTTCATCAAAACATATTTATAAATACCAAATATCAAACAACGTAATATATGAATAATTTATGATATTGTTATATAATATTTTCAGACATTTTGAAATATTATTGCTTAGATTGCTGAAATTGGCACCATAGTGCATATAAACAGAGACTGGAGCCAGATACGTACGTACGTACACCCGACAGCTCTCACTATGTTGTGTCGCGGACCGGGAGAGATTTTCATGCGCATGGCTGTTGTGCGGTTTTGTTCATGCACCCATTCGGCCCCATTCGGTAGGTGTTCGGGCGTCCATGTTGAAATTACAGTGGACAGCTCGCACGGCGCTCGTGCCCCATCAGGTTTTCGCTGGTGCGCTGCGTAGCGTCGTGTTCGGCATTCGGTACGTACGGGGGTACAATAACGGGAGGAGCAGCTTGTCGTGCTTTTCTACTGAGCTGCGAATCGCCTGCGACGACCGGCTGCCTTTAATGCAATGAACGAAAAGTATGTGACGAAAAGTAACGTAAAGCCTTGCGTAGTTCATAGATTGTGTGTGTATTCATTTTTTATATCAACTAATCTATGACCAAACTGAAAAGAAAATGCGATAATAAGCCCTGCAGTACTTTAACTTTACTCCTGTACTTGCGACATATTTAATCTTTATTGCACAGACCTCTAACGAGTTTGCAAAAAAAAAAAAAAAAAAAAAAAAAACAGCCACAACAACAACTTTCTGCATTTTTCTGGTAACTCTGGTAGTTTTCAGTGGATTAGTTTGTCCCTTTTATAGAATAACAAATTCATCACATGTTTTCATCTCCCGTACGAAGCTGTCACGTCCCAACACGGTAATTAAGCTGACTGGGCAGCCGTCTATAGGATTCTCCATAGTTCATGAGTGTGCTATCGGCTTTCTAGTGGGGGAGACGGGTCGGGGAGAGACGGAGCAGTTTAATTTCACATGAGAGAGTGGAGAACGATAAAAGAAAACACTCACCGATCTCCAGAGGAATTCTCGTCTCTCTTGGGGTGTGAGGAGAGCTTTCTCCTTTACGCGACCACGAGTCCGTGGCGAGAATTAATTTGCTTTCACGTCACAACAATCTGCCAGAACTCGTGGCAGCAGTAAACTCAAATGGTTAATAACGTGAAGAGTGTTAGCGCACGCGCGGTAACCGCGGTGGCTTTGGGGGGACTCGAGAAGCGGCTGATATCGATAGCAGCGCAGGTCATCCACAAGTCAAACGCATCTATGTCATCAATGCAAATTTATCGGCAGTATATTGCATAGGAATGACTGAACATGCACAGTGATTCCTACGGAGAGGGACGGACTTCAAGTGAAGATTATGGGTGAAAACCGTGTACCCTTCTACATCTTAGGGTGATTGCAAAACACTTCCAGACTTTATGAAAATGAGTGAAATTACAGAAAACAGATTACGTCTATTCAATCATGTGCCAACATTTTATGTTCTGTGCACATGCCTGTCAATACCAGATAACTATTTGAAGGAACATACAAACAATCGGGAAAAAAAAACGACGACGGAAAAAGACATCTTATGTAATATTGTTTGCTTGGAGTTCTCGGGCAGTATCATGAAATACCAACTCGCTATCCGCATCTTCTGTCACGCCGTCTGCAGCTCCACCGCTATGTAATTTTTGTCTTCAGGAAAGCGAAAATCGAGATGATGAAGTCAAACTTGATTACACAGGCGGAAATGTTATCTGGATGTTTGACCAACGTCTCGAGATTTATGCAGCTGAAGGACGATAATGGAGTCGTCAAATTTACACTCCCCTCGAAGAAATTCCTGCACAAAGTTTTAATCTCATTTCAAAATGCAGAGTGATGTTGACGATCGAAGGATACAGGGAGAAACAGAAAAAGAGAAACAAGAACTAAAAGAATATAAGGAGGAAAAGAGAGAGAGAGAGAGAGAGAGAGAGAGAGAGAATTGGGAGAGAATAGAGAAAGACAGATAGAGAGGGAAAACAGTAGAAAGAGAAGGTAAGAGAGAGATTTTAGAGAGACCGCGCAAGACTCTTAGGTGGCGCTCGAAACGGCTCGAGATTCACCCCCTCCGGCAAGAAGCCACTAAAGTCACGCCCCCTCCATCTTTGCCGCAGCCAATGTTATTAGTTTGTTGAAACGTTTTCGCTTTCAGTCGCCCTCAGGACAATGTTAGAATCAGCAGCTTCCTGCTTTTTATTCCCTGTCAAACTTTTTTATCTGTCATTATACAAAGTTGCGCCACCTCTCTAAAAAGAAAGAGGAAAAAAAAAAGATGCAGATAAAGATTTAAAAATACTGGGGAGCATTGACCAGAATGCATGAAAATGAAAAGATAGACGGAATGAAAAGAATGAGGAATAGACTTGCTCAAGGAATGTTCGGAAATCGACAGGGATGAACTTTCAAGATTAGCCAGGGCACTCAAGATTTGCATAATCCCACGGGTTGGGTACTTGGGTTCGAGCACCGGAAACGCAGTGACTGTATACAGAAAAGTGTGTCGAAGGATAACAGTAATGCTGCCTTCAGCATATGATGTAGTCAAAGGCGAAGGGGTGTGGTCAGATGAGTCCCCCCCCCCCTTCTCCTTGTCGTTCAGTCCCATCCACCCCCCCCCCCCCTCCCCATCTCTTCCTTCCTTAAAATCCGTTTAAGACGTACTCTGTCATGTGTCAATGGGAAATGCGTTTTATCGTAAAATCAGCCCGTCCTCAACGGGTTAAATTTTATCTATTACATAATTATTGCCTTGTTCTCTCTTAAAGTGCACATCCGGGGGTGTTTCAAAAAGCTGTTCGTAAAGTTACGAACGACTTACGAGCGACTGGTGATCAGTTCTTGTGCTAATTCATGGAAATTCTGATAAGTAAAGCACATTAGAACTGATCACCAGTCGCTCGTAAGTTGTTCGTAACTTTACGAACAGCTTTATGAAACAAGGCCCTGAACACCCAATGTTTTGGGTTGACTTTGGTATTAAAAAGGAGTGTGAAAATAGGCGCACAGACACAACTGACTTCATTTGAATTCGAACCTAAACAAACAAACAAACAAACAAACAAACAAATGTGGGATTTTGTAGTTCAACAATTTTACACAGACATCAATATCGGTGGCGACAACATGTACAATGGTGATGCTGTACTATTCTCATGCATATTCCACTGAAATGAGCACTTTTTTTTGTAACATGAATTGGTCAAATAATGTCATCCTTATCACTGAGAAATATTTTGTAGGTGCCAAAATTTAATAGTCACCCAAAACATTTTTTTTTCAACTAACTTCTCATTGTAAAGACCAGCGGAAGAATAGTGAAGTTATAAAGTCATTATATCCATCGGGCCCTGTGTGTGGTTGCCGCCAAAGTTGTTATTCACTAAAAACGGTTGAGGCTATGGAATTCCCTTACGAGTTTACTTCACGTCAGATTTCGAATGAACATCTGCCATGTCCACCTGATTACACCTATTTATACACATGTTAACGTGGATCTGGCGTGAAATTGTGCTTTTATCGATTCCATGCTGTTCTTCTCGCCATTACTTCGGACAGCTCAGCTCCCCACACCCCCCCCCCCCCATCCCTTTCTCTGTTCCCTTCTATCTCCACCCCCTCTACCTTATTCATTCTCTCAGGCAAGTGGTACATTAAGCATGCGTGCTGTTATAATCTGTGAACGCTTGAAATCCCTCAACGAGTATAGGCCTATGTACATTCACACCAACGACATATCAAATTGCTGAAGTGTAAACAAAAATATTGAAATATTCAGTGACATTTGTTAAACTTGCCGAAAGCTCTAACAACGATCTGGGAGCCATTTTGTCCCCTTCTTTCGTGACCTTAACTGCCAAGGATCCCAGTCGTATTATCAAATCTCGGAGTCATCTAAATGATGACACGCTACACCATAGCAGCAAGTTAGTTGCAGCACGTATAGATACGTGGGGTATTGTAACATTGTGTTCTACCTTTCATACCGAACACACGGAACACTTTACTATCAGCCCCAGATATCGAATAGAATAAAGATTGATTTCGTCTGAAATTATTATTTGTTTTCATTCTAAAGTTTTATGAGAGAATTTGTAATCATTGAATTCCTGTGGACTCAATTACGACATTTGTTATCATCATTTACTCCAGATATTTTGGCAAATCTTTACTTTCATCTGCAGTGGCGTCCCCGTTCGTTCCTTTGTTAGTGAAGATGCTGCGTGTAAAGACTCTTCCAATTATATCGCGCCATGCGATCTTTTGACTGTGTCAATAACCAAAGCCCACCATCTTTCACGACAAAAGGTTAAATGCTAACCTGAATCTACTACGCAAACTAATAATCCTGTATTCCGCTGCACCGCTTTTGAAGTTGTTGATTAAACACGTGGAACAATCAAATGACCTTTCTTTGCAAATGAAACAAACACAAACAGTCATTGTAGCCATCCTGACATTTTTGCAATCTTCCTGAATCTATATTTGTTATACAACTTGTCTTTTTGAGAATGGTCGGTCATCTATTCTGCTAGTGGATTCAGGAATCTAGGAATGTGTTGTCATGGTGATGGGACCATAGCAGAATGTGGTGAACAAGAAATATCTTGACAGCTGGAGGCAATTTGTCCTTAATTTGACAACCTTTCATTTCAAGTAAATCGACATTTATAAAAATTTGATGGTTTCGGCGCGAGGAAAGCGGGCGATCTGAAATCAAAGAAAAAAAAAATGAAAATTTGCCGGTGGTTAACAGTTTAGTCAATAATAGATCAATAAGTAATTTCAGACTTGATGGGGCTTTCCATGCTGTCAATAAGAAAGTGTTCAGTGACGAAAAGAACGCAATTAGAATGTTCAATCTCTATCATTACGATCTGTTTTGAAGAGTAAGAACAACAATTTAACAATATTGCATTGTTAAATGATATATGATCTTATGTGTTTTTTGCCTGTTTCAATAGCGTTACTCTTGTATCTACATTGCTCTCATCATTGCAAACATTTTGTTATCGTCATTAATTCACGCAATGTCAATTAATTATCATCACTCCTCTATCATCCTGACCACCAGTGTCTCATGGATAATGAGTGGGTGTTATGGCTGGCCTTTCGAGATCAGCTGCAACAGTTATTCCCTAATACAGCTCTCCAAATATCACCGAACTGAACGAGAAAACAAGTCATTTCTTCTTGTAAATGTCAAAAAAGAGAGAGTAGTAGAAATCAGTGACGCTGACTGTATAAAGATATAATAGTTACTAGTTGGTAATCCTGCTCGGTTTAATCAAGTACAAATACAGTTTTTTTCGAGAATGAATGTGGTCTCATAAGGAAACTAGACGAAAATACACACTCGCACACGCACACACACACGCACACACACACGCACACACACACACACACCCACACACACACACACACACATAACGGTATGTTTTGCATGGTCACGGCCACAGTAGTAACTAAAAAGAAGTTCGTGCATGAGAGTACTAGCCTTGGGGAGGGAAAATGTATGGGCAAAAAAAAACACACACACACAAAAAAAACTATGTAATGATGTATATTTTATTGCAACTCAACGCATTTTGACTGTTTTGGCCTAAACTCACCATCGTAGTTTTCCTTTTTCGCAAGTTGTAGTGAAATATGATTGTTATTTCAGCGATGAAGCCCACAAGAGTGTCAGGATCTTTGGACATTGATGGATAGCTGCGTTTACATCATGCTTTTTACAATGCGCATTATTCTGTGATTTCATTTCCAGCTATTCCTTTTTTTAAGGGAATATTCTTGTTAAAAATGCTAATGATACTCCGAAGTTCGTTATTTCGAAGGTTCGTTAATTCGAAAATGAAAAACTGTTCGTTTTTCTTTTCGGAAGATCTCTTGATTAAAAAAAAAATGAAATAAAGTTCACAAAAATAGAGCAATTTTTTTTCGAAAAAAAAAAAATCTAAGTTCCTGAGGTGATTGATAGCTGCGTTTACAACACCCATTATTCTGTTGTTTCATTTGCAACTGTATTTTTTTTTTTGGGGGGGGGGGGAGGGAGGGAATGTACACCTTAAAAATGCTAATGATACTCCGAAGTTTCGTTATTTCGAGGGTTCGTTAATTCTAAAATGAAACACTGCTCAGTTTGTTTGTTTTGTTGTGTGTGTGTGTGTGTGTGTGTGTGTGTGTGTGTGTGTGTGTGTGTGTGTGTGTGTGAAAAGTGATTGTGGTCGGAAACAAATATATTCAAGTTGCTGAGGTGATGATAAACTTTCATTCTTAACTATTATTTTTAAACTAGTCCCATACATATAAAGTTATGTGTGCTACGGCAACACTACAATGCGTTGATGAGGACTACTATTTTTTTTTTCATTAAGGGTGAGACGTTAGCTTAAACTTTGCGCGTCGATTGAGGGTTGACTTCTGTAGCTATGGCGTCATCATCGTGTAAAGTAGGTAAAAGATGCGAAATTATGAATTTACTTATACATTGTCTGCTGCTTCCTTGAAAACATAATGATATGAACATGTACCACAAAACCAACAAAAAGTCGCCAGACATGGATTTTTAGTTAAGGGCAGATTCTGAAAGAGCAAACTCTAAGTTTTAAAACGATGTATAACTCGGTTCAAATGGACCCCACTAACCTATCTAAATACTAGAAAGAAATACTGGAAAAGTGTGAATTGAGAAAAGAGGCTCTGAAGTACAGTAGTCCAAGGGCATTAGGTCAAAATAGGCTTAAACCTAGACATTTCTGGTAACAAGCTGATTTTTCAGGATAGGTCCAGAAATATGTCTAGAATAACATACTAAAAGTCCTCATAAATCCTCCTTGAGCATTTTCCGTAATCCAAGATGGCGTCCAAAATGGCCGCCATTTCTTGCAATTCTTATAACTTTTCAACCAGGGAACCCAAATACAAAATTTAAATGTCTATATGTTTTGAAGCATGAAGAACTCAATAAAATACAAATTAAGAGATGTTGACGCACACAATTACCGTAATCCAAGATGGCGTCCAAAATGGCCGCCATTTCCTGAATATCTTTATTACCTTTCAACCAGGCAACCCAATACAAAATTTAAGTGTCTAAATATATCATGGTTTTGAAACATGAAGAAGTCAATAAAATACAAATTAAGAGATGTTGACTCACACAAGTTTCGTAATCCAAGACGGCGTCCAAAATGGCAGCCATTTCCCGAATATCTTTATTACCTTTCGACCAGGTAACCCAAATGGATGGATTTCCCATCTCACCATTTCCTATACTTAGCGTACCAAGGTCCTCTTATCCGCAACCTCGTTTTTAGCACTTGTAGCATGGCGATAAAGTTAACATTATCAATGCTATGGCCTTCTTACTTTTCCTTTACATATTAATCTACGAGATTATCAAATCACCAACCAGAACGAAATTGGATCAAATGTGGCTCGAAAGTTACTACCGTCATTAGCATAAAGCCGTTGCGTTAAGACCTCTAAGTCGATACATCCGTATTCAAGGGTACCTCATGTCAAAAAAAAAAAGAAGAAGAGGTGAATACATCAAAAGGTAAACAACAACGACAGATCTCTTTACCTAGGGCGAGTGTACTGACAAGACCTTTCCTCAACGCTCGGAGGTTTCGACCGTTTTCTGGAGTTCACTTGCACGGTTTCACTTTTCCCCCTTCTGTTTTTTTCATACAAATTATAAACGTTCTTCTCTCCGAAGGGTAACATTCTGCATGCGGTGGTCACTTGAATGGCGCTTTGGGAAGTAGACATTTGATCGCGACGTTATTTCTTCACAGCAGTGAGTGACCGATTTCTCGAGAGTTTCGAGAACGTGCCACTTGAATGTCGAAACGGTGTCCCCGTGTCATCCGAGATGACTTCCTCGTCACGCCGGAGACCAATAAAACGAAAGTGAAGGTTTGAACAAAAATCTGTCTTTGCTAACCAGCAAAGTGGCTGTGCACATGGGACTTCAGTCACTTTTTACTGTGGCAAAGAAATTTAAAAACATGATATTTTTTGCCACAGTTTACCTCTCAACTTCAGAAAAAACAAACTGTGTTTTCATTTTCGTTTTTCCAAGATCGTATTTTAGTTAAAAGATGTAGGGTGAAGTAGTTTCACTCTCGATACATCAAGTCCCCCCTTAGAAATGTGCGCAATAAAAATGAGGTATGCTGAGGACTTTTGGAGGAATGATTTTTGACAGATTTGATAGTGCTCGAGACCATAATCACTATACCCTGAACACAATGGCAGAAGTAGATGTTAGTCATGTTAGTTTAGGAAAAGATGAAGAAGTTGGCTTTGCTATTCACTTTTTTATCACGCAATCACGTATGGCGGGTTTGCATTTGCAACGATTATATCTCGACTTTAGCTTAAAAGAATATCGAAATTGTTTGCAGCTGAATACAAGTAGTATTGCCCTCTAACCATTCAAGTTTAACTGATTGCTATTACAACACCGACCGCGTTCTAGTATTTAGATAAACTTTCTTTGAAATGATTATTACTATGGAGTAGTTATGAAATTATAAACACTCCTGTTTGAACGATTTCAAAATACAAAAGTCAAAACAATACTATTCTAGACAGAATGTTTGTGTTTACAGTTTATACACGTGTCACCTTAAGTTAGCAGTAATCAAATCGGTTCATCACAGTGATTGTTACAGGCAAGCAGATAATGTTTGTTAGTCAAGAATATAAACAAGCACGCCTTTTGACTGCATATACAGTAGGTGAATTGTGAGTGTCTTGCTTGCTTCGCTTGTGGGAAAAGGGACATTATAATGTCAAAACATTTTCTTCCAGAAATATGATGACCAATCATGAGATTGCTCCCACGATAAGTGGGTGTCACTGGAAGATACGGGGGGATGGGACGGGGTGAGATGGAGGTTGAGGGGTGAAGAAAGCAGAGGAAAGTTTAATGAATGATGACAGGTATTCTAGATATAATATCGTTTATATAGGGACATAAAATTCTCAACCCTTTCTCCCTTGCAAATAATTGCTTTCTTTGAATGTCCGTCTTTTCCCTTTAAAATGACGTCAGTGACGGCCTCATATATCTGAAGCATCTACACATTTTAGTGCTCAAATAATCAAACAAGTGACAGCGCTTGCCCTAGAATACAATACCTTCGCACATGGTAAACTCTCACATTTTGTTTCTTTGCTTGTCAAGCATCGAAAACATGATAACCAGTAAATCTCCAGAGTGTTGGATGCAGCTCCTTATTCGCTGTAGGGCAAAAAGGTACACACACACACACACACACAAACACACACACACACACACACACACACACACACACACACACACACACACACACACACAAATCCTACACTGCTCGGGGATTTATATCAACTGCAGCATAATCAGTCACTTTGAGCAGCGAAAAAAAAACCAACACTCTCACACGAAATGTATATCTGTTGAGAAGTGTATCCCAGTGCCTTGACACTGTTTCAATTACCCTATACGTTCGCATTTGAGGTATCGGGTGTTTCGAAGGAGTATATTGACAACTTCTAGAGCGTCCACTCGGTTATTCATCCATGGCCAGTGGCTGTCCAGATGGGACATCGGACGCTTCCGGTTCAAGTTGGCCGCTTTTACCCATTTTACCTTTTTCAGCTACAGAAGTAAAGAGTACGTTTTTGCCTTCCGCATTTCTTGAAAAAAAAAAAAAAAAAATTCAGCGTTCAATTGAATGAGCAGCACGTACAACCATAACAGTGTGCTGAAAATCAAAATGTAATCCTGGTTCACATTTTTCTCCACTGTCGAACATTCACAAAGACAATAGCTGCAAGACTTTATAAAGAGGAAGACAATTGAAAAAAAAAAAGAAAAATGAAAAGAAAGAAAGAGAGAGAGATGGATGGATATATCTCGAGGGGGTGGTCCAAAATTATGTGAATTTAAAAGGGAAATCCAGTCCAGATATAAGTTAGTCTGATAAAAAGAGTAAAATCTTACGAGTTCAACCGTAAAAATTCGACTTGAATCAGATAAAAGATAAGGTAGTTATGACATTTTGAAGTTTTGCTCATTTCTACATACAGTTCTTTTTACAGTAAATATGAATATGCAAATGAGTGAGCTAACCATGTCATACCCTCATAATTTTCCATTGATATTGTACAAAACAAAATTGACTAAAATGTTTCTGTCATTGAAGTGTGAAACATTATGTTATTCCATATTAAGTAACTTCAGAATAGTGATCAGTTATAGACATACGAGGATTTGAGCAGCGAGTATAATTGCGTTTGAATGAAAAACTGGAAATTTCACAATTTTATGTACAAACTATATGGTAAGTTGTGAGAGGATGACATGCTCACTTTGCCATGCACATATTCAATTGACTGTTCAAGAACTGCCCCCCCCCCCCAAAAAAAAAAAAAAAAAAAGCTTCAAAATTCTTGATTTTCCATCTGATTTCGATCAAAATTATACCGTTGAACTCGTAATACACTACTCAAAAAAAGTTAAGGACCACTTTTTAACGTACATAAAGATTTTATACAAGGTGTTTTGTTTCTGGAAATACCTTAGTACAACTGTCCTAAATGTCCTTAAACACGCTGTAATCAATTTCACGCATGGGTGGTTTCAGTTGTTGCACAATGTCTCTCGCATCACTGCACATCCTGAAAAGTGGGCCCCGAGGGGTATCAGCTACCGACATGAAGTGGTAAAAACGAATGTCTGAGTGTCTTTCAGGCAGTTCAGTAACGAGTGTGACCACCTCCTGCAGCAATAACGGCTTCACAGCGCTGTCTCATGGAGCTGATGAGGCGATTGATGTCTCTGACGTCCAGTGCATCCCATGCAGCCTCCAGAGCCCCACCCAGCTGCTGCAGTCCAAGTGGATGGGCTTCGAGCTGCTCGAGACTCCTCCCCATCATGTCCCAGACGTGCTCTATCGGGTTTAAGTCCGGGGACCTCGCTGGCCACTCAATCCCCTGGCCCTCAAGGAACTCGGTCACCACCCTAGCTCGGTGGGCACGGGCATTGTCATCCATGAAAATGATGTTTTGTCCCACATTTTCTGCAAATGGCACCACTATAGGTTCAAGGACCTCATCCCTGTACCTCACTCCTGTCATTGCTCCCCCTGGGACCACGTAGAGACGAGTACGGTTGGCGTAGGTGATGCCTCCCCACACCATGACGCTGCCTCCCCCATAACGGTCATGTTCTGCAATACAGGGGTCTGCAAATGTCTCTCCTGGTCGCCTCCAGACTCTCGACAGCTGTATCTTGGCATTGCTGTTGTCAGCAATTTGTTGATTGTAGAGACTAAAGACAGAAAATGCATTTGAATCCACATTTGTACCACTTCACAATGGGCCCACTTTTCAGGATATGCAATAATGCGAGAGACATCATGCAACAACTGAAACCACCCATGTGTGAAATTGTTACAGGGTGTTTGAGGAGATTCAAGACAGCCATATTCGGGTATTTCTAGAAATACAACACCCGGTTTGAAAATTGTATACACACATTAAAAAGTGGTCCTTAACTTTTTTTGAGTAGTATATTTTACTCTTTCTTATCAGACTTGAAACTTGTATTTGGACTGGATTTCCCTTTTAAAGAAGTGCTGAATTAGGGTTACTATTGTAGTGTAATTTGAAAGACAGTTGGGGGAATCGGGATATCCGTTCAAAAGTTATGAGTCCCTCCCATTTTTTTTTTTTGGGGGGGGGGGCTGGTGGTGTCTAAATGCAATACTGTTTTACGTTACACTGATAAACAGTAGAAAGATATCATAAAAGGGTTAAAAAGAAACTTTCTCTGTTTGTAGAACTAATTTGTAAGCATTCGCCGACTTCACATACCTTGAAGTTGCATTTGGAATATGAGTGAGAGTGAGAGTGGTGTATGCACTCCGCAGCACTGAACGGACCAGCATTAGCTACAAATAAGAGACATAATCCTACAAGCTATTCATCGATGAAATTTGTAACATAGGTAATTTGTATTGCTCAGCCAAATTATAAAAATCATAGGTGATCATCTTCGAGTACTAGCTCCGTTTAAAAGAGAATTAATTACGTATCACTCTGGAAATAACGGCATTCATGGCAAAGACGTCGGGAATGGTCATGCCTTGGCTGTACCTAATTGTAATTGTCAAAGACCTTCCCATTCTTTTCATGATATTGACAGAAGTTATTGTCAGAATTCTCACTACGAATTTCTTCTATTACAAGGCTAGCAGGTTAACGAGTAGCCGTGCCCAGATTTATTACCTTTCCGCCTTTCAACTGGTAACCTACACGATAAACGACTTGTTTCTGCTCTTCAATGGGTAATCTCGAATACAAATTATTGACTACAATATTGTCAACTGCGTTCGCGTCCGCACTCAAACATGATGATTATCTATCATGTTCGCTTGCTCGACGTTAATAATTGTCTATCATTTCTTGTGACGGGGTGATGTCACGTGGATGTGCATTGTCATCGATAATTTGTGATTAATACACAGCTTCTTATAGAAGTAGCAGATGATGAATAACCGTCTAAATATATCAATACTTCATCAATATTACCATTCTCTGCGACGACACGTCTTATTATCAAACATTTATAGGACGAGTCCCGAGAATACTCAGGCAGGTGTCCATGAGAAATGCGTGTTAAAGCAAAATCAGTCCGTCCTCAGAATAAAGGCAAGCTGTCATCTACCCGGGTCAAGGCGTCCTGATAAAAGAAGGGGGAACGCCGTTTCTTATACGGCTCATTTTGTCATTTTGTCATTGTCATTTTGTCATTTTTGTCATTGTTCAGTTCAGTTCAGTTCAGTTCAGTTCAGTTTTTATTTCTGCATTTCAAAATCGATACAAATCCACAAATCAACAAAATACTTACATAGTCATTTACACAGCTAATATTCGTAACGTTTGGATCTTACATACATTTTTTTTTTTTTAAGAACGAATATCATATAATATGAAAGGCAGCAATAGGAAATGATAAAAATGAAATGCAGGGGACCATCATCATAAGCTAAGCTTGACGAGGAAGATGGCCCCAGGTAAAGAGATACATAAAGAAAATCTTGCCACTCACTGAGTGGGGGGTAATTGTGCAAAGGGCACAACGAAGAGATACATAAAGAAAATCTTGCCACTCACTGAGTGGGAAGTAATTGTGCGAAGGGCGTGCGGTGCAGTGCCGTGTGCATTGTGTTGGGATGAATCTTGGTTTGTACGTTGAGTGTTATTTTGTGCATCAGTGTGATGAGGTGAATATTACTTCAGTTGTAAAACCAAATGATTTTTTTTTGTTCGTTTTTGTTTGTTTGTTTGTTTGGTTGGTTGGTTGGTTTTGCTTGAAAAGATTAGTCTACCCGCTTGTCATGGTCCATTCCATCACATGAGTTGCAATCCAGGCAGCGATGTGCATTCTGCATCACAAAGCCGAGCAAATCCACGCCACGATGGGAAGAGATTTTAAATGATTCAATTGCCTAGTGATGATGCTAGAATACGGGGCCGATTGAGGCAGAAAAAAACAAAAACAAAAACAAAAACGTGTATTGAAGAAAGATAAAACAACAACGACGACGAAATCCACGATTTTATAGTCTTGGTTAAAGACCCAGAAGCATGGATACTGTGTCCATGGGTGGCTCGATTCTTTCGCTGCTCACGTGGGTACATTCGAAAACCATGTATAGTACCGGTCAGCGAAGAATGCCCATCGGAGATACACTCATGGGTAATGGTCGTTTCTAGTCGAGATTCTTCAGCGAAGAATCTTCTTCTTCTACAGAGATCAATTATAAATCTGTACACAATTATACGGGAATGCTCGAATCTATCAGATCCGGGCTAGCCTTCACACTCCATGGTATCATTATACGCAAGCCGGTTTTGAAATGATGAATGCTTTCTCTGGCATTAAATACTTTGTGTGTAGTATCATCATAACACTTCGTTTCTGCTGCCTTTCAAATGTGTGTATGTCTGTAGGTATGAAGCATGTTCTGCAACCGACAAAAATAATAGCCGCCCAACTTCACAACTGGAACACAAGAAAGTACACTCCTTGCATGCTGCTAGTGATCTAGTATTCTATGTAACATGTGTCTTATCATAGGGCTACATTGCAAGCAAAACAAAATCCTTCTCATGGATCTTGCACACGACGCCTAACTCTACAACATTACAAAAATTGCATCGGCATTCCAGGACGGGCGATGAGTTGAATAACACGGCTCAATAGCACTGCCACGACAATTATTGTGATAATCATTACGCTAAGATCGCGCACCTATATACAGCGTGATTACGCTCGACGTCCCTCCCCCGGGAAGAAGAATAATGCCCAACTGGACATTAAAAGCCATGTATAACCTTGACCATTCTTCATCAGTGCCCGCTTTAATCCCATTTAGATGCACGATGTCATAACCAAAGTGTTAAGAATTTAGTAAACACTATAATCATTATTTACATTACATCTTCCTGTCTAATTGCACAGTATTCCTTTTACCTCTTTCTCCCCAACTCTCTCTCTCTCTCTCTTTCTCCTTTATGTCATTTTAATCAAACTTTCCCTCTCTCCCCTTTTCTCTTTCTCTCTCTTTCTCTCTTCTAAAACAGCGCACCATCTCCTCTGTTTTTTTATTGTCGCTGATCTCAGTTCGATTTGTTCCCAGATTCCAAAATCTAGATCCATACACCGAGAGAGAAACATGTGAGAGAGAGAAAGAGAGAGAGAGAGAGAGAGAGAGAATGAGAGACAGACTGAGGAGGGGAGAGTTATGGTAAATGTATAACAAGACCATTTACAATAGGATGATTATTGCAACCTATCTTCTACAATAGCTTATCCATCAATGCTTCGGTATTTGTTGCAAGCATTCATGTCAACAGTTTCATAGTTGGATATTACAAGCATGTTCGTTGTTATTGCAACTGATTGACAAACTGCCCTACATCGACGTACATAAGCACTGAATTATTGATCAGTGTTTTGGCAGTAGCCAATATGACAAAAGAAAACATGCATATACATCAGTGTATTATACTCGTTCGAATCCTGCTCGAGTACTATTGCATGCCCATGATTTCTTTTGTCATGACCACTCTACTAAAACACTGATCAACTCGGTGCTTATGTAAGTGGATGTTCGTTGTTGTCACTTGTTTTCCCTGCAAAGTGGGCATGGAGTATGCACAATGGCGCATCACTCTGCAATAATAATCTATGTATTGAGGCGATAATGACTGGAGCTCATTAAAAACGTGTTCCAGAGGTAAATTTCAAGAGGTAATATCCTATCTGAGCATTTAGCAATAAATGCTCTCTAGTGATTATGACAGAAATGTGATTAGATTGGTAAGCAAAACTAATGAGACATCAGGTGAATGGAGACGCTGTCATCATTATATATATATATATATATATATATATATATATATATATATATATATATATATATATATATTACACGAGCTCTCTCGTTAAAGTTTATTCGATGAAAAACGGTTTTGAAATGGCTGAGATATCAGAAAACAAGGTGAAACAAAGAGATCCTAATAAAGTTGTGGCATGTCGCCTTTTATCATTAGCACTTTTTTGGGTATCTCAGCCATTTGAAACCAATTTTCATCAAATAAACGTTGAATCCTTTTTTTAAAATTACATGCTCTTTCATATTTCATAAGAGGCTTTTCATTATCTCACTTAGGAATGTTCAAAACATGAATCCCCACCTCAACCAGTACTGTACAGTCCCTTTAATGACATAATCAGGTACCATGGAGACTGCTCGTTAAAGGACTGATACAGTTTGGCTGAGATGGGGCTTGAGGTTTCCAACGTTTCTTATTTTTTATGTGCTGATTTTTTTTTTTTTTGAGAGAGAGAGAGATACTGAGAAACCTTTTATCACATATGAAAAGCATAACTTCTAAGATTAATCCAAACTTTATTTGGTTTTGAAATGGCTGGGTTATCCAAAACAAAGCAATCCTAATTTAAGGTGCAACCTACCTGTAAATATTAGAATCACTTTGTTTTACTTTGTTTGTTAGATATCTCAGCTACGTCAAAACCGATTTCCATCAAATGAACCTTAAATTCCTCTTAGAATTGCATCGCAGAAAGTTGAAAATATTCATTCATTCATTCATTCATTCATTTATTTTCATTTCAAAAAATAACATCATGATCTTACAAAAAAAACAAAAACAAAATACAATTGCCGTGGTAGAATGTATGCATTTGGATATTTGCATATTACTCATAAGTGTCCACACCGTTTAATTGTGTTAGTATGTAATGTATGCATGTGTATATTTTTTTTTTTAAATAAGTCAAATCAAGTCAAATCAAATCAAATCAATAATTGTGATGTTACGCCCGCGAACAAGATCTATCATTCGTTGCAGGACTACACACAACGATGACACCCTTATCATTTGTTAGGATCACGACGTTGGTAATCTTCGCAGTATTTAGCTTCGATGATTAGCTTAGTCCCATGTACATTAATTAACCCATTCCATACTGAATTCTGAAATGCCCATACAATTAATACGCAGGCCAACAGGTTCCTGTACGGAACGGATTAAGCCCCATGTAGAAGCACTCGGTAGTTAGCAATCGTAAAGATTAATCGATGATTAGAGACACTTACGCCTCGTAATAAAACTACGTAACAAGCTAATCATCAAATTTTCAATTTTCGAAGAGAGCAAACGTTGGCGCTGACGAAGCTCATTTCACACGGCGTTTACGGTTCTAGTCAGCGACTAATCTTTGCAATAATGTTAACCTTCAAGTGCCTCTATACGGGGCTAAACTACGAGCATATCTAAATAGAAGTTTAAAACTTCGCGATAATCCTTTACATTGAGAACGTCGTGTGAACGTACAATTTCTTTTCAGGGAGCAAATGATCGATGCAACTTTATCTTCCCTCAAGGAGATTCTATGATGTAACGTCCTTGATATTACTTATAACATAACAGTAAGGAATAATATTTTCGTCCAGAAGATGTAAATTCATTGGCCTTCAAGGCTCAAACTGATAGCGGAGAAGGACATAAACAACGTCTCGGTCTATAGCAACCATTATGATTCATCTGAAATGTTTAGATTATCACAATTATGATGAATACAGCACGACATGAACAGGATGACAATCTTCTTGGCTTATGGCAAATTTTAGCTTGACTACTTAGTATTGAGACGTTATACATGTCTATTGTTTCATTGCAGCAATGAAAATGTCACACTCTCATTTGGGTGGCGCGTAAACAAGTCTAGAGAAAAAGCACTATGGGCAGATGCATCACCGTGACACGTGATACGTCCCTGCACTTGAAATTATAGGTACCTTGATTAGAAATGATGGGGTATCAAGAAAATAGAAAAATATTGCCACATGGAAGATGAGATCCCCGTTCAGCTAGAAAAGCTCATGGACAAAACAAAAAGGAGTAGTTAATTGACACGCCTATATCCTCACACATCCTCATCGCCTCACATACATACAGGATACCATATTATAGACATGTTTGTGATCGACTGGTGAGAGTGGAAAACAACACACAACAAGACGAAGTAAAAAACGAAATGCACAAACACAAGAAAGAACACTCTTCGATGACGAACGGTAGCTTAGAGCACAGTTTATCTTACGATGGCAAGAAGAGGACGCCTATAGTGCGTAACTTGCCTGGGGTCTTGAGCAAAAAGATCTTTAAAAAGGATTATTTGCACGTGTATAACTTCATCTAATGCTTGGAAAGGGGGGAAAATACCGCCCGAGGTAAACTTGTTAAAGACCAATATTTCTCAAACTGTGGTAACAATTGAACATTCGAGAATGTCGATGGCTTCCAACTGCGTTGAATGACATCGTAAAATCGATGGGTTCTATCCATTACTCAATCTCGGTTTCTGGGACTGCTCAATTCATGTATCAATCAAATTGAAGTATAGGAGAAGAAGGTAGGATGAAGACGAGGAGATGAAGAAAAAAAAAAACAACACGGAAGGAGGACAACAAAAAACTAAAGACAGAAATTCATGCCATTGTATGTATTTTCCATTATTACTTGCGTTTCTCAGTGAAATCGATTAGTTTTTTTCTTTCTTTCTTTGGTTCACATACCATAGCCCATTATGATTGACACAGATATCAATTAGGAGATTTCAGCAATAAGCAAGACTGTCTGTGAAAAGAGAGAGAAAGACAAAAAAAAAGCGAGAGAGAGAAAAAAAAAAAGCAATGCACACTGCATCCTTTTTCATCTACGTATCATTTAACCAATTACTGCATTGATCATTTTCTTTTTTTTTCTGTCGCATTTCCTCTCGTTCTTCTTCATTTTCAATCTCCCTTGGGCTCCGTATTCATACTTTTCTTACACCTTTCCAACCTTTCCAACCTTTCCTACCGAGGTGAAATCAAAGACTTTAAGGTTCATGACGGAGTTACGAAGAACCTAGGATGCGTTACAGGTGATTAGAGCGGATGAGTAAAGGAAGAAGGGGTGGATGGGGAAAGGGATAATCTTGGGTGAACCCCGCTCGTAAATGGAGCTCGAGGGGTATGGCATGGCCCTCATGTACCTCGCCTTATCTTAACGGTCGATTTTCGCTTCTCAGAAGGTTCGTTCATCCGAACATCAAATAAGGTTCGTCATTCCGAACAATAATTTTTGTGGCGTTATTACACAAAGGTTCGTTACTCCGAAGGTTTGTTGATCCGAAAAATGAAATAAAGTTTTTTATTCCCAGGGTTCGTTAATCCGAAAATTACATAAGGTCCGTTAATCCGAAAATGAGAGAAATAAAAACAATAAAAAGAAAGAAGGTGCGTATTAACGAATCTTCAGAATTTCGACCCTTACTGATTTTAGTTTCCAAGTTAACGATCCACTGGAACAACGAAACTTGTTTTGGGTATGATGAACCTTCGCAATAACGAACCTCTTTTCATTTTCGATTAAATGCACCTTTGGACTAAAGAACCTTCGGAATAACGAATGATTGTCCTTTTCCAATCAGCATCATTTAGATTTAGATCATGTTCTGTTTGTTTGTTTTTTAGATTTTTGGAAATGTTTGCAAACCAAAGGTATCATAAGAGCACGTTCTGCTGTTCTCTTCCATTTTGTTGTACTTTTAAATATTTACTCCATAATTTAGGAGATATGCTTTCTTCGTGACACGTAAACAACAGATGGAGGTGTCATAGCTGTCATTTTACGGCTTTCTGATTTCGTATTGAAAATCGATTTCTTTTCCAGCACTTTATTTCGGTTTTTTTTTTTACACTCACATCCAATCAACATGCTCTCTCCGACGCATCATCATTAAAATGGATGTATTTCCTGAAAAATTGCGATAATCGCCCATTTGACTTTCTCGTCATTCTAAACAACAGCCACAACAGTAAACCGTTCGTATAAGCTTAGTGTTTGAAAGCATCCACAGTGTACTGCAAAATGATACATACTAAAAGTCTGCTTCCCATCTGGCAGTCGAACATATTTCAAGGACTACAAAACTTGCCTGGTCTTGTCAGAGCTTGTGTTGAAAGCAGGTGTATACTCTTATAGATCCTAGATACGGACCTTGAAAAAGGTCCTGCAGGACCAGAATTTGACCCTCTATGTGCCACACTTAAGACCTGTCCATAGGTATGGGTGCAAAATCTGTGAACATTAATTGACGCATTGGCAGAAAAAAGGGGTTAATGGAACATACACCCGGCTTCTTTTTAGAACTCGCAGAAAATCAGAGAGCACAAAACAAAAGAGGGGAGCCATGAAAAATTCCATCTATTTTTTTTTTCTTTTGTATAATAGTCGTAGATTACGATTTCTTGGTGACTGTTTCCTTGCCAATTACGAACAAATCATACTGTATCTGATCTAATTCCCTTGAGACCATGCCCTGCTCATACAAGAAGAAGATCTCTGCACTGTATTGTCTTTAATGCAAGAGATATTGGGCATGAAATAGCAGACATGCAAACACTGATGATGGGCAGAGGTATTTGGCATGATGTCATTGTGTACTCGATCCCAGAATCCTGCTTCGGTCAAGTACAGTAGGACCTCAATTATCCGGCCAAGTCGGGACCGGCGGGCGTCCGGATAATCGCTTTGGCCGGATAAGAGAGAATGATATGCTCAAAAACAACACCTTTTAGCATATCATGCTAGGTGTATACACATGTTATCCCCTCATGTATTGTTCGTTTGATTAATATTGACCGACAATGAGATCGATATTGCGACTCGTCGTTATCACTACCGTTGCATTCTACTGCAACCACTGCTGTGCACTGACTGCCAGTGACAAGCACGGCACATTTTTTTTTTTTTTGACATCGTCTTCCGATTGGACATTAAAAGTTACAGTCAGCTGCGATGATTAGAATATGTCCCGTGGTGTATTCGCGCGGTAATGGTTGAACTTGTGTTTGTTTTGAAAAGATGTGAAAAAACAAAAACAAAAAAAAAACGTCCGGACAACAGAAAATCCAGATAATCGATGGTCGGATAATCGAGGTCCGACTGTACTAGTAAGTAGTAGTAGTAGTAGTAGTAGTAGTAGTAGTAGTAGTAGTAGTAGTAGTAGTAGTAGTAGTAGTAGTAGCAGTAGTAGTAGTAATAGTAGTAGTATACACGCGCCTTTCAATACATGAAGGAGTCGGCCATTTCTTTCACTTAACCACGGTGATGAACATTATAGGCACCAAAAAAAAAAAAAAAAGTGCCACTTAAGCTCGACTGGCATTGATCATGCATGTTGTAAACGCAGTTTGCCGTTTGGCTGTTCGGCTAATGGAGGTGACCGACTAGGCTCTGGAATATTAGATGCAGAGTAAATTACAAATACTTTTACCTCTTAAACGCAGGTTTATGACACTATAGCCAGATGCAGTAATAATGCTCCAGTTCTATTTAATACTGTGCTTTATTTTTCCTCTGCAGCTCAGGTAATACCACAAGTTCGATTATTTTTCTTTGACCCTAAATACATGTATACCCTTCATTATGTTATTTATTGTATTATGTACATGCATTTGTGTCACATATACTAACGATTTTGTATGTTTATATATTACAATGTGTACGTTTGTGTAAGTTATGCTTACAAGTCCTGCTATTCGTATGTATTTATATAATACACAAATCATACATAATAATATGCACATACATGAATTTACCGGTATGTGTGTGTGTTTGTGTGTGTGACTGCGTATGAAGAAAATGAGTTGATACATAATATTGCACTTATTTACATACGAGTAACGAGGATTCTGTATACTTCAAGAACTCTCAGAGACATCTACAGAACGAGCATTTTGGTATTGATCTTTTGATGGGACTTCGTTTGGTAGTCATTGGCTCAGAATATCATGTCCATTCACATACACATCCTTGATATCCCCGTGACGGCGTCCCTGAATGTTGCATGAGGACCTCTAATGAATTATGTGCAATGAAAAAAGTATAATATATATTACAGCCGTGGAAATTATAATGGAAAGAAGGGAATGCATCAATCATTCTTCGGTAGGCAATTCAGCCTTGCATCCATGGCTTTTAGGCATTATACCTGGATAGCTTCCCAATGGGGGGAGAAATCCCCCGTAATCAATCTGCGATGAATATCTCTCTAAAAGGCTGCAGGCTTACACCACTATACCATAATGTTATTGCGTCTCTTTTGAATACGTCCGATCGTGATTCCAATTCCTCCCCCCCCCCCAAAAAAAAAGTGTCATTTGTTCCTCTTCATTCGTCGAAATGTCATCGGCGACTCGCTTGGATGATACTTGAATACATTGGTATTCCAAAATGTCCATAATAAATTGTAACTATATTATATCATATATCATAATAAAGAATATAAAGATTGATAGACAGAAAGATATATAGATATACTTTCTCTTTCTCTGCAGCGTTGCTAATACACTTAAGTGGGTATGTATTTCAGCTGAAATATCTTATTTCAAATAAGGAAGATGATATACTTCCAACGCCATGGCGTTCCAAATGATCAGGCCTGTCATATCGAGCTTATGTTACCGCCACCTATGCAGGGGAAACTCACAGAAATTGATTGCATATTGATTGATACCTATTTCATTTCTTGTCGTTTTTGTTTTCTTTTTGTTTGTTTGTTTGTTGTTGTTTGTTTTGTTTTTTTCTAGCACGAACCAAGCCACTAACCAGTAACTGCAATGAAAGCAATATAGGTTTGTGGCGAGAAAATGTCGTCCTGTTATATTCCTCATGGACAGGAACCTATCATAAACAAGTCATGTCCTCACGTGACAAGGAATAGAATCTGCTAAACTTGGGTTTAATAGTCGAAAAAAAAAAGAACGCATCACGCACTGATGCCATTAGCAATAATGCAAAACAACAGCTATAATCTTGGTTGATGTATAGCATGTACCTCATCTGATATTCAGGATCAGAAAAAGCATTAGATTATGAATATGCGACACCACGCACAGCGAAAAGATTAAAAAAAAATATTCAAATACGTCCGTTTTCTCGACGACTGTGAAACGTTGCCTTATCATATATGATCGATTACTTTTTCTTTAAGCAAGCTGTAACATCAAATTAAGAGAAATGAAATAGATTCGACAGCGTTTCACTTTTTTACTTATTGTTTTAGGTCGACCCTGACCCATTTACGTGCCTTAAGATGGCATAGTTCTATCATTCATTTTCCATTTTTCCAGATGCAGGCCATTTTCTTGAAAAGCCATGCTTTTTACTTGAAAATAGAATTTCTTGAGTAGAGATCAAGAAAGACAAAAAAAAAAAAACAGCCAGAAAACGGCCCTTGGCAAATAAAAAATGACAAACTTCATTCTAGTTTCCGGTTGTATGTCCCCATTACTTTCGTTGTCCGAAATGATTTACATAAAACTATATGATTCGTTTCTTTCGTCGCTCTTGACAGACCACTTAGACATTCAGGCGAAACAGAAAGTTATATGATATTTTTTATTGGTATAAATTTTGAATTCTTTCTTTTTCAGTGGGGCTGACTGCTAAGAAGAGAGGCTGGCTGAAGGAATTATGCTTACAAAATAATGGTCAACGGCAGCATCGAATCCGATTATAAGTTCAGCATGTTGCT
This sequence comes from Diadema setosum, assembly GCF_964275005.1. Lineage (NCBI taxonomy): Eukaryota > Metazoa > Echinodermata > Echinoidea > Diadematoida > Diadematidae > Diadema > Diadema setosum. The sequence goes on along the minus strand of NC_092700.1, from coordinate 21,963,313 downwards.
TGTAGAATGTTGACACCATCTCGGTTTGTAAGCTGCTTTTCTTTGGAGACAACATGATCAGCGTGTATGACGCTTGACACAGCATGACATCTCATGAGTAGGATTTGCCGTTAACATGGTTAATCAGACTTCATATTGAATCAGTTTCGAGGGGTTAACATCGAGGCTAGCTTGATAAATCTGTCTCCAGACGTAGATAGCAAGTTACATGACTTATTGTGTTCAGTCAGTTGCAGAGTTGCATGTGCCTGTCAATGAAGGCATGGTATGGCATATTGGTTGAGGTAAGGATTCAGCTTTTAACGTTTTTGCGAGATACTTAATGTTAAAGAGCATACAATTAATTCTAAAAGCAATTCAAAGTTTCAGTGAAAATCGGTTCTGAAATGGCTGAAATATCTAGAAACAAGGTAAGAGAAAGCGATCCTAAAAAGATGTGAGTACCACCTTTTACTATGATCGCTTTGTTTTGAAATTTTCAGCCACTGAAAAATCAATTTTCATCAAAACTTTGAATTCCTCTTAGATTATGCTCTTTCATATTTCATAGAAAAGGTTTCTCATTATCTAAAAAAAAAACATCAGTAAAACATGTTGGAAACTTGAAACCCCATCTCAACCGAAAATGTACTATCCCTTTAAAGGGATGGTACAGTATTGGTGGAGATGAACATTGGGCTTTAACTTTTTGCGAGATACCAAGAAAACACTTATGAAATAGTACAGAGAATACCATTTTAAGAGGAATTCAAATTTTATTTGATGAAAATCTGGTTTGGAATAGATGAAACATCCAAAAACAAAGTAAAACAAAACGATCGTAATAAACTGTGGGTCCCAAACTTTATTAGGATCACTCTGTTATGGATATCTCAGCCGGTTCAAAATCATTTTTCATCAAGTAAACGTTGAAATCCTCATGGAATTACATGTTCTTTCATATTTCATAAGCGGTTTCTCACTATCTCACCAAAAATGATAAAAACCAGAAGTTAAGTCTCAACCAATACTGTACCATGCCTTTAGAGTGGACCCTCTGTGTGGAAAACAACTATGCCATGACGCCATTGCCGAGTATGTTATCCACCCATAATTATGTTACTAAAATATCAAATTATCATGAAGCTATGATTATTCTGTTCATTGCTTTTATACGCAAATAAATTACCATACCATTCCATACCATACTACACCATACCATACCATATCATATCATTTCATACCAAACCACACCATACCATAACATACCATACCATACCATGTCATACCATACCATACCATACCCTACCACACCACATCATACCATACCATATCATAACATGTCAATACCATGTTATACAATATTATTACAATTTATGGCATACCATATCGTATCGTACCGTACCATACCATATCACAACACCAGACAAAAAATACAAGCAGAAAAATAATGTTTCATTATTCATCATAGACGGTAGCCTTTTCAATGTAATACGCTGTGTACAAATCTGCCATAGAGCTCCAGGGGAACAGAGGAACAAGGAAGGGAAAAGGGGGTTTTCATTTCCAACGATCAACGCGCCTAGCAGGATTCAATCTCCTGTGTAAATGGATGCACAGAAAGAGAGTCAGAAATATAAAAAAAAAATGGGGGGGGGGTAGAGAGAGAGGGGGAGGGAGGGAAGGTAGGAGATCGAGAACGAACAGATTGACAAGCAGGTAAAGGAACGACAGTTCATTCGACGGAAACACTTGCCTTCTTCACCAATTAATGTTCACTCTTGTTTCCTTTCTCTATCGGATTTTCAGCTGCAATAGCTGGTCTTCTGTAGGGTCCAGCTCGATATGAGCCGGGGCCACTTCACCGGGTTATGCATCCTTCTCTTTACAATAAATTAATGTAGCGGTGGATCTTTTACGTGCATGAGTTGTGACTCCCTCACACACGGGAACTCCATTTTATGTCCTATATCCGAGGGACAGAGTGTTTCCCTCTTTTTATAGATGGGACGGTATGATTACAGTGCATTCCCGCTATGATAAAATTCCCATTACGACGAAATCAAAATTCAGTACTGGTCCAATCTCCATCATATAATACTGTTCAACTGTAACGAAATTTCAGTATAACGAATGGAAAATGCTTGTCACGGGGATTTCATTATAACTGGAGCACAGTGTGCAATCGTTAAACTCAACATTGCTCAGTTAGACTCGGGAATCGAGGTCCGGTCCTGAACCAAATCACCGGCCACTTTCCCCATACGGGCTTAGTCATTTGAAGAAATTGATTGGGGAAAAATAAAATAATGTGCGATGGCGCTTCATAGGTAATCATTGGGAAACCAATTCTGGAACCTAACAACAATAATATCGAGCAGTTGAATTCGTCATGTATGATTACCTGCCATGAACAACGAATCTCGAATTCAGGTAGACTAATTTTGTGTTGTTGGGTTGTTGTTGTTGTTGTTTTTTTTTTTTTTCAACTGATTGATAAATTGCCCTACATCGACGTAAATAACCACTGAATTGATCAGTGTGCTAGTAGTAGCCACGAAAAAAAAAAAAAAATCATGGGCGTACATATCGAGCAGGATTCGAACCTACGACCTCCTGATCACCGGACATGCGTCATCTCCACTAGACTACCGAGCTTTCACCCATGCAGCGGGTACATGCATTGTTTCGTTATGTTTTGTTTTGTTTCTTCTTCTTTTTTTTTTCCAAACACATCGTGCTGTGTTTAAGCAGTGTATAATGTTTAAGTATTTCATCAATGATTTATATGTAACGACGTATATTTTTCCCACGGCATATCATTCACTATGTGTTTTTTTTTTTTCATTCATTTCAGGCGAAAAAAAAAAGAAACTCGTGAAGTTTATAATGAGGGATCGGTTGAACTGAAAGAGGACGCTCAGGTCTTTTGTGTTAATCTGTCGCCTCTGCGCTCAAGCGTTTCTCAGCATCAAACATCTCCCAACAGTCTCTCGGCTGCGATAAAAGAAAATATTAAACAGCGAATCTGGAGATGGATGACTTCCAACGGCAAACATAACACAAACCTCTCAGCCTAATAGGCGAAAAAATATCTACGCGGATAAGGTTTCGTTCCATATTTATCACGCCGTTTCGCGCCCCGATCGTCTCAAGAAGGAACCGAATGTTGGGTGCGCACTCACACGCACGGCGTGTTCATGACTTGGCGCCTCTGGTCTACTTCTCTCGCTCTCTCTCGGTCCATATACTCTACCTTAAAAGAGCCTGGACGACTTTGAAAAGATCTGCGAATGATATGCTCCGTGTGAATGGAGATAACACAGACGCATGAACGTCTCGATAGTGGAAGGGCGACATGGTAATACGAGGCACGAACCCCTAGCTTCATAATTGGTGTGCTAATTGATTCATGATCACTCATTTTAGGGGCAGGGTCTATGCCCTTCGCTGCCAAAAGAGTCTCCGGATTGTCTGCTATGAGTCAGACAACAAGTCAAAGTCAACAGTGGGTGAATTTTATCCCTTCATTTCAGATGTCAAGGGCGGTCACATCATCATCTGAATTTCAAACTTTGCAGTTCTAGGCCAATTTCAAAGGGTTCCAGAGCATATTCCACGAAGAACGAAGCGCCAGGAGTTATAGCTTCTATTATTATTATTAGGCCAGACTACTACACTAAGAAAAAGAAAACAAAAGAAGGATTGTAATGCATAAAGAAATAAATGCTATTCCCAAACTTTTTAAGCAGAGTAACCAAAAATAAGAAAAATACTGATTTTGCACTCGTTAATGAAAGTGAAATATTCTTACAAAAGTAAGATTCTCACGTATATTTTGATTAATTTCCTTGTTTTTCAGTAGCTTCGATCTCAAATAGCACAATCTTGTAAAATTTATTTATCGGGTTTTGCATTCAAACTCTTCATGAACTAATTCCGACCGATTCCCTGGCAAAAAACAAACAAACAAACAAACAAACAAACCGCAAATGTTCTATAAATAAAAAACACGCACGCGCACACGATAAAATGGTCACAAAGTGTCGAGTAACTTACGATCCACAGATTATATTATGTGTTCTGTGTTCTGAATGAAAAAAAAAAGACACGTAAATTCCTCAAGTCGTGTAACGTTTAAGAATAGAAAGAAGGAGGAGTAGCAAAAAAAAAGAAAAAATATTTGAATAGAGAACAAATCATTTTTTTTTATTCCTCCGTGTACAATTGGGAGCAATAATTCAGCAGTATCATTGCTACAAACACGCAAAACCATACAGTTGAATACACACACACACACACTCACACACACATGCACACACACATGCACACACACACACAAACACTCTCATATATACACAATAATTATAGACACACATGCTCACTGACACATCCCTCAAGCACCTCGACAATAATGTTCGGAATGCAACAAAAGGCATTTTCTTTGTAGCAAAGTAGCGAAATTAACTTTACATCTATGTGCGACGACTTACGTTCTGCTTATTCATTGTATATTTCTGCTTCTGCTTATAAATTGTGTTTAATTGTCTTTCTTTATTTGATGGAAATGAACATGAATATGAACTTTAAACTTTGAACTTTGAATTAAATTCTGTGATTTTATTTGTGGTACAAGTATTAGGCAATTTTTGTTGTATTTATATTTATTCATGTCTTTTATATACAATTGTGAGCAATTCATAAATTTCATTGCTGTGCGTGTCACAGATTTTGATAAACCATGAGTAAATAAATAAATGAATAAATGAATAAATTAATTACTTTAAAAAAATTGTATTACAGGAGTGTAAAATGAACGAGTTAACAAAAGAAAATGAAGAGCAAACGAGTAAAAATATGTGAGGCATAATGCCCTTTCAATTGTCCGGTGCATTCGGCGATACATGAGGGACGGCTAGAAACGCTCTTGTATCGCGTCTTCATTTTCTCCACCACTTAGCTGAGATTGCCTTTCAAATCAATTGATAAGGATATGTGAAGATCCGCTGAACGATCCATTGGCCCATAAGCGACATATTCAGATTTATTTGCAGGTAAGTTACATACTGCTTGTCGAGGGCACTGATATTCATTGAGTGAGGTCACTTTGATACAAGACGGTGGGGTACGAGATCAGCATGTCTGTCTTCATATCTTATGAAGATAGAAACATATTAATATCATAATATGGTATTACGTATAATTGTCTAGTAGTTGATCATTATTATCTAGTTATTTGTAATTCTTTAATCTTTGTTTGTGGGGAGGGGATAAGGAGTTCACTCTACGAGTCAGTGTTGCTTGTACATGTAGTAAAGTTTGCATTATATTGTACACGTTTGCCACCGGCTCGTGATACAATTATATGGGTCTCTCCCCCCCCCCCTTCCTCTCCCCCCTCCTCCCCTCCCCCTTCATGGCACAGATTAGTAAGGCTGGCCCTCAATGTGCTAATTAAGGACTGACTGGGCATGTCCATGTATTTGCAGATGAAGAGAGCTAACATACTGGGGATGATCCCCTGTCTTTTCTGAGGCTTGAATCCATTTAGCTCATGATCTACAAACTGGTGCCTCACCGCCGGACCACGAAGTGTAAGGTATACATATAAAGTAGGACCTGTGTTAATTCAGACATGAAGGGGAAATGGTTCGGTCACGTGTGCGGTCTATATTGTACCCTCAACCCCAGTCCTCTCGCTGTTTATCTTTCTTCCTGAAGCAAAGACTAAGCAGTTCCGGCACGCGCTGTGTGGAAATAATTACTATGTCGTTCCATAAAGTTTTAGAGTAGAATTGCTAAAACAAATAGCAGTGTAATGATCTACCCAAGCAAGGTGGCGATCACGTGCCAAGCAAATAGATCGGAGGTTGTTCTTTTTCTTGTGTTTTTTTTTTTCTACTCCTTTACCTTACATACAACTGTGCAATTTGAAATGAATAACACGCTATGGGGTGATGCAGACAAAGTGTTGGATGTCTACCCAATATACCATTCCCTCTGCGATGTCTATTGGCTGCGGAATCAAAATGTGGTATTACATTTTCTTTAAAGTATTTGCCGTGGATTGACTTGAGGTTCGATGCACTTATACTTGGAGCACGCAGCGCTTTTACGTAATACATCTGATGTTAGTTTATCATATGGACAACAGGCTGGGGATCCCGCTCTGGATATGGCTCATTGTGGAAGGGTAATGTTACCCTTTGTCATGCTAGTTTCAAGGAAACTGCCCCCGATGCGCCCCCCCCCCCCTGCACAGAACACAGAACAGCAACAAATAAAGACAATCATACTCGGCAGAAAATGTTTCAGTTCATGCTACAGTTCAATCATGCATTCATTACTCGGCCGACAAAAATGCACAAGAAGGGAGGGTACGTTCAATAGGCTTTAAAGTTTAAAACGAATCTGGAAAAGCATGCTTATCGCTTAAATTGTGTCAGTCAGAGGAAAGAAAGAAAGAATGATATCACTCCATATTTTTCAATCTTCTGTCTCTTCATAATTTTTCTTTTTATCAGTAACATTACATGCATAGATGACTAATGGCACTGCCTGACTGCATATCACTCCGACAACAACAAGAAAAAGCCTATATAAAAAAAAAAAAAAATCATGTACCAGAGATCAAGGAAGCAGCAACTACAGTGTATAGTATTTCTTATGAGAAGCACTTTCTTACGTTATCATTTATCTCTCTCTGAAATGGGAAGCTTTTTTTGTGTGTTTTTTTTTCGTGGATTTGTTGTATACTATTTCCATATGCAAATGCATTATCATCGAAGGCCATTTTGCTACTGCAAAGCAACAACATCAAATAATTGAGCGCAAAGTAGTATAGTGAACAATAAATTATGGAACTCGGAGAGAGAAAATTATTCCGGCACAATTAGCTTATTTTGCAGCTCGCAGTATACCCTTAAATTTTTAACTGAAACAGGTCCAGTGATCCAGTTTTTGCTCAAAAGCGATGATGTTTGCATCATGACCTTATGAATATTTTTGTCAGTGGCCTTTGAATGGCAAAACAGCAAACAGAAATAAAACACAACATTGAAAAATGTTTGATATCAACTTATAATTATGTGCATTAATTTCAAGTTTTCCGCAGAACGATTTGTTTCAAGGTCAAAACTAAAAATAAAGCAAATATTTATGTTCGGTCTTTGGGAGATGTGCCTTCCCATCTCTTCTCCCATTGTTTACAACAAATTCCCAGACAAGATGCCGTCGTTATGATCATGAATCCCTTTCCAATAACTTATATGATTCACTGATCGTAGATTTGGTTTTATGGTTTTGGTACATCTGTTCTTTTTTAATAGCTTTATAATCTCTTTTGGCCGACCACATCTCTCAAAACCTACACGCTGGGACGGAATGAAAGCTGGTTGCTAGGTACAGCTAGTCACGTAGCTTACGCAGCAAAAAGGAAGCCACCCTTCTTCCAAACGTGCAGGGCATTTGGCAGTGAAGTATGATCACAAATGAAAAATGTACACACAAACACAGACACTATGACAACATACGTGTCAAAAGGAGAAGGTTAAACATTGCCTACACTAACCTAAACTCTATAATGCGGAGAGAAATATTACAATCAGAGACAAAACTTTCGTTATTAAAACAGTTTGTTGAACTCGATATGTCTTTCTCTGTGGCAGGTTTTCTGACATTAACTAATGTAGGGCCTTACTACATACCTCCCGTTTGCCCGTTAGGATTAAGATGTGTTTAGGTGCACATTGAACTAGGTTCTGACAAAAAAAAAAAAAAGTGCGATTCGGACAGTCAAGTAAATAAAACTCAGAGAGCATCACACAGCAGCACCTCAGAGTGCGCTACATCAGGCCGTAACAAGGGGGGGGGGGTTAGGGGGTTTCGCAGAATCTCCCCCTCCCCCGTTGGCTCCGAACTAAAAAGGTCCATTTTCTCTAATTCTACCCCCCCCCCCAAAAAAAAAAGAAGAAAAATCCTAGTTAGCTGTAAATGTAATGTAATGATAAAAATCGAGGTATGACACTTTCGTCGTCAGATATGTATCTTTCTAAGATTTACTTTCTGATGCAAGGGCGTTTGGTGTGAAACTTTACACAACACATGCTATACGAACCAACATTTCCCAGTATGTACTAACGTTACAAGTAGGTGTGTTGCACAGTCACGTTTTCGGACTTGGCAAAAAGTGCACTTAAAAAAAAAAATAAAAAAAAAATCTTGCCACCTGTAGCACAGTGTAGACGAAATGGCGTTGACTCACCTGGGTGTCGTACGAAATGAGAGCCAGAGAAAAATTGGCCAAGATGGATGGATGTCTGTTGATGTGCTCGAAACCAAGCCGCGTCGCCGGCAGCTGCCCCTGCCCACCGGGCCAGTTTCCCGACATCGGGTAGAGCCCGAGGATGTACAGAGGCACCGAGGTGGAGGTCGGATAGACTTGCCAGCACAAGAATAGAAAGAGCACGCGAAGCATTTTGAAAGATCAAAGGGTATTAAATCCAGTCTTTGACCCTGTCAGAAATTGAAGTGGTCGACGAACGGAATCGGAAGCGGCGGGCCAGTATCCCATGAGAAGTTGCCACGGCCTCGCTGCTTGGTACTCGGCTTCCCCCGTGCCGCGTAATGAATGAGCAATGCGAGAGTCTACTTTTTTTTTTCCCCTGCAAGGGATGATGGGGCTTTTTTTTTTTTCCTGAATACCACCGTGCAGCGGATGGACGTTTTGTTGGTGTTGTTGTAATTCTCAGGAGTGTTCCTACTCAGAGTGTCGATTTTTCTTGTCTTTCCTATTTCTGGGGAGAGAGAAAGCGGACATTGCTTTAGGAATTACTGTGGTGCACAAACTTCCACCTTTTTTTTAGATTCTGGCCATCCCCATGTTTTCGCGTCCCTGTTTGTTCTTGAATATCAAAGAGATAGATATTGACAGATAGATAGATAGATAGATAGTTATAGATAGATAGATAGATAGATAGATAGATAAAATAGATAAATGGATAGATAGATAGATGGATAGATAGATAAACAGATAGATAGACAAATAGATAGATAGATAGATGGAAAGATGGATACATAGATACATACATACATACATACATACATACATACATACATACATAGAAGATATAGATGGTAGATAGATATATAGATAGATAGAAAGATAGATAGATGGACAGATAGATATATAGATGGACAGATAGATACATAGATAGATGGACAGATAATATATAGAGAAAGCAGAGAGTGTGAGAAGACAGGGAGAGAGAGGAAGAGAGGGAGGGGAAGAGGAGGGGGTAGAGATTGAGGAGTGAGGAAAAATCTTTAAAACGGCACCTCCCTCTACAGTTGGTATTTGACGTTTTCTCCGAATCGCAGAAGGCACTTTCATATATTCACTCTGACATGACACATTCGTAGGCCCTCTGATGAAATGCATCTACGGACGTTTTCGAGCCCAAAGTTAATCAGCGGCATCGACCGACCTCCTGGGGATTTTTGATCACAGTAGAATTGGTCCTTCATACTTCGCCGCCATTTAGAACTGACAAGCTTCGTTAAATGTCAAGCCACCTCTGTGCGCTCCTGGGAGATGGAGCGTAAATTAGCTTCAATGAAATGACAATTAGTGGAAAGTGACAATGTTACTAATAATGGTGGCATGTTAGCCGTGTTTCTTGTTTTCAGTTATACATAAGAGTTTAATTTTCTTATTTCGTGGCGTGGACATTGTCTAAACCATATCATGTCAATTTTTTTTTTCACAATCAATATTTTTTGGGGGTTTCATTTTCATCCTCGAACTCTTCATGGGATTAATTGTAGAGAAATTCTATCTACATTTCACATAAGGAATATACCAATCAGACCTGAGTAAGTACTGACAATATTCGTGCGTGATATTGCAACTAAAACAGCATAAAATTAATTATAATATAGAAGACAGGTACTCAGGTAACCATAGCTTGAGTTTCAACATATTCTATGAGAAAACCTAGAAATTCCTCCGAAATTTGATCAGGACCACAAGGTACCACGTATGGGTAGTATGAATGAAGAGGGAAACGGGACTGAACACGAAGATATCACACGGATGCCTACGTTTCATCACAAAACATCATCTCATCAGGTTTAAGCCGTCAAAACACCGTCGTCATCTAGAAGAGTATTATGTAATAACAGTGGAATCCCGTTATAACGAATTCCCCGGGACCGGCGATTTTCTTTCGTTATATCGAAATTTCGTTCTAGTACGTGAAAATAATAACCTCTCGACCTGAATACTTACTTCGTTGTGACGAGCGTTTCCTAACAATCGTGTTCGTTGTAACGGAAGTGAACTGTATCCTCAACTAAATACCCGTTTGACGCCTTAAGGAATATTTCAGCACCATGTAAATTGTTCAAGTTTGCTATTTTGAAAAAGGTTTCACTGAACCGATGGGAAGCTTCATAGAGTTGATTGAAAGTTTGAAATACATTAAAAAAAAATGTAGGCATTTCACACTTTCACACCAAGCATGCCAAGTGGAAGCAAAGTTTCGAGAGAAAACAATACAATATGGCGCTGTAGAAATAAAGTTGAGTTTCGATTCCTCCAAAATGTTCGGTGGTGACGCTGCCTTATATATACATATATATATATATATATATATACATATATATATATATATATATATATATATATATATATATATATATATATATAATTCACAAAGATGATACGTGTGTTGTAGATTGCAAGCTGCATCTTCTCTTTAAAGTTGCAACAAATTTAGGGGTTTGTGCTAATATCCATTTGTTGGTATAGGCAAACATGTATTCTACAATACCATTCTGCGTTTTTCAACAAATTGTGTTCATCGGCTATAGGCTGTTTCCAGTATTGTGACAACTTGTATTAGATATGAAGAGTTTGTTCGCAAAAACCGATAAGTCCATTTTTGAAGATTTTGAAGTACGGTCTCAGTCATAAAGTACAAAATAAAACCTTTTAAATGATATATTGGTCACTACATATAAAGGTACATTTTTTTAAGTTATGGTCAAAAGAAGCAAAAATGTTCTTATTATTCTCTTTATTTTTCTTGACCTTTAATCGCAAATATCTCCATTTGGCAAATATGGACTTATCGGTTTATGCGAACAAACTCTTCATATATAGGAGAATTCTAATATATAAGATAAAATGATCAACCGGCTGATAATAGATAATGTTAATGCAGATATCGTCTTCATTAGTCTTTCAAATAAAATAGCCAGGAAAGGAAATCAGTGGAATGATTAGAGTTGCAATAAATCAACATGCAAGACCATGTCAAGACGGTCTATATAGTTCGATCATCGCAAGACACACCCCATCCCACCACACCCCATTTGACTTTGCACAAAAAGCAAACAAACAAACAAACAAACAAACAAACAAACAAACAATCACACACAAGCAAGAAATTATAGGCAGGCAACAACAGCTTTTATTGCATATAATTTCAAACTCTGCGACTCAAAAAGTATGCATCGGTGGTAGTCATCTACTGACATGAAAGCAACAACAATAACAACAATATAAATAGATGAAGCAGATTCATCCAACAGACATTTGTAGGCTGACTCCATTCTGGAAGAAGTTCTATGTCTACCTGTGGAGGTTGCTGGACTGAATAGAGGGCAACATAAAGAATAAAGCAGATGAAAACAATGAGAATCTAATAGGTATATGCCTAGAAGCAATCTTAATCAAAATGTCAGAAAGTCGAGCGACCTTCTTTGCCCGGTTAGGCAGGGGCGGATGTATAGTTCCTTTCATTACTCACTTGGAAATATTTTTGTTCATTTTTTCTCTTTACTATCTTGCCTGCTCGATTCTTCTTATTGCACTTTTTTTTTTAGTCTGTATGTCGTTGTGCCTGTTGTTGGTATTGTTGATGATATATTTTGTTAGTTTTGCTTAGATTGGATGACCGCCGGTGAGTATATGACACGTAGATTCGAATTTCCTAGTATGGTAGACATGGGCAGATTGTGAACATGTATCCATGTGTCGGAGAGAGCCCGGGGAAATGGTTATGAGTTCACGTGTTCTACTTTTTCTTCAGTTTCCTCCATATCTTGTTTCTTTGCGATGAGACCTTTGTCATTCGAGATTCAACCCCTGCCCCCGCCCCTACCCCCCCCCCCTTTCAGAGTTGTATAGTATGCATGTATCGATATGCCGTTTATTTTATTTATTTTTTTCATTCTGTTAACAATGCGAGAATTCGTGCCGGCGAACTTCTCCACGGATGCAATAAACTATGCATAGAATCGATATGATGATATTCAAGTAGATATGAATTAATAAAGTAGGGAGTATTGATAGCTAATGAGATATTAAGCATGGATATTTTCTTCTTTTTTGTACATCTATGGACATGCTGGAGAGCAGCCATATGGCTGAAGCTTGTACCGTACTAAAATAAAATGAATGCATGAATGGATGAATGAATGAGTGAATGAGTGAATGAGTGAATGAATGAGTGAATGAGTGAATGAGTGAATGAGTGAATGAGTGAATGAGTGAATGAATGAATGAATGAATGAATGAATGAATGAAATTTCTGAGCCCCCAAATAGGGTAATATTCCTACAACCATGAAAATTCCCAAAACTCGACCTAAGATATACAACTCACAAAATCCTGTAAACTGAAGTGGGTGTATGGAGTTTAGCGTCTTACTCAAGTTTTTTTTTTCCTTTCGTTCTTCTTCTCACTCAAATTCTCTCTCAATTTACCACCCTCTCTCTCCCTTTCCCTCTCCTTCTCTTTCTATCTCTCCCTCTCTCTCACACACGAAAAACATTCGCTTTCTCCCTCTCTCTCACTGATAGATAACTTTAAGCACTTCGCAATTGGCAGTTACGGGCTTCTGCAAAATCTGACGTCTTTAATGGCGTCAGTCTCGTGCAGGCGTCCCATCCTGAGCAGCTGAAGTCAGAGGCGGGAAATCTTAGAGTGAACTCCCTCAATGTAAGCACCGAAATAGTATACTCCCAGGCGTAGAGCCCGTATAACAAGATCCCTGCTAACCCCTGGATGCGGGGGACGTTTAACACTCTCTGGAATTTACTCCATGTGGGCGTCGAAGGGAATTTGCACGGGATAAACGAATTAATTTCTCTCAGTCAAATGCAACACTAACACGAAAAAGAAAAAAAGGACGAACTCAACAATTTTCCTCTTTTTTTTTTCTTCAATTAGAATTGCACGCAATGACAAAACTTATAATTGGGAGGATTTCGTCTAGGGTTTTTCTTTCTCCCTGATCGTCATTCCAATATCATATATTGATTGATTGACGTCTTTTGAAGCTGTTCAAATTTAGTTTACATGATCAGGGATTTCCTACTAACGCAGAACGTTATTACAGCAATTCAGCAAAAAGAGTAGAAGATGTTGCTACTGCGTACACAACAACTCGATTCTTTCAACCCCCCACCCCCACCCCTCCAACCTTTCCCTTTCAGAGTTTTATGTAGTTAATAATTAATTTAAAACGGAATTCGTTCAGCTTATTTTTCCCGTTCTAGTCATGCTCAAATCCTTGTCGTAAATGATCTTGGTCAATGGATATCTATTTCCTAAACACGCCCAAATTACATGGTTTGCCTTGTGAAAATATATCAAGTATTATGTTTCTGTATGTGCATACATCCAAAACTAATAAGAAGTACTTACACAAGAAAACGAGAGAGAGAGAAAAAAAAACTCAACCTATTTCAGTTCCTTATTTCGTTTCTTAATTTGAGATGAGAACTGCTGAACAAGAATTTTATCGAAATGTAATGAGGAAGGGTGCACTCTAATGTTTAATGATTGGTGAACTTGTATTGGACATTGAATTGAGTGGAAATTGAAGGGAATAATTATACACCCTTTCGAAATGTAAACATAGATCAACACATTCTTCCATTATAATACATATAATACATGAATATGTATGCTTGCTGTAGTAATTTGTAAAGCAAGAGAAAAAGAGATGATATGAACAAGCTGAAGATGAAAATTACCTCGCAAAATTCCAAACACTAACAACACCAAAACCTCAAGCTATGACACAAGGTACATTCACAGCTTAGACGAAACTCTAAATTGTCAATTGCCTCACAGATTTCCCAGGTCCCTGTATCGTAATATGTTTGTCTTCAACCAAGTGGCGAAGAACCAAGTGAGTATGATAATAAAGAGGACCACAAAATATATATCAAATATACTCGATGACGACATTTTCGGTCCGTTCATGCCGTCTCGATCGAGACTCACCGCAACAACCGCGTTCACGCTCGTGGCGCTTCTGGAATAATAACCTCAACAATTATTTTTATGGTACTGTGAGAGAGGTGACCTACATAAAACTTCGCTGGAACATGACTTGGTTTTGGGTGTCACTCTTTCACCTACCTTTCTCTGTCTACCTCCGAGCCAGAACGAGGGAGAGAGAGGGAGGGAGTGACAGAGGGAAAGACTCATACTTTGATATTATGCAGTGAGATATTTGGGGAGAGATTGAGGAGAGGGAGAAAACGAGCAGGAAAAAAAAAAAGAGGAATATGAGAGAGAAAGACGTGTAAAAGAAAAAGGAGGAGATAGATTTATAGACGGAGAGAGAGAGAGACAGACAGACAGAAAACAGAAAGAGAAAGTATAGTAGTCATTAAAAGCACAAATAAGAATGGCAATGTGACGAGGTCAGCTGTGGTTAAGGTTCTAGACTCATAGATGAGAAAGCAGCGGTTCGAATCCAAAGCGGTGAGTGAGTACATGCTCCGACAAAATATTTTACATATTTCATTCATTTTGCAATGACGGTGAATAGAATAAAAGCTGGATATCTGGATAATAATGCTGTCACGACCTTTTCAAAAACAATTTTATAGGGACAATGCCACTCTAGAAAAAAATTAAAGGATTTCAATATCATTGTCTGATAATGTGGACTGTATCTAAGAGAGAAAAATAATTATAATAGTTTGGAAAAGACACTGTACTGCAAGCTTACAAGTTCAAAAATCTAAACCTATCATTACAAAATTCACCTGCTATCATCTATCAACAATCACGATTTGGCTGTGGATAAAGTGTGAAAGGAATTGAAATGCAAATCGAGTTCAGGGGATTCGAAGAACTAATAATCATTTCAGCACTGAGTCAGAAAAAAACATCAACAACAAAAACAACGGGCGAGCCATGCACGAATGTTTAACCTTTGCCGCAAAGTGCATGGATCAGCAAAACATTTTCCTCATTCAAAAGCACTCCACTTTGTTTCATCACCCGCCAAAATCCATGAATGATTTCTGGAGATTGATAGGTGAATTCCATACTCTCTCTTTCTTTTTAACTCGTCGTTTCTCGTCACTCACCGTGTACCCTTTCAAAGGTCAAACCATTTTGATCTCGGCGAACAGGTTCCCGATTGACATAATATGTTAGAAGCATATTGCAAAATCTTCTTCTTCGTCGGCGCTTAACCCATTATTCATGTTTTGCTTAAAGGAATCTTTTGCAAGCCTTCAGTCTAGCTCCGATAGTTTCATTGAAAAAAAAAGAGACATTCTTGGTGGCTTTTTGCCCCTGTATTTGAGCAATGACTTAGGACGTCAAATAAAATTGTGCACAAGGACAAACATCCGCAATAATTCTTTCTACATTATCTGTAATGTGACTGGATTCGTGTGTCTGTTTGTCTGCGTGTCTAATTCATTTTCCCGCCACAAATTTTCACTGATCTACGTTTCTGATTTCTCTATTTTAATATACAAAGCAACTTAATATCGGGATAGAATTTTCCCTTAAGTAACGTAAGGTCAGAATATTATAGGAAGCGATGCGGTGGACAAAATGCTCCCCGAAAATAGGCAAAGTTTATTAAAGAAACGGAAAATTGAAGGATCTAGATTAAGGTAGATTTTTATGCGTCGTGCAATTATCCTCGCATGGCTGAATTTCTCTCGGATAAGACATCTCCATTTTCGACTTTCGTATGAAACAAAAAAGCTGGCCTGAGGAGAAATCTAATGATTAGTGTTACTTCTCATTTTGCTCAGATTTCCATTCCATATGGTTTTGCTCTGTTAGCCATCCGAATGCACAGATGACCAGTGGTTGTAACACAATCCTCTGGATCAATTCTGTACCTCTCTTTTTGCTCTCATCCCCTCCCCTCAACTGCTCTTTTTTGACCCCGTTGAGGATTCCAATTCGTGTCACGAGAGATGCGGTTGACTGGATATAATTACAGCCGAAATAATCGCAGGCTTGATAGCGTAGTCTGAATGTCTGAATACCACAATTGTCTCATTACATTACATCCCATTTCTCCCACTTTCTTATCAAGTTTTACAGCAAGTGAAACTTTTCTAATAGTTTACCAAAGTATCGTTCATAAAAAGAACATGTTTGTTTTTGTTTTTGTTTTTGTTTTTGTTTTTGTTTTTTTTTTGGGGGGGGGGGGAGGGAGGTTTTTGTATATTAAGTCTACGACCGAAAATCTGAAAAGACGAAAATTTTGAGCTTTCCGAAAGAGAGAAAAAAAAAATCATTAATCGGACGTAAGCACAAATGACAGAAAAAAAAAGTATTTAGCCCTTTGGGTAACTGTCCTTACAAAAAGCCAGTGGTTCTTCAAAGAGCGTACATTTCTCGTGTGTTGCTAAAGAAAGGTTTGCCTGTGTTCCTTTTCTTGGGTATAAGAAAGTGTGTATGTGTGTGTCTTCGTGTGTGTGTGTGTGTGTGTGCGCGTGTGTGCATGCGTGTGTGTGTGTGTGTGTGTGTGTGTGTGTGTGTGTGTGTATGAGTGTGCTTGTTATTGATGGCCTCAGAGCATTGCATTCAGTCCTAAATATAGTACAGTAGATCTCAACCAACAATCCACCTGCAACAC
Organism: Diadema setosum; assembly: GCF_964275005.1. Lineage (NCBI taxonomy): Eukaryota > Metazoa > Echinodermata > Echinoidea > Diadematoida > Diadematidae > Diadema > Diadema setosum. The sequence goes on along the minus strand of NC_092700.1, from coordinate 21,946,415 downwards.
CTGTTGACGATTCTATTCTTTCTCTCACGCCTTCTTTTTCTCTACTGTAAAATACTCACGAAGGCACTAACTCCATCAACGTGAGATTCAAGGGGAGGGGGCGGTGAGAGCAGTGCTTGTGCTAGGAGAAAAAAAAACAAGAAAGACTTATTTAAGCAATTTCACATAGCAAGCAAGCAGAACTTAACAAAAGAAAGGATATTCAGTGATTGTCTGTCTGTCTCTCTCTGACTGTCTGTCTCCTGTCTATCTATCAATCAATCAATCAATCTATCTATCTATCAATCTAACTATCTATCTATCTACCTACCTACCTATGATATTCTACCTATTTATCTATTTATCTGTCTATCTATCTGTTTATCTATCTATCTATCTATCTATCTATCTATCTATCTATCGATCTTTCTTCCTTTCTTTCTATCTACCTATTTATCCATCTATCTATCTATCTATCTGTCTATCTATCGATCTATATATCTATCTATTTATTTATCTATCTACCTACCTACCTACCTAGCGATATATGTATATATCTGTCTATCTAACTATTTATCGATCTATCTGTTTATCTATCTATGTATCTATCTGTCTACCTATCTATCTATTTATCTATCTATCCATCTACCTATCAATCTACCTTTCAATCTACCTATTCATCTATCTATCTATCTATCTGTCTGCCTGTCTATCTATCTATCTATCTATCTATCTATCTATCTATTTATTTATTTCTCTATCTACCTACCTACCTACCTAGCGATATATGTATATATCTGTCTATCTACCTATTTATCGATCTATCTGTTTATCTATCTATTTATCTATCTGTCTACCTATCTATCTATTTATCTATCTATCCATCTACCTATCAATCTACCTTTCAATCTACCTATTCATCTATCTATCTATCTATCTGTCTGCCTGTCTATCTATCTATCTATCTATCTATCTATCTATATTTCTATCTATCTATCTATTTATCTTTCTATCTGTATATCTATCTCTCCCTCTCATATTTATCATATCTACTTCGACCTCAAACATGATTCTATCTTCTGTTTCCCATGTAAATTCATGTAAAGCAGAATGTTGAGACGCACTGAGGGAAAAAATAAGAGAGGGAAAATGACTTTGCAGTCTTGTCGAAAGGATGAAATCCAATCAAGCATTAGAAACAATCAGTTTCAATGGACTGTAAAAAGAAATCTCAAAATGGCCCGAGATTGCAGGGAGAGGACGCGTATAATGCATGCAGTTTTCCGCACATTGCTGAAGAGCTTTAAACAGCGCTACCGGAATCATTCGTCTCCCCTGTGTAATTATATTTTGATTCGTAAGCTTGAGATTCTCCGCTGCCTCTCAGGGGGCTCTTGGTGAGTGCATACTTGAAGACCTGTTGGTCTCGTTGACTTTATAATAAGGGGAAAAACTGGATGATGCATAGAGAGACGGAGAAACATAATTATCCATGCGAGCAACAGTGTCTGCGTCGAATTGACTAGGGTATTGTTACAAACAGTTAGACGCTGGTCAAAAAGAAAAAGATAGAAAAGTGGGAATAACGGATAGGGAAAGAGAGAAATTATTGTAAAGAAAGAGAGAGGGGGAGAGGGAGAGAGGGAGAGAGGAAGAGAGAGAGAAAAGGGGGGGGGGGACTGAGGGATGTTATGAAATGGGCACTGTGTGATTTCAAAATTACTGTTAATGAAAACGACACAACGAGATTGTATCCAATACGGAACATGTTTTGTTTTATGGTATGTTTGTACAATCGTAGTGTGATATATGAAAGAGTGTAGTTTTCTGCGATGTTTACTGATGAGACCGAACGGGTGGTAAGAGAATTTTACTGCACCAAGCTGGGGTATTTTTTTTCCCTTTAACCACAGGACATAAAGGGCATTGCACCCTATGTTCTCAAACTCTCTTTATCGTTTTCTTTGCATCCTTTCTCAATCTCTATTGCATTAAAGTGATGGTACAGTATTGGTGGAGCTGAGGATTTGGCCTTTAACTTTTTGCGAGATACTAAGAAAACACTTATGAAATGGTACAGAGTATGCCATTCTAAGAAGAATGCAAAGTTGATTTGATGAAAATCGTTTTTAGAGTGGCTGAGACATCCAAAAACAAAGTAAAACATAGTGATCGTAATAAAATGTGGGTCCCACATTTTATTCGTATATTCCTATTCGTATATCCCTTACATAACCAATTTTCATCAAATAAATGCTGAATTCCTCTTCGAATTACACGCTCTATCATATTTAAGAAGAGATTTCTCATTATCTCATCCAATGTAAAAAAAACTTAAGTTAGGTCTCACCCAAAACTATACAAGCCCTTAAATGTATCTTATCGCAATCATCTATCAATCCTTTGCATTATTCCGTCTATTTTTTTTTTTCCTGCTTGCTGTGGAAACGCATATATAGAATCAATCTTGATATATCAAGTATCAATTATTATTTCCTTTATCGTAGCAGCCAAAGACGTGACCTGATTGGATGTACTGGGTTTTCCCATGGCGTCACTGGTCCCTGATTTCGGCAAACAGGACAGTCAGGTGGTGCAAACAGGATAAGGGTAGCTGTATGCACCCCGGGCTCATCAAGGCAAGTACGCTTATTGAGGCTTCTTACTGTATATCTCTACGGGTCGGCCACAGTTCGCAAATAGACCCACTATTTTCGGGGGGGGGGGGGGGGAGTTTTGACCACTGTCGTGACTGATCGCCACTGCTGTCTGCATATAGGTAAGTGATGGATCTATCTCTCCACGGGTTGGTTATCATTATCTCAGTTTCACTTTTTTTCCCAAAATTATATTTCATTCCTTCCATTTTCTCTTTATTGTTTTGTGTTTTGATCTTTCATTTTAAAAGCATGGCACAATTTGCCGACCTGTCGCCACACCAGCTACGACTGAAATTCTCAGGATCGAAATCATGGATCGAAAACATGGCAACTTAATGGACACAATCGTTTGTCTCTGCTTCGTCATCGATTACGAACCACGTTGACTATCTAAGCCATAATGATTGTAGATGAAACAAACATTCAACTTTAGTGCTTCAAAATAGTTCTAAAATGTGAGTTAGGGGATAGAGATAACCACTGTAAAAATGTTGATAAGTATAATTAACCTTAAGTAATGTTAAATACACAAAATGTAAACAATATTTATAGCAAAATTGATTCTAAAATAAACCGTCTACAGTTATGGTTTATCGAGAAAATAGAAATACAATTGTAATACAGTATAGTATAGAGTAATACAATCTCCTTATATTCTACGCTTTTTATGGAAATTTTTATTTCGTAGAATGTTTTGGGATACAGTGCGATCTACTCATTTGCGTCAGCTTATTGATATCTCAAACATTTTTTTTTTTTAAATCACTATCCCCAATGGTAAGCAGTACCTTTAACTGTCAGACTGGTCTGAAATACAAATACTCCTTAACATTTTGCACACACGATAATATGTGACGATAATGTTGATAATATGGTCCTGTGTATCTATGGTAACTTCTCCAGTGTTAGCACTGATCTTCCACTCTTCCACATGTTCTTTGTCAGTCATCCATTACTGATAATGGATTGATAGGAACATCGCGAGCACTCACGGCGCTTTCAAGGACGTAACCACTTGAATAATAATGATAATAACAATACCTAGTTCTCTTATAGCGCATTTCAGGCTTGTTAAAGAAATATCAATGCGTTTTACAGACTATCATTACATCGTTCACTTGATACATTATTTCCAATCAGCACTGACAGCGCTCACTCTCCACTCCCTAGGGAGCTTTCCAGCCAAAAACTCTGTCAGAAAGTCATTAGTCAGGAGTCCCCTCACATGAACAATGATACACTAGGTTTAAAAATATCAGGTAAAATAAGATAACAATGGATATGAATATGGCTTATGAAGAGTTTTATCCTAAAACGACGTATAACTCTGTTCTTGTTATTAAAGCTGTTAAAAACAACGAAAGTAATAAAAACGAGATATGAAACTCGTCAGACTGACGAGTTAGGTGATACGCTTGGGGTTATCAGATGTCGGTCATCGGTGATCGACAAAGAAAAGAATGTGATATAGGCACCTTGAAGTTATAATTGAGTTTGCATGCAAAACCGTTTCCCTAACCTCTCGGCCACGGGACATCCACGGAAATGGTAAGGCAAAAAAGAAATGTATAGATATTACAGGGAGAAAAGTCAATGCCCACTCAACCAACGTGGCCGCGTGAACATGTATTGCATTGCTAGACGGAAATGCGGTCTTGTAACTACTGATGTCGCTATGCCATTTCTGGCAACTTGGGAAAAATACGTGCCGTAAACATAAAACCTATAATCGGCTGGTTTTGATACCTTGCCTTTAGTCACAATTTTCAGTGTGATGACGTCATCAAAGTACAAAATAATGATGTGGTCTTGAAAGACAATTGTTCAAAGTACAACACCTTCGTCGTCGTCATTACATTATTATGATCAGTTTGACAAAGTCAGCCTGCAAAATTTTGCAGCAGTCGAAGCAATATGGTCTCCAACACAAAAAAGAGGGATATGGTGTGTGTGTGTGTCTGTGTGTGTGTATAGGTGCGTTATATACGAATGTGATTTCTACATGGACGAATATGTAATACAAAATTGAAGAAAAAAAAGTAAAATAGCTAAGTATTTTGTTTCGTGATCTTGTGGGGTTCGAACCCGCACGTGTGCAACCTCACGTCTCTGAGACGTCGCCTTTAACCACTCGGCCATACGTCTCGACGAGAAAAAAAGAGGAACGTAAACTTATGTATGTGAAAGATGAATCAGGAATCGTTTTGTCCACATTCCATTCTCATTTTCAGTTTTAAACTGCAAAATTGTCAAACTAATGAGGAGATTTCAAAGAATAACATGCATGATTACTGCAGCTTATTGTCTCAGTTACCACACACTTAAGTTACAGAGGAAATGGAGCAAAATCATCTGAGATAAAGGTGCTTAAACGTTGTCAAGTCAATGCACATTAAAAAAAAAATCACCTCCCATAGAGATAACACGTAAACTTGTCTGATTTTGAGTCTTTACCTTTAATAACAATTTGAAGTATGATGGTAAGTCTTCTCGAACCAAGAGTGTGGAACGTAAGCTTCTACGTGAAAGATGAATCATGACGATCACCAGTGACCGACACATCTTCAAAGGGATCAGTTATTAGAAGTGGAAGCCCTCGTGCCAAGCATATTGTCTCAGCAATTCCAAAGCAATGATACCCTTACATTTATGCATACCATAATTTCCCTCTGAAATCAATGGTAGGTATATTCATGTACAATTGCTTGCCTTGTCCATAAACTTTGCTTTACAAACTTTCAGTGAAACGTGTCATAACATAATTCTGTAACTCCATTAGCAGGGATTGACTTCATAAAGAAAGATAACGCTTAGCGCGTATAACTAAGGGGGATTTTAGCCTGATGCTCTGTTATTCACTGCTCAGATACCAACAACACTCATTACCTACGGCTACGTATAGAGAAACAGCCATGACGAAAATAAGTTATTCCTTTTCTTTGGCAGATAGACACACAACCCCTTTAAACCACACTACAATTGACATGGAGGGACATGAAAAAGTTCATTACTACTACTAAACAGTGATGCCTTCTACTCATGTGGCACAAGATACCTCTAAAGCAACATAAAACCTGTCTACAATTCCGTTATTGGGTCAAACAATAACATCCTGGAATTTCAAAGAGATGAGCGAGACGCCATACAGCTGGCCTAGAGTTAATTCATTCAGTTGCCATTCCTGCTCCAGTTGAGTTATGCAAATTATTTTCCGACCTGTCTTGTGACAATATAACAGGAACAAACGTAGAGAAAAGGAAAGGGAAAAGGAAAGGTGGCAAGCGGGGCACTGTACCAAGGGCAATTTAAACAATACGTATGATAAATGAAGCAAATCCAACCTCCAGCCTCCGACAAAAAAAAAAAGGAACTTGAGCGACTGTGTGTCGTGGGGTAGTATAATTGATAAGATAATACGATAAATGACATCGATCGGAATAAAGCTGAACTGCCAAAAGAAACACAAAGAAAGAGAGAGAGAAAAAAAAAATGATAGCGTCCTGCGGGTCTCGAACATCTCGTCCTAAGGTAGTGCATAATGACCATGCAGCGCGCTAAGTGACTATAAAGCCACACGGCTGTACCGAAGATTGGATGTGAAATTTATCTTTGATCTTTATATATATATATATATATATATATATATATAAATATATATATCTTAAATATTTATACCATATACAACATGAAAAAGTTCATTACTACTACTAAACAGTGATGCTTTCCATTCATGTGGCACAAGATACCTCTATAGCAACATATAACCTGTCTACAACTCCGTTATTGGGTCAAACAATAACAACCTGGAATTTCAAAGAGATGAGCGAGACGCCATACACCTGGACTAGAGTTAATCAATTCAGCTCCCATTCCTGCAAGTTATTTAAACGTACATGTTCCTACCTATCCTGTTACAGTATAACAATAACCAATGAAGAGAAAAGGAAAGAGCAAACGAAAGGTGGCAAGCGGGAAACTGTAACAAGGGGCAATTTACAACATTAAGTGTGACAAAATTAATGAAGCAAACCCAATCTCCAAACTCCAATACAAAACAAGGGAAATAGAGCAGCCGTGTTCACGGGTTACGTACACTTGATAAAATAATACGATAAATGACATCGGAGTAAAGCTGAACTGCCGAAAAAAAAAGAGAAAAAAAGAAAGAACGGATAAAAGTCCTGCGGGAGTCGAACCTCTCGCCTTCCGGTATGGCGTTATGAACAACCAGCGCGCTAACCGATTATGCTACATGGCTGTCCTGAAGATCGAGTGCGAAACTTAAATCTAAATACTATCGTGACAGTGTTGACTTGTGATGGCGCTATTCAACTTCCCACAAGTGGCAGCGTGGATTCGATCAATATACAGTTGCAAAGAAAAATTGGGAATCGTTCCGTACAGATTGCATTCTCATTTTCAGTTTTAAATTGCAAAATTTTCAACCTGATGAGGAGATTTGAAAACATAAAATGCATGATTACTAAAGCTTCTTGTCTCAGCTACAACATATTTATGTTTCAGAGGAAATGGAGTAAAATCAGATGAGGTAAAGGTGCTTAAACGTTGTCAAGTCAATGCATGGTTTAAAAAAAAATCACCTCCCATAGACATAACACGTAAACTTGTCTGAATTTGAGTCTTTACCTTTAATCACAATTTCTAGTATGATGACGTCATCATATTTAAAAACCATCACATGGACTTGAAAGGCAAATGTTCAAAGTGCAACATATCTGAATTTGGGGTAATATTGAGCTTAAACAACAGAGATACGAGCAAATGAATGTCAGAAACAGTACCTCAAAAAAATCAATTCCACTTTTTGGATTTAAAATGACGATATGATGACGTCATCGCGTTTTCCTGCCAATACTGATACTTGGAATGTTATTTACAATTCATATACTTTTGTTATATGCAATAGAAATATAGGGTCAACGGACGATTTAAAGAACTATGGCGAAATAAACAAAGACATGTTTTTTCACTATATTTGCAGAAAGACGCGCACGCGGAATTTCAACTTTGACGCCAGTGCATTCCTTTGTTATGGGTCGAAATCGATCGGAAATCAATGGATATTATTACTCAAAGTATCAGGAATCCAAATCAGTCAAAAAAATTGCATTTTCATGTTGCTTACGGGCTCTGCGCGCGAAATTGCGCGGACGGACGCGCACGCGAGAAAATGTTTGAAACGCTTAAAATTGTCTGAAACTTCGAGATTTCCCATTGGGAAGTCGTTTTGAGCCTTTTAAAATTTTGACGCGCGCTTACGCGCGCGTAATGATGACCTGTGTAACTAGCGTTAAAAAGTAAGATAGAGCGTGACCTGAACTTCATGTCCACCGAAAATGATACAGAAATGACATCTAGTTATGAAGTTATGATCGATCATGTGACAAGGTCCGAAAATCACAAAATGGCGCCTAGATGACGTCATAGATATGTTACTGTCATGAAAACCTTATTGTGGCTAGATTTTGTCATGAGACATGTTGACTGAAAATGTCATGTTATTTCGTAATGTCGTTCTTGAGATATTGACGACACAAAATTGTCCAGAAAGAAAGAAGAATAAAAAAAAACGAGACATGAAAACTCGTCACATTGAGGACGAGTTAGGTGATACGCTTGTGGTCATCAGATGACGGTCATCTGTGATCGACAAAGAAAAGAATGTGATATAGGCACCTTGAACTTATATTGAGCGTGCATGCGAAACCGTTTCTGTAACCACTCGGCCACGGGTCATCCACGGAAATGGTAAGACAAAAAAAAAAAACAATGTATAGATATAACAGGGGGAAAGTCAATGCCCACTCAACTAACGTGGCCTGGTGAACATCTATTGCATTGCTAGACGGAGAAGCGGCCCTGTAACGACTGAGGTCACTATGCCATTTCTGGCAACTTGGGAAAAATACGTCCCGCAGACATAAAACCTATAATCGGCTGGTTTTGATACCTTGCCTTTAATCACAATTTTCAGTGTAATGACGTCATCAAATTACAAAACAATGACATCGTCTTGAAAGACAATTGTTCAAAGTACAACACCTCAGTCGTCGTCATTACATACTATGATCGGTTTGACAAAGTCAACCTGCAAAATGTTGCTGCAGTCGAAGCAATGTGGTCTCCAACACACAAAAAAGAGGGATATGGCGTGTGTGTGTGTCTGTGTGTGTGTATAGGTGCGTTTATATACGAACGTGATTTCTACATGGACGAATATGAAATACAAAATTGAAGAAAAAAAGTAAAATAAAAAAAAAAATGTTTCGTGATCTTGTGGGGTTCGAACCCGCAATCTCACGTCTCTGAGACGGCGCCTTTAACCACTCGGCCATACGTCTCGACGAGAAAATATGGGGAACGTAAACTTATGTATGTGAAAGATACATGGGGAATCGTTTTGTCCACATTCCATTTTCATTTTCAGTTTTAAACTGCAAAATTGTCAATCTGATGAGGAGATTTCAAAGAATAAAATGCATGATTACTGCAGCTTATTGTCTCAGCTACAACATATTAAAGTTTCAGAGGAAATGAAGCAAAATCAGCTGAGATAAAGGTGCTTAAACGTTGTTAAGTCAATTGATGCTTTTAAAAAAAATCACCTCCCATAGACAATACACGTAAACTTGTCCGATTTTGCGTCTTTACCTTTAATCACAATTTAAGGTATGATGACGTCATCAAATATCAAAAGCATGACATGGACTTAAAAGGCAAATGTTCAAAGTACAACATATCTGAATTTGGGATAATATTGAGCTTAAACAACAGAGATACGAGCAAATGAATGTCAGAAACAGTACCTTAAAAAAATTAATTCCACTTTTTTGATTTCAGATGACGATATGATGACGTCATATTTTAATTATGGAAATAATGATACTTGAAACGTTATTTTCAATTCATATGCTTTTGTAATATGCAATAAAAACATAGGGTCACCTGACGTTTTAAAGAGCTATTGCGAAATAAACAAAGACATGTTTTTTCACTATATTTGCACATAGATGCGCACGCGAAATTTCAACTTGGACGCCAGTGCATTGCTTTGTTATTTGTCAAAATCTATCAGAAATCAATGGATATTGTTACTCAAAGTATCAGGAATCCAGATCAGTCAAAAAATGTGCATTTTCATGTTACTGACGCGCTGTGCGCGCGAAAATGCGCGGACGGACGCGCACGCGCAAAATTAATTGAAACGCTTAAAATTGTCTGAAACTTCGAGATTTCCCATTGGAAAGTTGTTTTGAGCCTTTTAAATGTTTGACGCGCGCTTACGCGTCCTAGATGACGTCCTAGGTAATTAGCATCTGAGAAAGAAAGATAGAGCGTGACCTGAACTTTATGTCCACAAAAACTGATACAGAAAGGACCTTTAGTTATGAAGTTATAATCGATCATGTAACATGGTCCGAAAATCACAAAATGGCGCCTAGATGACGTCATAGATACGTTACTGTCATGAAAACCTTATTGTGGCTAGATATTGTCATGAGACATGTTGACTGAAAATGTCATGTTACTCCGTAATGTCATTCTTGAGATATTGACGACACAAAATAGGCCAGAAAGAAAGAAGAATAAGAAAAAAGACAGATTTTGACAATCACAATAGGTGATACGCTAAAAGCGTATCACCTAATAAAGAGAGATTTTGACAATCACAATAGGTGATACGCTGATAGCGTATCACCTAAATATGTAATCTTGCAAACCACATCTTGAGGAGTATTTCTTGTAATGTTGAAGGTAAGACTCCCCTTGCAAGGTTTTAATTTGCTCTTGACTAACTAATGATAAACGTACTTTATAATGTTTAAAGGCATAATTTACCATTTGCAGATGAAACAAAAACCCAGCATGAGTGCTTCAAAATAGTTCTAAAATGTGAGTTAGGGATAGAAACAACCACTGTGAAAATTTGAATCCGTATATTCAATGAGGTGGATTGTGAAGTATTATTGAATACACAAAATGTGATCAATAATTATAATATGAATGCTTCCAGACTAAACCGTCTACAGTTATGGTTTAGTGAGAAAAATGCTGATATCTCCTTATATTTTAGGCTTTATTGTGAAAAATTTATATGATACGATGTTTTGTGATACAACAGACCTACACATATGCATCAAATGTGATATCTTGAACATCTTTTTTTTTAAATCACTGCTCCCAAAGGTAAACTGGACCTTTAAGAACGGAACTTTGACCCCGTTTACAGTGCGAGGCTCGGCCGCGGCCGAGCCGCGGCCGAGCCCAGCCCCGCTTCTGTGTAAACGCGCAAAAGGCCAAATGCGAGGCCAAAATTGGCCTCGCATTTGGCCTCGCTCTGGAGGTGGTCTCGGCCGTGGCTCGGCCGCGGCCGAGCCCGGCCTCTTCTTGGTGTAAACGCAAACTGGGCCAAATGCGCGGCCAATTGCGCGGCCAATTGCGCGGCCAATTTTAGTCTGGCTTCCAAACCCTCTGCCTGTATCTTTCGCTATTCAGGATATTAAGGCCGGATATTGAGGCCGGACTCGGCCGCGGCCGATTCCGGCCTCAATTGCGCGGCCGAGCCTCGCAATTTTGTCCGTTTACACTGCTGGGCTCGGCCGCGCTTTTGATTCAAACCTTTTAATATTTTGTCGTACAGGCGCTCTGCTTGTAAACAAACGCAATTTGGTATTGTCTGGTTTTCAGACCCTTTGCCAAATGAATTCCGTGGCGACGAAGTCGCCGTTCGGGCAAAGGCCTTTGCCGAAGGAAAAAATCCTTTGCAGGACAAAACCACCTTAAACTATACTAGTTTTCGACGTTGAGGGAGTTAATATCCTGAATAGCAAAAGATATAGGCAGAGGGTTTGGAAGCCAGACTAAAATTGGCCGCGCAATTGGCCCAGTTTGCGTCTTTGGTTTACACCAAGAAGAGGCAGGGCTCGGCCGCGGCTCGGCCGCGGCCGAGACCACCTCCAGAGCGAGGCCAAATGCGAGGCCAATTTTGGCCTCGCATTTGGCCTTTTGCGCGTTTACACTGAAGCGGGGCTGGGCTCGGCCGCGGCTCGGCCGCGGCAGAGCCTCGCACTGTAAACGGGGTCCTCCAGAGCGAGGCCAAATGCGAGGCCAATTTTGGCCTCGCATTTGGCCTTTTGCGCGTTTACACTGAAGCGGGGCTGGGCTCGGCCGCGGCTCGGCCGCGGCCGAGCCTCGCACTGTAAACGGGGTCTTACACCAGTTTGCGCTCAGTCTTTATTGATCATTTTCATGTACAAATACACACACACATATATCAATATATGAAGAGTTTGTTTGCAAAAACCGATAAGTCCATATTTGCCAAATGGAGATAATGGAGGTCAAGAAAAACAAAGAGAATAATAAGAAAATTTTTGTCTCTTTTGATCATAACTTTAAAAATGTACCTTTATATTATGTAGTGACCAATACATCATTTAAAAGGTATTATTTTGTGCTTTATAACAGATACCGTACTTCAAAATCTTCAAAAATGGACTAATCGGTTTTTGCAAACAAACTCTTCATACATATATATATATATATATATATATATATATATATATATATATATATATATATATATGTGTGTGTGTGTGTGTGTGTGTGTGTGTGTGTGTATGTATAATAATTATATGTATATGTATATGAAGAGTTTTATCTCAAAACGAGCTAAATTCATTCTTGTATATAGAGATATTTGTGATTAAAGCTGCTAAAAAAGAGGAAAATAATAGTAAATACAGGATTTTTTTTTTCATCTGATTCATAACGTTTAGAATATTCCTTGTTATGTTACAGACGAGATTTAGAAAGGTTTTGTTGTTTGGTCTATCTGATGATGGACTTACTTTGAAATGTTTAAAAAAAGGCGCTTAGCTCATTTTGCTATAAAACTCTTCATATATATATCTATATATATATATATATATATATATATATATATATATATATATATATATATATATATATATATGATAGAGACGGGCAGGGAAATTACACACAATTAACTATGACGCTCAAATATAGGTCACACGGGCGTTAATATTGTATTAGCAAAATTATAGTACGTGCCTTCTTCATATCTCCTTGTGCTACCGTCCTGTTCACAACTTGTTCTATCGCAGCTGCAGTAAAACGTGACTGGGAGATTTGGAATAAACATGCCAGTGAATTAGTGCTGAACAGTCATGTATCATGCACGTCATTGTCTGTCCGTCCAAGCCACTGCATCCATCAACAGTGCAAATCCATTATGTTGGCATGAACTCATTAACGCCCCGACGAAATGACATAAATTTACTGGTGGTCGTCGACAGGTAATGTGCCCGTTTACGGCGCTTCGACAAGATGATTGTTTGCTCACCGTGCATGGAACATGTAATTTCCTTGTCTCGTATCGGTGATACGTAATTGGCATTGACGAAGGGGGTTCTTTTATTGCATATTGTTTTCAGACAAGGACACGACTTTGATTAGGAATGCGAATGATCGACTGTGGGAATGATTGACAAGACTGGTTTATGAACTACTGCAATTTCTATTTTGCGCTTGACCTTTTTTTGTTGTTGTTTCTCTGAGATTCACCTTTTAACATATTTTCTAATTGTTATTTTTTGTTCTAGTGTGATACGAGTTCAATAGGATGTAGGCCTACATAGAAAAAGAAAGCAAAAAGGTCATTATAATTTTGTAAATACGCTACAAATTAAGAAAGTATGATGCACTGTAGATATGTCGCCTGCTTCCAAAGCGTCATCTGGTCTGTAGTGCACTTTCAGCCACAGTGACCTTGAATTCCCTCCCCCTTCCACACACATACACACACCTCATCACCACCGCCACCGCCACACCACTACCACCATCACCACCATCACCACCATCATCACTACCACCATCGCTCCCAGCAGTACTACCACCATCATCACCACCACCACAACCGTATCACCATACACTCCACGCCCACTAACTGTCTCTCAACCTTTACTTTTACGAAAACGGTTGCATTCAAAATGCATAGCTGTCGTGATTCTTCTGTAACCGCTGGCTACTTTGTATCTGACTTTTATGAGCATCTCATCGCATGAGGGCAGTATACCTCTTAAGTCAAAGTGATTCTATAGAGTGTCCATTGCTTTCGAATACAGTAACGAATAATGGATAGATATACAGCCTAAAAATACATAAGATATACTTATTTACAAAAAAAAAATAAATAATATGCACTGCAGTGATAATATATTATTGAGTATAGGTTCTATTAACACATTTCTGGCAGAAATATATGCCCAAATAGTATAGTTCTTTCGAACGAAGCGCCGTGTTGGCAAACGGTGATTTTCCGAGCAGAGAAAGAGCTTGTCTATCCATTGAAGTCGATATAATAAAGCGTTTCAAAACAGAGAAGAAAAATCCGCTTTTAATATGATCAACCATAAACCTTCCAATGTCGCAACAAGATTCTTACATTCCTATAGAGTTTATACAAGATCATCTGGTTACCCTGAGAAATATTATCGAGCTTTTATTCCAACTTAATTGAAACTTTTCCCTCTTTAATATTTATAATTGACCCTTCATTGCAGTCTCAATAATTTCACGCAAATCGTTCACATCTCCTGCCTTGACATTCGACATTGTTTAATATTCTGAGAGGCCATGGTGTATGTTGTGCAACAATTTTGCAGTGATTGGGTTGCAACTAAGAATTGATTGTCATTGGCTATCTTATTGCACGTGATTACCGGTACACTTTTTTTTAAATCAAAAAGCTACATGCAGAAAAAAAATTAAAAAAGTACAAGAGACGAACGAAAGAAAGACGAATTTGCCAGTAGCAGAAAATAAGCTAGCACATAGTTTGAAATTGAGCTAAACGACGATATACTATAAAGTAACATGGATATTCTTCTACTTTCGTAGAAGTGCCATGATAAAAGGCTATGATCAAAGCCATCCCCCACTCCAGGCTAAACGCAAAAAGAGGCCACAACTTCAGTACCTGACCTGAACTTATGCCACATCCCCGCAGGCGAAGATGTGAATGGAATTCATCAAGACCACTTTTCCCGCTGTAAGCGATAGGTGCCCTAAAGCTACTTTCACCTAAAGTCCTCATCATCCTAGATGTAGAAGCATTCGTATTTCCAATTTGCAAGGATCTCTAGCCCAGACAGTTTGCTGCTTTACAGCTTGAAAATGATCACTGCAGTCATATAGAAAGTATGTCGCAGTCACTGAATGGCTCCCACGTGAAAACTATGTCTATCATGTGTCCTTTTCGAAGGTAGCTATTACTGTAAAAGGACAAGTTTCCGGATAACATTTTATTGATTGTAAGTTTCTGGACGGTAATTAATCGACAAATCTAATGATCACTCTATGATTGATTGTGTATCTGTTTTCCTATCTCTCAGTCAGACTATCTGTCTGTCTGTCTACTTGTCTGTTTCAATCTTTCTTTCCTCTTTCTTGTTTTCTGTCTCACTTTCCTTCCATTTTCCTAGCAGTCTTGTCAGAGCCCCCATTTTAGCTGTCATGCGATAGCTACGTTCCATTCCCCCATGTTTTCAGCCTACAGGGACACGCTTTCACGATATGAGACATCAAATTTCATTACCGTTCAATCTCGCTATCTACCCGAATCATTCTTGAAAAGAAGTAGGGAAAAAAAACAGAAAAAAGAGACATTGTACAGATCGGTTCCGAACGTTTAACAAAACCATATTCCCCATGTTCATCGCTGTATATATTATATCAAACATTCTATTCATTCTTCTATGTGACGCTTTCCTGCACTTGTGGAAGACTGAGCTAAAAACAGATAAAGAGGAGGAGATAGAAATAGAGGGAGAGAGAGATAGAGAAATGGACAGGCAGACAGTCAGACAGACAGAGAAGGGAGAGAAAAAGAGAGAGAAAGAGAGAGAGAGGGAGAGAGAGAGAGAGAGAGACCTGCTCTACAAATAAACCCCGTTTTAGCGTCGGCGGTGGCAAAAAGCACAACTTGGGTACACAACTAGCCATTTAGCCGACGAGAGATTTAAACAGACCAGGCTGGAGAGCCTTTTTTTTTCTCCCCACATTAATTCGGCCTGTTTACATAATTCCCGGGCGAAATAGCAAACTTGGAAGGTGCCTGACGGTAGGGTTTATGTGCTCAACGCTCTCAGAAGTAGATGTTGACATGTTGCTTGAATTCTGCCGTGTGGGATCTTAAAGGGTAAGTGCAGCCGGCTTTATGCAGACTTCCGAATGCACAAAACATGATAATGCCAATATCACTGGGATATAAATAATGATTAGCGTTACCACAGAAACCTGATAATATCTTCCAGCATTGCTTCCCCTATTTTGAGAATCTACAATTAATTTTCTCAAATTTCCAACAATGGTAAATAATATGTGCCCACTTATTGCTAAAAACCTACAGAAGAAAAAGGTCAAAAACCAGGTTAATATACCTATGAGATAGTTGGCTTTAAAGTTTTGTTTGGGGTTGTTGTTTTTTTAAGTGTGCGGCGAGGTCAGGTATCATTTCAATGTTTCAATCTAAAATAGTGAAAGGAAAATGTTTCAAAAAAATAAATGTAAAAACAGAAATTACTAGTCTTTGCGAGACTACAATGTGTACATGCAGGATTTAGGTATCGTATCAGATGACCTCATTTGACATTTGCATCGATCTTTCTCTTCAGATTCATAGGTGGAACGTGGCGAGTGATAAATATTGTCAGATGTTAACAGGGAATACTTCGTTCCTTTCCAGTCACAGTCGCCATATGGTCCCCAAGCCCGTAAACCGGGCGTTCAACAATACATACCAACTCGTAGGGCCTACACACACATACTATACATTAATACATGTATATATATATATATATATATCATAATGTGACTGTCTATCACAACACCAACAAAAAGCCGTACGCCCTGATTTTATAAAAGGACTCAAAAAGGTAAAATGGGTTAACGTAGTCAATATTGAATTTTTGTATGACTGAAAAAAAAACAATTTTCTACATTTTTCTAACGTTTGAGGTTATTAAAGTAATGGGAAATTGTGTTTTAAGCATTTTTTGTAAAACACTTTTTTTTTTTGTAAAATGATTGTGTAATCACGTGTGTCTTTTACAGCCTCCTTTTCATTTCTTAAAAACTTTCACTAAAACATGCTTTTAACTTTCAACTCTCATACATGTTACTTTCGAAACGATGATGCTGCTGCTTTGAAAGTTGTTATTAGTCATGGACAGAATGAGTTAAAAGGACATGCTAAATTTCAGCTTAATCTAATAACCCATGTTGCTATGGAGTTTTTACATCATGTTCATGTTTTTCGTCCCATTTATTTCATAGAGCATGGCTTTGCAAGATCAAGCGCTTGAATAGACCCTATACTTCAGAGCCTCTTTTCTTAGTACACATTTTCTAGTGTTTGTGCTTTCTTTCAAATATTTAGATAGGTCGGAAACTCTATTTGAAATGAGTTGTAAATACATTATTTTAAAGCTTAAATTCTGTTCTTTCAGAAAAGTATCCTTGAATAAAAATATGTGCCTGGCGACATTTTTGTTGGCTTTGTGATGCAAGGTCACACATCATAATAATATACAGTATACAGTATAACAGTGATGAGGAAGAGCTGTGATTTACCCATTGTTTTGTTAATTTTAAAGTCATTGTCTGTAAAGGACTTGGAAGCAAAGCACGGGCACAATATTTCCAGAAGCTATTCCATTTGTTTCTGTTGTATTGACCTGTTTTCATGTCGTGACCTTCAATACGATGTGTGGCGTTGAGTTTAAAGGATTACCCCCCCCCCCCCCACACACACACACACACACACACAAACAAACACACACACCTACTCAAAAGAAAAGTGGGAGAGAAAAAATAACCGTGGTCTGCAGAAAGACTATCTGTCTGGTTCAAACACGCTACCGTGCAGCCGGCAGCTGGTGACAACTACGCCGAAGTCGTGATACGATGTTGTGACATCAAATATTGCATTTGGGTCTCGTCAAATGCGGGGGGCCTGCATGGTCTTATCAAAGGGACAACGGAGTGGTGCTGCATTTGCGCCTGCTCAGACAAATCCGTGCTTTCGTCGCCTTCTCCAGGTATTTGCACTAACCACAGGGCTGTCATTATCACGTACGATGTGTTCGGCACATCCCCGACTTTGCACACATTTTGCTAAAGAGCAAACATAAAGAGCCATTCGATAATACCCATGTCATTTGGCAGCTATTTCTCTGTCTGTCTCGAAATTCCTCTTTCCACATATCTTCGTCTTTTTTAATCTTAGTTCAAACATTGGAACACTTTCCAAGTCCGCATTTTTATTTTTTCTGTCTTCTTTTTTTTTCAAGTAATTTTACCCAAGATGTAAAAAATCTCGCCGTAATTAGTATGGGCACAGTATTTCCAGAATGCAATTCAATATCAATGACAGTCTTTTTAACGACAACTTCATACTCACGGTCCCTGTTACATCATGTGCATCGCAGATCTCTTTCTCATTTACAATACCATAGAAACTTTTGAACAACACATGAATAATTTTGTCTGCAACCAATTTCTTCGCAATGCACAGTATACCATGCAAGTCCAGAAGACAGGGTGATTTTTTTTTTAAATCATGAATTAGCCTTGTCACGTGATCATTTTTCCCCACTTCTATTCTCCAGGAGCATACTTATACAGAAGTTATCGTTATACCATCGTGCACAAAAAAGTTGCTGCACCCTGTTTTTGTTTTTACATTCCATGTATACCAAACATATACGATAATGTTTTCTCATCGTGCTCATGCAACTGTGTGTTTTGCCTCTAATGCATGTAGAAAAATTCATGTTTACATACAAATGCATACTACTTTATTTATGACAGACAAACATTATATGAGAACGCCAATGTAACATCGTGTTCTGATGATTATCAAGCGTTCTGACGCCTTTCTGAATGAGGCAAGTTTCGTCCTTCTGGAGGGCCACTAACAAAACCACTGTACATAACGTCATCGGATGTATGAATGGACCAATGGTATGAGACCATGTCAACCTTCCACAACTAAGACTTGAACTCAAATATCTGTGCTTGAAAAGAGTCCGTTATTGCCATATTGACTAATCCACAGTGATCTATTTTTTTTTTTTGGCTCTGTACGATTTTATTTGTTTTTACTTCATAAACGAGAAATCATATGGCAACATGGTCTGATGTCTAGGTTCTATGTCGTGTAGTCTAACAACCTCATGTCGAAACGGATTGTTAATTTTTGAAAGAAAAAATGAGGGAAATATCTCATAATAATAGAAAGGATGATGTCCTTTTGTTCACTATCTACGTAATCACTTAACTTTTACCAAAAAGCTGACATTTTAATAACTAAAACTGCGACGTATCTGCCTAGAAATTTACCGGAAACACACACACACACACACACACACACACACACACAAACAACAACACACGCACGCACACCCGTACACATGCACAGACACGTGAACATTCTGTCATGTTTTTTCTAGTAACAATTGTGATAACGTCAGAATCAGCGTGGTATTTACGACATTAGTGCATGACTGCACACCTTTGGAATTTATGACGTAAAAGCATTATGTTCGTCGCAGTGTTGCTTGCTTTTAAAATAAGACAATGAAATGTTCTTTTGGAGAGTTTTTTCCATATCTTTAGCAGTTTCCATTGTTTCCATTGTTTCCCAAGCGATCAATCTCAAATTCCTAAATCAATACTTCTTCGTCTTCTTCTTCTTTTAACATGTGATTTGTTGTTGTTGTTTTTTTTTTCTCAGTCTCTATGTCCATTAGTTTGCCATTGATTCTCCTGAGACTCGTAGAGGTGTCTTTGGTATCGTCACTGCGGTGGAGATAGCATCGAGGGAGTATACGCTTCATGAAAATGTCACGTGTGAGAGAGCAAGAAAGGAGAGAAGCGAAAAAAAGAAGAGAGAAAAAGATACGAAAAAGATGGGGAGAGAGAGAGAGAGGTAGAGAAGAACCAGCCACAACTAAAGAGCCCCTAGTCGTTTTGGGCGCAGTGATTTTTTTTTTTTCTGTCAGTTCCAAAAATCAATCGAGATTCCTTCCCCCCGAATCATGTGTCGTCCTCTGCGTCTGATTATCCGCCAAAAGCTTACATGTTTCCCGCGCATATTCTCTTCCCTAAGCCTGTTCCTACTGCCGCATTAGCGGAAATGCAAAGCCCCATTACTGTCTGGTTTTATCATGACGGATACCTCTCTTTCTCATATTTCATTCTTCTTTATATCAGTCATCCTTTCTTAAGGTCTCCTGAAGTATCTTGTTGTTATCTCTTTTTTCTTTTCTTTTTTTTTTTTTGTAGTCAGGGATAAATCGACATGGATGGCAAAGGTGAATTAAAGAAGAGATTGGAATCCAGGACAGTAGAATAATTACTCTCATTTTAAACACACCAAGTGTTTTCCTAAATCTTTCCTATCACAGCCTGAGATCGAGCGCAGATGGCAGGTCATGAAAAATGATATTGTGCACTTAATCGGAATTATGACACCCACTGACGTTTATTCAGGGGGACTCGTATCTCCTTTTTTTTCATTCTGAGGTTTTGTCTTAAATGCTTTCGTTGCCTTAAAAAGGCCTCATCAATCAACTTATACGTCTTCATAAATAGATTGAGTCTCATATGCATGTTGACCTTATAAATTCTGTAGAATTCTGTTTACACAAAATATTGTTTTTGAGCCATCTGCAACTTTCCAACACAATGATGAGATAATCAAATTGCTAGTTCTTATATCAATTGTCAGTGCGCTCGTTTTTGTTTAAAGGCGATGTAAGGTTACAGCATCACCATGTTTGAATTCCTCTTACGTCAGGTCACGTGCTTGATGAATACATTGTTTTATTGTGACTACTTGGTACTAATATTCAGCTCCTTATTTTCATAATGTTATAGATCAATGTTTTTTGTCGGGTATGTATTTTGTAGCTATATATTCTTAATATAACAACAGCCTTGTGGACTGCGCATTTAACCTTGCGTCAGGGTCATGTTTCATCATGTTTCATAATATTATGCCATGAGCATCATTATTGATGGACTTCAGTGCATTATAAGAGGCCACTATCATTATTATTATTATTATCATTATTTATCAACACGAGAACTAAATCGTGCCCAACTATTAACCAAAAGATGGTACAGATTCAGGTCAGATCTAGTTGGAAACATAGAAATTCAAGAATCTAGAACATTGCTTATTGTGAAACAATTCTTCATTTCTGAAGACTGGTTGATCCCAAAACTGTCTCTAAGATCATTTGAATTGAAAACAGTATTAGATTTATAGGGCTTTACGTGAAACAGCCCCCAGATGTTCCTCTTCCGAGCGCTTTGGAGAAAAGAGGAGACTGTGGTTTTTGTGATGTGCATGTCCAGCAAACTCTGCCATGCTGAAATGTCACGAATATGATCCACACCTCATATCCTACCAAATATTTACAAACTGGTCAGGAAATTTAGCGTGCGGACAATCGATCAATCAATCCCATAAGCCTCTGACGAATAAGCTCGACTCACAGTCTTCCCTCATCGTAAATGCCAGCTATCGCGTCAGAAAGAAAAACACCAGGTTTATCCAGATGCTGGAAAAAGATAAAATGTAGTTCGAGTATCTCCCCTCCCTTAAGAGTGACACACGATATAATACACAATAAGCGTGTATCTCTGGAGGACATAAGTAAGACAGAAATAAGTCATTGTTATCAAACCCATATATAAACATTTCTTTATGACATCACTAGATAATCATGAATATGTTACATCGTGCCAAGGCGCAAAACATTATTTTCCATTTTTACATTTACATTTATTTCTGTCGAATTTCTGCTTGACTTTTTTTTTTGATAAAAAAAAAAACTTAATAAAAAAATGTTTCCGTTGTAAGCAGGCATCAGGTATTTTGTCTTTAAAATCTGCAAGAGTCCACAATAATCTTGGAGATGTTAGGATGGAAAGAAAAGAAGAAGAAAAAAAAAATTGAAGTAAAAAAGAGGAAGAAGACGTTGAAGAAGAGAAGAAGAAGAAAAAAAGAAAAACAAAGAAAGAGAAATAGAAAGAATGAAATAAGGAAATTCAGAACCATAGCCCCTGTTTTACGGTAAACACGTCCCGGAAGCTCGAAATAATCAATACGAGAGATCAATTCGGAGATCATGGTGTACCTCAGCCACTCTTTTTCCTTTCTTTTGGCACCAGTTGTCAACCACGGGTTCCTAATAACAGGCATGTCACGGCGAATGTCTGGTAAGCTGACATATCTGGGAATCCTCGAGGCGGAATGTTCCCGGAGGGTTACGGCTAGCGTTAGGTAGAAGGAGGGGAAGGGGGAGGTGGACATTGTCATCTGGATTTTTTTGTCTATATGTTTCGCTATGGAAAAATTCCCCACAGGAGGGCGCTTTTCTTTTAAAGAGTAAAACCTCGATTATTTAACCTTCCTCTTTCTTTGTCTCTCTCATCGTAGGCGACGGTAAACGCAACGCACGTGCAGTCGATTGACAACCGCACGGAGGTAGAATTCCAATCCGTCATTACCACATGGGGTAATGCGAAACAATCGTTAAAGCCAGATTTCCCAGATTCTGCAGTAACTCTGGCTTGTGAAAAGGATCAACATATATTGTTCTGTCCCATCACTTACCACTCTCTCTCTCTCTCTCCATCTCTCTATCTTTCTTTGTCTCTCTGTCTCTTGTAAACATATTCTCGCAATCGTAAACTTTACAGATGGCTACAAATCGACAGGGACAATGGATCACACCAGAACCGATCTCCTTTTACCCCACCCCACCCCTATATCTCCTCTTCTCTCTCACTTTCAATTTGCTATTTGCGTGTTTTTCTTATTATTCAATTCAATTCAATTCAAACGTTATTTTCACTTTCTTTCTTTTTTCCAACAGAATGTACAAGAAACAATTATTATAAATTTGAAATGCGAGTAATAAAATATACATAACCAGACAGGATTAACAACATGTTCATGTCTACATGATCAGTACAAAAAAAAAAAAAAAAGATACATACACTCTATATACACTCTGCGAGAAAAAAAAAAAAGTGGAGGTACCCACTCAAAAGACTATGCTTGTATCATGTGGGTACCTCTGAGGGAAAGGGAGAAATAAGGGAGCGAAAAGCTTACAACTACAAAGAGTGCGGGAAACTGGGAAAGTCGGAAATAGAAAAAAAAAAAGAAAGCAAAAGTGCGAAAAAAGGGAACAAAAAACATTGAAAAGAGGAAGAGAGAGAGAGAGAGTGAGAAAGAAAAACCTAAATCATTTTGATGCACTCACCAAGGGCGAAAGCCCACAGAGACAATTAGCCAAGCGTCTTCAAAAGTGATACATTGTCTAGCCACTTTCCGGCGGAAGAAATTGTAACTGTGAAGATGCATGGTGCATGGTCAGCGTTATGAAATTCTTGCGCGAAGCATACAAAATAATAGAATATTTATTAAAACAATGTGAATGTAAGCAATATCATTACTTATCATTCTCTCTTCATTTCTCTCCCTCTTTCTCTCTTTTTGTCCGCCATTTTTTTTCTCTCTCTCCTTCTCCTTCTTTTTTTACTCCAAATCCTGAGTGGAAGGAGAGTGCTGGTATTTTAGGATTGTAAGGTCAGAGTTTTTGTGTCTCGGTCAAACATCATCCTATGAGCCATACTGTCGCCATCTCCATTTTTCATTAGAAACGCGCAGCCTCTTCTGTGTGAGACTAATAGTTCCACATCTACGTAAGATCGCTTAAATGTCGTCTGCGCGAATAATAGCGCCTCATTATACCGGGCGCTGTAATCAGCAATATGAGCAACGATCGACTAGCTCGCCTATTGATATTGTAATTACACATGCAAATAAACACACACATGTACGCATGGACATACACACACACGCACACACACCTATATTATTATTTGCCTATAAGTTGCTTACAAAACAAAGCTTAGAATCAGATGCAGGAATTAATGATTCTCAGCTCTGGATAGATTCGAATTCAAGATGTGCATATTTATGAAGTTACGATGCAGTGAATATGGCTACTCTCACACACCAACACTTCCTTTATTTGAATACTGCCCCCCCCCCCCTTATTCTCTTCCCACATCACTTCACCCTCAACATGACCTTCAACGCAGGCGTCGATATTCATTTTGTACAGCTGAGCAAAATTAACGGGTGGAGACTATCACGTTTGCAGTTTATCCGTAACGGGACCCAAGTCTCGGAGCAGCTGCACCAGGCTCCCTCAAAGGCATTCGCTGAGTCGTTGCGTCTAATAAAGACATATCATTGATTGTCCTCGAAAATGAATCTGTAGTTTTGTTTTAAAGTGAGGAAATTGCCCGTAGCCCCTACACGTCTCGTTGTTGGCGGGGGAAACGTTCAAAGTCGAGGGGAAATGTTGTTCAAGTTCGTGTGTCGTAGAAGCTATAGGGTACAGAATGGCAGTGATCAAACGTTTCAAACAAAATGAGGGGAAATCTTTCCAAGTGAAATCGTAATATCGAAATCTTCGATGCACAAGGTGTGTCTCTATTATAGATGTATCACTGGTTACTTGGTTGGAAGCCAAGAGTAGTGCACATGCGCTGGAATATTTTCCAGGAAGTAGATTGAGTGCATTGCCAGTGATGACTTTATTCCAGTGACTGGGTTAACAGCATTTTGTTCATCGCTTGGTAAAGTCGTTTAATGCGTCATACATTAACATACAATACATCTACAATAAATTTACGCACACACATAGACAGAAAGAAAAGGAAATACGGAATAATTCATACACAAGATGTGTAGGTGTTCTTTTTCATTAAAGTACAGGTGCTTGTAAACTTCCCGCTAGACCTCTAGAATATGAGATAAGACAAAATTCAATTGGGATGGAAACTGGTCGAGAGGTTGTCGTTATTGATTTGTCATTACGGTCAAAAATGGGAGCCACACAGATTTCTGAAAGATGGGTCAAGTAACTACTCGAGAAAAGATGCTCTGCTTATGACACAAGGTCTTAGAGACTGAAGGAACGCAAATCTGAATTGATAATGACTTTCTGAAGGGCATCCGTGTCCCCACCTTGGGTTCTATCTCAGCAAAATATGGAAATAATTTGTGGGGGAAAAAAAAAGGAAAAAGTAATCCATCTCACCAAATTTTGGACAAACGCTTTCTTGCTGAAATCGAGACGATGAATCGAGTGCCAAACATTCGTGGACACAGTGACAGATGGGAAAACGGTCTACACCAGGTATGGACGATAAATCTCCCGCCGTTTACGGCTGGCAGTTTTCCCCAAGGGGCGCGTCCCGCTATTGTAACTGCGTTAATCAGAATTGACTGTGGATGGGCGCGTAAAAACACTTCGTCTGGTACAGAATATCGCAATTATAATTGTTTCACCCCCCCCCCCCTCCTCCTCAGTTCATTATGACAATGCAGTATTGAAGATTGATAACAGGGGGAAATATCAAGCACAATGTTCATTTAATGTGTAAACCACAGATAGTACTTGGAATTGAACACACACACCTCACATTTCGCGGTAACCTTCTCATGTTATTTTATCATAATTTGCTCTGCAGCAATTGATCTGCAGCAAGTAATAACAACGTTTAAAGAATGTAAGCAAAAAAAGATCAGAGCTTAAAATCGACTTTCTGTAAACTGTTTCATTAAACCACATGAATTGTTAATGTACTTAGTATACATAATAGATACATACTTGCATACATACATATGAAGAGTTTGTTTGCAAAAACCGATAAGTCCATATTTGCCAAATGGAGATATTTGCGATTAAAGGTCAAGAAAAATAAAGAGAATAATAAGAAATGTTTTGCTTCTTTTGACCATAACTTCAAAAATATACCTTTATATGTATTGACCAATATATCATTTAAAAGGTATTATTTTGTACTTTATGACAGATATCGTATTTCAAAATCTTCAAAAATGGACTTATCGGTTTTTGCAAACAAACCCTTCATATATACGTACATATAGATTCTGTGTATATGTTAACATCGGCATGTCAGTATTTGCTCTGAACCATTCTCATGTCATTAATATGAAATAATAAGGACGGACCTTATTATGATAATTTCGACGTAGTTGTGTGTCTTCATCAGCTGGGCAGGGAATTAAAAGGGGACGATCCAAGGGCATCATCCAGGACTTACAAAGACGTTTGTATTTCATAGCCCAGCCTAAAGCTGTCGCTGATACTCTAGTAGTGACAGCCTTATCATATCTACATTTCTGAAGATGTTGACCATTGCCGTTCAATCTACAGCATTTGGGGTGATAACCGTTTGTCTCGCGAGTCGAACGTTCATCGCACCTCCAACGTTATGCATATTTATTCATTCCCTACGTAATAATGCACACAGACAGCCTTCAACATTATTAAATCATTCACGAGAGCATTCTAGGCAAACACTCTATTCCCTTTAAGGTTGTGTCTCGCTTTTCCAATGATCAGGAACACATGGAATCCAATTGACACGTTGCAATATCAACCCCACGGCCTAAAAAGAAAAAAAAATGACAGTTAGAATCTATACTCAATGTCATTATAACAGTTTTGATGAGTTTGTTAGATATCACTGCGTTATGTTCTTCCCACACGCACCTGCAAATCGACAAAATATTGAATATCCATCGGGACCGTTTTGTAAAAACGAGCAAAATGCATTCTCAAGCACATTGTAGCAACTACGTCTTGAAAACACGTGAAAAGTTATTTTTGCAACCAAAATCAATCAGGATACTTAATATTTGGAAGGAAAAGTGCATTTCACAAAAGTGTCGGTATCGGAAACGTGAACGAGAGGTGAAAGTAATCGTCTGATAAGAATGTCACAAACCCATTTGAAGAAAAAAACAAGTTCTAACTCGTGGAGAAGATGTTTCATCGCGACCAAAGATTGATGGTAGTGATACGG
Source organism: Diadema setosum (assembly GCF_964275005.1). Taxonomy (NCBI): domain Eukaryota; kingdom Metazoa; phylum Echinodermata; class Echinoidea; order Diadematoida; family Diadematidae; genus Diadema; species Diadema setosum. Next base: position 21,919,743 of record NC_092700.1, on the reverse strand, counting down.
ATTTCTGCACGAATTACAGTCGCAAGACTCCCAATGATGATATTCAATTTGGTCTTGACATCATACAAACTTTAACAACTTGGTTGATGGCGGCTACATTTCAATGTTAATCATCCTTTTCTTCTGGAGGCTGAGGCTGGTGCCTGAATCGATGGCAGTCAGATGGTTATTGATAACATCTTTCCTTTTGATGTTAGGTTGATGATTGATGTAATCATACGGATAATTATTGTGATGGCTGAAATCGGGTTGTGTTTTTTTTTTTTTTTGTCTCAATGATGTAGGTGAGTTTTGTTGTGTTCCTTTCTATTGGGTCGATATCATCCCCCCCCCCCCACACACACACACACACACACACACACCAAAAAGAAGAGCCATAAACATGTTCTACCTCGGAAACAAATGATAGCTCGGTCACAATAATGGTTCATATTTTAGTATAGTTTTCTTCTTCTTCTTCTTCTTCTTCTTCTTCTTCTTCTTCTTCTTCTTCTCCTTCTTCTTCTTCTTCTTCTTCTTCTTCTTCTTCTTCTTAATCTTTATCACATAGGCACACCCGTTTTTCTTATTTGGTACCATTAACTCGCCAGGTCTTATCTTCTATCCGTTCTCCGTTTCTTTTTCACAAACACTGATTACTCGGGGCTTACAGTTAAACAAGCTTGCTTTCATGTAGGTCCCATCATACTTCTCTTTGTTCAACCGCATTCGATTTCGACCACTTATGCAATTTATGTGTTATTACCACGTATATTGTTTGTTTTTGCACATTGTTTTCAAGGTAAAAGAACCTGTATTATTAATTTTGATGAGATATTCATATACGAGAAGTATGAAATAAATGAATTGAATTGAATTGAATATTGAGGTTTGGCTTTATAATAGTCGCGATGTTTATGTATGCTATGTTATATTTCAAGCTGAGTGGCATTAGCTGGAAAGTTTATTAGTTAAATATCTCTCCCTCACCAATACATTCCATTTGCCCTGTACTGTCAACACACGCCGAGAATACATAGTTTTAATTCCTGGAGTTGCGGGGATTTTATTTGAATCTTTGCATGTTTTTGCTATTGCTATTATTTCATTTAGCAGAAAACATGCAACAAAAATCAATCACAAAACTCAATAAAAACATAATCAATCAATACAATAACACAAAAATACTTAACTCTTTATGTGTCACGTTCGCACGTTCGGCTCAGTCGACGGCGTGCCAACTTCGCATATTCTGCTCAACAAACAAAGCCGCCAAAACCGATCGATAAATCGCTAATCCCTCGGTACGATCAAAGCGTTTCTCGTGCTTTTGTTTCTCTCACATACGGCTTGCATTCTATGTAGTGATTGACTATCAAGTGGTGTTCCCAGCTAGATTTACAGCTAGATGTACATTCTAAGTTTCTGTCACTATTTTATGTGCAAAAGTCATGCCTTTACAGTAATGTAGCAACTGGTAATACAAAAGAAAAAAATGAAAATAGAATTGTTATACATTGTATATGGAAGCAAAGTTTGGCATGTCTCTTTAACTTTGCTCACTGTTATGTCCAGCTTAACAGAAATTTGTAGAAGTTATACAAAATTGGACTAAACAGAATTCTTTCTCAAAGCATGACTACCTTCAGGTCTTAGAATAACGTGGCACACAGGGGGTTTCCACCATGGCACATAAAGAGTTAAACACTGTTTGTTTGATTTTCTTATGGATACCAAGTATAGTTGTTTTGGTGTAATACGATTACACTATTATTAGGGCTTGTAAGATCTGTGTAACTTTCTCTTTTTTTTTTTGCATAATTTCTCATGAGTCAAAGCAAACCGTACTGCACCTGTCTCTCTTTATAACTATCTTTTCTCAATTTTAGCCTCGAATGCAACCACAAATGTTTCGTCCTCAGAACGTGAATGTGATACGCGAGTTTAGAATTCATCCCAGTCCTTACGCCGATTCCAAGAGGTAAACGATTAGAAGTAAGCGAGAGCGATAGAAAAGAGCCTACCATTAACAAATTGGTTTGAATAGAACTTGTCGGATAAAATATATCAAATTTCTGACAAGATAGAGCCTTTACAAACCAACTCCAAAAGTAGGTTACAAACACATCGTCAGTGACGAACAGCACTGAAATAAAATGCTTCTTTTCTGCATTACCTTTTCTGCCATTTACTCTCTCCCTCCTTTTCTCTATCTATCTATCTATCTATCTATCTTTCTATCTATCCCTTTCCCCTCTCTATCTCTTACATTTTCATCTCCGTAGGACGTGGTGTTTCTCAATAGTTTACGTGTATATAAAAATCTGAATCAAACTAAATGTTCTGGAAATTATCTGACTCTCAAAGTGGATGCTATTGGGAAATGACTACTCTCTAATGTTTACCTGTTAACGAAACCCGTCCCAATCATTGGGGTGTGTGATTACTCAAACAGAATGAAGTTAGTGATACTTATTGCTTTCATGAACATGATGGTGAAAGGCGATATAGATGTGAATGTTAAAACTGATCAAGATGGACAAAACATACTCCTTGAGTGGGAGGCCATTTTTCCCTCTCGCGGTAATTGACGTAAACGAGGGGGACAGAAAGAGTAAAACCCACACATTATAATGTCTCCGCCATGATACACACATCGCCTCATACAAACAAATACGATACGGATAATAAAAACACCAAAACGACCACCATGTCACCAGCAGTTTGGATGATGATTCGCGCCAAAGTGTTGAGCCGTAAACTTTCCCTTACAGGAAGTATTATCACTTGACGTCGCGTGCACTCCAAACACTGAAATGTTGAATCTCGCATCCAGAGCTGTTTTATAAACAGTTTGCGGACCAGAATGTTTGAGGGAAATGAAGGAAAGGCTAGTTAATGCAATTCCTGTTAATGGGCAGCTATTATGATCTAAACATTTCGGACGCAGGTTCGATACGTTGGGAAATCAGTTTATCCGGTCGCCAATCAGTTAAGACATGGACTGTCATTAGGATAAGAGAAGAGACTTAGTCTCGTTTTTCCTGTTTTATGCATCTGTTTGGTTTCTGTTTTCATGTGGTCTGTCATTTTTTTTTTCTTAAAGGTTAAACATCTCAAATCCTTTTTCGTTCTCTATACCATGTTTAGATCTTTGCAAATTTTAAAATTCTCGCGGTATTTTGATGCATTTATTTTTTATGTTGTTATCGCTTTTTTCGCAAAAAAAAAAAATTTCATGTCTTATGGTATACAAGATTACATGACCTGATATACGCAACAAAATATTCATTGATTTATAAGATATTGTGTTAATCATCTCAAGTTATTCGCGTGAGGACCATTGATGCAGAGAAGATGAAGTTACATCGTCATCTTGAGAGGCAGAAAACCGAATGATGAAGACCACCATGCATATCATTGTCAACTAAACAGTATATTTCTCTCTCTCCTTCTCTCTCTTCGCGCAATAAGACGTATGATCATACACATGTATGAAATGAAATATGTCATACAAATGTCCTAAACAGAGCAATTATGATGTCGTTTTAGGATATCAAAACCGTGTCGGGATTACTGAATTCCTTGAACATGATGTTGGAAGCATTGGCAGATAATAGTTGTGTTTCGCAAGTCTGGATAGAAAAAGGAAGAAGAAAAGAAAAGCTATAGGTCCGTGATAGTTTTCATAATGAAACGTGTTGCTTCGAGGCATATTGTTTTTTTGTTTTTTTTTTTTGCTTTTTTTTTTTTTTTTTGCTTTCATCGCGTAGTGCAATCACGTTCACTATTCTAGAACAGACATCTTTCTCCGAAATGTAACAACCTTTAAAGTATGCATCTCTGTCGCGGTTGTGGTTGTTGATGATGGGGCGCTTTGGTTTCCCTTGGTCCCTAAATAAGACAGCACGCGCGCTACATGAAAACCACATCAAAATTGAGCTGTTCCGTGAAAGCCCTCAGAAATGCCCTACTTTCGTCGTGCGCTCGTATAAAGAGAGATCGGGACCACGGCAATGGCACACATCAGAAATAAATTTGTCCCATCGCATGACGATAAAAGTTATATAGCGCATAAGGCATTGGCGTATTGGCGACAATTTCCTGTTCCTATGACTGCAAAAGAAACAACAACGATGGAAGATGAAGTTTCAATGAAGACATCAAAATTCCAGCAGGCGCTCCTTACCCCAGGTTCGTAAAGATTTTATCGACCCCAATTTGAGAGCAAGGTCCGAAGTTTATGAATGACAGCCATGTGGCAAACATAGTTGATAGCATTAGGGTTGGGACTAATGCACACTTCGGAAATGTGCGATAGTCACTGACTTCAGTCGTTGTATTCAGTCAGTCTCGGGGTAATGGTTTCTATCACATCCGTGCAGTGAACAAATTCTTCTTTCAATCTGACGTCACAAAAGTAATAATAGTCTTGAAAGAAGGCGTCGAGAAGCAAGCCGGTGGATCGTTGTACAACAATTATTCTTCACAGACGTGTATACAAATAGAAACCAGAGTATCTCGTGCAAAGCCATGTCCATGGTATTTTATTCAAATAGGTAAGTGCATGGTATATATTTTCAACTAGTGGCGTTTAAGTTGAAGCTTAAAGGGAGTATATTATTTGGACGTGTTGACTTGTAAATTGGTTCACAATACTCTGTTCGACACTTAGGCCTATATGGCTATAAGAATATTTCAATAATTCTATGTGCCATATATTTCGTAACAACATTTCTACTATTTTTTTTTTTAGATTACTTGGATACCCCCACTTGAAAAGTAGAAAACAAAACAGAAAAACAGAAAAGCAATAATTTCCAAACCAAGATCTGTCAGTAACATAATCTGCCAATAATCACCAAAACACATGATTAACAAAAGACATTGGAATGCACCTTTCCATAGATGGAACATAACTTGAAGATTTCCTTGCAATGTTCATTTTTTTCCCCCTAATCATATTAGCAATTTTGAAACATGCAAGCTTCACACTGTATGCTCAGTCTAGGGAAAGGTTCATTCCTCTGTCTTTTGTTAATCATTTTTCTATGGATGCATGTTTAGCAATGCTTGGCAAATGATGTCACTGGCAGAGTCTTGATTTTGGAGGGTTTTTTTTTTTTGTATACAGAAATCTAAAAAAAAAAAGTACCAGAAAAGAAATCATAAAACATATAACACGTATTCAGATATCTATTTGGCCACCGAAGTATTTTTGAGGACATCATGAATCGGCACAGGTCTACTAACATTACATTAATGCATATTACATGTATTTCAGTGAGCCGTACGCACTGGCTGCAGAGTGTTAAAAGCTTCAAGATCTCTCTATTTTTTTTTTCTTCTACAAATATCGCCTTTTAAGGTGACCTTCTGCCATTTTCTCTTGAGAACAGCCGTTAGAAATAAAACCGAACGACCAAACAAACAGAGAAACAAACAAACAAACAAATTTACACTGAGCAAGTACGGCGTTTTGCTTGGCAGTCACGAAGGTCGAATCAAACGAGGAGAGAATACCCCGTATACAAAATACATAAAAGATGATGTGACTCCGCGAATTATACGAATGCACGTCAACGGATATTTTTTTATTTGTGTGTGTGTGTGTGTGTGTGTGTGTCTTTTTCTTTTCATGGAAATCTGATCTGTGAGAGAAGCTACCTGGTTCGATTTTCCTGTTCTTTGATGAACATCTCAGAAATATTGTACGGCCATTCGCCTCCGATCACGAATGAAACAGATCACTCAATTTGTCAATCTTGACGAATTTTGAAGTCGAGGATTTTTTTTTTTCTTTGTTCTATACTCGTTTCATAAACTCAGTATGTCTAAGATAACCTATTTATCCAGTTGCTCACATGTTTACTTTCATGTAATATTATTGCCTTTTTGGATGATACTTGAAACCAACAATGAGTGAATAAACAAGCTCAATACCAAGACAATTATACCATGTTACATTTTGGGATGAGGTTATTTTGCTTTCATTTCCTACTTTCTTGGCAAATCACAGAACGTGATAGAACTGCAATGAAATTTCCCTTTTCATGTAGGGAAAAAAATCTTCGTCGTTTTCTTAAATTCAACTTCAATTCAATTCCTATTCCATTTTTCGACAAGGTCCTGTGGACATCACGTTTTTGGTGACAGAAAATAAGGTTCGTAAAACTATCTATAGGATGAAAACAAGGGTTGTAGCTAGTACCTTTAATACGATAATTATATATTATCATAAAACTCAAGTGATTAGAAGTAAGCAAACAATATGCAAAATTTAAAAAAAATGGAGGGAACCACTAGAAAGACAAAGCTTGTAAGATGTGGGCCCCTCAGAAGGAAATTATCAGTTGAAAACTAGGAAAAATCTGGAAGCCCACTAGAAAGACAGATCAACAAAAACAGACTCATATACACACGAGTAAACATGAAACGAGACTGAAATAGGAGTAACAGTACAACGGAGAGTTGACTATGAGACGAGACAAAGTGAGGCAAAACTAACATAACAGTAAGAGAATAGAAAATACAAAAACGTTCAGCAGAGACAGCGATCTCGCCAGAAGTACGTCGAGAGAAAAAGAAAATGTGACGCGAGAACGAAGGTAACAGAGATATAATCGCGGAAATATCCATTAAAACATTAAATAATAGGGGCTAGAATATACGTATCAATCAATAGGTGATAACGCAGGTTCTTAGATAACATGGATAAGGGGTTAGAATATCTGGTTAATTCAATTCAGAAGAATTATTGTTGTGGAAGAAAGTAAATGTGACCAGTGGAGATGCTAATATAGATGACGATACATGAAGAGTTTGTTAGCAAAAACCCATAAGTCCATATCTGCCAAATGGAGATATTTGCGATTAAAGGTCAAGGAAAATAAAGAGAATAATAAGAACATTTTTGCTTCTTTTGACCATAACTTCAAAAATGTACTTTATACACTCAGCAAAAAAAAAAGTAAACACTTTTTCGAGATCATATTTTTTTTTATGAAAGATTTTGATGAAAATCAATGTATTATATACACCATATTAAAGGTAATTTAATTGGCTATCAAGCAAGTAGGTTTATACAAAAGGAAATTTTACGCATGAGTGAACACATTCATTTTTGCCCGCCAAGACACAAAAGTAAAAATTGCAAAATGTGACAAGTTGTCTTTCATTTGGCAATGCCCTTCAAGATAACAATGACAACAAAAATCCAGTTTAACACAATGAGAGACATTAATGAAATAGTATGAACAAGTTTTTGTTCTCTTTATCTCTTTATAACCTCAAACAAAAACAAAATGGGAAACTAAAGGGGGAAATATGAATTTCCTGTCAGCTTAAACTTCAAACGACATAGGGAGTATTGGCATAAAGATGATTAAATAAACAGAATTTCTTTATTTTACTCTTTTTATTTAGTAAGTCAAGGATTCATGAGATAAATTTAAAAACCAAATATTATTTACAATTCTCCTAATTTGAACAGAAACTGAAATTTCTACCATTTTTATTGATATTGCTTCGTCTCTTATTTCATTTGAATTTGGGCTTGACCCAAGATTCCTCATTTTTCTCCCTTATTTTTTTTTTTTTTTTGTCTTTATTGATATTTTGGCTTAAGAGATATAATAGAGATCAAAGATTCATTTTTGCAACTCAATTCATGTATCTAATTGTGTTAAATTTGTCTTTTGTTCTTATTGTTATATAGAGGAGCACATCAGCATGAATGACAACTTGTTCATTTTTGCAATTTTTGCTTTTGTGCCTTCGAAGAGAAAAACAAAGGTGTTCACTCATGCATATGGTTTCCCATTTTATTGACCTACTAGGCTGATAGCCAATTAAATAACCTCTAATATGGTATATAATACATTAACTTTTAGCCAAATATTCTATGAGAAATATAAACTTGAGAAAGTGTTCACTTTCTTTTTTTGGTGAGTGTATGTAGTGACCAATATATCATTTAAAAAAGGTATTATTTTGTACTGTATGACAGAGACCACACTTCAAAATCTTCATATCGTTTTTTTTTTTTTGTTTTTTTGTGCGAACAAACTCTTCACATGTATTTCAACGTGATTAATGTTTTCATGGATGCAGAATATAATTATAACTTTAATGTCATCGTCGTCAATTTCCTTTCGCAATATTAAGGCATACGCCGTACAATGGAAGAGCGTATGGGGCATGGATGAACTTGATATTCACTTTAAAGAAGGAGAGAGAGAGGGAGAGGAAGGAGAGATGGAGAGAGAGAAATCCTTTTAGTGCACGCTCACATTGCACATGTGGACATTCAGAACTCTTAAGCCAATACATATATATATATATATATTTTTTTTTTTAATGTAGAAAGGGCATTGACGATTTGCATTCAGCTACCATGGAGAAATCACGTTCTCTGGAATATTGCGTACTATTTTTGGAAATGGGTGTACTTTGAAAAATAACTGGCATCACCACAGGAACATAAGTTATGGCATCGAAACTTGTCAAGAACGTATTTTCAGAACTTGAGAACATGAATCAGATTATGAATGCCTTCTTGAAATAAGAAAGAACATCTTCAAAACCACTAAAAAAAGGATTTTGTATATTATTCGACAGGAACAAGTATCATCTTTTCCATGACGAATAAATGCGTACAATATATCTATATATATATCTATATCTATATATATATATATATATATATATATATATATATATATATATATATATATATATATATATATATATATATATATTGTGTGTGTGTGTGTGCGTGTGTGTGTGTGTGTGCGTTTCCACTTTTCCCTACTGTAAATCGTGTATACTGGCCTGCACAGCTTTTTCGTATAACACAGTGCAGCTCTTCATGGCCTTGTATCTGTTGTAATTCTACAGCAAAGTTCTCTGAGCGTTAAATGATTTGATGCAACTATGTGATGACATTTCGTATGTTAGAGTGAAATATGACACACACATAACAAATATATAGGGCCTGTAACTGTTAGGGGCCATATGTTATATATCTCATATGCATATAATGTATTTGATATATGTATTTATTTATTTCATTAATTTATTTATTTACTTATTCATTTATTTATTCGTTTGTTCATTTATCTATCTATAAATGTATGTATGTATTACATAACGTGTGTCTGTGTATGCTCGCGCAGGCGTAAATATTTGCTTATACGTACGCCATTGCCTGTGAATGTGAAAGAATGCTTCTCGATTTAAATATTCATGCGTCTATTCGGTAAGCAAGGCTGCTTTAACATCGATTTAAAGATTCGTTCCCGGTTGAATCAAGACCATGGCTGGCAGGTCCCCCGATGTAGTCCCCATCCTACGATCCTAGGTAAGCCTAACAGATTGCTTGCGGATATGCGCGATGTTTGTGGTAATAGTCTTGGAATCAATTTACAACGGAGGAGAAAGTGTTACAAAAGCAAAGGTGCTTAAAGCCTAGGATCTTGTGCTAGGAAAGAAAGGGAAAAAAACTGTAAAAAAAGTAGTTCTCCGAAGGACGCGTGAAGTTTCGCATCATCGTGATACCTACTGTCAATTCATTCTCTATTCTCCACCACCCCCCCCCCCCTCCCTTCGAACAAGTCAGTTTCATCAAGAGTGGAAAGTGACTCGTTGAAGGTCATTCATATAAAAACTACATAAAAAGACTACATATTCAAAATTTCCAGAATGTGTACAAAATATCTACTTTTTTTTTTCATTTGCATGGATGTCCTTTCATTTCCTAACTCATTCTCTATTTTATTAGTACATGCTATGTGTTCAAGCATCTAATAAAGTAAATTGAGTTATATTATGTTTATTTATTGATTGATTTGTGGAATTTACCATTCCGTTCATTTCTGATGTTTTTTTCCCCTAGACGGTAATCCAGTCACCTGAGAAGAGTTAGTCTTTCACGAAGCCCAGTTGATTATTGCGCAAACATGAATTATGCAAACACACACACACACACATACACACACACACACACACACACGCACACACACACACACATACACACACAATATACATACATCCTTGCACTATAGGCCATATACGACGCCTTGCATTTTTTTTTTCATTGTGTTTCAATCGTCATAAGCCGCAATGATCAAAAGGGAATATATTGCATTTGGATCGGTATTCTCATTTGTAAATGGCTAAAGTCTTGATGGTCTTAACACTCCACACATCAACGTATATTGCTGTAGCTATCAACATTAATCCTTCGCATATATATGTTATCCAACGGTGACCAGAGTGGAAGTCAATATCTGCAATGAAGTTACTCTTGCTCCAAGGTTTCCGTTCACGTGCGTTATAGTGCATTTGGGGTGAAGAATAAAATCCAACTGAAATGTCAGAGTCGTGTCCAAACTTCAAACTCTGCAAATGGCCCCTCCCCCGCTATCTCTCTCTCTCTCTCTCTCTCTCTTTCTCTCTCTCTCTATATATCCATACAATGCACATATATATATATATATATATATATATATGTTTATATATGTTTCTTTCACTCACTCTCTCATTCTCTAGTCATCATCACACTAAAATTTAAACAAAAATCTAACGACAATTAAAATAATCTGTGTGGTTCTGTATGTTTACGTGCCCATCAATGCCTTATATGAATCAAAGTAATTCTACGTAACTTTTGTAAAGTCACTATTAATGATGTCCCAGATTTACTTGAATATCACCGCACTGTGTCCTTTGGACTTTGTGTTCAAAAAAGAAAGTAAGAAGAGTTGCCCACACGAATTACGTGATGCTGTTGTACTCCAGGAACGTTTCTTCTCGTACTCACTACAGCATTGTCCGTGTGACATGCATGACATAAGGAACGTGTGGCCAATATACCCAAGACCAGCGTTATTATGTTATGTTGCATGTTCTATTATATCTACTCATGTAAACATGAGTACCACACAGTAATGTACTATTATGTCTAATGATATGTCTAGTATTTTATGGATATTGAATACCTACGATTATGATTAATATCTTCAGGTTTGAATGTCAATAGTGACACCTTTGAGAAATTACACTACGTGCATTATGCGAAAACTTAACTGTGTGGTGTGTTAGATTTGATTCTTAACTTCACCTGTCTCATCGGATCCCCCAAGGGGAAGGATCGTTTTTCAGCCGGGTTACGTCACTCACCTGAGTATCAGCATCGTCGGCGCTCTCGGGTCTCAGTGCCAGTCGATATCCCGGTAGGATGTCGTCTCTGTCATTGACGTGCGCGAGTCCGAGGGTGATTGCACGTCTCTGGCCCTGACCCCCCGCCCACGATCCCGACATGGGGAACAGCCCAAGCAGGTAGAGATCCGTTGTGGGACTCAGGCTCGAGATCGCCGTCCACGACGACATCGTGGCGTTCTTGTACATGACGTCTGTCGATGTTGTGGTCATATTTTGTACGTTTGTTTGGGTTCCATTGACGCATTCTGCTGTCAATAGGCTGATAACAAGGACTATTCTCTGAATGAGTTTATGGTCCAGACACAATGGATGGTTGGACAAAATTCCGCTTGCCATTATGACGTCACAGCACTTCACAGAGATACAGAGGATGAGGCTAAATGGGATTCAATGATTTATTGTGTAATCACATCGTAATACTCAGTCATCGATGCAGACAATGGGGGTCAAGAGACTTAGAAACACAATTATAGGACTTCAAAAACTGAATCGTTCGTGTCCAGGACTCTCTCGAGAGCCTGCTGGGCTACAGTTAGTCTGTAATACTGTAATCGAGTAATAGCTGCTGTTAAGAAATTACTGTCACTATTTTCCCCTCTCACCGTTACCAAGAATAGACGCAAGATGATTGTTCCTGACTATCAATCGTTCAAGCTTTAAGCTTTCCATTTACTGCCTCATTTCAGTCTTGATGTCCCCAAGTCACAGAGGTCACAAATCAGAAGACGGATTTAATTTGAATCCAAAGAAATGCTCCATTCTCCTCCTCCTCCTCCTCCTCCTCCTCCTTAGAATGAGTGTCGAATTGAAGATACTATAAGAAATATGAACATAACTCGTTTATGACTGTTTTCTTCCGATGAAGTTCACTTCTTTAATTGTTTTTACCAACGAAGCGATCTTTTCCATCAGCTGGGTCTGTTTGCTCTTTCGTTTTAAATCCTCCAGAAAGCCAGGCACACATCGAATGTAAACTTGACTAGAGATGTCATCAATCCTGGCGAAACCGTTCTCACTATGTTGTAATTATCAAAATCAACAGTCAATGTGTTGAAAAATCGCCGTTTGACGCACCCCGGAAGGCAAATGATGTTCGGACTTCCCAAAAGAAAATACCGCAGGCAAACTTACGAGAGAGACGAAGAAAAAAAAAAAACAGGAAGAGAACAAAAGAGAAAACAACACTCCTGTTGACAGGTGCGACCTACTACAAGATTTGCTGCATCATCCCGTTCGTCCAAACAAACATGTCCCCGATCGGCCGTGAAGCAGAGCACTTCGCTGAAGAGCCGCCGTCGCGCGGAAATCTGTCGATTTCGTGCGATTTCACGTCGACTCCGCGCCAAGGCGAGCTGATCCTAAAAAAGCGCGCGAAACCATGGTCGGACAACCGACAGTGAGGAGGAGAGAATCCGGAAGGCAATTCATATGGATGACACAAGAAAAAAAAAATAAGTGGAAGGAAGTCTGGAGATGGAGAGAGAGAGAGGGGGGGGGGGGAGAGAAAGAAAAGCAATTTAGAGAATACGCGAATGTTGACTTGAGGATGTGTTCTGCTTGCGTCGAGTCCACGTGGAATGACCGCTTCTTGTGAGTAGAATGGAGTAAGAGGGTATCACTCTACACGTGTACTACGTTCCCCTCCCCCATCTCCCCCCCCCCCCCTCTTTCCTTGGAGGTGAATTTGACAGGGGCAGCGCACTTTGTCTGCTGTTTGGTCTGCAGTGCGTTTCTGAAACTAAAAGAAAAACAAACAAGTGAAAAGCGACCGAGACATTCAATTTTTCTTCTGCAATATAAAAATGGCTCGGAGGAAATAAGCTTGGTGCCATGGTAGCCAGGCGTGTTGAATATACTTTGTATCACCCTTATTCCTTTGAGCAAGACGGGAATGTGCATTTTGAGTTCAGGCCGCGGTACTAAGACCTTTTTTTCTAGGTCATAATTTTATTGCCTTATGATATAAATGACATAGTTGAATCTATCTATCTATCTATCTACTTATATTATCTACACAATCAATGTATGAATTAATCATGTATAACACAAGCATTATACATTACAGAAATATTGTAAGTGATATATTGATTGCTATCATTATAAGATCACACAGGGGAATGTCACAGATGTATGGAATTTAATATGATTCCTTTACTTAACTATATACATATATATATATATATATATATATATATATATATATATATATGTATGTATATATATATATATATATATATATATATATATATATATATATATATATATATATATATATTATATTGTTCTATCTTCAGCATGAATTTTATCATCTACAGCAACCATATCAAACGATGAGTAAAAGGTCATTGTAGGCATTACTTGTGGTGAATGTCAAGATCACAATCCAAGGTTCTGACTTTTGACATCGAAGCGAGAAGCATAATGATATAACCAGTATCTATTCCTCGTTGCTGCCGGTAAATAGAGAGAGAGACAGAGAGAGAGAAAAAAAAAAAGGAAAAAATAGATAATCCATAATAACAGAATCTAAACAAACAGTACTTTTTTTCCAAGGCACCAGCTCTCTCGCCGTGTCAGCCATCTGTAATCGAAATCACAATCAAGAGGAGGAATGCTGCAACCCTCTGCTCTGTCTCCTCCCCGAAGCAGAACTAGCGACTGAAAATGATCTACCCGCTGATTACCCTGAAAAGTATACACCTCTCTGACTTTGATGGCGCGGCCATTTCCATCTATACTGATTCTAAGCGAGGGCACCTCTGACGACGGGCGAAATAATTGATGCTCTGTTTGTTATTTGCTGGGTTTTTTTTTCTTTTTAGACCTCTGGAGAAGCAAGCAGCTTTGTTCACTCCTTAAAAGTCGTATATCCCTTTTTTTTTTTTTTTTTTGCAAACGTCACAACATTTTGTAGGGTTGAGGAATGATGTATCCCAACTTCGTGTTTTTGATCGTACGGAAATACGAGAAAAGAAAAGAAGTGAAAAATTTCCCTATTGTATCTCCAGAATACTTTCCCTTTTTTACGTCAATTTTAAGGGGTGGACTTGTTTTTACTGTCCGAATACATCTATAATCTATTACAGTGCCCCCCCCCCCTCACAAAAAATTTTACAATTCATTTCTCCGAGGAAAGGTCTGAATTACATATCAGTAATGAAAAGATTCTAATTTTCAGGGTTGCAAAAAGGACATACGAACTTTAAACTTTCATCACGGCCGCTGTAATTGCACACACACACACACGCACACACACACACACACACACACACACACACACACACACACACACACACACACACACACGTATATATATATATATATATATATTTCACTAATTCATACTCAATCTCAGTGTAATCTGTTTGGAAAGTTGTTATCTTTTTTTTTTCAAAATGTGGCATAGCTGTAAATAACATTTCCTTCAATTTCCATTAGAATGTGTCTTAATAATATGCAGCTATTTAAGGTAGAAGAAATGGACGTTTTGTGGTAATAGTCGTAAACATCATTTCACATTCCAGTCATTTTTCATGAAGTCGTGGTTAAATGGTCGTGGAAACTAGACACCTGAGGTCTATACCACAGATGTATTTTGGTGATATAGTATATAGGGAGAATGAAGAATTGGCTTGTTTACAATAATTGATGGCATACCTGTCACATCATAATATTCCCCTGACATGGAAAGAGCTTTCGTGTTTAGAGAGATAAATTTAGTAAATATCTGTATGTGTGCTTTTATGTGTGTGTGTTTGTGTGTGCGTTTTTGCTTCACTGTGTCTGTTCCATACGCCCATGATATTGTCTGAAAGAATAGAAAAGATGTCAAAGGTGTCAAGAATAATCAAAAATTAGATGTAAATAAAGTCTTGGTGCCGTCGAATGAAATATATTGTAAACATTCAGTTCCCTATACTCCTCAAAGATTGTGCTGTTAGGTGTGTGTATGTATGTATGCATGTAGGCCTATGTGTGTGCTTGTATGGATGTGTGTGTGTGTGTGTGTGTGTGTGCGAGCGTGTGTGTGTGTGTTTGTCTGTTCCCATCCTTGCGCCTTTTTCTTCTTTTTTTATTCTGATTCTGTAGTATCATTGAACTTAAATCAACTATAGATTTAGGGCGTTCACGTTTATAAAGATCTAATTTGTCACAAACGCAACGATCGTTTGTCCCTTTAATAAAATGAGGACTTGCACTGCCGCAGCGTAAATCCATTTAAACTAACTGTTGGTTTGTTGCAAATAAGAAGAGAGAGAGAGAGCAGCTTCGGAGCGGTGACACACCATCCATGGTGACTGATGGTTTTCCCGCCTCTTTTATGCTAACGAAATAGTACATCTGAGGGGGGGGGGGGGGGGTTATTTACTGTACTAACGAATAGCGAGAGGCGTCTCCCGCGAGCGGTCTTTCCACGCGCTGCCGGCACCAGCGGCAACGATCGACGGATGGGCCCCCTTCCCTTTGATCGCTTTCCCGCGCGCCGTGGGGGAAAGCCCGGACAAACTTCATTTCGCCAAAATGGTAATTAGGAGAAATGCGAAAGGTAGCGCTCTGATCTTCACTCTAGATTGTCCCTCAGGATGTTGAACGCGTGCATGCGTGCGTGCCGGGTCGAAAACCCCGTTGTTGATCACCAGAATTGAACGCCACACGCCGGGACATGGCGAACAAGTATCGCGTGACGTCATTCTTCGTCAGCGGACGCATTTCCTTTGCTGATTCCATGAGAGTTTGGTGGCGGCAGCGTGCGGTCTATGATTCGCAAAAGTTTCAAAATGTTCATTTCTTTTATTGAAATCGATAGCAGCATTAAGTGATCTGTAAGATATTCTTTTGTAATGTGATTTCTTAAATCTTGGGTAAATGTTAGCAGAACTTTTGTGTTGATCTTGTAAAATGGCAATCTTGAAAATAATGGCAATCTTGAAAATAATCGCATTTTCGTTTTCCGGCCACCTTCGCGTCATACGCCAGTTCAGGGTTCCACTTTGTCCATGAGCCAAAAGGCCATTTGTATCAACAGGACATGTTGGTTTTTAAATTCACTGAGATAAGCATTTGTGGTATAAAGCTTATTCAAGTAATAGTGCTTGCCAGCACAACCACCTGACAGGAAATGTAGCATTTGGCAACATCAAAATGTAAATAGGCCTATATCCAAATAATGCAAAATAAGGAAATTGATGCTTTCCCGAGTGTGCTTTGAAGGACCGTTCTGTTTACTTGGTCTAGCAAAGTTTATTCTTTGTTTGAACATGAGTGATGAATTCCGCAAAATGTTACATCAGGAAAGCTTGTGCATTTTTTCCTCTTTGGAAACGAACGAAGTGCATTAGCAAATGACAAGAGTAAGAAAGGTCATATTCATGTGCCTATATGTGCACATGAGCTAAATTCAACACCTGCTTATTTGCAAATTTGCACGGCTGTCGGGCCGGGGGGGGGGGGGGGGGAGGGGTGCAAAACAAAGTTCTGAATCCTGCATTTAGGGCATGAAGACGATATCAGTACACAAAAAGCGGGGCAATGACGTTGAAAACTACACCACAGCCACTTTCACAGCTTTCAAACCATAGCTGATACTTAGTATCAAGACATGATTCGTTTGATCATGGCGCATAATACATACATACATATATATATATATATATATATATATATATATATATATATATATATATATATATATATATATATATATTCTAGGTTTTCGATTTGTTGTTAGCATATAAGTCAACTATTTCGACAAAGCTCAACTAAATAAGACAAATATCACCCGATAAGGATCATCGATCAAAGGAGAATGATTAGGTCGAGCAGAAGATCGAATTTCACTCTCCGATCCCGTATACAGATATACCTGTTTACTATACACTACTCTTCTATTGTTTCTATTCTGTTCTTTCTTTCTCTTCGATCCAGATTTCTCAGTTTCAGAAACGATACGGAGAGAAAGAATAATAATAGAAAAAAGATTGACAAAACCATCAATATCTCGGGAGAAAATAAAAGGAAATATAAGATGCCAGTTAGCCTCATGTTCATCAGTTGAAACGGCATATCGTATTATTTCCCTGGAGCTAGAGGATTGTAGGAATCGTATAAGAAAAAGAAATGGTCCGTGCCTTAGTCTTGACAGTTCTTCTCTCTTGTACCCTACACATCTGACGCTTGTCTTGTGTTTAGTTTCCGAATTTGACGTGGAAAAAAGAATCAGTGCCAATCTCCTATATGAT
This sequence comes from Diadema setosum, assembly GCF_964275005.1. NCBI lineage: Eukaryota > Metazoa > Echinodermata > Echinoidea > Diadematoida > Diadematidae > Diadema > Diadema setosum. The sequence goes on along the minus strand of NC_092700.1, from coordinate 21,902,302 downwards.
TAAATTTCTTCATATATCTGTAATGATTCTGCCGTATAGACTCTGTGTCAGGTCGTTTCGGCATTCGAGCCGCTGCATTTACACTGCAACTTCAAATGCAACCGTTCAATTAGCGATGGTTGCGACACAGCATTGATTATCGAAAGTGGGGCAATGATTAGCGCCATGTTTGCGCTTCAAGAATATAAGCAAGGATAGCCAACTAGACTGACTAAATGAACATGAGCACTGAATTGGAACGAATCTGATGAAAACTGGGACGGATACAAGGAAAGAGGCACATCCATTTCAATCTCGGTCATTATGCGAAATGTGTCATTCTAGATTGCATCGTCCCATTTAATGACACTCCTTGGAACGATGATTATGCTTCCGGTGCGTTGTGTGCTTTTTTGTTCTACTTCTGTATTCTAGAAATTCAATATTAGTGATGACACTGTTTTCCCGCCCGAAGACATCTTTATTTTTACTTTTTTAAAGATGTGTCCTTGCGTGTCCCCTGAAGAAGGCACACACATTACACGCAAATATACACACAAATACACATACACGCAAATTGTAAGGGGAAAAAAAAATCATGAACTATTAAACTTGTCTTTGTCGTTGTCTTTGTCATGTTAGAATTCTCAATCTGGAGAGGCCCTGCCAAGTTAGGTGGGAAACGAAATCTCAAGGTTATTGCTGTTTTCATTATTGGTTTCGTAACAAACGCCTAGCTCATATTGGAGCAGAGATTTACCAGCATGGTGACCGGGGTCGTGACTTCTGTGACATTTATAACGACCTCGTACAGGACCTTTTTTTTGGGGGGGGGGGAGGGTCGTTACAAAAAAAAAAAAAAAAGATGATAAATGGTACTGTTGATTCTAGGATTGTACCATTTAAATTACGGCTTTGTCGATGTTTACGCAAAACTTTGCCACGAAATTAGCAAGTTCAGGAGCTGTATCTCTCGGAGGAATCAGCGCAACTGTGTCACTTTTTTTTTTTATTTAGCAAGTTATTCACCATGTTCGGATTACTTTTTTTTTTCCAGTGTCAGATATAATCACGATTAATGACTGCTGTTGCATAATGATATTTAATACATAACTAGGAAAAGGATATAGACATAAAGTATTCAACATGAACTCATAGTGTTTCTTTTTTAATCATGTTGGAACATTCTGAATCCATTCAAGGATGAAGTTCAACACTTAAAAAACGGAATCCGATGTCTTCGGAATGCCGAATACGTGCATTAATGTCACTCAACCTACAAAGCTGGAGCAAAATTTTCAACGCGGACAGCTGGCATTTTAAAATGTTATGTAGGACCGGATGATTTATATCGAAGTTGATTAAACCGCACATAGGCAGCGTTCATCGTAAAAGTGTCACATTTTGATAAGCGCTCGTCAAGCAATTACCACGACTGATAATAGATAGGAGATGCAAACGTGCCTGTATTTACCACGTGACAAACCACTGACAAGGAGGACAGATAAAATCAAATGCAGCCCAAAGCTGGGATTCTTCTTTAGATTAACGCTCTATGATTGATAGCTGTGCAAATAGAAATTTTGACGTCATGTTATTCAATGGGCTTTGATAGTCTGCTCAAAGAGCTCGATAATCTTTTTTTCTATGTTGTTAATGTTCTGCATGTTAACTTTTCTCTTTAATTTATTCATGAAGCTTTTTTGAATATGTATTCCCCATATTCATTTTTTTTTATTGCAGTCATAATATCTCTTTAAGTACAGAGGCGCTTTATACGTGTTTCCAAAAATACATAGTAGAAAGGAGATTTTGTGCATATTCATGATCTTACTGATTGTTAACCAACTGATTGCTGAGTAAGCATTTTCAAAGACTTCTCGAAAACTTCACCAGCGCCAGAAGCGCTGTCATTGAACAGTTGTTACGAGGGACGTAATGAGGTTCGAATTGCTCTGTCTCACAGAAATATTTATCATTTTGGCGTTTTTTTTTTCAGAATGCAGAGTTGGAGGAAGAAAGAAGAGAAACAAAAAGCATCTCACTCCTTCCGGCAGATTTAGCCACTGTCGGAATTGATCGGCGCATCTTCCTCCCATGTTGCAACATCTCATCAACGGTCTCCGTGGTAACCATTCATTCCCATAAATTAAGATACTGCTGCGCCTAGAAACAAGTTAATGTTACTGCATGGTCACCTAAGATGCTATAATTGATGGCAAGACAGCCTATTACCGTGATTTCAAAATCCTCATTTAGCTCCAGATTGTTCTTGACGCATACTTATCACAATGATACTCCCCATAAAATTCATCCAAAAATAAAAAATAAAAACTAATCTTTACGAGACTTTTTAAAGTCTCTGTACTCAGATTGTGTGTAGATTCAAATGTCGCTCTCCGTGTTTAATTCAATAACTAGGGGGAATATAACGTATAATTATTGTCAATTTCGTTGATATGAAATTTCAGTGTGTTTGAGAACTGAACTGATAACATCTGTAAAGTATACGGTATTATAGCTCATTCGATTGTGGATTTTTTTTTTTTTGTCTGTGACGTGTAATATGCTTGTAAGATCGTCGAGCTAATTCCATAAAAATAATGACTGCTTTTACTTGCGTTATATTCTGAGTAAGATCGACAAACAGCAGTATCATGTCGAATGAAGTAGAATGGCTTTTCTTAGAGAGAGAGAGAGAGAAAATGTGTCCAATGGTAATAACAATGAAAACATAGTAGGTGTATTTTTGAACATTTGAGGAGTTTGATGATAAAACAGGTTAACATGGTTAAGTGCCATTTTAAAACAACTTAAAGTAAAGTCCGTCATCAGAATTATGAGGAGCAAAATAAAACATTTCCAGTGATACATCAGTTGTAATAAAGCAAGGAATATTACCAAAGGTATGCTTAAAAATTAAAAATATTTCTACTCTTGCTATATTTTTAATCAGTTTTAATCATAAGTATCTCAAATTACGAAGAATGGAGTTAGCTCGTTCCGAGATCAAACTCTTTAAAGGAACCGTCCATCAGTCCAACTATTACACGATCCTTAGATTCAGTTTGATGTAAAGGATAAGTAGAAATAATCATCAAAATGAATAAGATTAAGAATTACTTTCATTACATCAAGATAAACAATTTATATGTGATGTTTTTCCAGCTTTAGAAAAGCACATACACACACACACACACACACACACATTCTGTCCGTTTTCTCAAAAACTGTTTAATGTTACAGTTACAAGAATATAAGATCATTGTATAGCGTGTAATTAATCATTTGAAGTTTGCTGATAGTCTTAGTCAAAGAATAATATTATAAAAGAAAACACGAATATCTATTTTGAATCTTGATGGTCTCATGCACTGCGGCCACCGCTAATGTCGAGCCCTGTTTATACATTTTGTATCATTACTCATTCCTGTGAGCAATTCAACACCATAAACTTTAGCATGAAATTCATTAGTTTCCAGAAATAGGCACCAGAACGCGAACACAGCATGCTTAAAAAGGAAGGAGAATTCCCAAAATTCCAATTTTAGTGAAGAAAATGTATAGTCTGTGTCTGGTATACTAATATGTAGCCTGTAATTCCCCTCAGCATTTTAAGCTTATTAACTCTTTGTATGCTCTGAGAATCAATTGGCACAGTAAACCTTATAGCAGGAAAGGGGTTAAAGTGTATCATGAATTATTTCTTAAAAGAGTCTGACAATCTATGTTTGCAGAGTAAAAACAGGATGAAAAACATCTTAGAATTGATTTTCTCTCTATTAAAACAGCAAAACAAAAATTATTGGTATGTTGCATGCTTCGGATCAGACTGTGGAAAACCGTATGGCAGATGGTTCGTTTACCCTGAAGGGCTGGACATGCGCGAAGGTTTCAATTTGGAGCGTCCGGAGATTAGGGAATATCGGAATACGGCACATTGGTAATCTTGGAGAACTAGATCTCAAGAAAGTTTTTTTTTTTCATTATTATTGATGTGGCATTTTTATTATACCAAACTGTTTACAAGAATCACCGTCTAAATAAATCGATTATAGTTTTCTTGTTCTTCTTTAAAAAAAAAATTAGATAATCTGGTTTCTACAGTTGTTGCTCTTGAAATCACGCAAATAAAAGAAACCTAGACTTGCATAGGCAAACATTTCATAAACGTTGTCTCTGCTGGTTAACAATGAGGAGGCAAAGGAGTACACTGTGTGAAGAAACACTTAAGATACGTTTTGCTTTATACGTGATCATCATGGCTTATGAAGTGAAAGTGTTATTAATGCTTATTTTTGAAAGCTGACGAAGTTTCCTTGCTACGTGACTTACAAACGTCATGATCTATACTTGTAATTAGGGTTACGAGCACTGCGGAAGAATACACAAACTACTTTTATACACGCTACACACACGTGACACAGTCCCCTGTACCCACACAATGCATATCAATAGAGAGGTGAACTGCCTCCCTGATATTGATAACAGCTATGTACATTTGGTTGTAGTTGGGCAGAAAGGAAAGTCAGCCTATACATCTTTTTTTTTTTCATGTCACCAATGAAACTATAAAAAAAAAAAAATAGTTGTGATCACCATTTGCAATCCAGACTCACATTTTGCATTCTCTCATTCAACGACCGCGACACCGAAACTTTAAAGATTCGTAACTTTTGAACGAATCGCAAGACTTTCCTGAAGCTTCGCTGATGCATTCTACTATTTTGATGTGGTGGCAATCCCTCAATCCAACTACAATATCTGACATGTCTGACTTCCATTGTCCTTTATACTATACACAACACATACGTAGAAACATAGCTTTTGATTTGGGCCATTATTACGCTGCTCTGAAGTCCCTGCAAATCAGGCGGGGGTATCCTGGATCACGCATAGCAGCAATATTTCACATGATATTTATGTACTTGGCTTTGATTTAAGGGAGGGAGGGAGGTAGGCAGAGTTTAAGCATAACTTGTTACGCCAAAACACTATGGCGCTTCCGCTTTTCTCAAGTGCTTCGACCTAGTTTCCTCCACTGACAGTGTTAAGAAGTGGGCCTCTCCCTCCTCAAGAGCCGCGGTCCAGAAAACCATGTCAGATGCACCCCATGGAGTGGGGCTGCCAATTCCTTACTGTTTTTTCTTTTTTTTTTTTCAGATCCAGCAAGAGCTTATTGATAAAAATGGAGGGTCGACGCTTCTAAAGAAATTCATGCCGTATTGTATCTTTGTTTTTGAATATTCTCTCCTTCTCACCCTATTTCAATTTTGTCTTGTTTGATTTGATTGCTGTTTTTCTTGCCGCTTTTCGGAATATTTGCTCTATTTACTAGTAAGTTACATCTTTCGAGTGTCTCTATTATATGGGTGAAGATAATCAAGCATGCATTCTATTTTGAGTTGTGTTAAACCTGTCTCGATTTTTTTTTCTTTTCGTAAACATAATATTTTCCTTATTCTTCTGTTCTTTCTAATTTCTCTACCTTAAGTGTCTGTGACCAACAAAGTCGTTCGCCGGTGTGACTTGAAATAGCAAAAATAGTGTCATTTTTTCTTTTCAACAGTAATCAATTTGCGTAATTACATCATAGAAATTTTGTATTGATAGAGAAAATGTAAAAACACAAGGAAGGCATAACAGACATCTCCTTCTTCTCCTCCTTCTTCTTAGTTTTCTTTCCCTATTCCTTATTCTTCTTCTTATTCTTCTTTTCCTCCCCTTGCTCCTTCCTTCCGTCCTTCCTTGGCCTTTTTTAAGCAGTAGGAACGGTTGATGTACAGGGAATAAGATGAAACCTGTTTATTGAAATGTAATGCTGTTTTTTCGGCATTTTTATGCACAACTATAAATCACGTTAGGTAATCAATGATACGCACTAGTAGGTGGTTTGAATTAATCACCTAAGGGAGTTCTGAAGGTGGGGAGTCGGTTGGTAGCAGCCTTCATTTTCTTGCCTCGCGGCGTGTCAGGCGATTTGCATAACGTCGGTATTACAGGGGATCTGTACCCTTGGCGTTGGTAATCGAACAGAATTATGGAAAGCCGAACGGAGTGAGCGATCGTGGATGGAATGCTAGACGCCACTCAGGAAATCAGGGTAAAGGAGGTCGAGCTAGGACAGTATAGGATAAGGAGGAGAAAAGTGGAGGACACTATTGCTAAGAGTTGTTGGTTGGTTGGTTGGTTGGTATCAGTTCCCATCAGAACAAAACAATCATGCATATTATACAACAATGCCGCATACTTAACACGTGTTGAATACGGCTGGAAAACCTGGAAAACTACATAGCTACTTTTCACACACACACTTAAAACAGCTACATTACTCCTATACAAGCAGGCCCAATTCTATATATTTCTTCTTGCTTTTCGGGGGGGGGGGGGTTGGGTAACCTGTCAAAATTTCATAATGTACATGTATGAAATCAAAAGTTGTGGCAAACTACGTAAGAAAACAACTGCTCTTCCTCATCTTCTGGGACCTTTAACCTTTAACCTTTGATTACTCACAAAAACAATTTGAAAACTATATCCTATCGTCTTCTCCATTTGATCTATATACATTTGTGACTCCCTATGAGAGCAGTTTGTTTTCTTTCGACGCGTTTTATAACGCTCTACAACCAGACTGTAAGTCGTTCGCTAACTGTCCTTTTTCCTTTCGAGATTTAATGTTGCCTAAATTTTGCGTAACTACGCTACAACCCTACGGGGAGCATCTTACGGACGGTTCCAGGGGTGGGTATATTCATTCTATTTTCATATCACTTAATTGCTTTCCTGTTATCGAGATTTGCGCTAGTGAGCTTGCCGCTCCCACTTCGCCGCACACCGTATACCCGACACCAAAACATGTTTTTCTGGGATGTTGGGCCTCAGAGATCAGACAAGCGGGTGGTGTCATCATGGAGGTAGTATGGTGCCACCAGGGGAAGGGGGGGGGGGATTGTGGACAGTTGTGAGATCTACCAGATCTGTGCATCACCCACCAGTTGGTTGCAAACATTTCCAGAAAGTCACATTTATATACAGTAGTTAATTTGTGTTGGTTTATTTCTACAGTGGACTCCCGTTATAACAAAGTCCTCGGGACCGGCAATTTTCTTTCGCTATATCGAAATTTCTTTATAACCGAATGAGTAAACAATAAAACTACATAGAGCTGACAATGTTGCGGCTCTAAATTTTACTTCGTTGTAACCAAAATTTCGTTATAACCGTGTTCGTTATAACGGGAGTGCACTGTACTATGGTTTTACACGGTGTATGCGAGATGAAAAAATATATATACATGAATAGAATACATGTTTATGAGTATTCTTTTCTTTTAGTGTTTATCATTCCTCTGCTTCTCTACCGTGTTTATTGCTGTCTGTATTTCACGGCAGAGACAAAATTTCACGTGCAAATTAATTTTCGTAACGCCTATGAAAGTTTGTAAATGATAGCAACAACAGTAATTTCGTATTGTTGACACTGATACAGAACATAAGTAACATGACAGCAGTGCAAGACTGAACGTTGTGGTATTTAACGTGTGAATGGCTATAAATGATACAATACAGTAACCACGCCTCGTCTTCTGGCTAACGCATGATTATGACATGAGTAATACTAATAACATAACAAAATCAGGACGTTTACCTAACATAAAAGAACAGCATGACATGATTAGAGAATAAACCGAAGGGTAAAAAGATGTGATTGATTAACATAAGAAATAAGAGTTCACCATTATATATATATATATATATATATATATATATATATATATATATATATATATATATATAGGAAACATGTCAACACACACACACATGCACAATCACACACACATTTATGTTCTTAACCTATAAAAAGCCTGATGGAGAAGATGCATTCAAAGCATATACACTGATTTCTTCTGTCATTTTGCCAACGGACTTTTTATCGATGTCCTACATCACTATCAGGTATAAGTAGCCCCAGCCTACTTCGGGACTATTATGATAGATAACTTTCAAATCGCAGGTGATAAAGGCATAAAGATACATATATAAAGACGTCCTGGTGATTACGTTGATGTCCAAAGAGCAGTGTTCCCACAGTGGCATCAGCAAGCCCTCAAGTCAGAGCTGAGACATCTCTGCTTTTCAGTCTGAGAAAATCTAAGTCTAAAGTCATTCGAAGATAATTAGAAGGACAATATTATTGTCCTTGGAGCAAAAACTATGCGCCAAAGAAACGGGAAAATCAAGTCAATTAGTATCAAAATAAAAAGTGTCACATCTTCTTTGAACTTTAAAAAAGATACTCGTTTTTGATGCAGCTTTGAGGATAATAAAGTGACATTTATGAGGATAACTTGATTGCATGAGCATACCCTTTGCTGCCGGCTCAAAGCGTCAAGATCGATATTTTCAATGTCGTTTTTGAGTCAGGGTATCATGTAACACGGCGCGCATTCATTCTCCTGGGAGGTATTTTCCTTTGATATCTGCCTCTTACCGACAATAGATACACCATGAAGAATATGGTCTTTCCTTCTTTTTATATAATAGCGTTGGCTTCACCTGAAAATGACGCGTCTTGACGAACAGGCAGATTTGCTTTGTTTTGTTTTTGTTTTTCTCTCCTTTTTGTGATCGAGATGACACGGTATATGACTTGAAAAAAAAATGAAGAATCACAAAACAATTCCCTTCGTATGAAAAAAGTACGGGCACAAGGAGCTTTGGTAGAACATTCTCAGAACATGCTGACAATTTAAAAAGATCGGCGTATACTCCGAGACATGTTACTTCATAACTACTGCATTCCCATCATTTCTACAATTTAAAAAAATCGGCGTATACTCTGAGACATGTTACTTCATGACCACTGTATTCCCATCATTTCTACAATCTATTTAAAAAGATCGGCGTATACTCCGAGACATGTTACTTCATAACTACTGCATTCCCATCATTTCTACATCATCTACATTGTGGTTAGTATTTCTCTTTTCGTCTGTGTTATATAGCCTGTGTTGATAATTGCGAATAGGAGGAGGACAATCATACGACTATTTTTGTTATTCTTCAATGTCTGATAATGCAAATATCAAGACATTCCTGGAAGACGTAGAGTGGTTGTCATTTGAGAATTCAGGGTGATGCTTATCTCCTTCTTTTTACATCAATTTTACATTTTTACATTCATATCACGAAATGTCAAGATGAAAATTCAAAAACGAAGGAAAGAGAAAATGGGAGAAAGAGGGAGAGATAGTGTCAAAAAGAGAAATAAAGAGAGGAGAGAGAGAGAGAGATAGAAGAGAAAGAGACAGACAGACAGACGGACGGACAGAGGAGACAGATATCAGCTTCGAGGCAGATTGTCAGTGGGGTGCTTTACAAAGTGAAATCACGCTGATATTCGGCGCTGTTTGATCTCGGTTTTCCCGCATGAAGTTGAAATAACAAGCATACAAACTGGAAGCAGTGGGCCCCCCTCTTTTCGTCAAACCTCACGGCCCCCGTCGATCGAGTTGTTCGAGTCAAACTCGCACACAAACAACTGAATAACATCCGACTCATCGTGGACAACCTGAGAGAGGATTCTCTCAAATATTTGACGATCGCTACCTCGATTAGCCATTGATTTCCTTCGAGTGCCTCTTTCTCATTGACGGGATTGTATAGACACTACATGACATTTTTATTTCTTTCTCTTCCATACCCATCACTTATTCGTTCTCCCCCCCCCACCTTTCTCTCCCCCCCCCCCTCTCTCTCTCTCCATCTCTGAAAATGAGAGTAGAGAAAAAAAACAGACTGTTGCAGCTGCTGCTTCATGTATGAAACAAACATTCCTTCCTTTATCTATTCATTTGTTTAATATCTTACTTCCTCATGGGCGCTTACTTCACGCACAGGCTGGCCTTCCACAAGTTTGTGCATCTTAGAAACAGTTTATTGCATTACTTCATACGCAAACATAATAGGAACATGTACAAAGAAGCCTTGAAATTCTGCTTGAATCGGAAGTGGAATACTACATAGACCTTAATGTCAGGACATTTATTGATGCTGGAAGTAATATATATCCTCACAAACGTCAAACGTATCGAAATCATATAGCATCTTCTGTTGCATTTGTGTAGATTTATTTGTCCACTGTATATAAATTTCGTTATCATTCAAACATTGTTACTGTTTATCAGCGGCATTTTTATCTCTACCATCATCGTCATTACCATCTGAGGACAATTATCATTATTTTCTTTATGGTCAGATCTGGAAGTTGTTCTATATCTACTGTAGATGCTGCTACTACTTGACTACGACTATGACCACCACTACTACTACTGACGTTTCTGCTGTACCTCTACTTCTACTAATAGTATACTTCTAGTACTATTACTACTACCACTACTACCACCACCACCACTACTACTTCCACTTCTACTACTACTACTACTACTACTACTACTACTACTACTACTACTACTACCACTATCACTGCCACTACTACCACCACCACTACTACTACTGCTACTCCCACCACGTCCACTATTTCTACTACTACTACTACTACTACTACTACTACTACTACTACTACTACTACTACTACTACTACTACTTGATACTACTACAACTACTACTATTTCTACAATGTACTACTACTACGATTACTACTACTACTACAACTACTACTTCTACTACTACTACCAAACTACTACCAAACTACTGCCAATCTACTACCAATCTACTACCAAACTACTACCAAACTACTACCAAACTACTACTACCAAACTACTACCAAACTAACAAACTACTACCAAACTACTACCAAACTACTACCAAACTACTATCAAACTACTACTACCGAACTACTACTACTACTACTACTACTACTACTACTACTACTACTACCACTTCTTCTTCTCCTCCTCCTACTACTACCGCTACGTTTATTGTCGAGATAATTACTATTGTGAGATTACAACCGTGATATGTATCAGACTTTCCTTTTTGCTCTCCATTAACCCCCTAACTACCATATTCTTAAAGTTACCAAAACATTCAGACTGGTCCTAGCACCTTTCCATGGCCAGTGAGTTGAATGGGATATCCATCACCCGGGGAATAAGTTGATTTGAATAGAGCAAAAAGACAAGAAAAAATTGATAATGAGAGGAGCAGAATGTAAGAAAAATACAGTAAAAAAGAAATTCATGAAATTTAAGAGCAATGAATTATTTTCCATTTTTCATGCGCATGAAATTCCTTAAAATGTTTCTTTTCTTAGTAATGACAGAAGATAATTTATATTTTACAATGCAGGGGTAGTGTAGAAAAACAAAAACAAAAATATTATTTACAAGCATTGTTTTAACAATGCCCGTACGTTTAGAAAGTTACTTGATGGGAAAATGCAACATTATTTTCATGAAAAGTGTATATCATATCAACTCTTGCTGGAATGACAATCGTCATGGTAACCACAAGAATCTATCTTTCTGATTGACTGTTGCTATGGGACGTTGCCATTCTAAGCAAGAGTAAGAGTTGCAATCCTAACATATTTTTTTTATGAAATGGGGCTCTGATTTGTAGGCCCTATAGTACAGAGCAAGTATATCTGAGACTCGATGTCAAAATGGCCATGCCGCTATTCTATGACAAATAATGTGTGGGACTGATGTGATTTCGAAAAGAAATTGTCAACATCGTATGTATTACATTATGCTTGTTCACTTTTATTGAATGCTTGACTTTCAGACATTTCTTGTTTTCAACCAAAAAGATACATATCAATCATGTGTCAATTGCAAATCTGAGCTATAATTGCACGGTGGGTTTCAATAGGTCGGATTCATCTACGTCTTCGCTCTACTCTCTCTCTCTCTCTCTCTCTCTCTCTCTCTCTCTCACTCTCTATTTCTCTTCCTCTTTCTCTTTCTCCTTCTTTCAAGATCCAACCATTTTAGAAAGAAATATCATACTGTGATTGAGCGCATGGATGACGTACGGGAGTCAGTTGTGGCGGGAATGGCTGGCGTATTCCCCCGGGGCATGCTCGAGTCTCCAGAGCTCGGGCCTCCTTGAAACTTGTTAAACGTCTCTCCCTGTCGCTCGCAATTTTCAAAACAAGCCTCGAAGCATGCCAATTACACTTCCCACATGCTTGTTTACGAACTCCTTTTGGCAATCATATTCTTTCTTTCTTTTTTTCTTGCCGCAGTTCCCTTTATGTCCTCCCCCCTTCCCCAACACACATACACACGCACACACTGTCAAGTTTCTTCTAGACCGCAATTTCAACTCTCGGTTCACTATTCAGCACCATTGTCGATTATGACGTATTCCCTCAAGTGCCAGCATGTGGATATAATATTCATCTCAAATAGCGATGAATAGAGTTCCTGATATCACTGCCCCCCCCCCCACACACTTTCTACTCCCCTCCCCCTTCCCAAATTGGCCGAACCCGTCTGCCTCGCGGCGCCACCCGCTCCATCATTTCGCAGAGGTGATTACGTATAGAATGCTTCTTTCGTCCGTGAAAACTTGACCAATATCTGTTGTAACAATGATACAAAAGAAGTGGTTGATAGATGACCACTTAAAGTGACGGAAACGCATAGACACACATATATATACGTGGACACACACACACACACACACACACACAATACGCATGTAATATACTTTTTATTGTTTGGTGGAAATAAAAATGTCATTGAACTGAAATGAACTAAACTGAACTATAGTCATCAAGAGAGAGGAAAAATGTAGAGAGAAATGTAGTGTGTGTCTGCGTGTCTGCTTGTCTCTGTGTGTGTGATTGTTTTTTGGGTACATTTAGGAAAAAAGTACACTTGAAAGCAATATTCGTGTTTTGCTAATTGTATAAAGAGAATATTCAAATTCATGGAATTCTTCCGTCGAGATGTTTCCATTGCAACTGATTGACATTTACGTCGACGTAGAGCAATTTGTCAGTCCGTTGCAATGTAAGAGACTATATTGTTATTTGTTTAGAAATATCATGGTGCTTTAGTTTATTTTCCTTATATTATTTGAATAGAAATGAATGAATATCATTAAAAAGATTCAAAATACAAATTTCGATGTGCTCTTGGGAAGACTGAAATTAAGAACCAGAGATAATGAAATCTCAGTTTTTCTATTTGCATGTGGTGGTGCATACGTTATCTGCAAATATTTATTTTGTTTCTTTAAGTGAGATAGATATACGTGTATTGAGAATTCCTGCATGATATCTAATGTAGTGTGTGATGTGCGCGTATATAATGTATGTATACAAAAGAGAATTCATATGAGGACAAGATTTTGATGTAAATTTGAGTCAGACACTTGTTTTGTTTTATGATATTCTTTATTCAAATTTCGCTTGATATCAGCATCATATTCGCATTGAAACGAATAGGACAAAATTAGGAATATAACATATTCTTTTCAATCTGTTGTGCTACTAAATCACATGTCTTTTTGCAAATATATACAAAGAGGTATCTTATGAAAATTCATGCTGGGTATTCAAAAGTGATACACAATTCTAAATAAGTCTTACAATACACAAATCCATCTTGCTCCTAACTTGATCAAACTCATCAATATTTGCTTAGTTGCACAAAACACACACATTGATAAACAGGACTAAAAAAAAAAAAAGCCTGCAATATGAAAACTAAAATCTCCTAAAGCACGAATACATATAAGAATATATATATATATATATATATATATATATATATATATATATATATATATGAATATATACATATATATATATATACGCATGCATGCACACACACACATACACACACAGACACACACTCACACACACACTCAAATTCATTATTCAAGCCACATACCAAAATTATTAAAGATCTCGTGTTAGAAAATACCGCAGTCTGTGGAACGAGGCGTAAAGTTTAATAAATCAAACAATTTTACCCTTGGCTGACTGTGTGACAGATTGCTAGTTTGATTACACGATTGTTGTCATGATTGATAGTTGCCGTGTTGACTCGCATGGATACATTTTATGTTTTTGCTCGCGCCAGTTCTCACCATTGTGTAAGATTAGTGCTTGATGAATGGCCGGATATCCTTCCTATAGTCATAGTTATTTGCATTGATTTGTTATTTCTTATTCTTGGTGTTATATGGTTTATTCTACCGGGTTGAAAACGACTAACTTAGACAACACAAACAAACAAACACAAAAAAAAACTTGTTTTTCATTTCATTTAATTGTATTTGTTGTTGGTGGGTTTTTTTTTTCATTTTAAACAAAGAATATAAGTTTGTATAAATCATGCTAAAGAAGGTGAGGAAGCAAAAAAGCAGGGCTTGTAATACTCATTTTTTTTTTCAAAGCCATTATCAAGATATAAACTATATTAGATTTTGCTAAAGACATTATACCTAGTACAAAGCGCAAATCAGCAGGGAAAATTATTAGCACTGGGCGATGTCAGATTTTTCAAATTCAGACAAAGAAAAAGTAGAAGTGATTGACAATTGTTCAGCATTAACAACCATAGTTATGTATCTATTATTTGGGAATGTTTGTATCGTTGTTGGTGTTGTTGTTGTTGTGTTGTTGTTATTTTGGGGGTTTGGGGTTTTTGTTTGTTTGTTTGTTGTTTGTTGTTTGTTGTTTGTTGTTGTTGTTGTTTTTGTTTGTTGTTGTTGTTGTTTTTTTTTTTGTTTTTTTTTGGGGGGAGGGGGGGTCTTTCTTATCGTCCCGTCAAGCCCGAGAAACCGCATTCACTGTAATCACTTTATCATTTATAATGTTACTATTTAGTGTTTTTGTTACGAACGCTACAATAAAAGATTGTTTTTCAGAGCCTATCTTAGTCACATACAAGTGTTTATTTCGATTTTAAAACTATGAAAATCCCATGAATCTCTAAATTAGAACAAATACGTATACAATGTATTAGCAATTTAGTTGAGAAGATTAAGGTTGATATCTCTCAAAACAACTTTTGAAAATTTCATCTCTCCTTTTCTTCTGATTTTGTGTAAATTTAAAGCTTTCAAAAAAGCAATATGTTTAGCTTTTTTCTTATTAAGGATAATCAATACATTTCTGCAAAAAAATACACCAGGATTATCTATGGCTGATTATGTGCATGATATGGCTCAGGAACACAAGGAACAAGTTCAGATCAAGGGAGTATAATTCTTTCAATACCGTGCCGCCGAGTGTCCTGAGTACTTTTTCGTTGCGCTATTCAGAAATAGATTCCAGCGGTACTAAGATAGCCATGGGCAAATGAATCAGATGAAACCTCATTAACTGCGTTTTGGTTTCCACTTAAACACTAACCAGCAAATAAACTCACTTACAAAAGTCAATGTCTCTAATTGTATTCTAGCTTTGCATTGTATATGGGAACTAAGTTGATTTGATTTAGAACTATTATGATTGAATTCCATAGCTTTGTATTGTCTATGGGAACTCAATTCATTTGGTTTAGAACTAAATCTGAAAGGAATTATGCATTCCAGTTTCAAACTAAATTTCGGCTCTATCGGCATGGACGAAAAGATGGGGTGGAGGGGGTGGGGAGGATTCGATGATCGATATTCATAGTTAAAACGGAAAGAGGCAAAGCAGTCATTGGTGTTTCGCAATTTACTTGTTGTAATTGCTTTCATTAGCATGTTGTATTAAATATCAATATTATTTTTGTTTGGGGTACATTTGCCAGCAGTCCATCTTGGGTCCTAATAAACAAAATGAAATAAATGAAATAAAGAAATGTGGCCAAAGCACTGTGGTATTTCGTCTACTATGTAAAATTAGTCCAAGAGACTATGTGTCGTTATCTGCTGGAGATATATATATATATATATATATATATAAATATATATATATATATATATATATATACATATATATATATATATATATATATATATATATATATATATATATATATATATCTTTATATATATATAATTCTGATTTTGTTTTTATTTGCGATCCAGACATAAGGATATCGTTATATTATCTTTTTTTTTTTTTGGTTTTTATTACAAAGTATTAATATGGTCGGTCTGGTAATGTTTGGATAACCCTCTGTGTTCAACGTTAATTACTTCGTACGTGAAATGTGTGCACATTTGACTCGTTGGCACAGGAAGACTCAAAGACAGAGAGGAGAAAAAACATGGAATGTCCACTGTAACCATGGAAATGCAATGAAGACAGCTTGTTCTTGTTGTTGTTATGGAATGGTCATGATTAAATCATACCATGCATGAAACCCAAGTTGTGTGCCGAGTGGGTTTGACGATGATTGATATTAAAATGCAACATGAATACCATCTGTTTGTTGCTTCTTCTTTTTTTTTCTTTTTTTTTTTTGCGGTGGGGGACAACATTATGTTGGAGATGTCTGGCGGCATTTTTCTTTAATATAATATTGGTAAAATGATTAACTGCTGTATACAATATTATTTTCATCTTATTGATGTACATAAATCAAGCCATGTAAGTTTAAAATGGTAATATGGAGGCCTCAATGAGAGCAAAAAATAAATAAATAAATAAATAAAAAATCTAAATGCTAAAGGTGCTAACAATACTGCGCAACCATGTTGGCGCATCGGCATTATAATACCCTAAAACGTGATCTATCAAACCTACATTATGGCGGAAAGGCCGATATCTGAAGTTGCTTGTTCATTTATCTCATATCCGACAGAATTGTATCATAAACTGACGATGACAAATGATTGAAAAGATAATCTTACGGATGAAATAAAACGTTCATTTTGGATGGTGCGTTTTCCATCAATCATCAGTTTATAGAGAGAACCACGTCAACTGTGACAAGATAATAGGAGTCAATTCCAATGTTAAGGCGTAGTAATTGATTAGAGATTCAATTCGAGATTCATCGATTAAGTGACATAATCTATAGCCGCATTGTATTTTGAGATCGGGTAATTTGAGGAAGAGTTGATATGCGGATGTCCACGTCAGATTAAGACAGGACACGCCACAGAGTTGAGTGTATTAATCACTGCTCCCCTAAACCCTTGCCGTGCAAAGGGACTTTGGACAATGTATAACTCTATGGGACTTTCTGTGCCGATCCGCACTCAAAACACAGAAAGGGTTAAACTGTGTTCAGTTCCTTGTTTCTTCTCCCTATACTGCGTTGCAGACGAGATTGATTACAGTGTTCCCGCGCGTACGCCGAGTGGATTTGATGCAGCATTGTTCTGAAATTTGTTTTTTTTGACAGTGCTACGTTTTACTTTCCGCGTGGGACTGTAAAAGGATATGTAGGTATATTTTTTTACATTCAAAATGGTGAATTTGTTCAGTCTCCTGAGATGAGCACATGCATGGGAATTATTGAATGTATTATGTATTTTGTATTTTGCATAGTATTGTGTTTTTGTTGTTGCTGCTGTTTGTATAATTTATGTCTATGTATGTTCCTGCGTGTCAGGGCATCCGTGTCTAAAATTGCAAACTTTATTAGAATTTTTTTTTTCATAATTGATCGGAAAGTTGCAGTGTGTACCTCTGAACTCTTGCAAGAAGTATTTGTTAATGCTAAAGACAGGATTCTTTTTTGTGCACCATACCAAGAAATACACAAGGTGTCATCACTTTGGGACCCCACGGTTTTTTTAACCCGGAAGTACGTAAGCGGCACTCTAGAAATAGGCCTAGATAGAGATCTTGAAGTGTGAGCGCGGTAAGGTTATGTTTTTCCACTGGAAACCTTTTTGTGTTTGTTGTTGTTGTTGTTGTTGTTGTTGTTGTTGTTGTTGTTGTTGTTGTTGTTGTTGTTGTTGTTGTTGTTGTTGTTTTGCTTGTCAACTGAAAAAAAACCGGAAATGGAGGAGGGAGATCCGAGCTGACGACCTTTTTTTTTTTTTTCTGCTTGTTAGCTCATGAAACCCGGAAGGCCCCCACGCTTTTAAAAACGCTCCGCCGGCCCTGTTCAGTTACAGCTCGGTTTTTCATACAGATGTTTAACTACTTGCGCATCAATATCTTTTTCATTTGCTACATCAATGTATTCGTGAGATAACTCCTGGTGTTTCAGCTGTTCTTGGAATTTTGTGATAATACTTTTTTTTTTTTGCCATAAACAATCACATTCTTGTACATTTAATCATATTCCAAGACAGTATTCATTTATGGTTACAGTTCACTATTCTGAAGGTCCGTTATTTAAATGCGAGAATGAATTGATGTTCGTAATTCCAAATGTTCATTGATACGCACCGTCTGTTTGTTTTTGGATTAACGAACTTCGTTTCGTTTTCGGATAAACGCACCTTCAGAATAACGAATCTTCGGAATAAGGAACCCCATTTCAATTTTGGATTATCGAACCCTCGAAACAACGATTTTTTTTTTTTTTTTTTCATTTGGGATTATCGAATCCTCGAAATAACGAACTTTCTGAATGACGCAACAAATTCAATGTTAAGATGAACGAACCTTTTTTTTTTTTTCATTTTCGGATTGACGCACCTATGTGTAGGTATAGGAAACTTAGGTGTTTCGGAATAGCGAACCTTATTTCATATTCAGATTTACGAACCTTTGGAATTACGAACACCACTGACCCTCCATTTATATACCTGATCAATTCTATGTGAATTACATTCGTTTTTAAATACGTATCAATCGAACCCTTTACAGATTTATTGATAAAGAATTTAATGTTTAACTTTTGCCATTTATGCAGGATATCCCAATCACAGAACATGAACATGCATAGTCTTCCGTTTTAGGCCGATTACGCATGATTGTATATTCAAAAGCATGCTTTGATGAGGGATTCGATTTACAAGAAGCATTTCCAAGAGCAGGAGCAAAGGTTCCCATCATTTTTTTTTCCTCTTGTTGTTGTTGTTGTTGTTGTTGTTGTTGTTGTTGTTGTTGTTGTTGTTGTTGTTGTTGTTGTTGTTGTTGAGATGTCCAGGATATCATAAGTATATCCATGCGGGGGCGCACCGGGCGCGCGCCCCTCTATATTTTTTGTTAAAACAAAAGAAATGAAAAGAAAAAAAATGGGGGATGCGTGCGTCCCCCCCCCTTTAATTTTGCAAGGCGCCTCCCCTTCACGAAATTGACTATACACAGATTTTCTGATACCAGCTGATTTAAAAGAGCAGCTGCAAAGACGGTACTAATTGTTCATAGATGATCAAGATATAATTTATAAGAATACATGCAGATCTCTTGATAAAAATGTACTTATTCGCACTACTAAAAATATGAAGAGTTAAGAAGCCATTGAGCAGAATGTAATAATGACGTAACTTTTTACGTAAATGCGGTGACGCCGATAAGATGCACCTGTAGCATTGATAATAATATAAATTTCAAAAAAAAAACAAAAAAAAAAAACAAAAAAAAAACACTTTATCCCCATCAAGCCAAACCGTCAAAATGACTTTTGATTTCAAAATATAAAATATGGTGGAATAAATAAAGTCATATTAAGGAGCTGGTAAGAATGATTTCAGAGGATACTGTTAGTGGCGATATGACAGAGACTACAAAGTGGAGAATCAATCTTAATGACAGATAGAAAAGTAGAGAAACAGAGAACAAAAATGATATATATGCCTCAAGAAGGGGTGATACTGGAAACTCCCTGCGGTACATAAGTGTGATTACTTCGTCTTTTGGGGGCATACTCTGTATAGCAGAGATCTTTACCAAATGAAAAACAGACGAGAGGAACACAACCAAGCCGGAACAAACAAAGCAGACGAGTTGCTACTTTGTCTAAGTGGTGTTAAGAAGAGGCACCTAAACATCTACTCTCAAGAGTGAGAAATAAAAAGGTTGTTTTCTGCTCAGTTCTTCTTCATCTTCGAAAGATACGTCTCACGGGGCTAACACAAGGGGCGGCTGTGACGCAGGGTATATGTGGCCCTTTCTTGGTTCCTTCTCCCCCCCCCCCCCTCCCCACCCCATTGCTCCATTTCTATCTTTGTTTCCTCACTCCTGTTTTGATTCTGTTTGTCGTTCATCATCATTTCTGCCTTTATTTTCTTTTCGTGGAAACCAAATAGAGTGGATATCAAAGAGGCAGTCACTTTGCACGTTCTGGTTGCGATTCCAATACTACACATCTACCCGGTTCTCATGTAACTGCAGCAACAATTGAAGAAAAAAAGAATAGATAGAGAAAGAAAGACAGACAGACAGACGGACAGACAGACAAAGAGTATACGGGAGAGAGAGAGAGAGAGAGAGGGAACAAAGAGATAGTGCCATGATATGCTACGCAGTTTTTCAATTTTGACAATTGATATATTGGCTTTTTGCAATATCAAACAGATCTTCCCTCAAATGGCAATTTTAAGATGCTGAACCGATCCGAATTTATCAAGAGGGAAGTGCCAGAGTTGAATGCCTCGTCTCTGAACGCAATTTGTCATCCAGTCTCTATAGGGTCTGCTACCTGGTTTTCCACACTTCAGTACAGTTTACGAAGTTCATTCACCAAACGGTATAAGCGTGAAGTGCCCACTAGAAGAAATTAGTATTAAAAAAAGAAGAAGCTTTGCGATAGTTTTATACAGGCGTTTTGGGTCACGTCTCGAACACAGAACATTGAAAACGCCGAGATTTCATGTCTGAAGATTATACAGGGGATAGTATTTGGGGTTATTAGCATACTTTCAGTTATCATTGACCTTACAGATTTTAGTCCACTGTCCCTTATGGGGTAAGTTTATAAACAGATAAATTCCGAATGATGGAGGTCCAGCATACTATTTTCATTTCTAGAGTAGCATCATGACTCACGATGCTTATAATTACGTGATGATCATGAGTTGGGTAATACTTTACTACAGCGCCAAACCATTGACTCTAAAGCGATAACATGCGCGGTTCCGTTAGATGTATTAAAATGGAAATTACGCGAGTACAATTACCAGTCACTGTGTGCCTCATACAAAATGTAGCGAATCGTTTTTTAACATTGTGACTGTACAGCTTAATGGTAAATTTTCTCGCAGCTGTTGGCGTTTGACTTTTTTTTCTGTCGTTTCATTTCATTCATATTACTTTCACAAACATAAATACTTTTTGCATGACATCAAAGATGGATATTAACGCTGGCCGAAATCACACTTCAAAGCGTTTTCGGATATTAAAATGAGCAATAACGGAACAATTCATTTCATCTTATCAGACGCGCGCGCGCACACACACACTCACACACACACATACAATCGAACGGTTTACAGTAGGCTTACACCACAATCAGAGGAAGACATAAAATGTATTTACGATGGAGTTATATGATCGAAGAAAAATAAAGAATTGTCTCTGAAACCAGAATAAAAATTTAATTCGAGCATGAAAAAAAGGACAAGCTTTAGTTTCCTTGCCAGTTCAGGATGTATATGTCTGCTGAATGTGTATATTTTTATCCCGGCAGTAGTCCGCTGCTGATAATAATAGCAATGACAATGACAATGGTGAGATGTAAGGTGTTGTACCACTGTTGTCGTGGTAGGATAGCTGTGATGATATTCCAATTCATGGCAACAATGGTAAACCTGATAACAATGATAATGATTTGAAGGATGACGTGTTTGTTTGTTTGTTTGTTTGTTTGTTTGTTTTTTCTCTCAGAATCGTCCGCCAAAGGCATCACCCTGATATAAACGCGTATCCACCTAGACACTGGCGTGACGAGTAAAATTACGTAAATTGTAAAAGGAGTTTGCACCAAGCAAGATTCGAACTCGGGAGCCATTGTCCAGAGGCTCGAACACTTATACCACAGTGCCCCGAGAGTGAGATCAATGGTATGGAATACCTTACACGCAGAACACCTTGCATTTCTTGAAAACATTGATGACGTGGAGACAAAAAAGAGCAAAAACAGAAAACCCAAAGATAACTGGTCATAGTCTTATAACAACCATAAGTAGACAAATGGATTTTGGTTAGCTGATGTAAGCATGGCTAGTGGCAGTCGTTAAAAGACGTTTCTGTTAGGTTGTTTTGTTCTGTCTTTTCTTAAGATGGTCAACCTGCATGACGTAGATGCTTGTGGTTGGATATTGGAGAGGACTGTCCAAGGTGAGGGGGAATTAAAACATCTCGGATAATCTAGTCACGTACCTGTGGTGGACGTGTGTTTCCGCCTAACCCTTTTCTTTCTTTTTTTTCCCATGTGTTTCCCCCTTTGTGCATGTTCAATGGAATCGATGATCGCGGTTTCGTCTTTTATAGCTCGGCGTTTCTTACCACGGATGTCGGTATACCATAGGGGCACAGGTCCCGGGGAAAGACGTCTAATCCAAGTTCTTGACTTTTAGCTACTGTGGGCAGGGATAGAGACCTTCTGGGAGGTATAGAACATATCTTTGAATGGCAGAAACAGTATATTCCAGATAGATAGATAGATAGATAGATAGATAGATAGATAGATAGATAGATAGATAGACAGGTAGGTACGTAGAGATAACATTGACAGTTACGTTATAAACAAAGATCTTATATCAGATACAGATAAGATATAGATATGGATATAGATACAATTGTATAGATATAGATGTAGATATAGATAACATACATCCCCCCAAAAGAATGAATAAATAGATAAATAAATAAATAAACAAATAAATAAATAAATAAATAAATAAATAAATAAATAAAAGTATTACTGCACTATGTATGGTCTGATGTACAGAGGGCCTGAACTTAGAGAGAATGAAATTCAGAGAACCAGCGGTCAAAGCAAAGAAGAAACCATTCATTCATTCATTCATTCATTCATTCATTCATTCATTCATTCATTCATTCATTCATTCATTTCGTTTCATTCATTTCATTCTCATTGTTTTCTATCGATAAAACATAACACAAAGTAAATCAAAAATTCAATCATAAGCATATACATTACAAACTATGACAATTAATGGTAACCAACAAAGTAATAAAGATATGCACACATAGGCCTACTGGAATTATAAAGTTATGATTAAAGGGTAAAAATGAGAACTGAGAGGTCCACTAAGAAGCATTGCTTGTAGATTGTGGATCATTCTAAAATATCTTCAAAAATACTTATTATAATTACAAGTACCATGTGTCCACAACACGCACTGACTCCTCCACAAAGCAGGTGGTCGACTATACTGCTTATGACAACTCGATACGTTCTGGGCCAGCATTGCGCATGACTTATACAGTATGTCCCCAAAAAAATTACAACGCGGCCTTCCGCTTTAAGCTTTAGCTCTATTTTGCAGAAAATCCCACAAATTGAATGGGGTTTTCTGCAAAACAGAGCTAAAGATGTTATACCTTAAGACTCTCAACTAGCACGTACACAGGTTGATCATAATAGGTGTAATCAATTCGAAAATCTGATTGTAATTTTTGGGGCGACTTACTGCAGTATGTCCCCCAAAAAATTACAATAAGATTTTCGCATTGATAATACCCAATATGATTAAATTTTTCAAATGCTACTTCAGGGTCTTGAAATATAACATTTTAGTTCTATTTTGCAGAAATCCCCGTTCGATTTGGTTAAGCGGTCACAGAGAAATGTGGATTGTTGTAAAGCATGTCATGAATTGGATTCTTCCGAGTTTAGCATTTCGATGATCTTGTGTGTGAACAATAGACAGAACTTGGACAGAAGAGATTCCCGACATCCTCTACAAAATTCCGTATTTCTCTTTGACCACTGAAGCAAATCGAATGGGGTTTTCTGTAAGATGCGGGCAATGAGTTATAGTTTCATACCCTGAATTTGTATTTAGATTGATTCACTATTTTTAAAGATATCATTGCGGAAGGCCCCGTTGTAATTTCTTTTTTTGGGACATACTGTATACAATCAAACTAGATATCGAACACGTCAATCTCGTGGCTACAGCTCGCCCCACAAATTAGCTTCATGCGAGACCATACCGATTACTTTGTGGCCATATCTTGACCGGTGTGTCCACGGCAGAGAAAACAGAAGAGAGAGAGAAAAAAAGATAGGGTTTATTTGTCAAGCTTCCGGTATCCCTTACCTCCGTGTCAGGTATCGGAACTAATTTGATTCTTCAAAATCTAGAGCTGCCCGGAAGAGGATATTGAAACCGAAGCCGTCTTCGCGAGTTTTAGTTTTACTAACAGACGACAGATCAGGTCCTTGTAAAGTTAAAGCTTTCGCTAAAGTTCAGATAGCGAGAGAAGCGGTGTGCATTTCTGCCATCGAGACGAAAACCAACAACGACTTCTTTTTTTTTTTTTTCAAAATACACTGTATAGTTCTGGGATATTCTATAGGGACTACCGTTTTATTAGGTGTTTCGTTTTTATGTCGGTTTTTTTTCTTCATCTTCCTGAAGAGTTGTTCTAAACACAGTGTATGAAGAAAGGTTCAACTCTGATTCCAAACTTTATTTCAAACATCCCCCCTTATTTTCAAAATGTAGTTCTGTGATATTCTTGGTCCCTATTGTTTAATTGGGTGTTTCCTTTGTATTTTTCACTTCCTCAAGGGCAATTCTAAAAACTGTGTTGAAGAAAGGTTGAACTTTGATTCCAATCCCTCCTAGTCCTCTCTCCCTCTCGCTCCTTCTTTCTCTCACTCATTCTGTCTCTTTCTCTCTTTTCCTTAACATTGTTTACAGATTACACGTACTGTACTTTCAATGTGGCATCAATTCATTATCAAAATCCCATTAATCTCCTTTTCCAATAATTGGTTTGTGTGTTGTTGCTATCGTTTTGAGGGGGAAAAGTCATATTCTTTCGTGATTAGATATTTTAAAAAAAAAAGGTTGGGGAATTAGCAAATTTCTGGCATCTCGCCCACGGTTAAGCTGAATTTATTTCATGTCAAGAAGAGTAGGCGTAATTGATAACATTCAGCCGTCGAAGAGACTGCCAAGAAGGATTTGGCACTAAAGCCGGTGTATTAAATGCAGGCGCCGTTATCATCCACATGAAGCAAAGTCATGAGGCAGTAGTAAGAGAAAGAGGCAAAGAATGAGAAAGATGCTGTATTTTGAAAGAGAGGGGGGGGGGGGGGAGAAGAGATAGTCATTTATAGGAAAAGACCAACAGTGATGAAAGAGCTGAGCAGCGAATGTAGCATCGTGGACGGATCACCAGTAGTGGAACCTCAGAGCAAAAAGCGCACTTACCACATGGCCTTCGGGTGATTGTTTAGATCCGATTTCTTCAGAGAGGGATGGGGGGGGGGGGGAAATGGAGAAAGAGGGAGAGAAATGGACAGACAGACAGACAGACATACAGAAAAGAGGCACATAGAGGGAGAGAGGGGGAGGGAAGGAAAATTACAATTTGCTCACTCTTCTTTAAGAAATCATATTTCCTGTTGAATAGCGAAAAAGAACAGAATCTCGAAACGAGGACACAGAACAGATATCTACACGCTTTGTATTACGTTCCACCAGAGTTGACCTACATTCTGTAATTATTTCTTGAACAGTTAAATAAATGCCACCAAGGAGCGCATTCTGTGAACAACGTGAGGTGAATAACAGCTTGTGGTGGCGTTGCAGTGATGTATTCTTCTTCTTAGAGGGATGGTATAGTGTTGAAGTGAGGATTCAGCTTTTAACTTTTTGCAAGATACAAATTAGAAACCACTTTATGAAATGTTAATAAGAACATACAATTCTTAGAGGAATTCAAAATCCATTTTGAAATGGCTGATACATCCAAAAACAAAGTAAAAAAAAAAACCCACACGATCTTAATTAAAGGTGGGTCTCGCCTTTATTACGATCGCATTGTTTGGGACGTCTCAGCCATTTCAAAACCAATGTTCATCAAATAAACTCTGAATTCCTTTTAGAATTATAATGCTCTTTCATAATCATAACAGGTTTCTCGATATCTCAACAAAAAAGAAAAATCATCAAAAATGTTCGAAACCCGAAGCCCCATCTCAATCATTTGCGTGCTTGGTAGAGTGGCAATTGGTACAGAAACACCAAAGCATTGTACACATTGTCCAAATCTGATGGTACAGAAAAGGGGGAATATCATTCAGATTACATGTATTAACCTTGTCATTCTCCTCCTTAATCGTCATCATCATCATCTCCTTCTTCTTCTTCTTCTTCTTCTTCCTCCTCCTCCTCCTCCTCCTCTTCTTCTTCTTCTTCTGTTTCACTATTATCTTCATCTTCTTTGATTGATTGTTTGTCTGTTTGCTTGCTTGTTTCTTTCTTTTGATTGCCGCTGCAGCGGAAGAAAATCGAAATGCTCACAAAATTTCTTTAGTGCACGAAGATTCGATCGGTAAGACTGTCATTTTCTCTCACATGGCTGTTGTTGTTGTTGTTTTTTTTTTTACGAGATACACACACAAAGAGACACCCACACGCAAAGTACACACACACTCACACGTCAAACTTTCATAGCTTATAAACTTTAAGAATAAAGGAATCATGGCTCACTTTCCATGAAAAGGAATTTCCTCAAGTAGTGCAAGATTAGTCCTTGCGAATTTTGGAAGATACAATTTGCAGTTAGCCCCTAATTCATTGCAGCTACACGTAGTTACATCCTCCACCATCTATTTGCCTTTAATTGTCACGACTGAAACAAATGAAATAAACAAAAAAAAATCATTTTCTCTCAATTCTATGTCACATTTTATTCTTTTCTTCCCTGTTGTAAAACAGGCTTAAGTCACAGACATGGTAATAATGTAGCACAACAAAAAGTACATTATTATGACTCAACATGAAGTAGGCCTACACAGGCCAAACACATTACATGACAAATACAATTATGTACAATTTATTGAATGTACTTGAAATGTAGGTTCCTTAATTTCGTGCTCAATTTACAGTCTGTTTTTTCTGAATCTAGACCTCAATTTCACGAAGCTCATCATAGGCTTCCATTAATCAAATTAATGCTCTCTTTTGGGCACACAGTTTGTTTTGGTTTTTCCATTCAAGTGTCGGAAAAAGAAGGGTAGGTGGTGTCGACTAAAAAAAAAAAAAAAAAGTGAAAGATACCTCTTTGACCTAGGTTCAAAAGTCATTCAATGAAAGTACAAAGTCGTAAGACGTAAAAACAAGAATCACGTAAAACCCATGATTTTTAGTAACCTGTGCGTCGACAATAACGTTCACAATAGACTGCATCACATATCCATCTCTCTGTAATTAGTTCGAAGAGTCATTAGGCAAGTTGCATGAAAAAATGAAGACGTAGTATAGGTTATTACAACTAACATAAATCCTCAAGGGTCGATGGTTATTGCCCTGGGCTCTTTCGCTTATCATTAGTTCTCTCTCCAGCCATCCGTACAGTGGACTCCCGTTATAACGAAGTCATCGGGACCACCAGTTTCCTTTCGTTATATCGAGATTTCTTTATAACCGAACAAATAAACAATAAGAATACATAGAGTGGATATTTTTTTTTTCCGTTGTAACCGGAATTTTGTCATAACCGTGTTCACTGTAACGGGAGTGCACTGTATGTGTTGTTTCTCTTTGATACTAGAAGTCAATTTGACTGGGAAATCCCCTCATAGCACAGTCTATTTGGCCATTGTTCACAATTGCAACACATACAACTGTAAAAGACAACAACAAACAAATAAACAAATAAACAAACAAAGAAACAAAGAGATAAAAATTTGTGCACGAGGGTCCTACTCTGTAGCAAGCCATTGGTAGTGTTCTATCTGCAACGCCTGTCACATCAATCACAACATCGGCATGTCTTTGCACAAAGTATACGTACATTATCATAAATACTGTCTGGGCTTTCACATGCACGTGTGTTGATCACTTCTTTGATGGAGCAGTGACCTTTACAAAGCGTAAACTCTGCCCGATGCACACAATAAATAGGTAGGTATCAAAACTTTCCGTTATCATGAGTAAACATGAGTAAACATGATATAAGACGGAAGTAGTGCACCATGGAGTCTTAATCATCCCCATCAACTGCAGGATGAGGCAGAAGGATATGACATTATAACAGTTTACGAGCAGTGATCAAACAGTCGTATCTCCGTCTTCGTTCAAAACATACATGTACTTCACTGAATATGACGCCACGCATCAGCGCGATCGATTTAATGTTATCCTGGATAACTCAAATCCTTCTTCCTCCCACCTCCTCACCCCCCCCCCCCCAAAAAAAAAAAATGAAAATGATAATATAAATGAATGAATCCAAAAAAAAAGTTCGATCACGGACGGAGGTGGAGGGAGACTCAGAACGTGTTAGCTGGCGGCCGCCTCCTCTTTCAGCTTGACCTCATTGACCTGGGCAAATTTCTGGACCAGCTCCGATAGGGTGAGATGGGACGTCTTGAAGAGTAGGTTCTGACCGTCCGCTGCAATTGCATAGAAGGGAAGAATGTAGAGAATGTGCAAAAATCAACGGTCATAGGAAGTGTAGTGTAATCATTCACAGCTTTATATTTCCTGTCAATAGGTATGTGTGTGAAATTTGTGTACAATTGCATCATTGGCATTAAAAGGGTTAAAGGCATTATTCACCATTTACAGATGAAACAAAAACCCAGCTATAGTGCTTCAAAATAGTTCGAAAAATTGAGTTAGAGATAGAAACAACCAATGCAAAAAAAAAAAAAAAATCATTATTCTAATCAATGTTAAGTATTGTTAAACATACAAAATGTGAACAATAGTTATAATGAAATTGTTTCTAGACTAAACCGTCTACAGTTATGGTTTAGTGAGAAAAATAGAGATATCTATTTACATTTCAGGCTGTATTGCGATTTTCTCTTTATTATACATGTATATGGAAAGATGTTTTGTGATTCAACTGACCTATACATATGCATCAAATGTGATAAGTGGAACATTTTTCGATCACTGCTACCAATGATAAAACTGTACCTTTAATCTCGTATTTATTTCATTTTTTTTTTCGATACACAAGGGGTAAAAATGTGTCAGCGCTCAGAATTGCTGCACTAAGCACAATTACAAACATGATTTTTTTTAAGTCATCGATATCATCTGTGCGTGTATGTGTGTGTTGATTCTTCTGCTTGATGTCCAACATATATATATATATATATATATATATATATATATATATATATATATATCTTTAACTTTTCATGTTAATTGTATGAAATTTCAATGATGTGCATAAACTAATGTTTCGTTAATTCAAAAACGAAATAAGGTGTGTTATTCCAATGGTTCTTGTTCCGAAGGTTTGTTATTCCGAAAATGGAAAAAAACGGTTCACTTTTCCAAAGGTTCAGTAATCCCCAAAGTGAAATAAGGTTTGTTATTCAAATTCACAAATGAAATAGGGTTCGTAATTCCGAAAATGATTTAACCTCATTAAGTGACAAAATACAGCGTTGTAATCATGATAATGGTAAGACGTTACGCCAGAAATAAGATATTACGGCAGAAGTTGAATACAAACACGCTCCAACACACACACACACACACACAGTACACACACACAAACAGAGATAAATCTATAAACACAGATCATATCCAAATATACACGATACACATACAGGTACTTACTGATGAACTGGAATTGATACAATGGTAATGTGTAAATGTGATATTGATACATAAAAGAAGTATCTTCTCCTCCTCTGTATGCCATCTTTACCCCTCTTCTATTATCGTCATCAGGATGAGTCATGCATGACGTAAACATAATCAGAAGAGGCTTTTTCAAAAGCAGCTAGAACTATCACTCGATGTGATTAATACTCTCCACCTAATACTGAGGGAGTTAGCTCAACCAGCATTTTTTTTTATGCTTTCTATTGAAACGCAACGCATTATGCAATATTAGCGAAAAAGGTATCTTGCACATCTTCCTTTGATAGCGGTCACACATGCCAAATTCGGGGTTAATTGCTCACAAAATGAGAGAGTAATTCGATCTCGATTTTTCAATGGAAATACGTCGTTGCCATGACAACGCATTATGCAACACTAACGAAGAAGGTGTCTTGCACATCTATCTTTGATAGCAGTCACACATGCCAAAATTGCTCAAAAAATGAGAAAGTACATGCAGTTCAATCCACAAGATTTTGCAACGGACCGACCGCCCGACAGCCCAACAGCCCGACCGACCGACCGAGTGATTCCTATACCCCCATACACACTATGTGTTTATACTGATTATCCCTTTTGACAAGATTCTGTGTGCTCCCCTGCTATGGCTAAGATAGACATCCCTTTCCCACCTCATAATTACTCGACAGAAACGATGATCCCCCTCTTCGAAATAACTTTGTCCAACAGTGAAGGTAAATCGTGCCTATACAAAGTACAGTAACAAATACCAAAATCACATGGAAAAGAAAAAAAGTCTTATCACGACTGTGCTGGTACATTGTATCTACATATACGTTGGCATTTCCATAGCCTACACAGAGTTTAGTTTAAACTAGATTTAGTTACACACTGACACCTGAGATGAACTCCTTTCTACATAAAGTGTGTAATTTTTTTTTTTCTTGAACCAACAAAGGTAAGTGAAAACATCAGGATTTCAAACTAAATGCCTGAACAATTAATTTCACTTTGCTACATGTTTATTAACCTACATTTTTTTTAAATACCTGAATAAAAGCTTTATAAAAGTAAACAAAAAACTGATGTAAGGAGAGCCTCAGAACAATCAACAAAGCAGATCTTTGCATCATCCCATGAAGATATTTTCAGAGTCGGAGGTGGCAAGATCACATTGAGTACACTCATGTACTACCCACATGCACCATCTACGTTGTGTAGTGTATCCAACTATCTACATTGTACACGTCAAGGCAACTTGAATTTTGGAAGCTAGCACTGTCTGTGACATCAACAGGGTATTACCTGTACATAGAAGCTGCCTCCTGCAACATATTCCTGCTCACACACACTCAAAAGGAACAGTTTTTGAAAATAAATTCTTTGCAACACGATTCAAAAGGCATTAATTCTTATGTGTGGACACACACACACTCACAAATATTAATCTTTTGCATTATGTGCTGCTGCAATGCCAAAGTCTAAGCTTTAGATTAAAAAAAAAACAAACAAACAAACAACTAGAAATGCCGCTATGGCGACTGATGCCTCCGCCATAATGCATGATTCTTCCAATAGGTGTATAGTACAATGTCTTCACAATGTGTGATGACAGTTTCACACAACTGGCAAAATATTGAAATGACAGGTTTGTCAGAAATATCTTGAATGTTCACTTTCCTTGAACTGGGTATGCTATAATTGTCTAAGAGTGCAGGTACACATATTTAGGGAATTGAGAATTTTTATTTGACTTCTGACGGACCCTTTTATAAGTTTATGCATTGAGTAATTTCCAAGGTATGAAGAAAGAGTGTAATTAAAGTACAAAATAGTTTTTTTTTTGTTTTTTTTTTTTTTTTTTTTGGGGGGGGAGGGGGGCATTGAAACCTATCCTCTGACCCTTAACCTTTGACCTTTGACCTTCTGGCTGGAAATTTCCCGGAGAATCTCCATTAGGTAATGCATGTATATATTAAGTTTTAAAACTAATAATGCAAGCATTGCATATAATAGTATATGAGGAAAATAGTAAAATTTTGAGTTGACCTTGACCTTTGACCCCCCTGACTATTGACCCACCACCCCTCAATTCCCTAGATAATCCCTGCCAGTCAGTACATGCGTATGCACCAAGTTCCATGAAGATACATTGAACCATTTGCGAGAAAAGTGATATTGCAACATTTTCACCTAACCTTTGACCTTTTGACCTTTGACCTTATGACATGAAACTCTTTGGAGAATCTTTACGCAGTAGTACATGTCTACCAAAGATAGTAGAGATAAGATACGAAGGCGCGCGATAACAATGGACACAAAATGGCTACCCTACATGACGATACAAAAGAGAGCTAAGTACAAACTCAGTACACCTAGGAACATCATTCATTTCCAAAGGTAGTGGTATCTTTATTATCTTAAAAAGATTTAGTATATGAGGAAAATAGTAAAATTTTGAGTTGACCTTGACCTTTGACCCCCCTGACTATTGACCCACCACCCCTCAATTCCCTAGATAATCCCTGCCAGTCAGTACATGCGTATGCACCAAGTTCCATGAAGATACATTGAACCATTTGCGAGAAAAGTGATATTGCAACATTTTCACCTAACCTTTGACCTTTTGACCTTTGACCTTATGACATGAAACTCTTTGGAGAATCTTTACGCAGTAGTACATGTCTACCAAAGATAGTAGAGATAAGATACGAAGGCGCGCGATAACAATGGACACAAAATGGCTACCCTACATGACGATACAAAAGAGAGCTAAGTACAAACTCAGTACACCTAGGAACATCATTCATTTCCAAAGGTAGTGGTATCTTTATTATCTTAAAAAGATTTAAAAATTATAGTCGTAGCTTTTTTTCGATTAAGGGGAATATTTTGAAGAACGAGATTTTAGAGTAATAAGGATTATTTCGCCGAGGTAAAAATTTGGCAACAACAGGATCTCACAATCAAAAACGCTTGATAAACAACAACAACATCTGCAAAGACAGCGCGTCTCAGGCAAAAGACACACATCACCTCAGACGCGCTGTCCCCGAAGCCGCTGCTGTTGTTTATTAAGCGTCAAGGCAGCGCGTCTCAGGTGATGTGCGTATACGCTGTCCATTTGTTTTGTACAGGATTAGCGCGCACTTTCGTGTCTTATTAGTTAAGCGTCTTTGATGTCTACTCTAAGTTTCAAGAAAATTCTTGATTTGACCTTGACCTTTGACCTTTGGCTGATTTCACCCAAAATCTTATCAATTAATTGCCCCATCATACTTTATACTTGGACCAAGTTTGGTAAAATTCCTGTCAATATTACTCAAGTTATCGCGTAAACGAAAGCGGACGGACGTACGGAGGGACGTACGTACGGACGGACGGACAACCCGAAAACATAATGCCTCCGGCACCACTTCGTGGCGGAGGCATAACAAAAAGTTTTAATAAATTAATTTATCGAAATAAATTACATTCAACTACTATTATTAATTGTCTGTATGTTTATAATAGAAATGTGCTGATTTGTTATAAAATAACCTGTCAAAGGGTTCAAAGGAGAATGACCAGTGTTACAGGAGACTATACGGAGCGAACGAGCGTCACGATCGGACGCGTTTTTTTGAAGAGCTCTGCTCAAACGTACCTCGTCATTCATTTCTTGTCACCAGTGTGCTTTGGAAATCTGTATTCTTCCATGGATATGTGGTGTCTACATTCTTAGTCATGTTGACAGGATGACATACCAATTTATACCCGTAAACTAACGTGTTTGAGATATTTCGAGGGCATTTTTAGATTTTGGATTTCGTTCTCACCATGGCAAACACTCGGAACTCAAAGCTCCCAGCCGAGGACCTGCACAATGCCATTCGCACTGAAATCGACAAAGCTTTGTAAAGTAACGCTGTTGCTTGCAAACTGGCGAGTGCCATAAAACAAACTCGTATTGATGAAGTGACGCCAATAATAATTACGGGAAAAAAAAGTGGCTGAAAGTTTGCGAGAATATACGCTTGAGATGCAGATGAGAGATACTCGTTTAGCTTCCCTCGAGAAACACGTCGAGACTCTACTCGACCAGCAGGACGAGTCGGACCAGTATTCTCGAAGAAACTGCTTAATATTTCACGGGATCGATGAGAATGAAAACGAACGGAACTGGGATTAGGTTGGGTGCTGACAAGCGCAACGTTGTCATCGACTCAACAGACATTGAAAGGAGATTGGGACCTGTAAGGAAATGAAAACCAGGGGAGTGATTGCAAAATTCACAAACTACCGTATCCGAAACGAAATCTACAGAAATCGCAAAAAGCTGCGAAATATACACAGGGGTAGGCATCTAGGTTCAGGAAAGTCTCACAAAGACTAGGATAGAACTTTTTTGGCAGATCAAATCCTAGTACAGCAATCATATCAAAGCCTTGTGGACCCAAGATGGTCGAATTCTTGCCATTCTAAAGGACACGAAGAAACGAGTTGTGTTCACGAAAGAAAGCGATCTGCACAAACTGCCTCCGCATAATCCTTCCGGCAAAAAGGTGGAGTCGACTCAACTTCCACTGAATAACTGGATCTTTTTTGGTCAAGTTCAACAGCCGTGGCTTGCCGTTTGACTGATCCACCTCTCTAGGCGCTTCTTCCACGTCAAGACGAATCGAGTGGTATTTTGCTGTTAGTTGAGTCTATTTGATGGAATCTCCTCTTGGAACAGTCTTTTGTGATTAACTCTATACAACAGCGTGAAGCCCTCACATCATATGAATATTAAAGATACACCCTGACTGCAGTACTCAACGTTCAGGCCTGTGGTTACCATGAATACCGGATGCTGTTCACTGCAACGTCTCCCGCCCCTTCTTTCATGAACTCCACCGAAAAATAGCGCCACCACCCGTCGGCAGCAAAATACCCCACCCTCCTTTGGGGATCTTGTTTTACTTGTTTTACTGGCCTTGTTATACTGGCTGCGGTCTAACTGGTTCAACTGACACTCTCCAGGTGTATCTTTTAAGCTCTCACAACGTCTGAATAGAACACATCCTGAATACAGTACATTGCGTTCTAGTCCACGGTTATCATGGGAAAAAATATTCGCATACCGGACGCTGTTTACTGTACTGTCGCCCCACCTCCACTTGTACGTACGAGCTCCATCGAAGAATAGCGCCATCACTCGTAGACAACATTACCCCACCCTGCTCTGGATTGTGTTCTTACTGGCCTGCCCTCTGATCCTCGGCCGCTATGTTTCCGTAGACGATCACTCCAATTGTGTGATATCAGCCCTCACATCATAATTAGGATCAACCCTTGACTGCAGTACTCTATGTTCTGGCCCAGGGTTATCATGGTTACCGGCCGCTGCCCACTGCTTTGCCGCCCCACCCCTACTTTCACGAATTTTACGGACGAAGAGCGCCACCACTCGTCGATAGCAGCTGCTGATTAACCCCACCCTTCTCCGGACCGACGTGTTCTACTGGCCAGATCTCCGTTATGCGGTCGACTGGTTTCTGTTGATAACCAATTCAGTAGTATTACAAGTATTTAACTTATCCTTATGAGATCGTACAACGTGGTTGATGAATGCATAGTAGCTATCAGAGAACACTTTAATAGTAAACTTGTTTTTAAAATCTTATAAGATTTTTAGTGATTTGTGTCTATTTCAATAATTTTAGAACACTCGTGCACATTGAAGTCTCTACTCTGACATTTAGTTGGAATATGACATCGTTATTTTGATGAGTCTTTGAATACTATGAATATTTATCCTTTCTTTCGGAACACTGTGTTCCCATTCGTGATACATGAATATATATATATATATATATATATATATATATATATATATACATTCGAGGTATATATACACTCAACCAAAAAAGTAAGTACCCCCTAGCATTTTTGGATATATCTCAAAAAATATTTTACCGATTTTCACAATTCAAACGGGACTGGATAGGGAATTTTATTACTCATAACACGAATGGCATATCATTGCCACCAGATATCATTACTGGTGTGAAGAAAAAAAAATGCATTTTATGTCAAAATGCATGGGGAAAAAAGTTGCACTTCAGGCTATATGAAACATATTGTGTACATTTCTCACGCAAGTTAGCAAATGACCTTTTTAAATTGTTATGTAATTCTCAGGGTTGATCACATTATGTGCTTATGGCCATTTTGCATCATGCCGCGTCCGCAAATTATTGAGAGAGGGGGAGCTACAGCTTTCCTTGAAGCTGGGGTTCCGGTTAAGGAGGTGGCCAGGAGACTAAGGGTGCGTTTATCAACTCTTTTTCTCGGCAGAAACAGGTTTTTTTCAGGGAATTTTTACGAGATGATAAACGCAAAGCTGTTTTGAAAGCCTTTTCAAAAGCCGCAAATTTGTGCTTTCCCAAACAGGTTTCTTGCCAAGTGTTTGTGTGAGGTGCATGTGCATTAGATCTCCAACTTTAAGGGAGCCGTAATTTCAGCCTTTATTGGTATGGATGGGGCGTGACTCCTGTATTCTTTATACATTATGCGCGAGTAGATGCGGGCAGAAAGAATCGACACGAAACCGTGGTAGTCTTACGTAATCGGTATTAAAAACCCGGCTCGCAATATCCATTGTCCATTGAACTTCAATCATCGACCAAACTTAAAGATACTTAGTGTCCAAAGCTCCTTTTCATCGACGGGTATGGACTCCCAGCAGGTATACTGAAACTGTCATTACGACTCACAACCTATTGTGTCCAAAAGCGCTGGAACTCTCGGATTGTGGGGTGGTAGAAAACTTAACGGTGCACCACGTATTCTTTCTAGGGTATGTGTTTGGCCCTGAAAAGGGCCTACCCAGTCCCGACTTTTCGGCAAGCAGGTTCTCGCCGTTCTCGGAGAATGGTGAGAAACATCGGGACTGGGTAGGCCCTTTCCAGGGCCAAACACATACGTTGTGCCCTATAGACAGAATATACGTGGTGCACCGTTAAGCCTTCTAGCACCCAACGTTCTACCGCCACGGAAGCCTTCAAAGATTTCATCTGGGATTGTGGTTTCGAGTGGGTTAATTCTTTAGTTGGGCAATTCCATAAATTCGGGCCTACATTTTGGACACATTATTAAGATACCATAGACACCAAGATTGAGGATATGAAACTTTACCTGGCCATGACATAACAAATGTTTAGAAGAAAACAAGTAACTATGGAAAAAAAAAATGTGCCAACATCTGTATGAGCTTGGAATGATTAAAAAATAGTGTGTGTATTTTCTGACTTCATAAATTCAGTCACAAAGTTCTGTAAAGTATGCAATATTTTTCTTTAAAAAATCACATTAAATATCAGTTGAAACGTAAAACCAAATAACAATTTATACTATTAACTTGGAAACTGTTGTTGTTGTTGTTGTTGTTGTTGTTTGTTTGTTTGTTTTTTGTTTCGGACGTACAGTTTCGGACGTACATGACTGCCGTTTCGGACGCACACTGCGTACGTCATAAAGACATTTATAATAAATCATTATTATGCAAAAAAAAAGAAAGAAATTTGTTGCATAGCTATTATTCATCCTAGGCCCTTCTCAGATGATAGCACGTGGCTATCATGTCAGCATTACCAGTGTAAATTGATAAAACAGCTTCAGAACATGAAACCACTATACATAGGGACTGTGCATTAACAGCTGCCTTAACACATGTGATAATACTCAGGCATGATATGTTATGTACTTGTAAATTACAGACCCAGAATTCTAATATCAAACTTTTGTGATTACAACACATACAGCCTAATAACCCTAAAACGGTAGGGGGAGGGGTTGAATCACCCCCCCCCCCCGACATTTTCCACGACCATTCCGCCGCGCGAATTCGTTTGACCTCGCCGCTCCCTGACTTTTTACTTTCAAGTCTCGCACATCTTATGACACCACTTTCGCGAAAATCGGGCATACTACAGTGTTAGATGCTGCATGACCTTTTAAACATGCTTGTCAGACCGAAAATGGCTCAAAAACATGATTTTGTGTACAGAGTCTATGCAAATGTGACTGTGCATCACAAAACCAACAAAAGTCGCACGAATTGATTTTGTGTGAGGACTAAAAATAGGAGAAATAGGTCAACCTAGCCAATCTTGAGTTTTTTTCATATTTTTTAAAAGAGCAAGTCTTCTTCTAGAGTATGTAAAGTAAAGTTTGGGATCATAAAACGAACAGGAAATTGTATTTTTAGCAGTTTTTCTCGAACATTTTTTTTTTCGTGGAATAGTGTGATTAGGTGTGTCTTACAGTCCACTTTTCATTTCTTAAAAACCCTGTATGCACTCTTAATTTTCCTAGCACGGCTTGGTAAAGATTAAGCGCTTGAATAGACTCTGTACTTCACAGCTTCTTTTCTCAGTTCATACTTTTCCGGAGTGTGTGCTTTCTTTCCAATATTTAGATAGGTTAGGAGAGTTCAATTGAATCGAGTTAATACATCATTTTAAAGCTTAAAGTCTGCTCTTTAAGATTCTGCCCTTAACTAAAATTTCATGTCTGGCGACTTTTTGTTGGTTTTGTGATGCAGAGTCACGAATAGAGTTTTCTCACTTTATGCAAAAAGATATGATTATTTTCACTTTCAATGGCTGAAATCAAGTAATTTCAGCGTAATCATACTCAAAATAGGAAAAAAAAAAAGAAAAAAAGGTCGGAAAACATGGAAATACATGTATACGTACATCAAGAAATTCATAAAATAGAATACATAAATCAATTTTTATACCAGTTTTTTTTTTTACGTACATTGTTCGGAATGCTACAAAGAATATCACCAAAAATTAGCATGCTATTAGCTTTATTTTCTGATTTAGAGCAAAACTTATGATTTCACGCATATTAATTAATACAAAATATAAAAAAAATGAAAAAAAAAATTACAGTTTGGTAGATTACGCGACAGGTAATGTACATGTGCCAATTTCCATGGCGATTGCGCGATCGACGGCCGAGATCGGGGGTGGGGGGGGGGGGGGGGGGGGTTGAATCAACCCTCCCCCGGCTACAGAACAGCCCCAAAAGCCCGGCCTGGTTAGAGTTAAACTAACTGGCCTGAACAACAGAAATGCATATAATGTGTGTTTCAAACTGTGGGTAACCAGTTACTATGTTAATAATATAAACATATTCCTGTATATTTGGGGGTTTTTCACAGTATGATCAAGGTACAAAATAAAGTACGGTGAAGGGAGTCCTGTACCACATACGTGTATGTGCGTTTATTCACAAACAGAAAAAAAAAAAAATATTTATGGGAAATTGTAAGAGTTAATAGCAAATAATTTTGTGTAAAATATTGACATTTTTGCTATGTGTATACCACGTGGTAACATTGGAGCAACACTGACACATTGGATATTGTTCATGGGCAAGTCAAAGCTATTTGATGTTGCCATCTTACGGGAAACCAGAGTGAAAAAACAGGCCTGTTTTGCAAATAATAGACTTAAACCCTTGTCCAAAAGCATACTGCAGTAGTAGTTAACAATGACCTTTGCAAATTCTATGAAGAAATAATTAAAAGAAACCATGAGTTGATGTGTTAATTTAACAGCAAGTATGGGACCAGAAAATTTTACATATATTTTTACTCTGTTCTCAAAACTTGCAATGAAGTGAGCAAAGCAAAAATTGCACGGCCACATTCAATTTATCAGTAATTTACATTATTAAATACAACTTTCAGTGCATTTCGAACATTTTTGGTTTCTTTGTGTTTGGTAAAGATCACAAAAACATGCATGGTACACCTGTAATGTATGACAAAAGTAACATATGGGACAGTTTTGTATTATGCATGGAATATTCTGGGAATCAACATCTTTTACTCGGCAAGCTACAAAAGACCTTTCGTTGTAGCTGGGTTGTTGTTTGTTTTTTTTTTTCAGAATATTAGATTTAGTGAAATTGTTATCGAGTATCTGGGCAATTCCACGTTACTCACGTTACACTTTTTAGGCGTCTCTGCATATTGTAATTGTCATATTTTTTATACTGGAAGGTTTGACATACTCTCTGTTGTACAATAGATGCACAAGTCCTTAGTCTACCATGCAATATTAATAGAATTGTACTAACCACATCCATACCGGAAATAAAGACAAAAAACTTTCGTTACTCACGTTACATTTTTTGGGACGACATAAAAAGCCAACATGCCTTTATTCAAAAAGTGTCCTCATACTGGGCAGTATTTCAAACAACTGTTGTATGATTTATATAACTCATGTTGGGGTACTCAAATATAGGGGGTCAAAATTTTGAGAGCATTGGAAATATTTGACAGCGATTGTCGTTACTCACGTTACACGTTACATATTAGCTCATAATCACTACCACATAACTGACCACGAGAATTAGCTGGAAACTAAATGCTTTTGATGTATCTAACCTCTACAGATATTTTATCCCTAAAATAAAGCAATATTGGCACTCTTTTATACTTTTCCCACTATCATACGGTCCTATATTCCACATACTTTACTTTTCAGAATCCGAGTAACCACTATAAACCGAATGCAAGAAAATATAAAGTAGTAGATACTAGTTTATGCAGTGAATTAAAATATTATCCTTCTATTCCCTTTCACAGGAACTTAAATGTAAGTCGTTTTAATCATGAGTGAAACAT
Source organism: Diadema setosum (assembly GCF_964275005.1). NCBI lineage: Eukaryota > Metazoa > Echinodermata > Echinoidea > Diadematoida > Diadematidae > Diadema > Diadema setosum. The sequence continues at coordinate 21,862,087 of NC_092700.1, read as the reverse complement.
TTGATTTCATAAATTGTAAACTACTTTAGAAATGTGTACAGTACATATGTCTACAAATTACATCCAACTACTGTTCCAAGTGTGGACTTTCCACTCTATGTCAGGGCTGCCAACTCTTGCACAATTAGCATTAAACTCATGCAATTCATCAACTACATGTATCAACTATCTCTGATAAAAGAATTCTCACACTTAACCCCCAAAACAGCATGTAAAAAGAAAAAAAAAGTGATGTCCCTAAAATCCCTGATTATCTGAACATGCAATTATGCCCAAGCCCAAACTTTTCAGATTTTCCCACAGGCAAATTTTCTCTATGGCATGTGTTGAAATCTTTACTAGAGTATGCACCAAATCCACCAGTTAAAATGCAAAATTGATGAAGTTCACTCCAGTGAAAAGGGGGAGGGGAGACAACCCCCTTCCACACCATCCCCAACCCCCTCCCCACCACTGTCACTTCGATTAGTCGCTTGCTTACACTTCACCCCAAATTTTCACTCTAGTTTGGCAGCCCTGCTATGTACAGTCTTAACTGATCTACCTCTTAACCCAAAAATATTCTTGTATCTTCTGGTAGTGGTGAATTCTAACTTTGAGTAAGTTATTGTAGTTAAGCAATTGTCATTATTTGGGGTTGATAATCCCAGAGAATAATGTATAAAAAGCTGTAACATCGAATATTCTTGTAAATGTCTTAAACACACATGTATGTGTATTTACCAGCTGCCAGAAAATGATTATTGTTAAACCCCCCCCCCCTCAAAAAAAAAATAAATAAAAATGGCATTGTAAAAAGAGACAATGCCAACTCTTGCTCAAAGTTACATCAGATATATACAGATTTTTGTTAATCTATTATGCTTACAATTCATTTGTAAATTGCATCGAGATGCAACATTAATTCCCATTTGTCTTATGACTGCTCCACTAAACAATTCCCAAAATTGTACAAATTACAACCTTAAGCATTAAAAAAAGATCAAGCTGGCTCTAAAAGGGATTTAAAGTTATCCATAGCTGATATCTGAAAAGATATAATGTACACGTAAGGCTTAGAACTTAACCAAAAAAATACAATTTCCACGATTATTAGCCACATCTGGTTTGTCTAGTTTGCCAATCAAGATTTTCTTTGAATAGCAAGTGTTTAGCCTATTAGATAACAACCAATTCAAGCAAGGTCATGTAAGGTTATTCACAAGACCATACTCTCTTTATGCTCCCTCAGCTTACTCAATTCACACAGAAATTTTTTGCTGTCATTGGTGTAGAAATATATTTGTATTTCGTGATTTTTTGGTCGTTACTCACGTTACACCCTTGTTACTCACGTTACATTGTTACTCACGTTACAATTTTTGAACCTCTCTCATTATAATACAACTGCATGGACACAACTCTTTCACCATTTTTCATATTAGGTAAAGGCAGTATGAAGAGAATTTCCATTGGCACTTTTTAAATCCAAGGGAATATTAAGATATGAAACTATTTGAGTATTTTCGTTACTCACGTTACATTAGTTTTAGCAGTTTGGCAGTATGCATTCTACCAATTCATGGGAATACGGATCATTTTTTCCTCACTGACAACTAGTAACTGATACCCAATACATCATAAAAATCAACAAATCAATTACATACCATTCTTTTATATTCTATGGACTCAACTCAAACATTCAAGTACATTTTCAATGTAATTCTCAATGAAAATGTAATTTGACTTTAAAGTGTAATATCTGCCATTCTGGAGGTATATTAGTGTAAGAAATGGCTGTTCCACATGCCCAGACGTATACTGAACAAAATAAAATAGGTGGCAAGTTTCAACGAAACAATTTATTTTTTCACCCCATGACACCAATCTCATGGAATTGCCCATCTGCAAAACAATGGACTCTATGCAACGTATTTTTTGTTGCATGATTCATTTTACGGCAAAATCTTCATAACATTCACGCTATAAATTGCTTCACCTTTACTTTGTTCTGAACAAAAAAAAAAAAAAAAAAAAAACCGACCCTGTTTTGTATATACAAATGTATCTTCTTCAAAATTTTTTTTCTCCTGAAGTTGTCCTCTTTTTGTTTGTTGTTCTCTCTTTCTGTTGCATTCATATTCCTCCCGTCTCACTTTCTCTGTCAATGTCACATCTAATTTCTTTCCTGCCTTGAAGTGTCTTAATCAATTTGCTCAGCATTCTGTTCCTCTTTGGGAATTTCTCTATCTTCCTCCTATATTACCTTCTTGGTTTTTGTTTGGTTTCTTTTTTGATTTGTTTGTTCGTTTGCTTCTCTTTTTGCATTGGTCTTTACCTAAATTGATCTGGGTTTTGAAGGAAAGACAGGTTTATAAATAACATGATGATTTGTCACTTGCCATGTCTTTTGTTAGTCAAATCAATATCACAGAAACATACAAGTTATGTTGAGGCGAGGGGAAGGTGCATTCCAATGTCCTTTGTTAAACATATCAGTACTTTAGCAATGATTGACAAATGAGGTCACAGCAGGAATATTGGTTTGGAAGGATTTTTTGTGGGCGTATCCAAGCAATCTGAAGAAAAACAGCAGAAAAATTAGTTTAAAATAATAAATTATATGGAATGTTTCTAGATATTCGTTTCACCGCAAAAGTGATGTTGAGGGTATCATAAATCAACACAAATCAACACAAATCAACATGCATTTGTATTTCAGGGAACCTTTAAATGGCTTCACTGACATCACTCGTGTGACCCTGACCTTGGATACAAGTTAAGTGCATTTCTAATATACATTTTTGAACAGTTTGAACAATTCCCATCAAAATGATATAATTTGGTCTGATTACTTCATTTTGAAAAATTGATCCTCTGGTTGACATATTTAAGGAATTGCCCAGTTCTAATTTTGATTCTTCTTCTTTGTAGCTACATCGTGTGCACGTGATCTGGACAATGAAGGGTGTCTTCGCAAGTCTTTTCACATGACCATACATAATTATTGTGATTGTGCCTTTGGACGCTGTCTTATCTAGATTTTAGAGAAAGCAGCTGGCAAGAAAAGACCAGACTACTCGCGCTGTTGGACACTGTCCTCTCAAGCGCCCATGGACACACCCATCACAGGAACAACAGCACACACACACCCCACCATCCACTCACACCCAGCAAAAATGCATCACCAAGAACCCAAACAAAACCAACAGGACGATAGCGAAACTGCAGGAGTGTGATGCGCTTCAAAATCAGCATAATTAGAGCATGGTCAAACTTGGGGTATAATGTTTCAAGTGTTTCGAAAAATGAAACTCAGGAGTCATAATTATGTTTTTTGTAATAATGACGATCAATTGTAAAAATGTTTCAATTTATCCCAAAATTGAAATATTCAAGACGGCTGCAGACAATGCTCGCCAAAATTAGAAACATCTCTTTTTACAATTTTAAAAATAATGAAAGAAACAAATAATCAAGATTGTTGCATCCAAAATCCGAAAAGTTGAAAGCAGAATCTAGCGCAAATTTGGTGGCCAGTTCGTCGGCCATCTTAAATAATCTTGAAACTTTCAAGAATGAAAGAGCTGCATCATCAAGTTCATGTAATGCGATATACCATGATATGTACTTACCAATTCTGTTTATATGCCATACTCAATAAATACTTTATACATGTACGCATAACCTGTTTGACATATACTTATCAATTCATACATAAAATTATTACCTGCACCGCAAGAAATTTTCCATCATTTGAAATCTGTAATGAGAAAGTCTGACCAATCACATCACTTCATTACAAAAAGCAATAATAATTAGAGAATGAAAGCCAGGAAGAGAGCATTATCAACAAGAAAATAGCCAAATGAACCTCTACACTTTAACTAATTCATAACATACTGTACATGTACTCAAAGCTACTGTACAAGGTCAAGATTGCACACTTACCAAAATTGACATGGACAGTCGGTGGAGTGCCATCATGTTTGACATTTGTTTTTATGATGCACTTTGGATTGGTCCTCCTCATTGTACTGTTACCGAGGTAAGATAGGAATTGCCTATACCAAACAAAATAAAAAACAAAACAAAATACACATGTAACAGTCAGCCCTTTTCCCAACACCGAGGTTACTACTTTATACGACATGTACAAATGTTGTACATCCTATATCAGGGAGTCATTTCCCTTCTCAACATAAACAGTGGTTTTAGTCTAGATGGATATATACATGTATATACCGGTACTTAAATATATATATATATATATATATATATATATATATATATATATATGCATTTTTTAAAAGCAAAATATAGTTTCCATGTAGCAAAATTGTTACAAAAATCACATTTTATATCCATCTAGGTGTCATACAGCACATGTACAATGGTGTACATTGTATTATCAAAAAAAAAAAAAATGCATACCATTATGTAGCACATTGCTGCATGAGTGTATTACAATGTACCAGGAAACATGCATGAATTAGGCTTTTTTGACATATATTTTTCATCTATTCTCTGTATCCAATACAGTGGACATGATGGACGGCATAGCCATACTACTCAGTTACTGCAACTGTAACAAATTTTGCCCTTTACAGCAAATAAACTAGATTTTTTTATGCTGTCCTAATCCAACTGTTTCGTTATATACACAATTCCATTTCAAATAGAGACTTGCACCTTCCATTAAAAAGTGGTGACACATTTATATCATCCAATCATAGTACTTTTGATTTGGCCACCACATATTTCATCAAAGCCAAATTTCAAGTAGAAACACTCATCCTGTTGAAAGATAAGTATTTCGATTCTGGCTTTCAACATAATGGCAGACATTGGATTGCAATTGTAAGATGTCAAATGCAAATGAAAGGTCATAGATTTCTACAAGGGAAACTCTCGATATTATAACGAGAAGCTTGGGACTGAGCAGTTTTCCTCATTATAGCAGATATTTCATTATATCAGTTAGCATAAAAAAGCATATCATAAAGACACTATGTTTTACAAAGTTGTGGGAAAACAGATAATGCTTCAATTCATACTAATAACCTGGCAATGAGTGTGAGAGAATTACTAACCTACAGGTGAAAAGATGTTTTTCACCAATGAAATACACTATGTACAATATTATTAAGAATGTGTGTGTGGTTTTTTTTTTAGGAATATTTGCATTTTATGCAAATATATAGGTTGCATGCGATTGTGTCATGATTGTTTGTAAACTGGTGCATGTATGTGGTTCTGGTATGTTAAAGGTAGGGGATACCTTTTACAGACCTCCCAAAATGCAGCAAAATATTAAATATGAACCTCAGGGGACTTGTTTAGGCCACTGCTGAGAAATTTGGAAGTCAACAGTTATCTACAATTTGAATAATGCACAAAATTCAACTACTCAGTAGTTCTGTGTGTCAGCCACACTTAAGCCTTTTTGTTGCAGTCTTCTGTATTTTTTATCTATAAACACAAATCTAAAAGTATAAGAGCTGATGTAATAACATATAGAGTTTGTGGCAAGAATGTATATATAGAAATGTTTGTAAGTTCCGATGAACTTTCTTCACAAAATATACATGATGGACACACATGCAGTGCATGGGTCTGCAAAGGCAGCCTACATGTAGTAATGTACTGGAATTTACGGTGAGCCCCGAAAAAAATTCAATTCAAAATCTAACGGTCAATGAAAATGTACTGAATGTTACCTTCCACTTTCAATACTTTATGGGAGTTTCTAAAATGATATTCTCTTCAACATACCACTGTATTTATACAACTCTTCATTTGAGGCATGCAAATGGGATTCCCTACCTTTAAAGTGTGTGTTGTATTTGGAAGATTCGAACATGTTTCTGCATGATTCCCTAGTAGACAGCCAATCGCAGCATCAGATTGCCTCACACGTGCTACGTCATGATGATACATGTATGTTGCATTCTCTAGCACATTCTGTGCATGTATACATACAGTACATGTACTGTGCACACACACACTCAATTATGATATGCAGCACTCAGTGGACTTCACTGTGGTAAAAAGTGATGTGCAAGACACTATTTGTGTCACATCGAGCTATAGAATCTTCGAACATGATCGCACAGTCAAAGTACAAAACTTTACTTAAAGGCATGCCTTCCCTAACAAGATTTTGCTTTACCTCGCTATATGCCTATAATAAGTTTGATTAACAATGTTTTCTGTGAATGTTTTTCTTCCTTTGGAAAAAAAAAAAAAAATCTTGTTATAGCAGTGTTCGTTTTATCAAGTTTCCCCTGTGGGTGTAGCTGTACTATACAAAAACACTCTGAATAAAATAAAGACCATGTAGCATGGAGAACTATGCAATGGGAAGGCTGGCCCATCTCGTAAGATATTAAGAAATCTCCATCACGAATTGCGACTACATTATCACTTACAATGTATCTATATGGTTCTGAAAGTAAATTTATAATTTGTACACTCAAACACAGTTACCGGTAGATCCTCTAGGCCTACATATATGAATCTCAACCAAGACTGAACTGAATAACAAAATGTCACCAATGTCGAGGACTCGGACGGCCTCGACGACGGACGAGCGTATGTGCACATAATGCCTCAATGCACATATTCACTGATAGGAAATGATTTAATATTCTGTTCCAGCAAGCCTACTTTGGGGCGGGCAATACCAATTACATGAAGGGAGATTTCGTTTCTTCAAAATTCTACGACGAGGCGAGGATATATAGAAGTTAGAACGCGGATACAGTAGGTTAGCACAATACCTGAATACCGGAGCGTTAGTGGTAACACCAATTGTAAGGCGTGGGACTACCATTTTTAGAACTCTCACTGAATATTTGTACGACGATGATGTTAACGTTAATTATCATGTATACCCTACATATTTCAACGCGATAGAATCATCCATGGTTGCAGTGTTACTTCTTACCTGGCTGATTGTACATTGCGTTCCCATGGACAGAATTCAACGGTCACTTGCTTCACGAATCGAAGTGTCATAAGTTCTGCCAAGGGGGCTGCCATTTTGATCATACATCACTACCACGATATGAATACAATGTGAGCCCTCTTGCGTTGAATTTTAGCACATTCATTTTTTTTTTTTTTTTTTTTTTTGGGGGGGGGGGGGCACGTCCGCTCTCGTAGATATTGTATGCTAGTAATCCATCATTCTATGGCCCTTTAAAATATTTCACAGTACATGTACTTTATTGATGATCACAAGGAGTTGACCTACCCTTTTCATTGGCATTAGGAAAATTGGATGTTGTCTATTTGTCAAACAATTTTGTTTGTGACCCTGCATCACAAAACAATTGACAATTAGTCGCTAGACATGGATTTTTAGTTAAGGGCAGATTCTGAAAGAGCAGACTCTAAGCTTTAAAATCATTGTATAACTCAATTCAGATGGACTCTATTCTAACCTATCAAAATATTGGAAACAAAGCACACACTCTGGAAATGTGTGAACTGAGAAAAGAGGCTTTAAAGTACAGGGTCTATTCAAGCGTTCCGTGCTATAGCTGTGCGATGAATGGGACAAAAAAAGGATGTAAACCACTGTACAGGCACTGGCAGGAGCAACAACAATGAAGGAATTATCAGGTTAAGCTGAAATATTATTGAGCATGCTCTATTAACATATTCTTTCAATGATTGATGCCAACTTCCAAAGTAGTAGAATTATCCTTTCAAAAGGATGTTGTCCCTCCCCCCCCGTTTTTCATAATGTGCTTTATTTTATTTCTTTTATCAATATCTTTATCATTATTGTTATTATGATTATCATTATTATCAGTACCGTGTGTGTACTTTGATATGTTTTATTACTTTCATTTTGTTGCCTCCTCCTGGTACACTTTTCAGGGCTCACTGTTTGCTCAGCCCCCCCCCCCCCTTCCCTCTCGTTGTTGATTTTTCACTCTTTCCCTTTCTTTATCCCTCTGGTGTTCCTTATCTTCTTTGATGTTGCCTCCCTATTCATCCTTTATTGGATAAGCAGTTTTCAGCAGCTTCCTTTGCTACACTTTCAAAAGTTATTAGAGTTGAAAGTGAAGAGTGTGCAAAGGATTTTGAAGAAATGAAAAGAGGCATGTGAGATTTACCTTATCTCATTACTTTATTTTAAAGAAAAAAGTTGTAGATAAACTGCTGTAAACGCACTTTCCCATTCATTTTATGATTCCAAACTTAGGAATAATGTGGAACAAGAATAGCTCTTTCAAGAAATATGACAAACTAAAAATTGACTTGGTTGACTCATTTCACCTTTTTTGAGTCCTCATGTAAAATCAAGGGGTGTGACTTTTTGTTGGTTTTGTGATGCACGGTCACATTTAGATTATCTCTCTTCGCCTAGACATGAAGGAATACGTGACAATAGATTAAAGAAATTATTAAAATAAATTGAAAATGCAATAAAGTTTGAAAACATAAGGTCAGACAATCAGATTAGCTGAAAAATATTCCTTCTGTCATATTTTTATTGTGTTTTTATATCACTTCATTTTTCTACAACATTTGCGTGCATGTTTATGCAAAAAGAAAATTAAACTTCCATTTCTTTTCCTTCTTTCATTTTTCTTTTTTTTTTTGACCGCAACCATAATATTTTGGCCAGGGAATCTTACAAGGCATTTTGTCATAATCAATTTGCTCTCAGCCAATCAGATGCCAGGATTTCAGAAGTTCAGAATAGTTTGTCAGAAAAAAAAAAAATCTGATTAAGGGCTTAATGAAATGCACCTGTTACGACTCGTGGGTGTCGGTCTGGAGACAAGCACCCAGAAAAAAAAAAAAAAAAGAAACCATCATTATGTTTACCCCATTGTTTCTATATCTATCTGCTAACTTGAAGAGTAGTGTAGGGATCTTAGGGGGGAAAATCACTAGGATCATGAATCTTTGGAAACTGGAAGAAAGAAAAAACCGCCATAACTATGTGTAAGTGTCACAAATGTACACACAAGTAGTTATGTACATGTATCAAGGCTGTATGCATGGTTGTTTTAATGTGTATGTACACAGGTGGACCAGAATAATGGAGAACATTCTGTATGATATAGATATAGTACATACAGGCTGACCAGATCAGTGGAGAATTTTCTATGTGGCATACAATGTAGCTACAGTATATGTATGCATCTGACAGGAAATACATTATAGCTCACTCAATCTAGAATGATTTTGCCCATTCCAGAATATTCTAGGAAGTGCTGGCTGAGTGAGGCACTGCCCTTGTAGCCCAATGTGATTGGTAGTTAATTTTGGCAATGATGTTATGCACATAGTTAGACAGTGAGTCATCCAGGATTCCTGGAATTTGGACTTGCTAGTATGTTCAGGTATGTAGCCCCAGGTTGGAGAAAATTACAGAATGTACTAGAAAGGGGTGAATGGATAGTATATAAGCAGGAGAAATTCTGAGGTAGGCAGAGTACCCAACACCTCTGCTCTGAGAGTTACGTCACTTCTGGCTCTGAAGCGACTTGTTAAAGTCAATCCTGTGTTACCTGCTGACCTGCTATACAAATTGTGTTTGTGGAGATAAGGCCTGGGAGACATTTTGCCTGCAGAGAATTAATTTGCGTACATTGGAGATAGACTCCATATTTTAGTGTCAATGGACATTGTTACGGCAAAGCTGTGACGGGCTGGAGTCCTTGCTGGACATTATAAAGTGAATCATCATTCAACGCCGCAACTGGACGTGGTCATCATAACGTTTGGATTCTACACGTTTTGCTGTGGACATCTATCGTGGATTTTACCCCGGATTTATACTGTGGATTAATGCAACCTGTGCCTTTGGAGTTACGTCGGAGGAATCATTCATCGGTGCGTCAAGGATCATTCATCGGTGCATCGAACATCGTATCTGAACATTTTCAAAGGACTACTTGATAACATAATATGTAAGTGATTCTATTACCGATTTGTAATTGTTTCTATTGATCATTATTGCACTGATGTGAAAACCGATTACGAGTCTGTACCCACAATATCGCTGTTAATAAACCGCCTGAACATCAGTTGATTGTTTCTTTTGTGCGATCATTCTCAGAGTGATTTTTGTCGTAACAGTAAGATTTTTTTTTTTTTTTTTTTTTTTTTTTTTTAGTCAAATGGGTTCTCATCTTTAGCTGCAAGTATGTCGTCGTGGAGGCCTATTTGAAACTGAAAGTACCACCTGTCTGAACGACTTTGAAAAGACTTTGATATTCTAGAAGTCTCTTGGATATCTAGCATTTTGCACAAATTCAATGGCAGGATAATGAAACAGTATGATTACTGTAACTGATTATTCGTGCTTATCTCGAAGTATTGACTAGTGATATTCGTGATTTGATGTCGCAATATTCATGGGTAGAACATCTTTCGTCATCTCACATCCTATTTGTCCGGTGATGACTAGGAGTGACTTATGGAATTATCGTTTTTAGAAAAAGAAGTGAAAGATATAAAAATGAAAAGAAACCGCACAGACCTTCTTTCAATTCGAGTCATGAATAACACGAAGAAAATGAAGACGTACTGTAAGTTATTAGCCTACTTCCTTTTGGAAGTCTGTCAATAGAGGGAGTAATTTGGACGCAGCCTCCACATTAAAGAGTATAAACACAGTCCAAATATAGCTTAGTCTGATAAGAAAGAATAAAATATGACGAGTTCAACGACATGATTTTGATCGAAATCGGATAAAAAATAAGGATAGTTATGACATTTTGAAGTTATGCTATTTTGGGAGGAAACAGTTCTTGAACAGTCAATAATATGATTATTTTATGCAAATGGCTAAGTGAGCATGTCATTCCCTTACAACTTACCATATAATATTTGAAGGGGTCGGTGCAATATAGTGCTAACCCACACTTCTGTCAAAATTGAGTTACATGCATTTTCACAATCCTTATCCTTCACTCTAACCTCCCTGAAAATATCATATTTGAATTCAACCAATAAGATGGTAAAAAATGCATGCATTCATGTTTTATCAATGTACAATGTATGGACTTTCCAAACATTCAACAGCGATTATCTCAAAATGAACATTGTGTGGGTTAGCACTATATTGCACCGACCCCTTCATTTGTACATGAAATTTTGAAATTTCCGGTTTTTCATGTTCTAACGCAATTATGCCAAAGGCTTAAATCTTTGTATATATATCTAACTGATCACTATTCTGAAGTTATTCAACCAGGTATAACATCATGTTTCATACTTCAATGACTGAAACATTGAATTTTCTTCTTTTTTTGTACACGAACAATGGAAAATTGTGAGGGTATGACATGGCATATTCATATCCACTACAAGAACTGTTTTGCAGAAATTAGCAAAACTTCAAAATGTCATAGCTTCCTTATTTTTCATCCGATTTCTGTCAAATTTTTACCATTGAACTCGTAAGATTGTACTCTTTTTTATCAGACTAACTTATATAATTATGAACTGGATTTCCTCTTTAATTGTATTTACCGAACAATGAGAAAGAAAAAAAAAAACAAAGAAAGAAAAAAAAAAACAGTGTATCGTATGAGTCACCGTAGTCCACTTCCTGGACTATTATTCGTATGCAGTGTACCCGCGTACGTACGGACGTACGTTGATGGTGTCTGTATGTACCAAAGAGGTTCTATATATGTAATAGAGCGCGCGCTCGCATACAGAAGCGGGGCCAATTGAACGACCCGCCGCCATTAGCAAAGAGGTCGACTATACCAGAAGACTGAACCCGGAAGTGCCTATAGTAATACACGTAAAGTACAGTTTCGAAGATGAGGTTGGGTTGGAAAAATCATTCTAATTTTAAGGAAAATCAATATTTGTCCATATGCCTCCGGATTTTATAAGAGAGATATATTCTCAACACAGTATACTTGTTTTGAAGAAAAAAGGACTTGCTCTAATGTGTGAAATATGTGCCTTAACATGAAGCCAAAATTGCCAAACAGGCATTTATGCATTCATGCTACCGGGTAAAGATTGCAGAAAGGTACAGTGTATGCTCTGTGGTATGGAAGTACTGATTTCACATAATATACGTCACTTAGAAACATCAGACACACATACAACACACACTCCCGCACACATACAACACACATTCCCACACCCACACACACACATACGCACACACATGTACACACCAAACCACATTTTTTTTTCAAATTCCTACACACACACACACGCAAAACACACTGTGTTGTGTGAGTGTGTGTGTGTGTGTGTGTGTGTGTGTATGTGTGTTGGAATTTGAAAAAAAAAGTGGTTTGGTGTGTACGTGTGTGTGCGTATGTGTGTGTTTGTTGTGAGTGTGTGTGTGTTTGTTGTGGGTGTGTGTGTGTGTGGGAGTGTGTGTTGTATGTGTGTCTGATGTTTCTAATTGACGTATATTATGTGAAATCAGTACTCCCATACCAAAGAGAAAACACTGTACCTTTCTGCAGTCTGTATAATGTAGTATGAATGCATGAATGCCTGTTTGGCAATTTTAGCTTCATGTTAAGGCACATATTTGACACATTAGAGCAAGTCCTTTTTTCATCAAAACACGTATACTGTGTTGAGAATGTATCTCACTTATAAAATCCGGAGGCATATGGACAAATATTGATTTTCCTTAAAATTAGAATGATTTTTCCAACCCAACCCCATCTTCGAAGCTGTACTTTACGTGTATTACTATAGGCACTTCCGGGTTCGGGCTTCTGGTAGTCGACCTCTTTCGTGCGCGCGCGCCACTGTTCAGTTGGCCCCGTTTTCATTTGTACGCACTGAATGGTGAGCGCTTACTCTATTACATATGAACCTCTTTGGTATGTACACAAAATCACCCCTCCTGATTTTTTTCGGGAGTACCAATTGGTGGAGTGTCGCTATCAGTGGTTGGGCGCATTGTGTGGGTGCATGCATGATTGTGTATGCGTGTGTTAGTGTGGGGAATGCGGACGATTAAAATCGTCCAGTATCTGGACTAGAGTCACCGTGGCGGATGCTTTATAGAAAGAGACTTAATAGACCCAGGAAAAAAAAAAAAATTAAGAGGATAAAAAGGTACAGATAAGAAGATGTCTAGATAGATAGATAGATAGAAAAAGATGAGTAGATAGGAAATTAAATCAATAGATATGAAGATTTCTACGCAAAGCGAGCTAGATCCACTGTTGGTAAGTTGAAATGTTTGAGTTTAAATCTGCTTTAAAACAAACTGCTAAAAAATGAGATTTTTTTTTTCTTGTCATAACTTCAACAATATTCTTTGTTATGTTACACTTGAGGCATCACAGAAAATGTCTTGTTTTCCTCTATCTGAAGATGGACAGACTTTAAATTGATGTTAAAAACGATTCCTACGTATAGCCCATTTTCCGATGAAACTCTTCATAAATGGATGGATAAAATAGAGAAACAAAATAATGAATAAAAAATGAATAGATAGATTTAGACATCAGATACCTTTATAGATGACAGATGATAGAGAGAAAGATGGATTGATAGATAATGATAGAAAAAGGGGGAACGGAGAAGACAGACCTATGACAAAATGGGTGATGGAAAAGGACAAAATAGATTGTACTAGTCTTTTTACCAGGAACCCAGTGTAGAATTACCCCTTTTAAAACAATACACGATAAGAGACAATAGTTTACTGTACAATGCATAAACTTGCAATACAGTTTGATGAATGCTAAAGAATGTATTATCGTTCTACGGTCATTTTGGAGCGTTTAGGCACTGAAAACAAAATATGTCTCACAAAATCATACGACATCACTTGAACATGTGAAAATTGTCTGTGATTGCATCATTTAGGCAATTAATGGTCGACGTGGCCGATCAGTTCAGATTAGCAGAAACTCTTCTTTATATGTCTTTCTGAGAAATGACAAGAAAAGTAACTCCGCTTATGACACAGACTAATTCGTAAATCAACGAATGAATGTCATTTTCACACGACGGCTGGACGAGGTGTAGCAGACATTACTTATTTGTGATTATTTCTCGCTGATCCTGTTTTCAAATTGGGAACCCATACATTTATTTTGTGAGTCCGTAGAAAGAGCAGCCTTGCCTATCCGACTGTCATGGTCAGTCTGTTACGCAGTGTACTGCTCGTGGTCTGTCATCTGTCTGGATAGTTTTTCCAAAATATTTTTTTCTTTATAGCTTTGTCCCATTTGACCTCTCCACTATCTTTTCCCTCTTCTTGAAATTCCTTTTCATCTACTAAGTAGGCCTATCTATCTCAATTTCTTCATGTATAAATGCATGCATGTATGTATGTATGTATAAATTATGTCTGTTCATTTATATCCTTCTCTTTTACGTTGTCTTTCTCTCCTTCCTTTCAATATCTTCTTTCTCTGTGTCAATGTAACAAGGTTTCAGCATTCATGGATGTTGGCGCACCTTTCCCTGCATCATACAACATACTGACGGATGCGAGCTGTAGTAAAAAAAAAAAAAAAAAAAAAAAAAAAAAAATCAAAGTCCCATTTCATACAAGATTTCATACGTGAAACCGTGGTGTCTGCCGCAGTGTTTAAAATAGTCGCACGTAAAGTAGGATGTGTACAGGATGGAGCTGAACTTGACTTCACTCGACACTGCTCGATAAGCCACTCGAAGATGTCGAGTTGTGGAACTGACTATTTTCGGGCCGCGGGGTCCAGGACCTGCACCCTGGTTTGAAAGAAGACTCTCGAGAACCCTGCATTTGCTGATTTTCTCACCGGGCCCGTTTCATAAAACTTGTCATCAGTGACAAGTTGTCATAGATGTGACAAGCTACTGAAATCCTTGCATCTGGTTGGCTGAGAGCAACTTTGTCATAGAAATGTGGCAGTTGTCACTGATGACAAGTTTTATGAAACGGGCCCCTCTGCCCTACTTGGCGGCAAGTTTAAAATTATCAAACAACGCCATTAAATATGCCACATACATGTACGTCCCTCCCCTTGTTGATATCTTCAACAAATCGACATTATTGGTGAATATTGATGACCTGGGCCCTGTTTTATGAAGAGTTAAAATTGATTATATAGTTGATTTCAACTGTAAGTCTATGGCAGCCTGTGTGGTAAGGAAATTTAAAATCGATTTTATCTTTTGATAAAACGGGGCCCAGGTCACTCACATTGTTAATGGAACAATGTCAGCATAAAAATGAAATAACCGATGAACTTGGAACAAAATATTCAGTCTTAAACGTTGTTAATTTAAGTAGTCCATGGCGGAAAAGTTACTAGTACATCAAATAAAATGATGATTTTATCAAAGCAGAAGGATGAAGATGTGCTATGATATTTGTTACAGTCTCCCTCTGTGATTAATGTGTATAATTAGTAGAACGGAACTGCTGGTCTGCATTTTAAGACAGTCATGTAGGAAAAGGAACCAGTGCTTTCATTTTTTTTTCACCATTTTAACCAATTTGATCATAGGATTACCTTTCGATTTTTTTTTAATGTACAATTTTGTCCAACAGGTAATAGCGCTTTCCCAGTGGAAGGATGTTTCATGCAATGGAATGATAACGCTATAGGTGGAATAGCCTCTAACACACGAAACCAATGGCCCGTTCACGCTACAGTTAACCCGCGAGGACTCGTAAAAAAGGACGTCAACCTTTTGCTGTGTTGCGTCAGATTATGATATTGTCTCGGACAGCCTTGCCTTTTTTTTTAATCTTCGCTTATGTCTCTTCTCTTCTGTTTGCTGCTTTCTTTCTCTACTTTCTTCCTGCTCATCTCGTGATACATACTCCGCGGTTTAATCCTATATTATAGTCAGCGAAAGCTGATGAAGACTGATGACCATGCACTATGGGCCATTGTCCACCTTTCTCTTTGTAACTATATGTGTTTTTCTTCTTCGTCTTCTTCTTACCATGTTAAATAATGGACACTGTAATAATGGTCTCTGTGTGGCAAATATACCACTCAACCACTCTTATTATCCTCTTTAGGTCTATAGGAGATATTCCCAATACATCTTGCATCTCAGAGGAATGGAACGAATAAAGATCGTGGCCATTTGAACAGTCAATCACTCGCTAATAATAAAAATAACAATAAGGTCTAAATATTTTATCCAGGGTAGCCTCTTCAGTGTTGCCACTGCTCTACCAGAGGAGCCTGCCATTATTATTACCCCAGTTTTGCCAGGTCGAGAGGGACATTGTGGGTAAAAACATCTTGTCCAAGGACGTAAGCAATCTGCGGGAATCGAACTCGGGTCCTCCGATCGGGAGCCGAGAGTCTTATCCACTATGCCACAGCGCCCCATTATCTTTATTATCTCTATCTTCTATGTATTATAATTAATAAAAAATGTACTACCATGTATACGATATGCAATGTAGTGTAAACGTCAGGTCGCCATCATAATGTTGTCAATGCACAACGACCGCCGCGGCCGCGGTAGCTGACCTGCAGCTGAATAAACGACGACTAATAAAGGCGTACATGTAATCTAAATCATTAATCTGATTAATCTAATTAATCTAATCATTAATCAGTTCAGTTCCAGTTTCAGTTTATTTTATTTCGACCCGGTCACTCACTTCAGCCAATGGCTGTTCTTCAGTGAGTCCGTGAAGAGGTAAAAACAAATCAAAGTAACATAATACAACATTTTATACTTAGTATACATAACATAAGAAATAGAAACAAACATAATTATTATACACTGTAAAATCAACGCCATTATTAAAAATCAATAAACTATGATACAAATTATCGGTTTCATTTTAGTAGACACCAGAAAAAAATACTTACAAAAAATATTACCATTTATATTGGAATAATTCCTTAAGATTACTTATGCTTTAAAAAAAAAGAAAAATATGTCTATATATATATACACATGTGATAAATGGAAAAAAAAAATAAAAGTGAGACCATTTAAACATAAGCACATACATACACACACATCGTAAAACTGCAATTAATTATCTTAACATCCTACCTTTGTATAAAACTTATCTATTGCACTTTTGAATGCAACTAAAGAAGCACTTTGCTTAACATCGCTTGGCAAACTATTCCACATTTGGGCACCACGATATGAAAAATTGCGTTTTTGTCGAGCCCACCGGAGGTGAGGGGAGACTAAGGGATCGCCTGCGGCGTCTGTCCGTCCGTTGTCCGTCCGTCCGTCGTCCGTCCGTCCGTCCGCCGGTCCGTCCGTCCGTCCGTCCGTCGTCCGTCGTCCGTCCGTAACGCTACAAAAACTTCAATAACTCTTTACTCTGGGCTTCAATAAATTGCAATCAAACTTCGAGGGAAGAGGGGTCATACAAAGTTTCACATTTTACCATATATGAAGGTCACCTCAAGGTCAAAGCTCACAGGCAGGGGTCAATGAACTTTAGGGCCCAATGTTAAGTTTTTATGGCGCGTTTCTATTATGGGTCATAACTTTTGATCCATAACTCCATTTGTGACCAAACTTGGATGGTAGTTGTCCCTTGGGGAGTGGATGGTCACCACAAGGTCAATGGTCACAAGCATGGGTCAACGAACTTTTAGAGCCCAATGTTAAGTTTTTATGGCGCATTTCTATTATGGTTCATAACTTTTGATCCATAACTCCATTTGTGACTAATCTTGGATGGTAGATGTCCTTTGGGGGTGGGATGGTCACCACAAGGTCAAAGGTCACAGGCAGGGGTCAACGAACTTTAAGGGCCCAATGTTAAAGGTAGGGAATACCTTTTACAGACCTCCCAAAATGCAGCAAAACATTAAATATGAACCTCAGGGGACTGTCTTGTTTAGGCCACTGCTGAGAAATTTGGAAGTCAACAGTTATCTACAATTTGAATAATGCACAAAACTCAACTGCTCAGTAGTTCTGTGTGTTAGCCACACTTAAGCCTTTTTGTTGCAGTCTTCTGTATTTTTTTATCTATAAACACAAATCTAAAAGTATAAGAGCTGATGTAATAACATAATCATTATAGAGTGTGTGGCAGGAATGTATATAGAAATGTTTGTAAGTTTTGATGAACTTTTTTCACAAAATATACATGCAGTGCATGGGTCTGCAAAGGTAGCCTAGTAATGTACTGGAATTTACGGTGAGCCGCGAAAAAAATTCAATTCAAAATCTAACGGTCAATAAAAATGTACTAAATGTTAATTTCCACTTTCAATACTTTATGGGAGTTTCTAAAATGATACTCTCTTCAACATACCACTGTATTTATACAACTCTTCATTTAAGGCATGCAAATGGTATTCCCTACCTTTAAGTTTTTATGGCACGTTTCTTTTTTTGCCATAATTTTTTTTACCCTTTTATATCTCTTTTTATCTGTTATATCTCTTTTTTTATCTGTTATATCCCATTCGCCTACAATTTCTTGTACGCGAATGGGCGAGACACATTATGGCACTTGCCTTGTTTAAATTTGTGGTTGGTTTGGGTACATCTATCTGGAGGAGTGTCTTCCTCAAACCATTATAAACATTGTCTATACATAAGTAATTGATTTATATGTGAAGGGATGTTTTCGTTTACAACCCTATACATAAGACATAACAGCTGTTTATCGCGTCTATCCAAAAGACGATCAATGCTATCATTACACTTTGTTTGAATCAACTGACATGGGGCTTCACTTGGAAATTTCCAATCAACCCACATAACCACTCTGAGTGCTCTAAATTGCATTTTCTGCAGTTTTTCACAATAATTATGTTTCTGCCATGTTCCCCCATATAACACTACAATAATCCATCTGTGATTCAGAATAGTAGTTTTATAGAATATCATTGCCATTTGCTGTGTGATAAAGGGTCTTATTCTTTTCAGTAAACACAAACTCGTGTGCATTTTTTTTTTTCTGCAAGCATTCTACATGTTTTGTCCAGTCTAAGTACTGGTCAATGTGTACTCCAATGTATCTGATATGCGTGATCCGATTGATGAACGTGTTCTTAATCTTTACATCTTTACACAAGGAACCGAAATGCGCTTTAGTCTCCTTCTCGACCCAATCAACAGAAACTCACATTTTGGGGCATTTAGTGCCAACTTCTTTCTACACAGCCATGCATTTATTCCATCTAAGTCTTCATTTAGAACTGTCACCAATCTATCAATGTTGTTACAAGAGTAATACAAGCATGTGTCTTCTGCGTAGAGAGATACCACACTATTCTTTACGCACAAATGTAATGAACAGTAAGGGACTTAAATTCGAACCCAGGGGGATTCCACACTTGTTGTCTGTGGTCAGGATTTGACCCCATTGACAAAACTGTGCGCTGGGTGCGATCTGTCAGGTAGCTGCAGAAACATTCAACCACTGAATCAGACAGGCCATACTAACGCATCTTACGTAATAAAGTAGCATGGTCTACTGTGTCGAATGCCTTCTTTAAACCTAATGCTACTACACCTACAAACATTCCTTGTTCAAGTTTGTTGAGCCAGTATTCAGTTGCTACACTAATTAAGGCCGTCATTGTTGAGTGTTTGGGTCTAAATCCTGATTGATGCACTGTCAGTAGTCCTTTCTCTTGAAGATATTTGTACAATAAGATTGGTCAAATATGAGTTTTTCCACAACTTTTGTTATCACTGGTAAAATAGATACTGGTCTGTAATTGTTAACCGGCGATCTTTGCCAGGCCTGCGCCTTTGTATATGGGCTTGACGCGAGACCGTTTCCATGCCAACGGAACCTTGTTTTGGTGCATCGACAGATTAAAAATATAAGTGAGCAACTTTCAGCCCAGGACTTACTCGTAGTTTCTGCAAT
The DNA here is from genome assembly GCF_964275005.1 of Diadema setosum. NCBI lineage: Eukaryota > Metazoa > Echinodermata > Echinoidea > Diadematoida > Diadematidae > Diadema > Diadema setosum. The sequence goes on along the minus strand of NC_092700.1, from coordinate 21,842,310 downwards.
TATGACTACTTGACTCCTATTCAGTGCTTGTTTTCTTATTGATGTGTGTGCGATTGTTGTTGTTGTTGTTGTTGTTGCTACCACGTAGCGAGGCCAGCACGCTCTCTCTCCCCCCCCCCCCTTTTTTTTTCTATTGTGAACAAGCCACTTAAATTTATGGCGCAGGATTGCGTGATGTGTTATAATGGCGTAGGCGATTATGCGATCTCAATTTATCAGGGTGTGGTCCCGTTTGACCTGCAGTTTCACCTTCTCGAATTATTAAAGAACAGAAATTAACAACAACAACAAAATAGATAAAATCCCCAAAGAGCAGTCTGCATATTACTAAACTCGGGCTCGCCAAAACGTCCAGAGAGTAGACAAGAATTACCCGAGATTTGGTAGGATCTATACCCTTTGATTATCGAACGCATGTGGTTTGAAATCGTGAAGAGTCCACATAAGTTATCATCCCACATAATTGTTGATAATGATTATGTTACATTGTCACTACGCGCAATGTACATGAATACCGTCATATGTCTATATAAAGTAGTCAGAGCTGTCAATTCAGTCTTAGCACATACGAAGAGCAATTAACAGACGAAGTAACATGAAAGTAACTTAAGAAAAAAAAAACAATTCTGGCACATATTTTTTCAAATGCATTTTTATTTTATTCTTCTTTGCAGTCTAAAGTATATCTGCAATAATTGAGACGAATAAATCTGGAATATAAAGATGTTGACAGCGGAACAGTTCGATCGTCGCAAACTTTAGTTGTTGTTGTTGTTTTTGTTTACACATTTGTGTGCTGCCCAAACAAGTGTCAAAGGTTGAAGTCGTTGAGGAGATTCACGCCCTTTGAAAAGTTTAATCTCTTTGGTGGTCTCGCCATTGTTTGAATATGTGTGTACAAAACTATGCTACCTTTTTAAAGCCTTTCTGTGCCGGAGACTATACGGCCATCAGTGCGTTTAATGGTATAGGATTTTCTGTGCCACAATTGTGCACTTGAAACACTCAAAGGGTTAAAGGTCTTACAACCACTTGAACAGGTTAGAAAGCATGCGACTTGTAGAGATTCCTCAGACTCAACGAGAGACATTGAAACCGACGACGGAGAACCGAACCCATGCGCATATAGATAGAACTCCAATTTTCAAACCGTCATCAATATTTCCCCTTCTTCGGAACGCTGTAGGCCCTCACACAATTACATGACTTTGTAACATAAAGCCAACAATAGAAAAAAAAAAGAGAATGTAATCAATTTATTGGTTTCACTTTCAAGAAACCCATTCATTATTTTGACCTCTCCCCTCCCATCAGCACAAAAGATAAAGAGACGGATTTAGCAAGGGAGAGAGAGAGAGAGAGAGAGAAATGAAGATAGAGAGAGAAATAACGATAGAGAGAAAGACTAAAAGAGACAAAGAAAGAGACTAAGTTTATGTGTGGTTTTGGCAGAAAGAAATTTGTGAAGATAGGCAGATGAGGTCACGAAATACATACACACAATTATTGTCGTATACATTCATTATGTCTGAACAATATGCATAAAAATACCATGTAAATATAATATGTATGTATATTAAACACTCGTTTGAATGTAATCATATCAATATCATGAATGGAATCTCTTAGACACCTTTCTTATGATAAGATACATTTACTGCTTATTTTTATTATTTTTTTTGAATGCCAACTATTTCAACTTCTTCAAATTCATGATGTCGATGTTCAATTGTTGTTTGTTTGTTTGATAGATACTTTATTTTCTGCAAATCATAAAATCAATCCGCAAATCAATGTACATACAAAGGTACATAATCATGAATATGTCTGAAATATACAAAGTAAATTCAGAACAGGGTCGTTTGACCTGCATAAACAAAGATATAAAAGGAAATTAATGATATAATATACTGTATGCATGTCTATGCAGCGGGGATTACAACAATAATTGTAGTTAAGAAGCGGTTATGCAGAGGGCCGCCATTGTAAGCATAGCTTGAAAGGATGACCGGCCCGAGGAAAAGGTAGGGACGTACTAGATTCGTGAAAGTACAAATTCTGCTGCGAAGATAACAGGGGAAAATAAACTCTGATGTATGATGGTGGTGAATGTGCGTGCAATTGCTGTTATACAATTTCGTGCCAGTCAGCTACTGGTGTAGAAGAAACAAAACAACTACCAATTGATTGGTTTTATTAACACATTAGAAACAAGTAGAAAAAACAAAACATGGATACTGGACTGAAATACGAAAACAAACAAACAAACAAACACATTATAGGCGAAAAGAGTTTGTCACTTGATTCTTAACGAGATCGATTCAATTCAAACAATCATTACATGCATGCAGATCTCACACGCACCATGATTTCTTTTACTGTTCTTAAAGGCTCATTCTCCATGTCACCGATAGCGTTCAACGAGCCCGTTACCCCCGAGAAACCTGTTTTGCAATCTCCATAATGTCAGTAGGCCTACATGACAAAGAGAGTGTGCTAGGGATTTACGCTCCGTAAAGAATTGTAGGATGCAGTCCCGCTTCGCAGCACCAATACAATGTGCGACTTGTAGACAACACCGCATGAGTGTCCGAAAAGCCTTTAAATGTTAATGGAACTATGAGCGCTAGACCATTGCACGGCCATGCATTCTCTTCGTCCGAATCAATATCTTTTCAATGACTTCAATAGCGGAAACACCAATGGCTTATTTGCGACATACCAGGCTTCTGTAACACAGGGAGGCATACTCTCTGCTGAGTAGTGCAGAAAAAACAAAGTGTTTATTGTTTATATTGCCGAGGGGTATAGTCGTGCTTTGTTAAAGCCTGTGCATTTATTTACAGCTTGCCAATTTCGTAACGCGAGGAAGTACTGCAGTTAGCGGCCTCCCGTCTGGAGATGCAATACGAATACCTCTTCGACTCGTAACTCTGCCTTCCCTTTTCAATTCACGTTTTCTTTCATCGGCAGAACTTCATGTCTTGTTACGTTAGCTGCGGCTATATAAAGGGGTGATTGCAATTGAAAAACAATTCGCGCAGCGTTCAATCTGTTTAATTTGTGAAATTTGTAGCCAGTTGGCCTTTCACAAATAAAATGTAAAAGCGCACCACTGATGCTTCTGCCATAATGAAAATATTTGGGAATTGTTAATTGTTATAATCCAAAGAAAAAAACATTATCGTAATTGTTAAACCAAAAAAAAAAAAAAATAGCAAGCGAGCAAAATTAATGTTCATGTTTCACCACTTCGTGTCGTCCGAATTCAAGAATTCATGCACCCCTTAATATTTGATCCTCGTGAACTGACTCCACCCTCACAGTGGCGTAACTACCGGGCCCCCCCCCCCCCCCGGTCCGCTGGTTAAAAAAAAAAAAAAAAAAATGGTAACTCAAGGGTTAGTAAACTGCTTTTGAATTCGACATGAAAGGGTGATCAAGAAATAAGACATTTTTCTAATTAAAGAGGTATATAGTGTTAAACATTAAAAAAGCCCCGAGACGACCAAAAAGAGTGTGATTCAGTGTGATTCCTGGTTGGCATTCTGAATATAAGCAGGATGTGCGCAGTGTACTCAGAACATCCGAACGGCAAAAAGAGTCGCTGCAATGTTGCGCAATGTGATGTAGAATGTACACCTTTGTACCTTACGCTTCGCTATATCAAAGCTAGGTCATTGATTTTACAGTGTTGCTTTACATACTAGTCTATATTGAAATGCCTTGCATTGCCAATTATAAGACGTGACCTGGGCTATTTCCTAACTTTTAAATGTATATAAAACACACACACACACACACACACACACAAACACAAACAATTAGGGGATGCTCTAAAATGCAGATTTTGGACATCCTTCCCCCTCTTGGTCACTTCGACGCCCCCTCGCTGCTCATACCTCCCCCAATCATGAACATAAACCGACACCCTTGACTACCAGCGAAAGCGAAAAATACAGCTACAAACGACAGTATTGGGACTGAAAAATGTCAACATTTTCAAGCGCGCTCGCTCCGCTCGTTCGCATTTAATCGTTATGCCATTCTCCTGACGTTGCTGCCAGTAATTGCCAGCAGTTGCACCCGGTGCACCCCTCCCCCTTAATTTCCAAAGCGAAAAAATATAGCTACAAACGGCAGTTTTTGGGACTGTAAAATGTCAAAATGTTGAAGCTCGCTCGCTCCGCTCGCTCTCATTTACGTAATGCAATTCTCCTGATGTTGCTACCAGTAATTTGTCGTTTCACACCATCATTCCATAATCCATGTAAAGAAAAACTTACAATGTTGCTCAATGACTGCGCTGAGGAATGTATTACAGTCCGTTATGTATTGTAGTCTCCATTAAGTTCGCAGACTGACAGCGCACGCACACACGCGCACAGACACATACACACGCACGCACAAGCAAGCATACATACCCTCAAAATTACTTTTTCCACGAGGTGCCACCCCCCTCCCCCCCCCCCATGTCTTGACCCACGGTACGCCACTGTCCACCCATTGGACTCACGCTTTTGTGTGGAGAACCTTTTGTCCAAGCCTCAAGGGCGCCATACACGCCATACGATGAGATGGGACTATGCGCTTTCACCTCACAATGTTGCACTTATCCCCTGAGCGCTATTTCTGAGGTATACGTGAAGTCGTGAAGCGTTGCACCCGCCATAACGACTCGCCATCCGAGCCGCCCGGTCTTGCCTGCGGATTTATGAAGGGCGTGTCTCGTCCAGATGTGCGCTGTGAGAAAATAAAAACAAGAAAAATATATAGAGTTCCTTGGGTGTGTCACGGCCAGGAACGAAGACACGCATCGAACAAGATTTGTGGTGGCGTTTCTCCGGTGTTTATGGGGAAAAATAGGAGCATATTGTAAACGCCTGAGGTTGGTGTCGGATTGCGGGTAAGATGCGGCTACCACGTCCCTTCGATTGGGGCCATAGACCTCGCCCTTTCGGCTGGAAGAGTTGCGTATTCACTTTTACAGTCTTGTGCATCCTCGCGACGAGTCTTGCAGGTATTGTTTAAAATCAATTTTGATAAGTGAAAATTATAACTTTGAGAGCAACTTGTTTTTTTTTTCTGTAACTGCATTAGTGTTTTGATTTTCTTGAGCTTTTCCGTATCACGATATTGATTCAGCAAACGTCAACAGACAATCAGGAAATATACAACAAATGGGACGCAGTATCAAAACTTAAGTATTAAAATCGAAGCTTAGAACGAGTGTCCGTCGTAAAAAAAAAAAAAATACGAATAATATTAAACCCTGATAACGTAAAATTATGACGCTTAATCTTATATCCTTGTTCTGTGTATGCTTATACTAATTTCTCGACATCTGGCATTAGTTTAAATTAAAAATTTACTTTGACAAGGGATTATGGATACTCCAACGCCGAGCTTTTAAAATAATCAACACACTGCTTAAAGTAAATCTTCGTCTTGAAAAACGTCAGTCTTCAATGCTTTATGCGGGCAGAAACTGGTTAATGTCATGTTGTTTTTATTTGCTTTATAGAGCCCAATTGCTTGTATGTTCTTTGATTTGAATTTTCTATTTACTTTTTACTTCTTTTTTTTTTTTAGTTCGCGATGAATCAGAAACAAAAAATACAGGTAGACATAATTGACGTTACAACATCTGCTAAATTAGGATTAAAGTTTCTATAATATAGAAAATCAAAATGTGATGAACACAATTACGACGTCTCATCCCGCAATTATAGGATTTAAATAATAGTGACGTATATGCTGAGAACCCACTCATCCATTACTCTTCTTGTGATGTCGGTCTAACATAGAGATTTATGATATAAATTAGTAAACAATCTTCTTCAGTTAGGAGAGATGAATATAAAAGTAGAATTATATTCTTATTCTTACTGGAGCTATCAAACGTTAGAATTTTTCCTAAATACACATTAAAAAAAAACTGAGAATGTACAAATTCTAAGTAAGATTGCAACACAAAGACATTTATCTCAATTAGGAAAGATTAGCTGTAAAAAAAAAAAAAAGATCTATTTTTATCCAGATTACACGACATGATACAAAGAAGCAGAATGATGAAACATAATAGTGAGCTTTTACTTCATACATATTCGGCGAAGACGTTCAGTGCATTAAGAAAATAAGCAGAGGGCTCACCAGTCATTTATTTATGTAACTGTACTTGGAAAATTTTTTTTTTTTTTTTTTTTTTTTAGTACGGAGAAGCCCAGTAGAGGATCTGGTGAATTAACTATTCGTTCTCATGTCTTCATGGGTTGGTATATTTTTGGTTGAGATATGGTGCTTCAGGTTGCCAACGTTTTTGACGATTTTTTTTTTCTTGTTAGATAATGAGAAACCTCTTGGGAAATGTGAAATAAGATCATTCATAATATTCTAAGAGGAATTCGAAGGTTATATTGGAGGATAATTGGTTTCAAAGGGCTGAGATATCGAAACGAAGCGATCCTAATAAAATGTGGGACCTACATGTACCTTGTATTTACGTCGCTTTGTTTTACTCTAATCTGTTTATATCTTGCCTAGTTCAAACTCGACTTTCATCAGGTAAACTTTTTTTTTCTAAGAATGGTATGTTCTATAACTATTTCATAAAGTGGTTTCTAAGTATATCGCAAAGAGTAAAAAGCTAAATCCTAGGACATCTCAACCAATACTTCACCGTCCCTTTAAAGGAATGTTTATATTCATATAGGCAATAGAAAAACAAATACTTCCACTTATAGCGTGGATCAGATAATGTCATTAAGGGAAGATGAATTAGATAGAAAAACTCAAATTTGCAGTATACACAAGTAAGTTTTCCTAATCATTCAAATACATGGCGAAATTAGAAAATGTAGTACATTGTTTTATTTCGCTACAAAACATAAAAAGGAAATCTTGTACTCAATAAGAACGGGTTACTTATTCCAAGGGTTCCTCAATATGAAATTGAAATAAGATTAGTATTCAGAAGGTTTATTGATCCGAGACCGAAAAAGAAGGTTCGTAATTCCGAAATCCATTAGTACGGCGCATTTTCTCTTTTGTTTAGTTTTGTTTGATTTTTTTTATTTCGAATTCTACTAAACCTAATAGTTTTCTGTTTAGCAAACCTTCGGAATAGCAAACCTCACTCCTATGCATACGTGATCAATACAAACTTAAGTCAGTAGTGACAAGCCTTCATCTTCTTGGGGGGGGGGGGGGAGGGATGGGTGGCAGGGAGATATACCAAGTGTAGACAGAGGTAGGGATTTTGAGGACCCTTTTTATAGGTGTGTGTGTGTGTGTGTGTGTGTGTGTGTGTGCGTTTAATAGTAGTCGATATTGAAGACAGGACAACTAAACAATTGCATATTAATTGGATTCAACCAATTTAGTTTTAGCTTAATCAGATGATTTCATATGACATCCATGTGTATGGCTAAATAAGTACGGGAAGAATATTTTCATTTTTTTTTTGTCAATTGTATTTGTGATGAATATTGGATGTTGTATATGAACATGGTTTGTGGTATGATTATTTGTGTTTTGTTGGTAATTGGAGAAATATAAAATGTATTCATTTGAAAAGCGAACTTTCCTACTAAGAGAAAATGAAGTGAGATTCTACGATATGTTCTGCTGACCCTTATCTACGAGCTTATACAATAGTGTAAGCTAAAATAGACATTGACAAAGATCATAAAAGTACAAAGAGTGCAAGTCATAAAAAAGAACATGGGAAATATTTCGTACGTATTTTTACCGACTCTCCCAGTACACAGGTGAATTATCATTGTATTATTTCTATTATGATGGTTTGATTAGTGCGATTCAATGATTGAAAAAAAAAAATGAAAATGAAAGAGCAAAATAATTGCAGATAAAACTCATTGTGATTGTGTGTAATTTTCTGTCCATCAAAAAAAATGGAATTGCTCTTCCAATGCTACGATACAAAAACATTTGCTCAAAAACTCGAGTCTGTGAAAAATCGGTTACTGTATAGTAAACCATTAAAGCAATTTTCTATCTTCCTTTCTGTCTAACCAGCTATCAATTTCTAGATGATTTTGTTCTGAATAGGAAAGGGTTAAACAGAGCTATCATTCAAACTAGTAACACGGCGAACTATTCAACCGCTCTTCCTTTGTTCCAAGAAAGAATTCTTTGTAAGTGGCAGAATGATATGTGTTACGGTAGTAATCCACATGAAGGCCAAAAAAAAAAAAACAACAAAAAACAACAACAACAACAACAACAGAAATGTCAAATGTTATCCTTGTATTAGAATCAGAGACACTCCACATTTGGGAACTAGAGGTCGATGAGATCGGTGATAGTGAGTGGCGGGGGGGGGGGGGGCGGGGGTGGGGGGTGGGGTTAGAGGAAGATTCTTCAACCGCACCTTTATGGTTTCTTGGCATTCCTTTCAGCGCGACGCCGTGGAAGGAGGGAGCCAAGGTAAACGAACACTCTCATATACAAAAGAAACGCTAAAATATGTGTGTGGGTTTTGCTTGTTTGTTTGTTTTTTAACTGAGGCAGCTCCCTTTTTAATCTTGCCCTCCCAGTATAGGGTCTATTCATGTGCATCTCTTTTGCGAGTTACTGCAGTATTGAAGAAATTATTGTGATTTATGTCCTCAATCTGATGTGATTCGACCTAAACTCGTGGATGATAACTGTCGGAAAGTTGCATGTATGATTTAGGAATGGCTCGGACTCACCTGTAAACTTTTATATTATTATACAGATCAGACAGATTATTCTCCTCACGTGTTGTCGTTGTAAGAGCAAACACATGAAAAAAAAAAAGAAGAAGAAGATAATTACAATACAGGTGCCGCGGAATGTTTCAGGGTGGGGATTGCTGGTCAGCCGGGAAGGTGGGGGGGGGGGGGGGGGTTAAGGTTCACCTCCCCCCCCCCCCGAATTGAACACAAAAGGGGAAATATTTTATGAAGTAAAACGTCAGTGTAACATCTCCAGATTAATTGCGAATGCATGTAATACGAAAAGCTTATATATATATATATATATATATATATATATATATATATATATATATATATATATATATAAAATGTCTGTCTACATCGATTATGAAGAATATGTGTTTCCCTTGGTGGGTATGCCATAGTTTATGTAAGGTAATAACAAAGTGGAATATAATATTGTTAGAGAGTTAGTGTGAGAAAATACGGGGTTCATGTGGACTTTATTGTCAAGAATAGAACCTAGGAATATGACTTTAGAGTAAAGGGACTTCTTCTATAACTGTATCATCAAAGAAAATATTCCTCGGTAGCTTTCAGGGAGTTACTAAAGACATACATGGGGTTTTGGAAGTGAATACAGTTTATTGGCTCTTATCTACTGACCCAATTCTATCAATTCAGTGTTTGTATCAGCCATTACATCAGGAATCGGAGTTGGATAGACACGTAATTATATTATTTGAACCATCAGCGAATGATAAAAAAAAAAAGATTACTTGATGAATGTTGGCGTATCATGACACAAGTAAAAGGGGTCTAAGCAAGCTCCCCTAAGTAACACCACATTTGACATTTTGCATGCGGATGTATGACCTATGATGAAAACAAATAATTATATTTAATTGTTTGCGATTAGTAAAGTAACTCATGAACCCCTCCGAGGCCATTCCTCTGATATCATAATGAAATTAGTTTATGGAGAAGTATATCATGGTCGATGGTATCAAAAGCCTTGAAGAAGTCAAGGAAGATTCCAATGGTATGACGAAATTTATCTTTTTTTTTAGACTTTGTCAAGGAAGGTAAGGATTGCATGAGAGGTATTTGCGGTTTGGCCGAAGACCGAACTGACAATTGGAAATGAATCTATGAAAATATTCGGAAACTTCCAATCATCTTGAGTAAACAAATTTTTACCAATAACATCGAAAGAGAGGTCAGCATTGATATTTATCCCTTTCCCCTTTCTTAATGGACCGGGATAACCCTGAAACCTGTCATAGTCTTAGGGACAACGCAGTCACTTAGCTTGAGGACACATTGAGCACAGGTCATATTAACCAGCGGATTAACAATAAAATCCATTTAACTTTTGTAAGAACATTATATATGTCTTTATGTCCATCACCTTTTTTTTTCTTTTTCTTATTTTGCCTTTTTTCTGAACTATATATATCTATTTTTTTCCATTTTGTTTATCAAACATTTGTCAAAAGGGAAAAACAAACACAGAACTGGGAACTGGGTTTGCTGTAGAAAATCACAAAACATCTTGTGGGTCTGGGGAATATTTTGGCCAAGATGGTTTCCTATCATTTTGCCAAGACTACATACTATTGAAAATATTCGCCATTGATGTTGTGTCATGAATTACGGCATCATTATGCTTAATTGTGGTATTGCAAGAATTATCGTTATCATAATTAATGGCTGAATTGATAATTTTCAGTATTATAATACACATCAGACCGGTCCACTCTTTTGACCAGTCAGGTCATCCTGGAATCCTGTCTTATCAAAATGCTTATTGTCAGGTGTTACCTACGAAAGATTAACACAGGGGTACCTAAAGTGATTTCATGATTAAGGGGAATATGAGTGAAGGTTTGATTATAATAATCATATGATACCTATTGATAATTAACACACAGATGCCAACAACCTCAATCAATACCATAGGCTAAACATAAAACGCAGTTTAAACAGGTAAAAGGAGAAGAAATGAGTGAGGGTAGAGATCACTTTGTCTACACTGGGTAAACGGTACGAATTTTCTCCCCTTAAACTTTTGTAATGCAATTTGGATGTAACGAGATCGCATTTCTCCAGGAATACTTAAACGCTATCGGAACAAACGTGTTTGTGTTGTCGGTATAGACCTAACTTAAAATTCAGAGGATGAAAATTGCTTTGTTGCACAGTCCTGTTTATTAGTCGCGACATTATTGGGATCACGTCCGTGAAATGAAGAGAACAAAAACTTACAGCACACAATGAAAAGAATTAGGCAATTTCTTCGTGCTGGCGTATTGCAAAGTTTGATTTAAAAAATGACACATTGCATTGGAACTTATCACCTGTGGTCACTCTTTGGATATTCTGTTGATTGCTGAAAGTTATTGTCTGATAGTTCTGTGGCAGAAAAATGTGAATGGGAATCGCTCTGCTAGCTACAGCCTTGTTACGTTATTGGTCCCAACATTCCTGAGATTGAGTGTCCGTGAAATGAAGAAAACAAAGTTGAATAAACAACAAAATGAACGAAATAAGGTCATCATTTTCTTCTTCTTTTTTTGGTTTATCGCAAAATTTGATGCGTATGATAATTGGAATTACATTGTAAAATGCGTCATCTGTGTCTACCTCAGATCATCCTGTCCGTTACTGAAAGTTATTTCTTGTACAATTCTTTGGTCATGCTCCATTTTGTTCCTCTGTAGAGACAGTAAACAGAAATTCCGTACAATTCCGGAAAATGGACTTTATGGTGTTTGTTGTAGTTGTTTTTGCCTTGTATCTTGCTTGGTCTGCTCAAAAGTCCTTCCAAAATGAGTGCAATTTGTGCCTGGTGCTTGATTCTAATAGCAGCAGCAACAATAATAGCATGGATATCAAGAGTACCTTTTTTTTTCTTTCACTTCAACAAGATAGTCGATTTTGCTAATTTTCTTAGCACTTAATAAGTATTTTTTTTTTTCGTCTAATCATCTCAACGAAATAAATATGAGCGACTGACATTTCACTGTAATTGCCACTAATGGGCACCTTGCCAACCGAAGTGTATGTTATACTCGTAATGATGTAAGTTGTCATGCTACCGAGCCATAAACATCTCTTTTCGTGACCATTATCATGATTAATAATTACGTTTTCTTTGAGCATATCGACAGTAGCGTAGATGATCATGTTGTTGTGTCGCTGCCTTTTATCACGACTGTGGGGTCTACACACAAAGTACGATACGGATATTAGTTCTGTTAGTACTGTTGTCATTTTTATTGCCATTGTTATTATTACTATTATTATAAGTAGTAGTAGTAGGGTAGTAATAGTAGTAGTAGTGGCAGTAATAGTACTACTAGTAGTAGTAGTGGGAAGCTAGTAGTAGTAGTAGTAGTAGTACGAGTAGTAGTAGTAGTAGTAGTAGTAGTAGTAGTAGTAGTAGTAGTGGTAGTAGTAATAGTAGTATCACCCTCATAGCTACTTTCTGCTGTTGTTACATAAGTACCATCAGACACCATTCCACCTTCGGTCACCGGCTGCCCAATGAACATCAGTACAACCACCGACCCCGGGCAGCCATTTGCAGTCGTTAATTGGACGGAGCCGGTGTTCACAGACAACGCGGATATGGTGGTGAATGCCTCATCGACGAGCACGCCAAACAGCGAATTCGGCATCGGACCGACAACCGTCAATTACACCGGCACGGATAGCTCCGGGAATTCAGCGACGTGTGTGTTTGTCGTCACCGTGACAGGTCTGTCCAACTTTGATATGAAAACCTTGGTTTCGTGAATACCAGTAGGATTCTGGATTTAAAACAAACAGAAACAAAAACGCGCAGTATCATGTGTTCGAATCCCGCCCACAATGTCCCTGTAGACCCTGGTGCAAAGAGAGCTCCTCCTTTAATCATTAATTCAAAGCCAACATAAATAATTTAAAAACAACGATAAATCACCTAGAGGTCTGAAGAACAACTAACCTTAATACATAATTATTATGCAGAAACATTCTTTTGTTACTTGAAGCGGTTTCATTCTATGTAATACTCTCCCTTCTGTATTATAGACTTGCCATGGAATGTTTTCTCTATTAATTTTTTCATGTAAATAACTGGTCCCTGCGTTTGCTTCACCCAGCCGTTACCTGGCAACAGAGTGTATGCACCTGCAATAGTGTTAAATTTGTACAGTGTATCATAACTTGCACAGTGAACAGGAGTCTTTCTATTTCTTTCCTTCCTGTTCTTTCTCAACATCTTCCATTATCGCTATCCCTTTCTTCTTCTTTTTTTCTAAGAATCACCTGTGTACAAACACGATTATTAATGTTTTGGTGTGTGATCTAGTTTGTTGTGTGCCGGAGTGAAGTAAGTCGATAGTTAGTTTACACCGTTCATTTATTTCGTTGTGTATCAATGAGGCCCCAAATATTACGCTCGGCTTACTGGGGATCCTTTTGTATGAGACTGGTTTATTCTCTTTTTAAATTTTTACCTCTGCTTTCTCTCGCAATGATTTCCTTACCTTTCATGCGCAAAATCAACTATGATTAATGATGAGTCATGTTTTCGAAAGTGATTCGATGATTAATTTTACTATGCAGAAACAAATGAAATGTAATGAAATCGTACTATGTTAAACGAAAAGGAATCCAGCATTTTTAACGTTCTCGTTATCACAGCACAAACAATTTTTTTTTTAATCTATTGCAGCAGTTCATGTTGTATGAGGGACAGAACCTTTTGAAGGTTTATTAGTTTAAAAACAACAATAAATCACCTCGAGGTCTGAAGAACAATAATTGAATAATCTTCAAAAGAACCTTGAAATTTGTATCTGCAGTCTTCTCTATTAAGACCATTAACCGATCTGCTATATTGACAGATAATGAAAGCCCCGAGGTTAGCGGCTGTCCAAGCGACCAGTCTGTCGACACCGATCCCGGCCAGGCTACGGCGGTTGTGATTTGGACTGAACCGATGGTCACCGATAATTTGTGGTCCTTTACTCTCACCTCCACAAACAGTTCCGGAGCCAGTTTTCCTATAGGAACCACCACTGTCACATACACGGCGGAGGACGGCTCCAACAATGTCAATTCTAATTGTTCCTTCACAATAACCGTTACAGGTAAGCATTTCATTCCTCTCGCAGTTTTATTGTACATCGACCGTCCTTCTTGACAACATTCATATTTTTATTATAACGCTAGATTTTGCTCCGCAGTAATATATATAATTACTTCGCAGTGGATTTTCTTTGGGCATTACTACCTCCTGAACTCTTTAACAGCATCCACTTTCTCCCCAAATATCATGGTCGTGGTTGCATCCGTGTGTATAGTTATGCGGAATAGTAAATCATAAGTCAGCGGTTTCAAAAGTTACCATAGTGACGATGCTATACAGGAATAGTTGTAGCCTCATCAGTGAGAAATTATGCTGGAATATCATATTACAAGTGTGCGAGGTCAATCTAAACATTTTGTACATTGATAGACAACGAAGATCCTGAGGTAAGCGGCTGTCCCAGTGACCAGTTTGTCAACACAGACCCCGGGCAAGCTACTGCAAATGTGACTTGGACTGAACCGACGGCTACCGATAATTCGGGGTCCGCTACTCTCACGTCCACTGAGAGTTCCGGCACCAATTTCCCTATCGGAATTACCAATGTCACCTACACGGCGCAGGACAGCTCCAACAACGTTAATTCTAGTTGCATCTTTACCATTACCATTACAGGTAAATCTAAGTGATTAAAGAAATTTTTATGTACGTTCAGGATTCAGCGTTTAAGTCAAAACTTGATAATAAAATGTCTATAGAGCTACATTCTGCTCTAGGCTATACTGTTGCAAATTGTGTACTTCCCCTGAGTAATGATTCATGATAATTGTACACTATCGTTTGGTGTTGGTCACAAAATTTACCACTAATAATGCGAAACAGAATTCGCCAACACTTACTCCCCTGGAGGGAGGCCATCCCTGTTAGAACGATGTCCTCGGGGCAGGCAGTTTTCTTTTGTTATATTGAAATTTCTTTGTAACCGGTCAGTAGACCTACAGTATGATGAATTTGGACCTGGACCGCTACTTCGTTGTAACAAGAAATTCGTCGTAACCGCGTGTTCGTTGTAACGGGAATGCACTGTAGTTGTAGCCTCATCAGGAAGAAATTGTGCAGGAACATCATTATTACAAGTGTGCGATGTCAATCTATGAATATTTTGTCATTAATAGATAACGAAGATCCTGAGGTTAGCGGCTGTCCCAGCGACCAGTCTGTTGACACCGATCCCGGCCAAGCTACGGCGGTTGTGAATTGGACTGAACCGATGGTCACCGATAATTTGTGGTCCTTTACTCTCACCTCCACAAACAGTTCCGGAGTCAGTTTTCCTATAGGAACCACCACTGTCACATACACGGCGGAGGACGGCTCCAACAATGTCAATTCTAATTGTTCCTTCACAATAACCGTTACAGGTAAGCATTTCATTCCTCTCGCAGTTTTATTGTACACCGACCGTCCTTCTTGATAACATTCATATTTCTATTATAGCGCTAGATTTTGCTCCGCAGTAATATAACTACTTCGCAGTGGATTTTCTTTGGGCATTACTACCTCCTGAACTCTTTAACAGCATCCACTTTCTCCCCAAATATCATGGTCGTGGTTGCATCCGTGTGTATAGTTATGCGGAATAGTAAATCATAAGTCAGCGGTTTCAAAAGTTACCATAGTGACGATGCTATACAGGAATAGTTGTAGCCACATACGTGAGAAATTATGCTGGAATACCATATTACAAGTGTGCAATGTCAATCTTAACATTTTGTACATTGATAGGCAACGAAGATCCTGAGGTAAGTGGCTGTCCCAGTGACCAGTTTGTCAACACAGACCCCGAGCAAGCTACGGCAAATGTGACTTGGACTGAACCGACGGCTACCGATAATTCGGGGTCCGCTACTCTCACGTCCACTGAGAGTTCCGACACCAATTTTCCTATCGGAATGACCAATGTCACCTACACGGCGCAGGACAGCTCCAACAACGTTAACTCTAATATTATTCTTGACAAAGTTCATATATACATGTAGCTCTAGATTTTATAAATTTTACTCTACGGTAAATATAGCATTACTTCACAGTAAATTTTCTATCGGCATTTTGAATATTACCTAAAGAAGTTCTTAACAGAACTCTCTTTCTCCCCTAATTGGAATGGGGGTGGTTGCATCAGTGTGTATTTATGAATAGTAAATCGTTACAAGTTTGCGGTGTCAAAAGTAACCACGGTGTCAATGTTATGCATCCATAGATAACGAAGCTCCGGATATTAGCGGCTGCCCCATCGACCAGTCTGTTGGCACCGATCCCGGTCAAGCTACGGCGGTTGTGACCTGGACTGAACCGACGGCCACGGACAATGCGGGCCCCGCCACTCTGGCTTCCACCCATTCCTCGGGTCAAGTCTTCGCACTGGGAACCACGCCCGTCGTATACACGGCAACAGACAGCTACAACAATTCTTACTCGGGTTGCACTTTCAACATTACTGTGACAGGTTCGTTCATTCAGATGTTTCCTGCTTCTGTGAGGACAAAGTCCTCACCATTTTCAATGCCGTTACTTATCTGAGGTATATGTAATAGAATCCACCAGTTTAATGATCAAGGTGTAACATTCTCAATGAAATAAAGTGCATGAAGAGGAAAAAAATGTTACGTGAGTTTGCGGTAAGATTTTACGAAATATGCACAAATTGGGCAAGGGTCAGTCTAGAAATACAATAGTTTTATTTCAGGGATGCAACTGTTTTTTGTTTTTGTTTTCCTTCTGGTTTTATGCCGTAAGAAGGGAAGATGCAAGTCAATAAGTAATTTTCATTTGTCTATGTATTTGTACGCGTAAAACTGACGATACTGATGATTATATTTTGCAGATGACGAAAAGCCAACATTCTCCGGATGTCCGCAAAACATCACCACCAGGACGGATCCAGGGAAAACGTCGGTCTCGCTCACCTGGAACGACCCCGTCGCGTCCGACAACGTTGGCGTGGTCGACGTGACTACGAATCGGGTCTCCGGCGAAGCCTTCGCAATAGGAACCGCTCAGGTGGTGTACGAAGCCTCGGATGCTGCGGGAAACGTCGGAGAGTGCATCTTTTACATAGTTGTCCTTGGTTCGTATCAATTCTTACTGTTCATGCTATCTTTTGCTTTGAGTATCCTTTCCTTCAGTCTGTATAAATTCAAAATAGGTATATCGTAGTGTTCATGTGTAGGCCAACTTTATATACAGTCCATAGAATAATGATGCGGAAGAACAGATTCAAATTCAAATTCAAATTCAAATTTATTTCACATGCTAAAAAGAAAACATCACGTTCACAATCAAACAGGCAGGGGAACATTATGTGTACCACATGCAGAGATGCTGATGTGATAAAATTGATATGACTTATAGGAGAATGGACGAAAGGCAGGGGATCGGTGAATAGATGCATATAGATCAATGAAAACATAATACGTGAATAGATGAACACATGGATATTGATGTATGGACATGTGGATTTTGCACCGTTGATATTCTGCAGATTGTATGTATGCGGTGCCAACTTTTCATTTACAGTAAATGTTCGTTTGAAGTAGTCACTGTCGTAGTCATGGTCACAGATCTAACTGACAAAGATTAGAAAACAAACAAACAAACAATCAAACAGGATTTATTATACACATTCTTTTTTTTTTTCTTAACGCAGACACGGAGTTACCGATTATCGGTGACTGCCCCATCGATAGGAATGTTTTTACTGACAGTGGAGTGGCTACGGCAGATGTCTTCTGGATCCCAGCCACCGCGATCGACAACTCCGGGTTGGTGACCCTAGTGGCCTCCCACGAGCCCGGGAATGCTTTTCCTATCGGCACCACCACAGTCTCGTACGAAGCCATGGACCGCTCGGGGAATATGATTTCGTCATGTAGCTTCGACGTCGTTGTCGCAGGTGAGAGTTATTCCATTCCCCATCAAAAGGGATCCTTCTTCTTCTTCTTCTTCTTCTTCTTCTTCTTCTTTTTTGGGGGGAGGGGGCGGGCTGGGGATTGCAGTATGAAGATAACATGTGAATTGCTAAAACGGTCTTTTATTAATGATGTAGCTGTCACCTTACTTTTTACTATACTCAGTGTTTGCATGTCGGCTGTTTCATGCCCAGCATCTATAAAGAATCAATATAAAAAATTGTTAATTATAGTTCATAGATTTCTTCCTCTGCACTGGTAGGTTACTCTCTTCTATTCTACATGCTACATTTGTGAAGGTTATCTGGACTTAGTTGCACTTTGAATTTTGTTCCTGTATTTTGTCCGTTTTATCTTTATTTCCCCCAAAAGACAACGAAAATCCAATCATCATAGGCTGCCCAGAGGATGAGTACGAGACGGCACTCGTCGGTTCAACTAGTGACATGGTGACGTGGACCCCGCCCACTGCTTCCGACAACTCTGGAAACGTCACGCTGACGTCATCGCACGAACCCGGAGAGACGTTCCCATTGGGTAGCACTACTGTGACGTATACTGCCGTGGATCCCGAGGGCCAGACTGCAACATGCTCCTTCGATGTCTTCGTGACAGGTAGGTTATCCTTTTCCAGTTTAACATTTGAAGAGTTTGATTTCAAAACGACTTATGTCCATTTTCGTGAATTTCATATATTGTGGTATCAAAACGGCTAAAAAAACGACGGAAGTGATAAGAAAATGAGCGATATCTTTCTTCGTAACTCTGAGAGTGTTCTTCTGTATGTAAGAAACGATGTGCTATAGGAAGTGTTTTCATTTTGAACTTAATTCAATTGAAATTGAAATTGAAAAACAACAAGAAGGAAATGGTCTTCCTTTAATGTGTTTAAAAACAACATTTAACCCATTTTGCGTCGAAATCTTCGTTTCTCGAGGTGGTTACTAAATAAGTTGTGCTCATTAAGAAATTACAATATTGATATGAATTCGTTTTGTCGGTTTGCATCCTCCATTGTGATGATGTCATTTTGCAACAATGAACTATCCTGCTTCTCATTATTTCTCTGAGGCAAAACATAATAATATTCATTTTAAAGATCATAGTCATCGCAGAATCGTAGTAAATTGATAGGGTTCATACCTGGCGGAATTGAATGTAAGCTAGACTGTGCGTATAGAACTGTCTGATACATTTTATTCTTGAAAGAAGAAAAACAAAAAGTAGCAGAAATAAAATGTAATTGAAGGTGAAAAAGAAAGAAAGAAAAGAAATCAATAGCATCCAAGAGAAAGTTAATGGACCTGTCATCACTACCCTGGTGGAAAGAACACAGTGTCCAACTATGTGTTCACAATGTGTTTACACGGCAGTGTTAAAAAGCTCGGATTTAATAATAAGCAGAGATTTCCCACTGTATAACGATCAACATGTAACGCTTGGTTCCTGATTTCAGAATGTGGTGACTCGATCTTGCTGGAATCGCTTGACGGGTACATCGAGTCGCCGGGTTACCCCGATGGGTACGCCAACAACCTGGACTGTTCCTGGGTGATAAAGACACTCCCTGGCTATACCCTCACCGTGGCCTTTACAGATGCCTGGATAGAATATCAGTACAGATGTAGCTACGACATTATACGGGTGCGTACACAGAGAGGCGTTTAAAGAAAATATGAATCTTCTTCTGTTATCTCTGATTTCGTTTATTTATTTATTTTTTTATTTTTTTTTTTGGGGGGGGGCATCCTTTATTTTTAACAAATCGAAAAGTGTCAATTAATAAGAAAAGTTGTAGTGTTAGTCAGTGCGGACCCTGACAAGAGGAAGCTATGACATTTCGAAATTCACATGTTTTCTTTTCACAGAGCAACCATATGAGTCACATTTTAAAGGGATTGTAAAGTTTTGGTTGAGATGGGGCTTAAGGGTTCTACTTTTTGTGAGATAAGGAGAAACCTCTTGTTAAATTTGAAAGAGGATGTTATTCTATGGTATTCAAAACAAAGGGATCGGATCGCTTTGTTTTACTTTATTTTTTTTGATCTCAGTCATTTCAAAACCGATTTTCATCAATCAAATATAATTTTGGATTCCTCTTAGAATTGTATGCTCTCTAACATTTCATAAGTGGTTCCTTGGTATCTCGTAAAGAAGTTAAAAGCTCAATGAAATCCTCACCGCAACCAAAACTATACAGCCCTTTTAGTATGCAAGTCAGATGAGGGGATAATGCCGAACTTTCATAATCTGCCATGTACATTCCTATTTGGGTCTTCACTAAATTTCGTATTTTACATGTTTCCGAACAGGGGACAGTACTTCCATCTCATAGATTTGCACCAATTCAACAAATGATGACTTTGTGTAGGCAAGTAGAGCATGAGGTTGTAGTTAATACATGTGTGATCATTATAATGGTTTTACAAAAATATATTCAAAGAAACCAATGGAAGTGTCGGGAGGTGCTGACGTCAGCAACTTATCCAACGGATTGAGTTACGTGGTTGCGGCCAGTATCAATGGTTCATTGTGCTTTATTATTCTAGATTGTTCTATCAATAAATTGTTTGATGAAATGAGGTAGTGTATGGGAGACTGGGAGACTCAGATTCCAATCAGAATTACACCATTCGTTGATAGTCGGGTAAATTTTTAAAATAGCATGACATTTTGATTCCTACTTGTTCATCTTTCATCAGTCTGTCACAGTTTTGAACGTTTTACTTCACGTCGTCTGGTTTATGAATCAGAATGTGGTGTAGATTTTAACTTTTAATGTTTTAAACACAATTACTCTACATTGTACTGGCTCATCATAACGCGCATTCAGACTATAGAAAAAAAGAATAAAAAAGAAACAGAAGTGAATAAATGATATTTTGAAATGATTTCACCATGACAAAGTGCGTATGATATTTCTCACGCTAGTTTTGTCTTTCTCTACTTTATCTATCAACAATAACTTATACTGACAGCTCTTCGACAGGCAAGACGCAGTTGGTGGCTACCGTTATCTTTGCGGGTTTTTCACAGACACTTCACGTCTGCGACTCGCATCTACGCAAGAGTATTTAAGGCTGGAGTTTGAAACGGACTTTTCCTTTACATATCGGGGATTCCGCGCCTACTACGTCATTAATGGTAAAATAATGTTGTTGTTTTTTTTTTCTTGTTCCTTGAATAAACACACACACACACAAATGATAAAAAACAGGTATATTCATTGAAATATCGTTTTACTTTTGGATTCGTTTTATCACAGAGAGAATCCAGTTCTTGATTACTTGCTTCAAACTACACGTAGGAGGTAGTTTTAGTGTCATTATAAGAACTTTTAAGGATATTTTACTGATTGATAGACTTTTTCGATATTGACTACTAACCAACTGTCTTATCAGAATTATTCTTTTTAACATTTGGATATTTTGCAAGAAGTATCATTCAATGATTAAATGAATTTTCCTTGTGCAATTGATTGAGTTGAATTGATAACTAGAGGGTTGATATCAAAGACGTTGCCATCGAGGACATCACAATATGCCAAATGAGATGTACTTAAAAGCACGAAAGGGAGGAGCGTGGACCACAGGCGCTCGAAACATGCGATGCATTGCTCAACACGTCGTCACTTTATTGCAAGATATCAAATAACAAAGGAATACAATCTAGTGATTCCTGCATAAAAACCGGAAAACAAATAGCATGAACAAACTGACATTTTCTTTTTTTTTTCTCCAAAAATCAATCTTTCTGCAATAGACAATGATAGAACTAACGGTATTCAGTTCTATTACTTCTCTTAATGACTGCCTAGACGATGTCCCTCCGTCGATAACGGGGTGTCCGACCGACCGCGAAGTTGTACTCGCGCCTGGCGAGCGACGGGCGGCGGTGACATGGACTCCGCCTTCCTCGTCGGATGAAACGGGGGCCGTGACTATGACGTCGAGTCACGATCCCGGGAACCTCTTCGACATCGGATCAACAAACGTCACCTACACCTCCGCAGACACAGCTGGAAATACGGCCACGTGCACCTTCACGGCTGCAGTGATTGGTAGGTCTTCGGTTAGTCCCGATTCGGGACTCTTTTTCTTTTCTTTTTTCTTTTTTTTTTTCGTTTTCCCCAATTTGCGCCCTCATTGGCAGTAAGGTGAAGCCTTTTAATAGCGACAAGTCCACGCGCATCTCGAGTCGACAAACCGCTGCCTCCCGATCGCATTCCTACAACGCCATCAACGACAAAACATTGGTTTGCTCTCTCATTATTGCACAGTATGACAGGACGAAGATAGTCCAGGCAGTGGACTATTCTTCGGTTTGTAAGTTACGTGCCTCCCCCCCCCCCCCAAAAAAAAAGAAAGGAATTAAAATGTTGGCAGGAGAGCCACCAAAGTCCGCTCCGAAGGGCAAGGCAATGAGATATAGGCCTTGCCTTGGTACACTCGACCACTGATGCTTGGAGACTCACAAAGGCCTCACGATTTAGCACAGTCCATGGTCTTACTGATCCACAATGGTAGCAATTTGAAAAAACAAACAAACAAACAAACAAACAAATATTCTAGAATATACCGTATTCCTTTATTTCGCTACTCTTGATATTATTTTTACGAGTATGTAACATTCAAAAGAAAAAGAGTCTTTGTTGCATTATACGTCATCACCGTCCTTGGCGAGAAAAGGGAACCGTGATACTCAAAGCAACAAAAAGAAAACAACAACAACAACAACAAATTGAAAATTAAGCGTAAACAAGTGATCGAAGTGTGTGTGTGTGTGTTTTTTTTTTTTACAATATATTGCACATTTAGATAACAAAGATAAATGACTGCTGTGTGTTGTTCCACATTTTTCATTGCTCGCGTGTGGATCCTGAACGGTGTTGTCAACCCTGATGATTCGTGATTGCCCAAGTAGACACAGATCTAATGACCTACTGTTCTCACCGACGTGCAAACACGAAAAGAGAAAGTCCTTGATGTGTTTTGTAAAGTCACGTATTGCCCTTCGGTTTGTATATGCTCAGAAAGTTTATGGTATGCATTGGTATGTTTCTGGTGATTTGGTTTATACTCTATGTATCTATGTATGTATCTATTCATCTCTCTTTAAGGGGAATATCTAGGCGTACCCACAATGTCACTTTGTAAGGCACGCATATTTTCAAAAGTCAAAATTAATCATAAATACCAAAATGCATGTATTTTGATACAACAGATAACGAACACCCCGTAATCCGTGGCTGCCCCGCGGACCTTTACGTCAACGATGACGGCAATGGTAACGTGACGAAAACGGTCACGTGGTCAGAACCCGCTGCATACGATAATTCTGGATACGTCAACCTTACCTCCACGTCAATGTCCGGCGATGCATTCCCCGTTGGGGGTACCACATCTGTGACGTACACGGCAGTGGACCAATCAGGAAATGAAGAATTATGTACCTTCGACGTCACAGTTTTGGCCGGTGAGCTCCTTTAAGTGTGATCTTCAGTATGCTCTCTCATACATATTATTATTTCTTGTTTTGCGCTATTATATTTGCACGTGTATCACTGTCAATATTTTTAATCTATTCCACATTTTCTTCTCATAGCAATATGTGGAAAGTAGCGCTGTTAGCTTTACGTGGCATTTTGGGCGTAGAAAAACATCTGTACCATGATGAGGTGTACATACACTTCTCTTTATCACGCTCAAGTTTGGAGTAGCTTGAAAAACAAATACCAACACTGCCGAAAACAATACAACTACGTTGATAGAGTTTACCCATTCCAAAGATTTATTTTTCGAAGTTTTATATATTTACTACAGTCAAACCTATTTAGGCTACCACTTGTTTATAGCGCCTACCTGCCGTATGCCGCCACTAATGACCCCTCCATCCCCCCCCCCGAAAAGCAACGTTAAAGACCCTGACTATAGTAGCCCCCTGTCTACAACAGCCACTTTTTTGTCTTCCATGGATTGCCGCTATAGACAGTTTTGATTGTATTTCATTTCTAGTGTTTTCCATATATATAATATCTTTAATATATTTAATATCATGTGTGTGCATCTTTGTAGCTGAAGAGGTAACCATGCTGTCGGCTGCCACTGGATCAGTTGATACACCAAACTATCCGGGCTCCTACCCGCCAAGCCTGGACTTCTTCTGGGTAATTGTAGCAGGGCCCGAAAACACCGTGGAATTCACATTCACGTTTATGGACATTGAGGGACAGACAAACTGCGAGTATGACTATGTCCGGGTATGTAAGCACAGCAAAGAGATCACCACTATCCCTTCCCCTTCTCTCTCTTCCCCTAACCCCCTTTTCTTTCTCTTTCACTCTATTTCTTTACCCTCTCCTTGTTATCCAATAAATATGTAAACATTTTACATTACATATTTCACAATGAATAAAACTACGTATTTGATGATCTGATATCATAGCCTATGACTCGTTGGGAGAAGAACGTAAGGTTATTCTTTTCAATATCAGGGAGCTTTCGATTTTGACGCGCGGACGTTTGAGACGACGCTTGCGCTGGACGTTCTCCTCTCCCCTGTGTCGTGCTGGAAAGAAGTTTTAGATTACGCTGCGACGCAGGCAAATTTATGGTGCCACGTATAAAAAATAAAATGGCGCCCCCATATGATCGGTGCATGCAGTAGTTTTCCACGTCGCAAATTGTGCGGCCGTAAGCAGTGAAAAACTCAGGCGACGCAAGCTAAAAATAAATTGACTTGACGCGCGATTCTGCACACGCTCAGAACATGTTTTTTTTTTTTGTGTGTGTGTGTGTGTTTTTTTTCCCCTCTGATTAAGTCTCCGTCGCGAAAATCTAAAGCTCCCTAATAATAAATACGACGCAGCGTCCCAGGTTGAACAATAAAAACAGCTGTCTTGCGCAAGTGCAGAACATTTTTTTTTTTTGGCCTAATTAGCATCGTCTAAGCATTTGCGTCCCACATCTAAAGCTCGCTGTTAAAATGAGATGCGTATAGACCTCCATTCAAGCAGAATAGAAGGATGCTACAAGTTCTCAGAAAATGATCCCCTACAACTCCCTGTTGGTTTTTACAAAACAGTTCTCGTGTTTATTGGTTAACAGATCGTTTGTTTGTTTGTTTGTTTTTAATGCGGCATGATCATTGCGTCTACGTCGAAACCGACAACGTAAAATCATTGACCTCAAACATAGTGATCCCTGCTGTATTGAATTTATAAATAAATAACATAGATAACTAACTTTTGTCGGTGCCTGGATAAATAAAGCTGAACTCCACCCTACACACAAACATAAGTATAATACGGGGCCTACACCTTATGCTGTGTGTTTCTGTGTTTAAACTTATGTGCATGTGTCTGTATGATTTTTTAATCTATCCTTCTTTGGTCAGAAATAATATATTCTTTCAACGTTTTCAACTTCAACAGATTATTGATGGTCCCAATACAACGAACAGCATTTTGGTCACTCTATGCAATACCAACTACCTCTCAGAGGGGTCCGTCTACACCACCACGCAGGATTACATGAGGATCGAATTTCACTCTGATTCAGACATACAGGGCACTGGGTTCAGTGGATTTTATTCCATTATAGGTAAATCACATGCTGTATTCACATTCAGTCCGTCTATCTCTTACTGGAAAGAACGCAGTGCCCCATAGTGTGTTCACTGTGTTTTCACAGTGTCTTCACAAAGTCGACTATGTGAAAACGCTCGAATTCAACAGTGTGGAGATGATTTCACACTGTGATGTGCTTTTCCCAATGGCCCGAATTCCGCCGATTTATTACGCCTCTTATGCAAATCAGGCCCTCGTGACGTAAAATGACGCGATTTATTCCCCGGAATCTATTCTCAAAGGTGGAATAACTTATTCCCCGGAATAACTATTCCGCGGAATAGTTATTCCAGCTTTGAGAATTCGGGCCAGAGTGTTTACATAGTATTGCTTTGTTTCACACTGTGATTTGATGACTCACATTGTGTTCACACTGTTAAAAGCTCAAATTTGACAGTGTGAAGAGATTTAACACTGTGTTCACACTGTGTTTCACACACTGTTATTCTATCCAGCAGGGACGCGCCATAAGTTGACTAGAAATCACATCATATTCCGAGGTATGATGGTAGTGGCACATTAGGGTGGGGTAGGGTTAGGGTTGCCCTCCGGGTACATTCGCTGCCCTCCGGCAACGAATAGTGCAGACCTGCTGGAATAGAATTACCAGCCAGCTAGTATTATGTACATCCGAGTTCAGGCTAATCGGTAATATTCGACCCCAATCGACATGATCGAGACTATTAGGTTATGCATGGTGTGCGTACAAGATGTATTAACGTGGAGATCGGTGAGAAAGCTGTACACAATAAATTCGTTACGGGGAGTCCTGAATATATCCACATACTTATGGTCAGCCTTCCCATTGCATGGTATCTCAAAGCTACAGAGTCTTACAAAGTTTCAGAAAAAAAAAATTGACCGAATAGTAATGCTGATCGGAATATTATTGTCACTTTCATTATAATGCGTGAAATGACGATGTCGTTGTGGAATGAGAAATGACAATAGTAAGGGAAATTAATTTAATAATGATGAAAATAGTTTTGATAATTGTTATCATTATGATTGATACAGTAGCTTACAATTTCACTTGAATTATTTTAACCGTTACAGATATTGTTCTAATTGTCATTCTTGTGATACTATTAGAGGGATTGTACAGTATTGGTTGGGATGGGGATTGGGCTTTCAACTTTTTGTGAGATTCCAGGAAACCACTCATGAAATAATACAGAGCATACTATTATAAGAGGAATTCAAGATTTATTTGATAAAAATCGGTTTTTGAATGGCTGAGACATTAAAAAAAAAACAACAACAAACAAAGTAAAACTTCAGTCATTTCAAAGCCAATTTTCATGAAATAAACCTTGAATCCCTCTTGAAATCGCATGCTCTTACACATTTTATAAGAGGTTTCTCATTATCTTGCCAAATAATGCTAGAAACTTGAAATTAGGTCTCAACCAAACTATACGATCCCTTTAACATTTTTATCATCCCTACCATATTAATCCTTATTGATTACGAGTCCAATATCTGATTTAGAATACAATTCAATTGTCGTCTTTCTTGACAGATACGACACCTCCCATCATTAACTCCTGTCCACCCGATCAAACTGCGAACACTTTCCCCGCTAAGGCTGTGCAGTCCGTCGTCTGGACTGAGCCCACGGCCTCGGACAACAGCATCGTTGTCGAATTGACGTCCACGGCCGATTCCGGCGACGCGTTCCCCATCGGCACGACGACGGTGGTATACACGGCGAGCGACCAGGGCGGGAATACGGACTCTTGTTCGTTTAACGTCACTGTCATCGGTGAGAATAGCAACCAGTGATTTTTGCTCTTAAAAGGGACATTCCGGAGTTTTGAAGTTAGTTTGAACACTCGTACAGATAGAGTATAATTTTGTAAGTACAGTGAAAATTTGATCTGAGTCAGATAAAATGAAGGAACTTATTCGACACGTTTCCCTAATATTCACAAAACAGTTCTAGCGTAATCGAACGGTCAATGTGAATATGCAAATGAGTGAGTTGATGATGTCATCCCCTTAATACTTACCAGCATATATTATCTTATGTATTAATTTATTCAGTATTTTTACCCTGGTTAGCTCCATCAGTGCTTTATACACTGTTATTCTTGAGTGCTCTGCAACAGAAGAACAAAATACAACAATAATTCAGAATACTCAATGTAACAGATCAAGAACATTCTGTTTTATTATGTACTTAGTACTTTTTCTATATATAGGTATATAAGTTCTGGTGATGGTAATTCACAAATTCATTCATTCCATAATTTCAAATATTAGGATACCCTCTGCACAATATAGGGATATCCGGAAAAAAATGTACTCTATATCACTCTATAATTGTTATAGTTTATTATGCAGAATCCTGAATTGTGTAGTTTGTTTGCTTTGTGTTGATTTTTGTTCAAATTTATTTATGCCCCAGTCTCAAATCTCAGTGTATCTGACTGATCATTATCGTGAACTTTGACAGCTAAAAAAAAAAAAAAAAGAATAAAAGCAGAAAAATATTTCAGGTTGTTTGTGTACGGTCAGTGAAAAGAAATGTGAGGTTATGGCATCAACAACTTACTCACAAAGCGTATTCATATTAACCGTTCGAGAATTGGGCTTTTGCAAAAATGGCACAGTTATGTATTGCACACACATACACCCTATCGTGATAAAATGCGAAAAGGAACATGGATGCCCCTTGATTTCTTGACAGCCCAATATCCCTGTGTTCATTAAGGGGCTGTTATTGTCTTGGTTGAGAGGGGGCATCACGTTTTGCACTTTTTTATTCAGGAGATAATATTACAGATAAAACTCTTGTAAGATGATATGACAAAGCATACAATTCGTACAGAAATTCAAAGAGGGGTTGATGAAAAATTTGTCTTGAAATTGCTGAGATATGCGGAAACAAATACATTGTAGGTCCTAATAAAATATGAGACCCATCCTTTCTTAGGACCACTTTATTTTCCTTTGTGTTGGATAGCCCAGCTATTTCTAAATCGATTTACATCAAAATTAATAAACTTTGAATTCCTCTTAAAATTGTATACTCCTTAATGTTTCGGAAGTGGATTTTAATCATCTGGTGAAAATTTAGAATCTAAATTTCCCATCTCAGCTGAAACTATACTACCCCTTTACAGACATCCATTGAACATCAAAGAACGTTTAAGAGGAGAGCTGTTCGTTAGCTTGTGTTTTAATTATCAGTCTGTCTGACCTAATCGAACAGACAATGAGAATCCGGTTCTGAACGGCTGTCCCGCTGACCAAAACCTGGAAACGGACCTTGGGAGCGCTGGGGCCGTGGCATGCTGGGCCGTCCCCACGACTTCAGATAACTCCGGTTCGGTGTCGTTGACATCGACAGCGGAGTCGGGTGCCTTTTTCCCGATTGGACGGACATTGGTGACCTACACAGCCACTGACCCCTCGGGAAATACTGCTCCCATCGTATGCAGTTTTAACATTACTGTAACAGGTACGCACTTAATTGTACTATCCTAAAGATGATTATTCGCACAATGTGTGATATTTATACACGTGTGAGTGTGTGTGTGTTTGAGTTATCCGTGTATTGTGGAGACATTTGTGTATTTTGTGTGGTTCTTCGGGGTTTTGGTTCGTGAATGCTTACTTTTTTTTTGGGGGGGGGGAGGAAGCTAGTTGAGATTTTACATATTTAGCAAAGAGACATAACTTTTGGTAGATTCTTTGCCGATAAATTTGCAGTTCTCGCTATACTTTGACAAGACTGCTTATCTAAATTCCATAATCGTGAAATTATCATTTGTTGTTGGCAGTCACTCAAAATTGTATATACACTTTCTATTGTTGAAGCGTTCGAATGAGTGTTGGATTAAGCACCCACGTGAACCCGTCTGTTCGATCTAGACAACTGGACACACATCATCCAACAGGTGGTCATGCTGTTCCCTCTTTACTTGGATGAACATAACAATCGTCCTCGTTACTACTATAAATGGGAATGGCTATTTTTATATTTTCGGTTATTTATATATATTTATTATATTATATTTATTTATATGATTTAACCTTCCTTTTTTGGTGCAAACGTTATGAAAAAAAATTCACATACTCAATTTACCTCATTTCCTTTAATTTTGTGTTTGATCTTGTTTTCCTTTTTCTCTGCAGACACGGAACCACCAACGTTCTCAAGCTGTCCAACACAGCAGACGTTCACGCCTAACCCTCCCGTCACCAGCGCCACGGTGAGCTGGTCGCCGCCGGTCGCGTCCGACAATTCGGGAATCGTCAATGTGACGTCCACTCACATTCCCGGCGCTACCTTCGAGATCGGGAATCCCGAAACAGTTACGTATACAGCCACAGATGAGGCGGGCTACACCGTGACTTGCGAGTTCGATGTCATACTCTATGGTAAGATTCGACTCGCCATGATTTTAATCCCTTCGCAGAGAGGTGTGCCTTTACAATATCCATGGAAAAGCACTCCTCACTCAATGTTACTCGCATAATAATAATAATAATAGTGATAATAATAATAATAATGATAATAATAATAATAATAATAGTGATAATAATAATAATATCAATAATAATAATAATAATAATAATGATAATAATAATAATGATAATAACAACAACAAGGCCTTACTTACTCAGGATAGCCTCTTCAGCGTTGCCACTGCTCTACCAGAGGGTCCCGCTAATTACCCTAGCATTACCAGGTACCCATTTATACACCTGGGTCGAGATGGACATAATGGGTAAAAACGTCTTGTCCAAGGACGTAAGCACTGGGCTGGTTTCGAACTCGGGTCCTCCAAAAGGGAGTCGGTAGTCTAATCCACTATGCCCTATCGCCCCCATAATGGACTACGCAACCCTCTCTCTCCCTCTCTCCCTCCCCCTCTCTCTAAGTCCTTTTCAATACCTATAATGACATATCATGTGTTTTATGTTGGCTTGCTTGCTTTATTTCTTTTTTTTTCTGCATTATTTCCGGAAAACCGTGAACAGAAATATGATAATGAAATAGCATTGATGTCAAAAATGATTCTGAGGGAATGATATATCTGAACATGTCGTAAACGTCACTCTAAAGTTCTTCCATCTGAACAACTGAACCCCTCCCCCTTCCCATCAGTGTTTCCTATGTATACGTTCTAGCAAGAGTACATGATAGTGTGCATAAGGAGTCTAATTAAATTGCATGTTACAAACGAGTACATGGTGCAGATAAATGAGAAAGTCGTTAACTAGTACCTTCAACATCTCTTCCGGATTGATGGCGTGTAGGGCTTAGAGTAATAACCAAGATTTGGTAAAGACAAGTGAGTCTTGTTCTTGCCAAGAGTTTTAATAATTCTCATTTTGCGTTAGATTGATGGAATATCTACCCTTTTCTATGTCTTGATTTCACCAAATCAATGTGTTACCGCCTATATACATTATACGATATGACATTTTGACTGTAATCTGCCTGTATTTTTTTTTTTTTTTTTTTTTTAGATTTAGTATCATATAATTATCTTTGTTATTTTGTTGAGATTACAAATACAGCCGTTTTCTTTCGCAAATCGTACTGGTCTAGTGCTCTCATGCATGTACGTACGTACCGGAATGGGATTATCTATTATACTCGGTCTTTTGTAATGTTTCCTTTTACTCAATTATTTCATATAGATTACTCACGCCTTGCAATGTTTGACGTCTTCCGATCTTTTCCATTTGCTCAAACTCACCCTACCTCATTCCCTCTTCTTCCTTAGAATGTGGTGAAGTGACCCTCAATGCGTCCAGTGGCTACTTCGAGACCATCAACTACCCAAGCGATTACCCGACCTACGCTGTGTGCTCTTGGATCATCACGGCCCCCGCGGGCGAGACCGTAACGTTGCAGTTCCCTGACTTTCTATTAGAAGGTTCAAGTACCTGCAGCTACGACAGGGTGACGGTAAGTGACTCCTCCCTACCCCTCCCCTCCATCAAAAATACAGGTACTCATCAAGTGGCGCATCCAGGGGAGATCACGCCCCCCCCCCCCCGCTTCATTTTTTTTCATGCCCCCCTTCCTTTTTTTTTTTTCTACAAAAAAAAAGAAAAAGAAAAATAATGGGGGGTGGGGGCGTCCGCGCCCTTGAATTTGTACAGCCCCCCCCCCCCCCCCTTTACGGAATTCCTGGATCTGTCCCTGCATATCGGTCCCTCCAATATACCGCCCCCCCCCCCCCCCCCCCCCCCATTTCAGGGCTGCCAAAATTGCTGAACTCCATTTCGCCTGGTTTTCACTAGTCTGGTTTCCAGACCCTTTGCCAACTGGACTCCGCGGCGACGAAGTCGCCGCCCCGCGACGAAGTCGCCGCCTTTGCCGAAGGCAAAATCAACTTAAACTATACTAGTTTTCGACGTTGAGGGCGTCAATATCATGGATAGCGAAAGAGTATGGGCAGAGGGTCTGGAAGCCAGACTAGGTTTTCACAGACCCTCTCTACACCCGGAGCTATGCTCAATGTACCGAATAATCCCAGGCGATTGAGTTAACCCGTACCCTACTGGAACCTGGTGTCCTGTGTGTTATGTCTGTGGAGATTTTGGAAATCTGTGTGGAATGGGTTAACATTCCAACCCCATATCTTAAGACGGGCGCATTATAGCCTGTAAACGTGTCCTGTGTATCATGTTTTTAGAAGAGATTTTCTTTTTAGCGTTCAAAAATGATCGCAAAACTCAAAACTCATTTTAAAAAAGAAGAAAAAAAAAGGAAATATCGTGCCATAAATGTGGTAAGTGAAAGGCCCTGGGTTAGCAACCTGAACCAGTACGTTCATTTCATGGCAAGATCTTTTTAACCCCATTGTGATTACGCTTTTTATCAAAAGCATTTTGATGATGCATCCCATTCAATTCAATTCAATTCAATTCAATTCAATTCAATTCAATTCAATTCAACTCAATTCAATTCAATTCAATTCAGTTATTTCATTCTCATTTTCTTTCCAACAAAACATAACACAAGGTAAATCAGAAAATCCATCATAAGCATATATACAGTACAGAGTGCGAAGGATAAACGATATACAAAAAATTAATAGAGTTGAATCATGTATACATACTGGAAAATATAACGTTATATTTTGAGGAGAGAGAAAAAAAAAGAGAACCGAGAGGTCCACTAAAAAGCAGTGCTTGTAGATTGTGGACCACTCAGGAATTTCTTCCAAAAACACTTACTTCACATACAATTACAAATACATTACACAAAAACGATTTAGACAAAATGGAACAAACAACAGAGGCTCAACAACATTACATGACTAAACTGATGAGATACAATTGAACGGAATGGGACAAAAACAAAATTAAAGGAAGAAAAGGAAAGGAAGAAAGAGAGCGAGAGAGAATAGAGAGAGAATGCCTACACGCTGAACAAGAGAAACGGAAGAGAGAATTGATTAGGTGCTTAGAACAGCTGGTGACTCCACGCAGCTGTGTAAAAATTATGCAAATAACATGCCGTATTTCATTGCCTGGTAATGCCGTTTTTCACTGCGTAATGATGAATTCAATAACCGATGATGACCCTTATGTTTGCTGTAACCTGTATAGGTAATGAAAATATATCTCAGCTAGAATTTAACAATTTCTTTTTTTTTTTCAAATTACGCTTAAAAATGCATAACGATTAAGAATGTTTTATTTCAAGACTTAATGAATTCCAAAATTAAGGGCCGATGTAAATAAATGTATTCTGAGCTAATAAGGTTCTCAAAAGGGGTAAGCGGAGCTCAGACCTCCTAGTAGGATAATCATGAAAAGATTGATTTCGTGGAAACATTGAATTAAAAGTATAGGGGAGAGCATTTGTGTTATAATTGAACATGAACTGGCCCAGTTGAAAAAGAAACAAATCTTTAATTTTTAAAATCTTATTTTTAATGAACAATGAATCTGAATGAGAACGTGGCGAAACCCCATAAATAATACGAAGTACTTTCTTTTGTAATAACAATAGTTATCTAATAAAGTTTGATGGACGGTAGCCCATGCTAAAATTCCGTAATTAAGATAAGGTAATATTAAAGAAAAATACAACGTTAACAAAGACGACAATGGAATGTGAAACTTAAGTTTCACTTAAGCATTATTCATGCTTAGTTGAATTTTTTTATCGTTCTTGTTGTTTCATAGCAGATTCATGGATGTTGCCTTCAATTAAACTCATTTCTCTTTTATTGCCTTTTCTCTCTCGTTCTCGTTCTTCTTCGTCTTCTCCTCCTTTAGAGATATTCGTTCTTGGGTTTTCGCCATCTTTCATGTGTCCTCACGCAAGGTCGTCGACGGCCATGAGAAGCTATGACTGTGTTTTCATTGCGTGCTATACAGGGGCCGCGGAACGGGGGGGGGGGGGGGGGGGGGCTGGGGGCTGTAGCCACCCCCCTCCCCCCCCCACACACACACACACATACACACACACTTTTGGATCGTAAAACAAAAAGAAAAGAAAAAAAAAGAAAGAAAGGGGAAAATCGGGGGAAAATCACACTACCCGATTTTCTCAAAAAAAAGTGTACTTCAGATCGCTTTATCTTGATTTTAAAAACGCAAAAGCTCCGTCGAGTGGGAGGGGGCATCCCCCTCCCACACCCTCCCCCTCTTACTCATTAGACTTTGTACATACACACAGATGATGCACACGCGGAATAAGAGCTAAATTCCGTGGTTTTGCTATTAATACTTTCCTGAAAAAAGTCCAAATTATTTCCATTAATATTTTTAGGTCTGAAAATGTAAAATCACCTTCGTGTGGGAGGAGAAATATCCCTTTTGTACACGCTCGTGTGCATGCCTTTTCTGTTTTATTGCTTAACAAACAACGTTCATAAAATTAATTGTAACAATAAATTAAAACAAGAAGTTTATTTAAATGCTACCACTTTATAGACAAATTGTTCAATAATAATCCACATCAAAATATCCTGCTATATACCTCAAACATTTACAAATGTATTTACAAATGTATTGTTCACAACGACATTCCTAGAATGGATAACACCGTTGAATCTCTTTTCGTAGAAATTTATATCCCAGGATGTAGGAATGTGTTATATGGCATAATATACAGACCTCCTAATTCAAACATTTTAGATTTTTTGACTTATCTTTCAGACCTGGTAAAAAAAAAAACAGTTTTGCGAAATAAGGATTGCTTTCTACTTGGTGACTACAATATTGATTTGCTGAAATCTGGAAATGATCATATCCCAAGCGAGTTTCTCGAAACACTTTTGTCTTCATCCTTTCTGCCACTCATTTCCAAACCGACTCGCGTCACCGATCACTCTGCTACTCTAATTGCCAACTTATTTTGCAATATCTTACCTCTTCCCGAATCTTTTGTAGTTCTTTCAGATGTGACCGATCATTTCCCAGTCATGACTCACTTATCTTTGAAAACTTTAGTCAATGACGCAAATCCTTCATCTCCTTTTCAAACGTAGAGTCTCATGTGAAAAGTTAGCCAGTTTTGATGCCGCTCTTGATAATGCTGATTGGTCACGAGTATATGAAAGTGATGATGTTAATCTGTCTTTTGATAATTCTATGGAAATATCTAATTTTCTTTTGGATATTATTCCAAAGCAAAAAAAAATTAAAATAGATTATAAAAAGACTCCTAGGTTACCATGGATTTCAAAATCAATTCTTCGTTCAATCAATAGAAAAAAATCGATTGTATTATAAATACAAAATAAAAAAAAAACTGAACGAACAAAGAAGAGATATACATCATATAAAAACACATTAGCCAGGATTTTACGTTTGGAAAAGAAAAGGTATTATTCTCAGCATCTGTTGAGATTCAAGTCTGATATTAAAAATACCTGGAAAGTTTTAAAACAGGCTATGAATATTCCGAATTAAAAGGCAGAAATTGGTGAAATAAAGTGGAATGATGAAATAATTAATGACCCTTTTGATATTGCAAATGTGTTTAATTCTTATTTTTCAAAAATAGGTGAAACGCTTGCTCATGGTATTCCGGCTACAGAACAGAGTTTTACTGAATTCTTAGACCAGTGTAACCCCAATTCTATTTTTTTTTTAACTCCAACAAATAGATATGAGATTACTGACATTGTATCCTCTTTCAAAAGCAAACGTAGTTCCGGTTATGATGATATAGATAATTGTATCCTTAAAGGAGTTGTATCATCAGTTGCAGATCCCTTGGCTCACATTTTTAATTTGTCAATTTGTAATTGTATGTTTCCTGATAAAATGAAATTGGCTAAAGTAATTCCAATATCTAAGAAAGGTAATAATCTGGATGTCAGCAATTATCGTCCAATCTCTTTATTATCTTCATTGTAGAAAGTTTTAGAAAAAATAATATACACCAGAATTATTATTTTTTTTTAATGTGCACAAAATATTCTCAAATTGTCAGTTTGGTTTTCGAGAAAGACATAGTACCATCCACGCAGTTCTTCATTTTATTGATAAAGTTGTTAATGCAACTGACAACCATTCTCATTTGATTAGTATATTCTTGGACTTCTCCAAGGCCTTCGATACAATTAATCACAATATTTTACTCCACAAGTTATCGCACTATGGAATACGCGAGTAGGCCTTGGAGTGGTTCAAGAGCTATTTAGCTAACAGAAAACAGTTTGTTTCAAGTAAAGAGAATAACTCAATTATAAGAGATGTTAAATGTGGCGTTCCACAGGGAAGTCTTTTAGGGCCGCTGTTATTCATACATGTAATATAATCATATCAATGATTTTTCCTTGGAGTGGTTCAAGAGCTATTTAGCTAACAGAAAACAGTTTGTTTCAAGTAAAGAGAATAACCCAATTATAAGAGATGTTAAATATGGCGTTCCACAAGGAAGTCTTTTAGGGCCGCTGTTATTCATACATGTAATACATGTATATATCAATGATTTTTCCTCTGTTTCAGAGTTGCTTTCTTTTATACACTTTGCTGATGATACCAGTGTTTTTCTTGCCCATAACGATATCGATGTTCATGTTCAACAAGTTAATACAGAATTGAAAAAAGTGACCAACTGGGTCAGAGCTAACAAATTATCATTGAATGTTCAAAAAACAAAATATATGCTCTTAAGTAATACTGTTGATTCTTTGAATTCAGAAATAATTCTGGATGATTGTAATTTAGAAAGTATGTCATATTTTAAATTTCTTGGTATTTTTGTAGATAGTAAACTTTCTTGGAAAATACATATTGATCATATCTGCAAAACTATTTCTCGTAACATAGGTGTTATGAACATACTGAAATTTTATATTCCTGAAAAGACATTATTAGTGTTATACTCCTCTTTAATACTCCCTTACCTTAATTATGGAATTTTAGCTTGGGGAAATACTCATCAGACGCTGCTGAATAGAGTGTTATTACTGCAAAAGAAAGCCCTCCGTATCATTTCCAATTGTCCCACAGACCCACACGTTCACATACAAATGCATTGTTTGACTGTAATAAGCTATTAAAAATCAACGAATTATTTTCATTTGATTTAGGTCAACTTAATATGTATATGTATGATAACAGTTTACTCCCACCTATCTTTGGTTCTATGTTTCAACAAAATCAATCATTCCATAATTACCCCCACCCGACTCTCTAACGAGTTTCATTTACCACTTCTTCGAACGATTCTAGCAAAGAATACACTTATTTACACTGGACCAAATTATTGGAATTCCCTGAATCATGATATAAAATCTGCTCCTTCCATATACTCATTCAAAAGGAGATTTATAAGTTTTTTTCTTTTATACAATCTTATAATAACGACTCCCAGAATCAGATTAGTTTATAGGCTTAGTTAGCTACCCGTTCGCAATATCTGCATTGCCCTTCTTTTTTATCATTGTTATTATTGCCTATCAAGCTTAAAGCTTTGTCTATAAGATCTTCTTTAATCTATACTTCACAGTTGAAGGGTTTGTTCTGCCTTCTTTTTTTCTTCTTCTCTTTCTTCCTCAAACCTCCGAGGATCGTTGTCTTTGTTGCATATTTTTGTCTATTCTGTTACCTCTTTATCACGCTATAGTCTTGTTTCCTTTCGTGTCGACAAGTCAGTTTCTTTCCCTACAAGTAGTCTTGTTGCTGTCCCAGTCTTGTCTTATGCTCATTACTCTGTTTGTTGTTTTGCGTGTAACTGTTTGTCCGTCTGTCTCTTAGTGGGCTGCCAAACTTTTTTTTTGTTTTTTTGTGACAAACTTTTTGAGCTGATTTGCTGCTGTTTTCAATTCAATTCAATTTTTGCATCGATCTTTTAATACAAGAGGGGCCCACACTCTACAAGCATTGTCTTTTTAGTTGGTCCCTCCGGATTTTTTTTCACACAGTACAACTATTGCAATGTATCACTACTGTTAGTTTTTTATTATTGTTGTTTTCTCTGTACAAATTGTATGCATTGTTTTTTGTGACTCAAAAAAGTGAGATTTATGTTTATATCATTGTGGAAAAAAAAACGAATAAATTTGAACTTGAACTTGAAACAAGTGGGGCCGTTTCGAGTCGATATAAGACGCAAAAAGATGCATCAAATTGCACCATTTACAACATCAAAATGCAAAAAGTTCTCCCCGTGGGAGAGGGAAACACCCCCCTTCCACACCCTCCCCCCCCCCCTTCCCTCCGCTCGCTCGGGCTCGGTCGCTTGGCTCCCTCGCATAGTAACCGCCGCCCTCCCAAGATCACAAGATCATTATCCAGGCTACGCCGGTGCGTCTAAGCGGGGGAGGGGGGGGGGGTTCAAGTCGATAAAAGACGCAAAAAAATGCATCATATTGCACCATTTACAACATTAAAATGCAAAGAGTTCTCCCCGTGGGAGGGGCAACATCCCCCTTCCACACCCTTCTCCGTCCCCCCCCCCCCCTCCCTCCGCTCGCTCGCGCGCACGAAAGAGGTCGACTACCAGAAGCCCGAACCCGGAAGTGCCTATAGTAATACACGTAAAGTACAGCTTCGAAGATGGGGTTGGGTTGGAAAAATCATTCTAATTTTAAGGAAAATCAATATTTGTCCATATGCCTCCGGATTTTATAAGAGAGATACATTCCCAACACAGTATACGTGTTTTGATGAAAAAAGGACTTGCTCTAATGTGTCAAATATGTGCCTTAAACATGAAGCCAAAATTGCCAAACAGGCATTCATGCATTCATGCTACATTATAAAGACTGCAGAAAGGTACAGTGTATACTCTTTGGGAGTACTGATTTCACATAATATACGTCACTAAGAAACATCAGACACACATACAACACACACTCCCACACACATACAACACACACTCCCACACACACACACACACACCCACAACAAACACACACACACACTCACAATAAAACACACATACGCACACACACGTACACACCGAACCACATTTTTTTTTTCAAATTCCAACACACATACACACACACACACACACACACACACACACAACACACAGTGTGTTTTGTGTGTGTGTGTAGGAATTT
The DNA here is from genome assembly GCF_964275005.1 of Diadema setosum. Taxonomy (NCBI): domain Eukaryota; kingdom Metazoa; phylum Echinodermata; class Echinoidea; order Diadematoida; family Diadematidae; genus Diadema; species Diadema setosum. The sequence goes on along the minus strand of NC_092700.1, from coordinate 21,803,428 downwards.
GAAAAAAATGTGGTTTGGTGTGTACATGTGTGTGCGTATGTGTGTGGGTGTGTTGGAATGTGTGTTGTATGTGTGTGGGAGTGTGTGTTGTATGTGTGTCTGATGTTTCTAAGTGACTTATGTGAAATCAGTACTCCCATACCAAAGAGCATACACTGTACCTTTCTGCAATCTTTATAATAGTATGAATGCATGAATGCCTGTTTGGCAATTTTGGCTTCATGTTTAAGGCACATATTTGACACATTAGAGCAAGTCCTTTTTTCATCAAAACACGTATACTGTATTGAGAATATATCTCTCTTATAAAATCCGGAGGCATATGGACAAATATTGATTTTCCTTTAAATTAGAATGATTTTTCCAACCCAACCCCATCTTCGAAACTGTACTTTACGTGTATTACTATAGGCACTTTCGGGTTCGGGCTTCTGGTAGTCGACCTCTTTGAAAATGGCGGTGGGTCGTTCAATTGGCCCCGCTTCTGTATGCGAGCGCGCGCTCTATTACATATATAGAACCTCTTTGTTTCCAACTCATCATGTCAGACTCCACCTCATATACACGTATATTGAATTCCCTCTTGTGCACTTCTTGATTTAATTTCTATTTTATGTCATCCAGATATATGACGGTCCCACGGAGAGCGACCCCGAGCTGCAGCGTCTGTGTGGCGCAGTATATCCCACATCAACGTTCACTAGTTCCCAGGAAGTCATGCGAATAAAGTTTACTTCCGATTTCAGCGTCACTAGGCGGGGCTTCCAGGCTTACTACGTCATCAGCGGTAAGGTTGACATTTTTCTGGCGTAAATGCTCTTTTTCATTGAATGCTTCTCGTATACTTCGGACAATGGGAAACATTTCTTGAGAACCAGAAGGATGATACCACATTCTGTTTAAAGATTAATATTTTTAGCGTGAATAAAACTGAAACCACCAATTTTTTATCATGAATTAAAAAAAAAATATATTCAACCAAAAGTGGGTAAATTTATGAGCATCTTTCCAAATATCTTGTGAAATAGCGTCCTTGTGGTTTTGATTTGAAACATTTTCCTGAAAATGAAAAATCATTCAAACTTGACACCATACTGCAGAGGAGGTCGAGCTCTTAATGTCATTTCATTCATTTCAATACCCCATGCTTAGATGCTTTCATAAGTTCTCCTGTGTAGGATTTATGATTTTTTTTTTTTAATCACGCGTTCTTATGTGAAACTACTATGTCATCATCCTCGTTCATTGTGATTTGTTATGAATTTTTGAAAATATTCTATTCATCATCTCTGTACCCAGCAATAACCATTGATAGATGTTCAGACGCAAAAGTCTGAACTTCATTTGGAGGTCTCGTTTAAATGAAAAAAAAAAGAAGAAGAAAATAAGGTAAATCAAATATTAGCGTTTTGGACACTGGTAAATTACAACGTAAAACGATTCCAAATTTTGCTATAGTGCTCCTTTGAGGTCAGGCATCCTATTCGATTTTCCATGTAGAGATAACGACATGTCCTTTACATTATACAGAATCCGAGAACCCAACCTTCGACAGTTGTCCGGGGCAGCGGTCGGTCAGCACCGAGGTCGGGAAGGGGACGGCTAGGGTAAGGTGGAGAGCGCCGATAGCCTCGGATAACTCTGGCACTGTTACCGTCACATCAAACTACGACATTGGCTACAGCTTCCCGCTGGGCACCACTACAGTCACCTACACGGCGGAAGATCCAGCGGGCAATACGGAAACCTGCACCTTTGATGTTGTTGTTAGCGGTAATTTAATTCTACTTTGCTATGATATTATTCTAGTTTGATTTTCATGCTTTGCACACTTCGAAGATTCATTTAAATGTTAACAGTACTTCAGTCACTACTCAAGTAACACGTGTCTTAGTTTTTATACATAAGAAATTGTTTCATTGACATCTCTTATTAGGAAGGGGTCAAACCTTCGTTCGTATTTTCATACAAGATACAGGACATTCAAAGAAAAATGCTTTCTATTGAAATACTAGAAAAAAAAACTGGCTCCAAAAAATTCCAAATGATGTAATGAAATTGCAGGTTAGAGTGGTTATTCAAGTGAAGTTACCAATGTAGCTTATTTTACTTTGGATGATTGTTATCTTTTTTTTTCTCGGTATGTTTACATTTTTGGTACACTTTTTTTTTTCGTCGTTCGATGTTTGTTCAAAGTTTTGGCATTTTAACCTCCTGTACGGGTTCTTTTCGCAGTGTCTAATAATTGTAGAAGAATTGTTTCCCTCTCCTGGTTTGTTGAAAATAGGATTTCTTACTGGTAGAGTTGCTTTCCACAGAATTACGTTCAATTATAGTCTTATCTTCTGAGTCCCAGATCTAATCCAAACTTTAAAACAACAAGTGCGTTTCGATCCTCACTTCAGTTATTAAACGTTCGAATAATGACGATTTCGCAGATCCCGAGCCACCGTCTTTCATTGGGTGCCCCGGGGACATCGGTGAAATCGTTTCTGGCGTCGACACTGCAACGGTATCCTGGACCCCTCCAGTAGCGTCTGACAACTCGGGATCGGTCACCGTAACAACCACTCACGACCCGGGACAGACTTTCCCGCTTGGGACCACCGACGTCACGTACACGGCCGTCGATATGGCTGGAAATGTGAACGAATGCGCCTTTTCTGTCGTCGTATACGGTAATTCTCTTTCATTCCCCACAGCCTCCTTTACTTGCCCAATCACACACGCAGGATAAATAAGTTTAAAACGGTTAGTGTGCCCCATGTTTGTTATGTTAATACGTATAAGCAATCGCTGATGCTGATGATATAGGGTGACAAGCTAATTGAAAAGGTTTCAACATCAAAACAACTGCGTTATTAGACTGTTCCCTCGAGTAGACAAGATGTAAGAGGAAAACATTCTGTATTTCCGACAAGACATAATGAACAAAACTGAGGTCCCATGTTTGAGAGAGGCACAACTAAGGCATGAAAACGATCTGGCTTCGTTCATTCTCCGAGTAGAGCAGGGTGCATAACTTTAAGTTGTGAGCCGCAAGTGAATATTATATGGGGCATAGGTGGACCAGCAGAACCATGACAGTGCAGCTTAATATGGGTTAAAGGGATGATGCAATTTCGATTGAGATTGGGATTCAGGTTTCCAATGTTTTTGATGATGACTTTTTGAGATAATGAAAAACAACTTATGAAATTTGACAGAGCGTATAATTCTAGAGGACTTTAAAGTTTATTATTATGATGAAAATTGTTTTTAAATGTCTCAGATATACAAAATGAGTAGTCCTAAGAAAAGGTGGGACACACCTTGTATCAATGTCATTTTGTATGCCTTTGTTTTTGGATATCTCAGTCATTTCAGAACAAATTTTCATCACATAAACTCTGAATTTCTCTTAGAATTGTATTCTCCGAAATCTTTCATAGTCGTTTCTACGTATCTCGCAAAATGTTAAAAGCTTACTCCTCACCTCAAACAATACTATACTATCCCTTTAACCAGCCGTCTTGTCTTGCCAATATCTTGTAGCGAATTAAAATTAAAAACACAAACAAGCAAACAGCATGTCAGAACCTGTTGTTTCGACAAACTACACCAAATGATTTTTCCCGAATTTCAATGTAATTGAACTAAAATCTTATTTCACTTTCTAAATTATGCGATACAAACAGAACAAAACAAAACTGATGCATAACTTAATAAACATTTGAACACGTTGAGAGATATTTCGAAGAATTCGTTATTTCATTTCTGGAAAAAAAAAAGATAGAGGGATTCACTTAAGCCGCCATGCTTGTGAAAGACAGATGTGAACATCTGTTTGTCAATTATACATGTAGGTCCTGCGATTATAAAATTCTCTCTGTTGGAGGAGGATATGGGTATAACACTAATTCATATCTGAAATTATTTGGAGATTCATCTATTAGAACGAAAATTAAAGACCTCTGCTTTCACTAACAAGCATAATTAACATAATTATCTTTTAGGTAAACAGTAATGACCCGCATCTTTATTTCTGAAATCTTGAAAGGCTTCCGTGGCGGTAGAACGTTGGTGGGGTTAGAAGGCTTAACGGTGCACCACGTATTCTTTCTATCACATACCCATAACACTAAAACATATACCCTAGAAAGAATACGTGGTGCAACGTTAAGCCTTTTACTACCCATCTTTATTTCTGTTTCGCTTTTTTTTTTGCTTTATCATTATTAATTGGCGACTTACTCAGTACAAATGTTTTTCGTCTATTTACAGATTGCAGTGGTATCCTGATACTAGATCGCAGTGGCTACATCCAAACGCCGAACTATCCGAGGGAATATCTGAACAATGTGGACTGTAGCTGGGTAATTCGGGGATTACCCGGGGAAATCGTCGACTTTTCGTTCCTAAATTTCACTTTGGAGAGTCAGTCAATATGCGCCTTTGACTCCGTTCGTGTAAGTACACCATAAACTCTCTTAGATTCCTCATCAATCGGTCATTGGAGGAAGAAGTTTACCCTATGGGGGAAACCGGACCATCAGTTTAACCGTTATGATTGCTTTAAATGTTTTGCGTATTGAAACCTTCGATAGATTGGCAGTCTGCTACCATTTGCGGTGATGAAGGAAAAAGTAGAACAATATAAAGATAATATCAAAGGGATTTCAGAAGAAAAAAACATAGGTGTAGATCGTTAAACGTTATGACCTTTTTTCACAACCTTAGCAGAAACCATATTATGCGTTGATGTCACAAAATTAGAACGATGTAAAGATGATAATATTACCTGATTTTCAGAACAAGATAAAAATAGTTACATGTATATCATCTAGTGCATGAAAAAAGCACTTTTTTTATTTAAACCCTCTAAACGGCTGAGAAAAGACGTGCAACTAGAGCTGCTGTGTTTTTCTTTAATCTACCTTAATAATTGGTGCTAGATACCATTAAACAGAAGATGAACACTTATCATAACATCAAAGAAGTATATTTCGTCTTGCAGAATTTGTTACTACTTGAAAATAAACACAATAAAACAAGTCAGCTGAACAGTATTTTCTTCCTGTTCACTGGAGGCGTGTCCATGTTAGCATTTATAGCCCACCATACACCAAAAGTAGAAAGTTTATCTTTCCGCCATTTTGTAGATGAAAACTTTAGTGATTCTTATTCTATGCTATATGTCATCACATTCATACAGCTACTGGATGGCCAAAATGCAGACAGTCCAGCGATCGCTAAGCTCTGTGGCGATGACTCCGTGGTAGCGGGAATGACGTATACCACCACTCAGGAATTTCTTCGGATAGAATTCCGTTCTGACCAGTCCTATAGGTACCTAGGGTTCCGGGCAAACTTCCAGATAAGAGGTAATGTCTTACACCGCTATGTCCTTTTTGTTCTTTTGTTATTGTAACAAAAAATCATATAAGATGTACCTCGCATGTGTTTATTTCTTTGCATTTTAATGAAACATGATTATTTTATTCGTATTTATTCAATAGTGCTACTGATATAATAGGTAAGATTAGATGATTGTGAAACTCTCATGCAAACTATTAAACTTATGATGACAATTTTGTGGCAACATCACAGTTGTCACCTTTAATAGTATGTAGGTGTTGTGATATCAGGCGATTAGTTATGTTAGGTGGGTAAATTGGAATCATTAAACAGTTGATACATTCCTTTTTATTATCAACAGAAAGCAAAATAAGGAAATGAAAACCTATGAAAATAGTCTTGGTTATGACAATATTCACCGCTCAAGTCGGTATTATTCTTTTTTTTTTCTTTTTTGCGTTTTTTTTTTTTTTTAGATATTCAGTTGACAACGGTTATTAAGACAAATACTTTCACACATTTTCTTCCTGACTGATACACTATGATATACCTCTGTAGAAGATACGCAAATGGTCGACCCCGCAATTTTATAGTAAACTATTCAATTCAATTCAATTCAATTCAATTCAAATCAATTCCATTCCATTCGATTTGATTCAATTCAATTCAATTCAATTCAATTCAATTCAATTCAATTCAATTCAATTCAATTCAAATCCATTCCATTCCATTCAATTTAATTTAATTCATTAATTTAATTTGATATAACTTAATTTAGTTCAATCTAATTTAATTTGATCTAATTCAATTCAATTCAATTCAAATCGATTCGATTCGATTCAATTCAAATCAATTCAATTTAGCTTGTGTTTCTATGCAACAGAAAAAGAATACAAATACAAAGTTGTCAAGTAGAACGTATGAAATTGTGATGGACGTAAGGGATCCATAACACGCACAGACACATACATACATGCCTCTTGCAAAAAGATTACCACAATACCCCACTTGGGTAATACCACTGGAACGCTGAGGTTACAAAGTTGATAACTGCTCAGCGTTAGAATATGGCAAGACCACGTCATTATTGTTGATACGCATTGAGACTAACTTGCTATCTAATGGAGATATCTAACGCTCCTTATTTCTCTAGATACCGAGAGCCCCAGCTTTTATCGCTGCCCGAACGATCGGTACGTCAACACTGACTTGGACAGCCCCAACGCGATTGTCACGTGGCTTCCGGTCACTGCCTCGGACAACTCGGGAACGGTGAACATCACGTCGACAGCGGACTCGGGCGATGCGTTTCCGATCGGCAACACGACCGTGACATACACGGCAACCGATCCATCCGATAACACGGCCACCTGCACCTTCTACATCATCGTTTCAGGTATAGTCTACATTCCTTCAGACCCATGTACACAATTACAAACAAAACGGCGTTGACTCGACGCGAAATTCTAAATTATCTATTTTCATCTATGATCTTTGCAATGATGCAATCGCTGTAGAATCAATAGGACGCCTATTTGAACGTGAATAAGACAAAATGTTATGCTTTTGATTGCGCACCACATGTTCGAACAGAGATTTACCGATGCACTATACCTTTTTTTCTAGTCTTTCCTTCATTTTTTTTTTTTTCACAAAGAAAATTTATTCATATAAACATTCAGGTACAAAATAAAATAATGTCACATGCAGTACATAAAGAGAGATGATCGAAATTTGACAGGTAAATGCGAAACAGTTAAACAATATAAATACGATTCCAATTGATATTAGATACAAAACCTTTGGTTTTCTCAGACATATATTTGTCTATTTTCTGTGCTTGTTTTAAGAATTTACAAAATTGGCTAAAATGTAACGATTTCTTTTTATTTTTGACAGAAAATATGAAGTATTTTGCGTACAAATAAACCACGTTGTAACATTTTGGATTTTCTGTCGAACCAAGTATAAAGGAACTTTTAGTAATTTGAATTTTATTCTGTAACATAATTTCTTGTATTTGAGCGATAAATCTTTGGGTAACGTCACATTCCCAAAATAGATGTGCGATTGTTTCTGTGGAGCTCGAACAAAACGTACAGAGGTGTGTGTCAGATAGCCCCATTGCAAAAAGTAATTTGTTAACACCAATATTTCTATGTAAAATTTTGTACTGAAAATAACGAAGTCTTTGATTTAAAGTAGATGTAAAAGGAACATTATATATTTTAGTCCAGTCTAAGTTTTGATTAAAAATTTCTTCCCATTTCCTTTCTGATTTAGGTGGTTGAAATATCCTCTCACATAATATTCGATGTATATATCGACATATCTTAATTCTTTTAAACAAATTATATATTGCTTCTTCTTGTTGCGTCTTTATTTCATTATCATATACTGATTTCTCTTCAATATATTTTTTCCATTCTAAGGGGATTGCATGAATAACTGAAAAATATTCTAAAAAATTACAACAAACACCGTATTTATTGCGAAACTGTTCAAAATTTAAAAAAGATAAACCATCATCACTCAATAATTGTTTAATCTTTATTACACCCCTTTGAAACATCATTTTCTTAAATACAATCTCATTATTTATACGAATTAATGAATTAAACCATATTACTTGGTTTTTCACTTGTTCTACAGATAACTTGGGGGAAAAGGTATAATCACACCAAGCCCTAAGAATTTCACGTATAAAACTACTTTGTATCAAATTGATTTTGTTTTCTGTTCGGGCCATATTACAATACCAAATCATATTGTGCCCTAAGTTTTCTAAATAATATTCAAAGAAACATTTCCACTTTCCTCTATTTTGATCATTTAATAATCTTTTCACCCAAGTGATTTTAAGTCCTGAAATTACAGATGAAAAATGAAACATCTTTAAACCTCCCTGACAGTAATCTCCAATTATTGTGGTCCGACTGATTTTATCGGGTTTATCATCCCAGATAAAAGAAAATACTATTTGTTCTATTTCTTTTATAAATTGTGCTGGTGGAGAAGGTAATACCGAAAACAAAAAAATTAATTGAGAAAGAGCCAAAGATTTTAATATAACAATTTTCCCGATGGGTGTTAAATATCTTCTCGACCAAATTTTCAAAATTTCCAATAATTTTCTTTTCTTGGGTATATAATTCAACTCAAACATGTCATTTAAAGTTGTAGTGAATGTGATTCCGAGTAACTTAAATGGTCCACTAGAAAAACTAAAACCGGAGTTGTTTATATCTGGTGGATATGCTTTATAATAGCCAAGAGCCACAATCTCACTCTTATTACGGTTGATTGCTAAACCTGAAAAAATTCTAAATTGGTCCAATATTTGTAACAACCTAAAAAAAGAATTTGGATTTTTCAAAAAGAACGTAGTGTCGTCGGCATAAGCGCTGATAAGAATTTCACGGCCACAAACATTAATACCTTTTATGTTGAGATCATTTCTAACCCATATTGCAAGTATTTCACTACATAAAATATACAGTAACGGACTTAAAGGGCACCCTTGACGAACGCCACGTTGTAAATAAAAAAATTCAGAAGCGTGACCGTTGTTTACAACGCAAGACATTATATCAGTGTATAATATTTCAATCCATGTTATAAACTCTTGTCCAAAATTAAAAAAGTGCAATGTTTGAATAATAAAATTCCATTCTAATTTATCAAATGCCTTTTCAAAATCAGCCAAAAACATAAACCCAGGAATATTCGTCTTATTCGTATAATCAATCATTTCAAGTGTTAATCTAATATTTTCTCCAATATATCTCCCTGGAAGAAATCCGGTTTGGTCATGATTTATAATTTCTGGCAAAACTTTTTTAAGACGAAGAGCCAAACATTTCGCAATGATTTTATAATCTGTATTCAAAATTGATATTGGTCGCCAATTCTTCAAATGTAATAAATCTTTATCTTTTTTAGGAATGAGATTTATAACACCTCTCCTTTGATCAACTGTTAATTTCTTATGAGCAAAGGAATAATGAAAACTTTGAATTAAACAATGACCAAGGTCTTGAATAAAAAACTTATAAAATTCAGAAGGAAAACCATCAGTTCCAGGGGTCTTATTATTGGGCATAGTTTTAAGTGCTTCAATGCATTCTTGCAAAGAAATTGGGCCTTCACATTTTAATTGCAAATCATCTGATAATTTGGGGGTTAGATTATCTTGATTTAATATTGCAAATCCCTTTAAATCAACAATGGGAGGGCTTTCAGTGGCATATAAATTTTCAAAAAATACTTTTTCAGCGTTGAGTATATCTTTTATAGAATTCAAAATCACACCATCCTCAGTGGATAAAGTTGTTATAGTTTTTAAACGTTGATTTCTTTTTTCTAAGTTAATAAAATATTTTGAATTTCGTTCTCCATATTCGACCCAATTAGCCCTTGAACGTATAATATAACCTTCTGTTTTAAATTCATAAAAATGTTCCAACTCTTGTTTACATTCATCAATTTGTCTTTGAATATCAGAATCTAGATCGATTGAAATCTGTTCTTCTAAATTCTTGAGTCTATTTAATAAATATTTTTCATGATTACATCTTTGCCTAGATTTTTTAACAGAATACTCAATAGTAATTGATCTTAAATGACATTTAAGATACTCCCAAAACATATTTGGATTCATCTCTTGCAAATGGTTATTTTTTATCATCTGTATATTTTCTCGAATCAGAGAAGTGTATGTTTCATCTTGCAATAAAGACACATTAAACTTCCAAAATCCCCGACCCCTTGTTACATTATTCACTCTGATATTACAAATAACAGCAGAATGATCACTTTTATAGCCTGGTAATATATCACAACGTTTCACTTGAGAAACTAAATGGTGTGAAATCAAAAAATAATCTAATCGGCATTGCACATATTTTGACCGCCATGTATATCTAAATTTCAGAGGATTCTTGAATCTCCATACGTCAATCAAAGATAATTCTTGCATAACACTTTGTATGACATTAACCGCATGAAAATGGGTAACTGAACGCCCACCTTTCTTATCAATATTAACATCCAATACACAGTTAAAATCCCCTCCCCATATTATTGACTGACATTCGAAACGTTCCAAATACATAACAATATTATCAAAAAATCCCGGATCGTCTGAATTGGGCGCATAAATATTAATTAAAGTGATGATGGTATCTGATATAGATATATCCAATAAAACAAATCTACCGTCCTTATCATACAGTTCTTGTTTCACCACTACTTGCTCTAAATTGCGAAACAAAATACACGTACCCCTGCTATTCAAATTTCCATGTGAAAAAAGTATCCCAGACGATCCCCACTGATCTTTCCAATCTTGTTCAGTTTCTGGGGTGGAATGTGTTTCTTGTAAAAAATATATATTGGCATCTTGATCTTTCAACCACATAAATAATTCGGCTCTTTTTTTCCTATCTGCTAAACCGCGAACGTTCAGGGAGCATAAATTAATGTCAAAACGACTCATCTTGGAAAATATAGATATCTAAGGGACGATAAACATCTGACACATCTGACACATAGTCTTTCCTTCATATTCAAATTTTAGAGCGAGTCGTAGATTTATCTCCTCTAGTGAAATGAGCCCGTGATTCGTAGACCCACCTCTGACCTGTCAATCACGTATATTTGTCTCTTAATGTACCTCAGCTGGGAATGATCTTTCTTTACCTGTAACCTTTTGAAAATTCATGAGTACATTTTTATTTGTGCATTTGTTATTGTAAATATATCTTTTTTATTCCTTCACTATTTACGTATTTATCTTTTTACGTGTCTATCCTTTTATCTAATCGTTCATTCGTGTGCTTTTTTGTTTATTCATTTTGGTTACTAACCCTCCCCGAACGTCGTCATTGATGCATTGCTACTACTTTCCAATCTGGAACAGACGTACAACCGCCTGATTTGAGCGGTTGTTCAGGAAACCTCAGCGTGTCGACAGACATGGGCAATGACACGGCGACGGTCACCTGGATGCCACCGACAGCCTCCGACAACTCGGGCTCGGCCAGCCTGCTGTCGACGTACGACCCGGGCGATGCGTTCCCTATCGGCAGCACGGACGTGAATTACACGGCTGTCGACGGAAGCGGGAACACCTTCACATGCATATTCACCATTTCCGTATTTGGTAATGTATATCAATTCCGTTCCTCACAAGCCTATGCATATTCATGACGGGAACAATAGGTCTCCCACAATTGCCCTTGAATCTCTCAATAGTAAGATACTGACACGATAAAGATGAGGTTGTATCAAGTACATTCCTTGAGTCCTTCCCCCCCCCCCCCCCTCAATGACTGAGTTAATTGTGCGTGCGAAGCGTTTCTTCAAAAGTTCATCAGCAGAGTTCTTAAATGCACCCGTTAGCCAGGTATAGAATACATGTGTAATGACCTAAACAAAACTCCTAATTCTCTATGGACCATCTATGATTGCATCGTAATGTGTACCTGAAAGACGAACACGTGATCTCCTAAACATTGCAGTCAAATTCGAAGTCTGGCGTTTCAGCCACGAACCCACAGACAGTCACCATGCTTTCAACAGAAGCTATGCTGATAATACTGCAACTACACCTATCCAAATAGTACAATAATAAATACTACACCAATCCCGATAGTTTAACTACACCTATCCAAATAGTAGGCTTACAAAATGAATAAATCTATCCTGATAGTACAACTAATCCCGATAGTCAGCTACGTCCTATTCAAATACGTGCAGTACAAATACACCTATCCCGTACAGTACAACTGCACCTATCAAGAACTATCCCGATAGTACAACTGCACCTTTCCAAACGGTACAACTACACCTATCCGGATATTACAACTACACCTGTCCCGAAAGTCGACAGGTCAAAGGTTATTAGATGATATGACGCTGCCTGATATGCTAAGTAGTAGTTCGATGTATGGTTTGTTTGTTTATTTGAGTGTTATCTGTTTGTTTGTTTGTTTGTTTTAGAGAGGGTGGAGGATATTGAAGGGTGTATTATCGTAATACATTGTTGATTAGATGAGAGAGATCAAAATAAAGGAAGAATACTGATGATTAGATAAAAGGACCACAATTCTGACGCATAAACACCACACACTGAACTGAAAAAAGAGAACGAAGAAAATAAACCTGAGCAAACAGTAGCCGAATACTGCGATCATCGCTTCTTATTACTCTTAGGCAAACGGTATTGCCACAGCGGGGGGCATTGCGCCATAGTGGATAAGTCCCTTTGCATTCGAATTCGAAGGTTTCGAGTTCGATTCTTGTAAATGTCTACATCCTTGGACAAGATGTTTTTACCAACAGTGGCTTATGTAGCAACGGTTAAGGGTAATGATAATGGCGTTGTCCTGGCTCTTATTTGCCACGTTCGCACGTCCGACTCAGTCGACGGCATGCCAGCTTCGCATATTCTGCTCAAACCCACAAACCCGCCTAAACCGATCGATAACTCGCCAAATGCTGCAGTACAATGAAAGCTTTTCTCGCGCTTCCGTTTGTCCCACATATACTGTAGCTTGCATCTAATGTGGTGATTGACTATCAAGCGGTGTTCCCTAACAGATTTGCGAGTAAATTCTAAATTTATGTCACTGTTTTGTGTGCAAAAGTCATGCCTTTATAGTGATGTACCTACTAGTCATTTCAAAGAAAAACAATAATCGATATGTCTTACTATTTTCATTAAAGCGGAGCTTGGCATATTTTCTACAACTTTGCTCTCTAATCATGTCCAGCTTAACCGAAATCTGTAGAACTTAAATAGATTTGAAAAACAGAATGTTTTCTCAAAGCATGACTATGTTGGTGTCTCAAAGTAATGTGGCACACAGGAGGTTTCCACCATTGGACATAAAGAGCTAGAGCAGTGGTAACACTGAAGAGACTACTATGGATAAAGAAGACCGTTATCATAACTATCAATATTTTACCCGTGCAAGGGTAATTGATTACTGACTCTACTTATTGTGCTGATTGCCGTTCGCAACTAACGTTGATCACCCTAGCTATGTTTCTGCGCAGTTTTGAGTGAAATACTCAGTGTATTGCATAGAAAGGCCATTAAAGTGATTGCATGTGAATCTGCATTCTGAAATCCATTTATCAAGCAGATTAATTTCTTTGCCTCATTGCATTTTCGTCTTTTTGTTTACCTCGTTTGTTTGGGTCTTTTTTCATCGACTGTGATAATTACTGAATTTCTCTTTAATTGTCTACTCCTATTGTTTATTCCCTCGAAATATGTCAGATACTGAAAACCCGTCCTTCGACTTCTGTCCGGGCCTCCAAGCCTCCAACACTACGGCTGTGTTTTGGACGGAACCCATGGCCGTCGACAACTCCGGACAAGTGAACGTCACCTCGGACTATAGCCCCGGAGACAATTTTACTGTTGGCAGCACTGTGGTTACATACACCGCGACTGACCCATACGGCAACACGGAAACGTGCTCGTTCACCGTGGACGTAGCAGGTACATGTATACACACTGTGTGTTTATGTATGCATGCAATGTACTTTGTGTGTTTGCGTGGACGAGCAGGAGGCATTTATCTTTATGTTTCATTTTGTTTTAATAGTCAGCAATGTGGGATAAAAGTTGACATCGTGGGTGTATTTGTCCATGGGAGAAAACTCCCACAGTGTACCTATTGTTAGTTGTTATGTGTACGTGTGTGTGTGTCTGTGACTGTGTCTGTGACTGTGTCTGTGTCTGTTTCTGTCTATGTCTGTGTCTGTTTCTGTCTGAGTCTGTGTCTGTTTCTGTCTGTTTCTGTTTCTGTCTGTGTCTATGTCTGTGTCTGTTTCTGTCTGTAATGTGTCTGTTTTTGTCTGTGTCAGTCTGTGTCTGGTCTGTTTCTGTCTGTTTCTGTCTGTGTCTGTGTCTGTCTGTGTCTGTGTCAGTCTGTGTCTGCGTCTGTTTCTGTCTGTGTCTGTGTCTGTGCCTGTGTCTGTGTCTGTGTGGTTGGGTGCTAGTATACAGACATTAATATTCAAGCAAGTGTTATTGTGCCGATCTTGCCGTTTCAGACCTGGAAATCCCAGCGATATTCGGTTGTCCCGGCGACCAATCTAGCAGCACTCCACCAGGCAAGGATTCCGCCTCGGTCCTCTGGATGGAACCAACAGCTACGGACAACAGTGGCTACGTGGTCCTTAGCTCCACCCACCAGCCCGGCCAGGGCTTTCCGATTGGCCAGACCAATGTGACGTACACCGCTACGGACGACTCAGGAAATGTTGTCAATTGCATATTCGGTGTTCTAGTTGAAGGTAAGATTTTCTACCTAACATTACTCACAAGCGCATGTTGTTAAGCTTAGGACCGAATGGGGGCGCTTCCCCTATGATGGCAATTATACAATAATATTCAGTACGATTAAAAGATATGTATACACACATACACACAAACACCAAGACAGACAGACACGCACACACATAATTGTGTCCTGCTGGGAAGAACACACAGTTCCACAGTGGGAACACATTGTGAACACAGTGTGAAATTTCTTTAAATTGTTTGATTCGAGCGTTTTAACATTGTGAGCACATTGTGAATCATCATCTCATAGTGTGAAAGAAAATATCATTACGTGAACACACTGTGAAAAAACACACCACACATTGTGAAATCATCTTCTCACTGTTAAATTCGAGCGTTTGATTATGACAAAGCTGTGTGAACATACCTTGGGAGCAATGTGAGACACTGTGTTCTTTCCAACAGGATATATAAATAAAACAGATAAGTTTTCACATGATGTATGATGGTGCATAATATATAGGCCTACTATTATATTGACGTTTGTAATAAATGTGGATTGTTTGAAAATGAAAATGCAATGAATGAATGAATGAATAAATGAATGAACAATTGAAAAGATTACGGAAGCAGACTATGAAAATTTGAAGAAAATTATACAAAACGTTCAAAAGTTATGTATTTTCAAAGTTGTGAATTATCTCATGTGCCACTGTGTGCGTCTTGGAAGAGAATTCATCTGCTCTTTGTGACGTCACAGTTGTACAACAACTTTAAAATTCAAAAGCCTAATTCAGTTAAGAGTAGTGACAAACGATAACGCACGATGGAACGGTGATACTGATAGAGCTGTTGGTAACACGAGTGTTCGTGTACCATGCAACGCTGAAAAACAGACTACGGATATTTTACGACGTGAAGCCAAATACTATCGACGGAAGCATTGTCTAATTGTAATGAAATTGCACGTGAGGTGTTGTTACTTACTAGTAACCCATGTGATTGAGCCACGTAATGTAGACGTGATGACTACCCCTGTTGTCTGGAATAAGAATAATCCCACATCAGCATTTGAAATAATATTATTGGGATTAAGGTCATAAATGGCCCAACCGCTTCTTCTCGAGACTTCCTAACACACCACGTAGTATGGGCAGAGTGACTGCAAGCTTACTTGCGATGCGAAGTTTTCTACCAGTGAAACTTCCTGCTGGCACTTTGGAATCAAACCTCTCATTTTCAAACGCTTTGTTTTCTGTAGTGTGACCGTGAGTGTGATTTTGTTTTTTCATTGCATCCACTCCCGCCAGTAACCGACACGACAGTACCGCACTTTTGAATACTGTACAAAGTGTAAAATTACCAAAGATGAGGGAGCTTGGTTGAACAGTTAATGGTAGGGTATGATAGTAAAATTTCGTTCACAACAAAAATGATTGATCAGACAGTTGTGATATCTTTTATTTTTTTTTGACGTCTTCAGACCTCGAGGCTCCAGAAATCAGCAACTGTCCGATTGACCAAACGGTCAGTGCCAGTCGGGACAGCCCCGGGGCAGTCGTTTGCTGGGTTCCACCTGCCGCCACTGACAACGCACCCGCCATGGTAGCGCTAACGCTGTCGCAGAGTAGCGGCACGTTGTTCCCGATCGGGACCACAACGGTAACCTACACGGCTGAAGACGGCAGCGGGAACACGAATTCGTCCTGCTCTTTCGACATCACTGTCATTGGTAAGCATCATATTAAACTTTATTTCACTAGTGCCAAAGGTCACCTTTTAGTTTCCTTCAATCCCATGCTATCCTATCCTATCTTCTTCTCCTTCTTCTTCTTCTTCTTCTTCTTTGTTTCTTCTTCTTTCTCCATTTGTTTTCCTTTCATTATCCAGTTTGTTATTTTTTTTTTTATTTCGGGGGGAGCTGTAAAAAAGAAATACCAAAACGCAACAATTGCCGCTTTTTAGAGCTTCTTATGGCCGTCAAGGAGAAGGTTACTCTCATCAAGCTTCCCGAGCCCTCCGAGGCTCCCTCTTTAAGAAACAAAGACGTTTATGCACCTCTGCAAGCTTCCAAGTCACGCTTAGTTACCTTCTCAACTGAATTTTCGCTTTTTCCTTCTCTTTTTCTTCCTCATACCCATGATTCGTCGTGCTCTTCTTCTCCGATTCAAACTTTAAAGACAACACCAGTCCCGTAATAATATGCCCGGTAGAGGAAACAGCCACGCTAGTGCCCGGAGCATCGTCCGGAGCTGTTTCGTGGGCGCTGCCAGTTTCCGACAACTCGGGCAACTACACATTGACCTCTACCCATAATTCCGGCGACACGTTCAACCTGGGTAGGACCAGCGTCAACTACACAGCCGAGGACGCGGCCGGGAACACGGCAATCTGTACTTTCGATGTCATAGTCCGCGGTGAGATTTCAGCCATTCTCATAATACGTTACAAAATAAATAGCAAATATAGCAACTAGTAGCAACTCATAGCAATAACTACAACAATAACTTTAGACCCTATAGCAACTATTAGCTTTTATTACAACCAATTGAAAAATTACCCTACGTCGACATAAAGAATCACTGGAATTATAATTTTGATAGTATGTAGCTTTAACAAACTTACAAGGATTTAAAAAAAAAATGGGCATAGAGCAAGATTCAAACCTACGACCTCATGAACACTGGAAGGCGTCTTATCCACTCAACCACCAAAGCTTCCACCCGACAGCCAGGGCTGCTCTACATCAATGTAAATAACTCGACGCATGGATTTCATCAATTTGAATAATTCCATAGTGCCAACTGCATGTTATAAAGTATAAGAACCAACAATTGCTGTCGGGCGAAAGCTCGGTGGTCTAGTGGAGATGACGCCTGTCCGGTGATCAGGAGGTCGGCGTAGGTTCGAATCTTGCCCGAGTATGTATGCCCATGATTTCTTTTGTCATGGCTACTACTAAAGCATATTTATATCAATTCAGAGCTTATTTATGTCGATTCAGAGCAATTTGTCCATCAGTTGCAATAAAACCAGCTTGAATTTCATCCATTTGAATTAATAGCATTTTGTTCCATATGCAGGCTTGTATTCAGACTGATCCTGCTTAGCTGCACAAGCCGCCATTACTGCTCTCACAATTTCTTATTCATTTATTACACAGAAATCACAAAAAAAAAAAATATATTTTAGCTGCATGAAAATAAAACCTGCCAATTTCTGATATAGCTTGGTACGACAACGTGTTTTTACTTATATTATCTAAAAATAACAATTTTCCGAATTTCTTATTTAACATAGGCCTACATTACATAAAAAATTGTGAGGGTATGACATCATCAACTCACTCATTTGAATATTCATAAGGACTGGTCGAGAAATGTTTTCAAAAAAGAACCCGTAAAATTTCAGAATGTCATTCCTTATTTATTTTCTGATTTTTGTCATTTCTTTTTCATTCTGCAGGGTATTTCTTTTACTCTTTTTTTTTTTTCAAGTTCATTTATTTGGGGGGTCACTGGATTTCCTCTTTAGGTGTAGGATCTCTTATTTCTAGCAGGGAGGTGACTCACCTCCATGTTTCTAGTGACGAGAAGCAGGCAAACATAATAATGATGTCATATTTCTGTTTAAATAAGAATAACAAAGCACACATAAGCCAGTTAAAAAAAAAAAAATGTTTACTGTTACATTTGTCTTACAGAATGCGGGCTGAATGAGCTGACTGGTTTTAGTGGCTACTTTGAGACCATCAATTATCCGAACAACTATCCAAATAGTTACGATTGCTCATGGATAATAAGAGCACCCGCAGGGAGGATTGTCACGGTGACGTTTATTTCGTTCTACCTGGAAGATCTCTATGGTTGTGGTTACGATTACATCAATGTAAGTACTTATTGCTCCCTCCCTCTCACCCTGTCTATCTATCTGGGCCCCGTTTTATCAAAAGATAAAATCGATTTTAAATTTCCTTACCACACAGGCTGCCATAGACTTACAGTTGAAATCAACTATATAATCAATTTTAACTCTTCATGAAACAGGGCCCTGGTTAACTTGGCCTAACGAACCATCATAATCACCAAAAATTCCCAGAGTCTCAAACAAGGTGTTTGGTCGATCTCGGTCATCTTGTCGAACTCTTTATTTACATATTTCTCCGCGGAACAATAAAGTGCCCAGAAATGATAGTACAATGTACATGTATCCATAACACTATCTATCTATCTATCTATCTATCTATCTATCTATCTAATCTGTCTATAAGTCCTCCTTCTACTATCATCTTTATTTCTTCCTCTCTTTCTGTTTCTTTCTCTATTTATATCCCTCTCTTCTTCTTCTCTCTCTCTTTCATTCAAATCATCTATCTAACCATGTTGCGGTGGTAATGGCTGAAGTGGTAAATCAATTCTATCACATATCTTGAAAAGAAAATGAAGAGTTTGTTTGCATAAACCGATAAGTCCATATTTGTCAAATGGCGATATTTGCGATTAAAGGTCAAGAAAAATATAGAGAATAATAAGAAAATTTTTGCTTCATTTGACCATAACTTCAAAGATATACCTTTATATGTAGTGACCAATATATCATTTGAAAGGTATTATTTTCTACTTTATGACAGAGACCGTACTTCAAAATCTTCAAAAATGGACTTATCAGTTTTTGTAAACAAACTCTTCAAATTATTTTAGTCATAATGAGTTATCTCATAAACTAACAAGACAGTTGTGAGGAAAGAACACCATGTCATTACCAATTTATTTATGATAAAAAAAAAAATCTTACATTGAATTAAATTCGTGTAAAGAAATATCAGTTTTAAAGAAAACCAAAATATGAATATAAATGTGGTTTGAGTAAAGCACATCAGTGAAGTTTTAGGAGAATGGAACAATTCAAAACTTATACATTTTAAACTTTCGATGCCATCATTGTTGGATATCAAGACTAACACAGTTCATGACGTCGTTTTGGACAATACAATCATATTTGGATGGATAATAAGAAAATTCAACATATAATTACCCTTATAACATGTTTATAGCATAATGAAAGAGCACTTAACTTTGCCCCTTTCAAACAATGGGGGGGGGGGGTGGATAATATTTCCCGTAATGTATTATGTCAGTATAGCAAGTCAATGGAATGTGTAGTTTTCATGAAAAAATGAAATTTTGTGGAATCTTAGTCTCCTTCCATTTTTCTTTACACTGTTGTTCATGACGTTAGTAGCCTACTTTATTCAGCGATGACAACACCGAAACTTTAAAAAAAAATCATAATTTTAGCATTGATTTGAATTGATTGTAAGAGTTCCTTCAAAATTCCAATGTTCCTCAACATTCAGTCAATCCATGTTCATATTTTGGCTTTGGTTTCCTTTAATTCGCTCATTTCACTGAAGCCCGTTACCCCGTACAGTGGCATTTCTCCTTAAAATATAAATTCAAGAAAAACATTTTATATTTGTTTGTTCATTATCGGTGATCCGGTAAATGTTGAGCTTTCAAAGTTCACCTGGTTGTAACGTGGTCTGATTGTTTGTTTTTTTTTCTTTCTACCAGTTTGGACATTATAACGTAATACACTATCGTTTCGGCTCCTGTATCATTGCAGGTCGGTGACCGCAATGCTAAATAAACATTTGGAAGATGCAGAGATGCATACCACATGCAAAGATTCATGCATTGATTTGCTCATTTCCCCCATCTGTTAAAAGAAAAAGTGACCAACATTTGAAATAAAAATCCATTTTGTGTGTGTGTGTGTGTGTGTTTTTTTGCTGTTTTTTTTGTAGCCGAACAACCTAGATGTGTTCAACACATCCTTCCCGTAAAGATCTGCACTGAAAGAGATTAAAAAATAATCATTATTTGCTGTGATAGCCATCTTATATGGTCCGCACTGAAATACTGAACAATGTGCTGCTAAATTCAGACTGTACAACATGCTACTGACAGTAAGTAACGTATTTTGTTCCATCGTCTGAATATGATTTCCTGCTTTCTTCATTACGAATGTAACAGTGACCTACTTCAGTGCTACGAATGTATGCCCCCCCCCCAAAAAAAAATGGCCTGATATTTTGCTTTCTTTTGTTTTCTTTGCCTTTCTTTAAGCTTAATTTGATATTATATTCCTCTCTCAGGTTTATAATGGCGATTCAACAAGCGATATCGCTCTTGGAAGATCCATATGCGGGCCGAATGATGGCCTCACTTATACCAGCTCGCAGGAAAATCTTAGAATTGATATGTTCACAGATGGCTCTATCACGGAACCTGGATTTCTTGCCTTTTACTACTATAACGGTACAGTCTGACTTAAGATTGATTGTTGATTGATTGATCGATCAATCGATTGATTGATTGATTGATTGATTGATTGATTGATTGATTGATTGATTGATTGATTGATTGATTGATTGATTGATTGATTGATGAACTTTCTTTATTATCCATAGATATGGAAATTCTTCGTTCATTTGCTATAACATTGAACACTGACCAATGTACATTATACTACATTGCAAGCGCACCCAAAGCCAATACGGTACACAAACAGAAAACGAGACCGAGACATATTAGTCAACATCACATACACCGTCGCGACTACCGTAATCGATTAAATCGACATTTTCAATTAGAGCAAGGACTATTGGTACATGCGATTTTTGTACAAGACATTATCCTGCATGTTGCAGTGATTGTTACACCTTTGCGTTAATATCCTTTCCTGAGATATACACATGTGAAGAAGAATAGATAATGGAATCCTATATATCCCACCTCAGAACAAACAAACAAACAAAAACAGAAAAATCGGAGCAACCATGTTATCGATTAATATAAACTGATACCTCCCTGCCAGAAGCTATACACATAAAACCGATCCGACAGTCTTGTCATGACGTCTAAATCTATTTGGAATCCGCGATAAAAACATAGGATTAAAAAAAAAAAAATAGAGTGAAAAGGGAGATGAAGAGATTCATCTAATATTTGTCTTGATCATGTTAAAGGGATAGTATAGATTTGGTTGAGATGGAGATTCAGGTTTTAACTTCTTGCGAGATATTTAGAAACCATGTAGGTGAAATATTAAAGAGCATACCATTCTAAGAGGAATTAATAGTTTATTTGATGAAAATCGGTTTCGAAATGAATGAGATATCTAGAAACAAAGTGATTTGAAAAGGCGGGACGCAGCTTTTTCTGTACTTGTTATGAACATTAATAATTTGTGAGCGCATTAATGAGCACCTTGAGTGGATGTGTTGCCCATTATAAATGTGCGTATCATTATTAACATCATTATGCAACCACAGAAAAGGAAGCCCCGACCTTCACAGGATGCCCAAGTAGCATGTCGATCTCGGTTGACCCCTGCGGGATCGCCGTGGCCAGCTGGACAGAGCCGTCGGCATCGGACAACTCCGGCAGGGTGACGGTCACATCAACGCATTCTCCTCCCGCCGAAATTCCGCTCGGGACCACCACCGTCACATACACCGCGACAGACGCCGCCAGTAACACGGCGGAATGTTCGTTCAATGTCACGGTAACTGGTAAGTTTGGGGTTTGCATGGGAAGCAGAACAATTCCGAGGCACTTTAAATAGTCTATGAGTCTTGCACAGTAATTTAACTAATAATCTGTAAACTGGTGTCCTTAATCGGGTGCAATGTTATAACCAGTGCTACGATGTACGATGATATTCACCCCGCGATCAGTGGCGATCGTTCATAATTATATTGTATTATTTTTGTCTAAAATTTATGTGGGTATGCGATATACTTAAATGTTCATTGTAGTTTATACATCTGATCTTCAGATTTCCAATATCCTTTGCCTCTTAGAAATTCAAAAAGCCAAAGTAAATCCGGATAATTCATGTAAATGAAACGTTTTATTTTCATTGTGGTTTGTTTCATACAGGCAAAAAATTGGATGGATGATATTGATAATATCATTACAAATCATACAAATTTCGAAGAAATGAAATCAAAACTGGTTCAATAATCTCACAAATGACGTTGATTAGTTATATCACTTTGACTCGAGTCAAAATTCATTTGACATTATTAAAAACAAACACAAACAAGCGAAGTTACCCTTTTAAACAGTTTCTGTTATTGTTTGACTTTTGTTAGACTTTAATGATTTCATTATATGATAATTATCGTCAATATTGTGTGCACTTGATTGTAAGATATGGAAGATCCAAGAATTGACGGATGTCCACTGGACCGGGCCGCAAATGTCCAGCCGCCGGGCGCGAAGAGAGCAGCCGGCGTGTGGACGCCCCCGACAGCCACGGACAACTCCGGGACAGTCTCGTTGTACTCGAACTACGATCCGGGCGACATGTTCCTTGTTGGGAGTAGGGACGTCATCTACACGGCCAACGACACCTCCGACAATATTGCAACGTGCTCCTTCCAGTTCGTCGTAACTGGTAACTCTTTTATTATTGATAACTCTTCTCTAACTTTGTACACATGGGAATTCGAACACACACACACACACACACACACACGCACACACACGCACACACATACCATTATATATTCACTGATGTTCACGTGTGAATAAAACCTAAAATGACATCAAAACGCTCCATCCTGCCGGGGGAATGTTAAAAGAAAAAAAAAAAAGACCAAACAGAATGGGTCTCCCTTGCAGGATGATGGTACTACGATTTATTTCTCCCTATTTGAAGAGTTGACATGGCGTTTCCCAACTGGAAAGAACACAGTGTTCAACAGTGTGGTCACATCGTCGACTGTGTGAAAAGTTCGAATTTAACAATGTGGAGATGATTTCACACTGTGGTTTGGTTTTCACAGGGTGTGCACATAGTAATGTTTTGTGTTACATTGTGAACTGATGATTCACGATGTGTTCACACTGTTAAAACGCTCGAATCTAACAGTGTGAAGAGATTTCACACTGTATTCACAATGTGTTCACATTATGTTCACACTGTGTTTCTCACACTATGGGGCACTCTGTTCTTTCCAGCAGGAACGGGTTTCCGCGTCATCTAATGTGACCTTCATGTTCAAACAGACATTACCTAGTCATACAAACATTTCATTTTTTTGTTGCTTTTCATTACATTTTTTGCTCGATGAATGATGTATCATTATAATAAAATTATCCATTCACTTCCCATGTAATTTATTTGTCGTCTGAATTCGACCTTTGTGAAACCAACACTCTATAGACAGAATGATGTGATATTGTAGAAACGTGCATGTTTAAGCGTTCAGCGTTTCAAAGTGACTGAACAGTCTTCTTTGAAGTGATTACCCGGGTTCGACGGAAAAAAAAAAACCACACCAAATTGTCAACAACAAAAAAAGAAAGAAAAGAAAACAAAGTACAAGACGCAGTTACGCCCCGACCTCATTTCTTCTACATGATTCTCCTTTGACACAGATTGCGTTGAGGTCTCACTAACTGGCAATGGTTACATCGAGAGCCCGCTCTACCCGAACAGCTATCCGAGCTACTCGGATTGCTCCTGGATAATCGCAGCCATGCCGAATAGTACGGTGAAGTTCACCGTCGTGGACCTGCACCTAGAATATCAAGCTTCTTGTGCGTTTGATTATCTGAGAGTAAGTACGGCAGAGAGTGATAGAGACCTTTTTAAAGGGACATTCCGGACGATTTTCATAATTTCACATCATGTAGTACATAAATCAACAACTCCATGTATAGATTCGTGGAATTTGTTGTGGTCCTTTAGAAGAGAAGCCAATAAATTGAAAATCTTAAACAAATTACACTGAACAGTGTTGATGACATCAGAGCCTCATATATTTCAGAAATGTAGCAGTGCAATTCCAATACAAGACCACTTGCTAAAGAAGTTCACCTGTGAAGAATCTATGCATGTCTTCTTCTTTTGTTCTGCTTCCGTGAGCCCCGACTCACGCATTCTTATGGTGAGGCTGTCATGTCATCATCCTTGTTCATTGCACTTTGTCATAAATTTTGAAAACATTCTCATTCCTCATCCCAATCACTATAATTTCTGAAACTCTGCACTCAGTTTAGCTGATTTATACTTGTTCAAATGTAAAAGTCTGAAAATCACCCGGAGGTCCCCTTTAACGTTATGAGGACAACAACAACAACAAATCAAACAAACCGCACAAGCAAGAGTCATTTGTCACGGGTTGCTCAAAATAAGCAATCCCCCCCCCCCCCCAAAAAAAAAAAAAAAATAAAAAAAAAATAATAATAATAATAATAAGAATAAAAATAAAAAATAAGGATAATCTCATTACAAATCGGGACCAATGTTAAAACTGAGATGCCTTACTTTTCCCAAATATTGGTGCAGTTCCTTTGAAACAGAATGATTTCCCTGTTGCTTTCTATACCAGATCCGGTTAAGCCAGATTCTGTAGTATTGACTATTAAGTCTAGATTGCTATATACAACGGACGAAATATGGTAACCCGTAAAGGACGTGTCCCGAGTATATACGGGCTGAGAGAGTAAAATGAACACGTATTTTGTGTGTGTGTGTGTGTGTGTGTGTGTGTGTGTGTGTGTGTGTGTGTGACTACTTTTATCAAAGAACAATTTAAGTGTTCATTTCATTCCTTTGCTTAATGCACGGTACATGCTGCAAACGGAGACAATTCTTTTGCAGGTCCATGCCAATAAAAAAAAAAAAAAATACATAGATGTAAACAGCATCATACAGACAAAGGAATGACCAAAACAGCTACAATAACCATGATACTGCTCAAGTAAACAGTTCAAAAGAAAAAAAAAAACAACAAACAAACGCGTCGTACGATCAGCCAAGCGTGTGAATACATAGTTACTATACTTGGATTTAAACAGAAGTGTGCATCTCGAAATGTTTAATGAGTGTTGTAATTGCACACCCACTTGTGATGTGATTTATATTGATCGCTTGCAACAAAAAAAAAAAAAAAAAAATCAGTAAAGAATAGAAAAGGAGCGAAAATCTATTCTTTAAGCACGAATGCCTATAATTTCTTCGTTAATTGTTATTCTGATGTCTTTGGCGCAGCTTATAGATGGGCCAAACTCCGATGATGAAGAAATTATCAAGTTGTGTGGCAGCACGACGCCTACAGACAGCTATTTCAGTTCACAACAGTATATGAGAGTGGAGTTTCATGCGGACTCGTCGCTGACAGACATCGGATTCCGCGGGAATTACTCGACAGCCGGTCAGTCCTGACTAGGTTTTATTTCTATCCTGCGGCTATTATGTCTCAATGTGTTGATATGTATATGAATATACATACATAATATATGGATGCATAATTGTAGGCATACTTGAATTGAATTGAATTGAAATGAATTGAATTGAATTCATTTCATTTCTACATTTCACATCAGGCATTAAAACAACAAACAACATTGGTAATACACATACAGAAAAATTACCGAACATGCAAATTATAGTGGCGGAATGACAAAAAGCACACAAAAGAGGCTGGTTCATAGTAATCCCCTAGTAAAAGTAACCATTTACATTTTATTACAAACATGAAATTCAAGTTTCAAAAAACATACAAAAAATGAGGGTATAGAAAAAAAAGAAAGAAAGAAGCGTTTCATAAATTACACTGAGCTTCAGTTTATCAAACAATATTGCTTTCTATGCAGTCTCTTGTATTGATTTAAATGATTTATATACTTAACTGAATTTGAAACAAATCATTCCAAAGGATTGAACCATTATAAAAAAAAAAACCACCCAATTGTGACATTTCAATACCATTGAATTGAGGATAAATATGATAATAGTAGACAGAGGACGAGAGAAAAGCGAGGATGGTGGACATTATACTTTAAACCAATCTTTCAAAAACATCACTACAACGTCAATGCGTCATCGTGTGGAATATTCGATTGCTTGTCAACATAGGCAAAAAGAACGATTCTTCGAGAAGCCGACGATAGAAATGATCATATATGAGGGTGATGTGTGTTCTGCGATCAACCAGTGCTCACTGGATCAATTTTGGCGGTTTTTTTTTTCGCTTTGTCTGCTTGTACTCAACACTGTTTTAATCGTTGTCGCTTATTCGTTTTCATATAGATTTGGATCCACCCACTTTTAGCGGTTGCCCTGGTTTCCAGTTTGGCATACTTCCAAACACGTCTGCCGACGTAAACGTGACGTGGACACCCCCTACAGCGTCGGACATCCAGGGTCCGGTATCCCTGACGTCTTCCAACAACCCTGGGGACCCGTTTGGTGCCGGAACGACCAATGTCACTTACACTGCCACGGATACTTCGGGCAATATCGCCACGTGTAGCTTCTCCGTGATCGTTTACGGTATGCTCTCTCCTTATACACTAAGACCAAGAAAGTACTAACAGATCACCTTCTTGCTAAGACTAGGGAGGTGGAAAGACGAACAGATTTTCCATGATTATTATTTGTAGCAGCTGAACATTTGGCTCAGGGGGTATAGCGCCTCCGCCTCCCAATCCATGATAGGGAGCTTTAGATTTTAGACGCGCGGACGTTCAAAGAGAAAAAAACAAAACAAAACATGATCTGAGCGTGCGCAGTAGCGCACGTCAAGCTACTGCGCACGCTCAGATCATTTTTTTTTTTCTCTTTGAACGTCCGCGCGTCCAAAATCTAAAGCTCCCTAATAATGACCCGGGTTCGATTCTCGAGTCTACTTATTAGCACTGTTCTTATGTTTAATCAAACCGTTCTTTCGTAAGAGGCATTATTATAACTCTGTCCCTCGGATACAACGTACATCTATATGGAGGCCCCGTGTACATGGCGTATGAGAGCGTCAACGCAAAAGATCCCGAGAAGGGTGCAATACCCGGTAAAGTGGTCCGCGCCTCACATCCGTCACATCCAACTGCACTTCATAGAATGTCCAGATTGTGCAGCTAATAATATGGGCAATCCAGCCATCATTTTTTTTCTCTCAATCTCTTCTTTCTTTAAAACAACATCTTCTCAAATGGAAAATGAAAAGAAATCAAAAGCAAACAAACACGGAAACAAAAAGTAATGTTTAAAATAATAGAAACCCCCCCCCCCGAAATTTCGAAACACACACACACACAAAAAAAAAAATCACCTGCTAGATTATTCTCTATTGATGGTTAGAAAATAATGTGCATTCATTAGCGCATCCATAGAATAACTTGATTGTGCGAACATGGAATCTATAGATGTATCTGTGTTATGCTTATAAACATATCAGATCTCTCCCTCGATCTATCTCCTTCCATTTCTTCCTTCTTTCTTTCTTTAGTTGTGACAAAATTGCTGTTTATATTATCTCTTACAGACCTCACGGCCCCGGTCATTACGGGATGTCCAGCCAACATATCGGTCAACACCGACTCCGGTGTCAATTCCACGATGGTCTCGTGGACGCCCCCAATGGCCACGGACAACTCCGAACTTCCGGTCACGCTGACGTCAGACTACGACCCCGGAGATACCTTCTATCTGGGGGACGAGGGCGTGATCGTAACGTACACGGCCACGGACGCGGCGGACAACGAAGACTTCTGCATGTTCTTAGTTACCGTGGAGGGTACGCCTAGTGTACAGTGCCCTGTCAGTGCTAAACGATATCTCCAGAAAGTCGAATGTTCATCAATATAGTATGGTATTATAGCTTTAATGAATGGCGGGAAATAAGAAAACACGAAAGTTGCACAAATTTCGTTAAACTAGGACGATAAATAGAATTAATAAATGTGAAAGTCGTGAAATGTAGTTAACGGACTGTACTGTCCCCTTTTTACTGTATCTTAGGAAACTCCTTACATTACTGTGCACCTCTTTTAGAATCTTCCTAAACGGCAAATAAGCAACGACAATATAAGCAAACGGCACTATAAACAAAAACAACAACAACAACAACAACAACAACAACAACAACAACAACAACAACAACATATATTTCTACTTGCAAAAAAAAAAGAGAGAACATAAATAAATGAATATTTTTAACGTTAATTTGAATGAACAGGGACATTTGATCCCTGACCTGTGATCCCCTGGCCATTCTAGATGACGTTTGTTTTGTTTTTGTCTTATTTTATTTTGTTTTGTTTTTGTTTTTTGTGCAATCGCTTTCACTACGTTTTCTACCATTTCTGTTTATCCACAGATGCTGAAGCGCCGGTCATCGTCAATTGTCCGAGCAACCAGACCGTCTTCAATGACCCCGGAAGTGCTTCCGCAGTGGTGACCTGGACCGAGCCTGACATCACTGATAACTCTGGCATGGTGACCTCCGTGTCCACGTTCAACCCAGGCCAGGCCATTCCGATCGGATCGAACACGGTGACGTACACTGCCAGGGACGAGGCGGCAAACGTTGAAACGTGCTCGTTCACCGTCCTCGTCATAGGTTCGTGTAGCCTTTTGCAAAGGAAGCTCGCTATAATTGAGGACGCACACAGAGAGACAGCAATGGACTCGCACGCACAACGCGCGAGCGGCGAGCTGCGAGTGTTGCGAGCTCGCTTTGATCCGATCGCTGTGTGCGTGCGAGTCCACTGCTTGCTGTGTGCGAGTCTATTGCGAGCTGCCTTTGCAAAAGGTTAAGGTTCGTGTCGACATACATGTCAAATAAAACAATCAAAACTATCAAACAAACAAACGAAAAAAGGATCAAGGAAATATCCCTCTTCCAGATTGTCGATATCACCATCATTATGATTATCATTATCATCATCATCATCATCATCATTGTCATCACCATCATCATCATCATTAGCAACAGCATCACTTAGGGGGTTTTTGGTAACTTTCAAGATTTTTAAGACTAGTAATTTTAACTTGAGGCACTTTTACTCTTGAAAATCACATTTTGCATAAAATGATCAGCATAAAAAAGCGGTGATTGATAAACAAGTAAAATGGGAGGAAACAAAGTGAAAAATGAATTTATATATTAACGAAAATGATGGCAAAAAATGAAATGCACATGCAGTGTACAAATTATAGATACTGGGTTGCATGGTCATACAAGTACTTGAGAAAAGATTTGGGTAATTCTGCTTTATAGAAATGCCGATTATAAATTGCCAAGTGTCATAGTTACTTACGCTGTATAATCATCATCATTATCAGATGAGGGTTATAAACGATTTTCATTTCCAGTATCATTCGGTGGAAAAGTGTGAAGAAAGCTTAAGTTAGTTCATGCTATGTTTATTCTAAGAAAATTCTAATTTCGACCGTACCTGCAACAAAAAGTCGATAAAGGTTATTAACACCGTGAAAGATCATTACTATCTCCTAAAACATGATTTATCGAACAAGCAATAAATCTATCACGGATTTTGTGTTTTTCAAATTGCACGTTCTAAGAGACGACGTCATTATTGAGATGTTAGTTCGTTCATTTGTTCATTTGTATTTATTTTGCTTCTCAAATCAAATCAAATTCAAAATGAAAATACATGGATGTGAACATTTTAAACAAAACATAATAACCAATAATGACAACGAAGCAATACAAAAGTGCACTGCATACTACATGCATAACAAAATCTATGGAAAACATTTACAGTTGCATAATAATACAGAAAAGGCAATACATACATGTCAATGATTCAATCAGGAAGCAAGAGACCGTCAGCATAAGCATGGCTTGTCTGGGCTGATGGCCTCATCTATTACGGCATATGCAATTTCCTTCTAAAGGTCTATATTTATTTTCTTCGTTCCTTCTAATCGGAATTTAATCTTTCGGCTGTATAGACAACGAGGATCCAAACATCATCGATTGCCCATCCACTCAAAATTTCGACACCGATATCGATCGCGATACTGGCATAGCAAACTGGACGGTTCCCACGGCAACTGACAACTCTGGGTTTGTTACACTGACCTCTACGGTGGAATCCGGCGAAGCCCTCCCCATCGGTACGACGCCGGTGACGTACACGGCGGTTGACCCCTCTGGAAATTCTAGAGAGTGTTCCTTCGACGTTATCATTACAGGTTCGTCGTCATGATTTTAAAAGCTGTTTTCAATACCGTTCTGTGATTGAATGTGAACTGGTAGTTGCATTTCAGATCAGTTTAGCAGTAACACAGTTACATAATCAATGGTTGTATTTAAGTTGTTCCTAAAAAAAGGAAAGAAGAAAACTATCATAATCAGCTGAATAACAGAAGCATTATACACATAGTACAATGTATATCATATTCTTATCTGTGTATGTTTATAATGATAAAGATGCATACATGCATACATACACGCATACAGTATTTTCAATCTAGTAGGGCATAGTTCTTACCATAGGCTTCCGTACATAATAACAAATTTGCTCCCCTTACTTCTCCTAGACACATATTTTATACATATCAAGAGGTAGCACTTGTGTGTTAGTTTGTCTGGCTGTTTGTTTGTTTGTTTGCTTTTATCTATGCTTTTCTGGAATTTAGTTGTCTCAGCACCAGTGAACCATCCTGGTAGCATGATTTGGGATTCTGCTTTGAAGGTACACCTGAATTTAGCTATTGCATCCTTTCGCACATATTACCAGCGGGAAAAAAAATTAAAACTACACGTCTTATACTTAAGTTATTCCTGTTTTGCCATGCATCTTTTCCACACAGATGTTCAGGATCCTACCATCACTGAATGTCCGGGCAATCAAGAGGCGGTTCTCGGCCCGGGCGCTGCCACCGCCACTGTCGACTGGGCCCCTCCCACGGCAAGCGATAACTCGGGCTCAGCCAATCTGTCGTCGACACACGATCCGGGCGAAGCGTTCCCAGCGGGTGATACCACCGTCACCTACACGGCCATCGACCCGTCCTCGAATTCGGTCTCCTCGTGCTCGTTCGTCATTTCCGTGGACGGTAAGTTTCTCTTTGAGGTGTGAAATTTTCTTCAATTTGTCTCCCTCTACCAAAAAAAAAATAAAAAATAAAAAAAATGTATAAGATCGCAACTGCTGATCTGGTAATCAGTGACAAGTGTTGCTGCCTGGCAAGCAGTAGGTGACTGGTTCGAGTCCCGTGGTTCCTTTTTTTTCCGACATGTTTGTTAAATTACAGATCAGCATTTGCGATCTTACAAATTTCATTTCTAGAGGGAGACAAATTTAAGAAAATTCACACCTCAATCTTCTCCCCTCTGATCAATATTTGAAGAGTTTGTTTGCAAAAACCGATAAGTCCATTTTTGAAGATTTTGAAGAAAGATCTCTGTCATAAAGTACAAAATAATACCTTTTAAATGATATATTGGTCACTACATATAAAGGTACATTTTTGAAGTTATGGTCAAAAGAAGCAAAAAACTTCTTTTTATTCTCTTTATTTTCCTTGACCTTTAATCGCAAATATCTCCATTTTGCAAATATGGACTTATCGGTTTTTGCAAACAAACTCTTCATTTTCTTGCTTTCAAGTTTTTCTTTGTTCTTTCCTTCTCTCTCTCTTTCTCTCTCTCTCGTTCTCCATTTCCTTCTCTACCCTTCATCAATGTATTCAATACAGGGTTTGACATTTTATATTAGCAGTGGCCCGATGGCCTTTGGCCACTAAAAATTAGTGTCGGGCCACCAAACTTTGAAAGAGGCTGTCTTTTGGTGGTCCTTTCGGGTAAGAAAGATTCAAAATGGATCGTTACGTTTCTTTTTATTTCGAGTTGCTACATTTCGTCTGCAGGCCACAAATCTTTCAGATTTTACGACACGTAGAACAGTTAGTGTCAAACCCTGCAATATGCATATTTATGGTATAATATTTCCATAAACAACTTGCCGTTGACATTATTGGGTTAGTCGCTTAAGTCTTTATTTAAACAGTTCAATCATTATGTTGAAGTATCTGATGTTGGCATGTGTGTTTTTGTTTTGATATGTGTCATTATGGCATTGTTATCAGTCAGTGTAACACACGGTAGGTTTAATGGATTGTTGAGAACTATGATTATGACCTTTCTCTTTTATAGCATCCTCTCTGCGGCTGAGTTATGTTTAATCAAGTTTAGCACTCACGACGTAATCAATCTTCTTTTATAATTTCCCAACGCAAAGACATGGAAAAGCCGGTAATCAACAATTGTCCATCAAATAAGTACGACACTGCCTTACCCGGCTCCTCGTCGGACTCCGTAACGTGGACTGAGCCGACAGCCTCGGACAACTCTGGCATGGTTACACTGACATCGACTCACGAGCCCGGAGCATCTTTCCCGATAGGAAGCACTACAGTCACGTACACCGCCACGGACGTCGGTGGGAACACGGCAATGTGTTCATTCAACGTCAATGTTCTCGGTATGAGCAGGCTACTCTATTTCACATGCTTGCATAATATACTATGCTCTATCTCTTCTCATTACATAATCCAATTAGTCTGCAACAATGGTCTTCAAGACGCGTATTACTTGGAAAACGGGCAAATGATGGAAACCATTTTTTTTTCAATTTCAATCTATTTCTGCAACGTTTTGTTTCAAGTGTGCAAATGGAAATAACAACAATTCATACAATAACATCAATTTTGGTAAAATAACGTTCTTAAAGAAAATCAAGTGTTTAAACAAATTCAATTAATCCTTCAGACACAAAATACAGTAAACTGTTGCGTATTCGCTGTCATGAGTAATAAGCACTCTGTGCATTATTAAGCTTACAGTGTAAATAGTGATAGTAATAAGCACTCTGTGCATTATTAAGCTTATAGTGTAAATAGTGATAATCTCGACCTTTTGCTTGCCTACGTTAAGCGAGATGCTAGGCGTTAAACTGTCATCGCTTTTCTATGTAAAATGCCACTTTATGGCATTCAGCCAGTATAGTCAAGTTAGAAATAACACCCCTCCGATTATAGAAACCCCCTTCATATCCCAAATCTTGAAAATAGTGCGTGGAAACAAATACTCGTTGAGCTTATAATTTGTTGAATAAGTGCAAAACGAAATTTAAAAGAGTTCGAATTATCATTTATTCATCTCACTCACTTTCTTTTTCTATGGGTATCATGTCTGTGTACTTACGTCTTTCTTCTTCCAGAGTGCGGATCCAGCGTGGTCCTGGAGTCCCTGATGGGTTACATTGAGTCCCCCCTCCATCCGGATGAGTATCCCTTGAGTATTACGTGTTCATGGGTCATCAAGGTGCCTCCCGGCAACACCATTGAGGTGACCTTTCCTTTCTTCGATCTGGAGTACCATTCATCATGCAGCTGGGATTCAATCAGGGTAAGGAAAATAGATATATAACTACCGTTGCTAATACTATGAATAATGAAAGCAATCGTTGTTCTTGTTGTTTATACCATAGCGGGACATATTTTTATCAACTTTTCTTTCCATTTCAAACATTCTTCTGTTAATCAGATTTTTTTTTTTCGATCGATGTAGATTTTGCAGTGTGCTGATTTTATGTTTGTTTATTTCTATCTATAAGCTGGTATCGCTGATTTGACTTAATTTAATTCCATTAATTTGTTCTCTTCTGTCAATTCCATCAATTTCCAGCTATTTCACCAAGCCTTACAATCATGTACTATGTCACATAATTATGATTGTTATTTTTTTTGGGTAAAATTTCCGCAGTCTTCACAACGCTTTACATCTGCGATGTACATGTACATGTATTTACGTCAGTTTCATGCAAATTTCAATACAAAACAGTTGGTACGATGCATCTCTGTACCAGTATCCTATCTCTCTCTAAATGTGCATATCATATGAAATATATATATATATATATATATATATATATATATATATATATATATATATATATATATATATATGCATATATTATACGTGTATATCATATAATTCATATATCTCTCACAGATTGTAGATGGGGAAACCCCGGCTGACGTGCAGGTTGCAAAGCTCTGCGGCAGCTCGGTTTCTCCGGAAACGATCTACAGGAGCACGCAGGAATCCCTGCGCATCGAGTTTGTGTCGGATTTTTTAGTTAGAGACCCTGGGTTCGTCCTATTCTACGACATTGCAGGTTTGCCAGCTTTTCTCTTGATCCCCCTCCCTCTCTCTCTCTCTCCCTCTATTTAAAATTTTTAACGTGGCAACCATGTTTAACAGTGAATATGAATGCATTTCATGCATATGTCGACAGCTGGATAATTAAATTGATAGATGAATATAGATAGATGAATATGTTGATAGATAAAAAAAACACATGAATATTATACAGGAAGATATATAAATAGATAAATAGATATAGTTTAACAAACAGAAAGATAGATAGCTTCCTGGACAGATTGATATATAGATAGTTAAATAGATAGATAGATAGATAGATAGATCTATATATTTGTAGATAGATAAATAGATATATAGATAGTTAAATAGATACATAGATACATTTGTAGATAGATAGATAGACAGACAGATAGATAGATACATCGTAGATACTCCTTAGCCTGCTGCTTTCACCTATTCTATGTATCGTCGTTGAGTGTATGCTATCGAATGATCATTAACTTTCGTCATTTCAAAACCGATGTGTGCATCTGAAACGTAAGGTGTATCATACCCATGCTTCCCTCCTAGAAACTGTTCCGCCAACGATCAGCGATTGTCCGGGCGATCAGGTGGTCGATACGGCATATCGCAGCCTCGGAGCAACTGTGGAGTGGACACCGCCGACTGCGACGGACAACGTGGGCGCGGCCACACTGTCTTCTACTCGCGACCCCGGCGACTTTTTCTATATCGGAGAGACGGAGGTCAATTACACAGCCGTAGACTCGGCCGGAAACATAGCTGTGTGCACTTTTAGCGTCATCGTCGAAGGTGAAGATATTATTATCTATGTTTGTTTTTTTTTTTTGGTTGTTGTTGTTGGGTGTTTTTTTTTTTTTTTTGAGGGGGGGGGGTTCTCGAATAAAATCATCTATACATTATCAGTGAGACTGTATGATGTGTTTGGCTTTTATTGATTATCTTGCGGGTGGAGGTTGCGTCTTGTTCGCCTTAATATACGAAGGCTTTGTTTGCAAAAACCGATAAGTCCATTTTTGAAGATTTTGAAGTACGATCTCTGTCATAAAGTACAATATAATACCTTTTGAACGATATATTGGTCACTACATATAAAGATATATTTTTGAAGTTATGGTCAACAGAAGCAAAAATTTTCTTATTATTTTCTTTATTTTTCTTGACCTTTAATCGCAAATATCTCCATTTGGCAAATATGGACTTATCGGTTTTTGCAAACAAACTCTTCATACGGAGAAATCCATACAATACCATAAAAGCTCCGTCAAATGTATTTTACTGAAGAATCAAAAGTAGCATAATATCTTATGTGTCTTTTTGATATCTGTGTGTGTGTATGTGAGTGGCGGACTTGCTAATATGGATGGATGGATTGAACATAAAAACATCTTCCTTTTTTATTATTCTGTAGATAATGAGGACCCCATTATCTACTATTGTCCCATTACTGGGTACCTGAACACCGAGGAAGGGAAGGACACGGTAAGAGTGTACTGGTACACCCCTTATGTCTTCGATAATTCGCGGAGGAGTGTTAGCGTGAACACTACCAACAACCCGGGCGACACTTTCCCAATCGGAATCAACACTGTGACGTACACGGCGACGGATGAAAGCGGGAATGTGGCGACTTGCACCTTTGACGTGGTTGTTGAAGGTATCTCCATTAAGGCATTTTTCGTCACTTATTAAAGTGAAAACATAATTTTCACGTGATTTTTGCTCTGAATATACACATACGCATTAGAAATACGCATTTACATGTGAATATTTAGTTTCTCCACATTTCGATATTTCATTTACCTCATGTCCACATTAAAAAAAGAAATGTTCAAATCACGGAAAGAGGGGGAAAAAGGTCACTAGAAGTATGATGATATTGTATTTTGAATAGATCTGATTGGTCTCAATTCCTTATCAACATTACGCCCACCTGCTTTAGATGTTTAAGTCATATATTCTTCTCAAATTTCATCGTATTTGGAAGCTGATTTTCCTGTCGTTTCTTATACCTTGACAGAATTCATTTTAACTGGAGAAACAGAAATTGCATTCCACTGGGAAGAAAAAAGCAATTAAAAGCTGACAACCTCAACGATATCAAAATCAAGATATCGACTTTATAAGGCTATGCATTGCGGTGGCCTGTGACATATACCAAGCACGAACAGATCACATTCTTCTTTAAATAATTATTTGTATTAATCCCGACAGATTGTACCAACATTACACTCGGAGGGTTAAGTGGAACCATCTCGTCGCCAAACTACCCCATCTCCTACCAGAACTATCGCCGGTGCTGGTGGATCATTCGGACAACGCCCGGGAACACGATCAGTTTCACTTTCCAGGACGTGGATATTGAGTACAACTACTACTGTTCGTGGGACTGGGTGCAAGTGAGTATATCATCGTATTAATAACTGTCATTGTCGTGATTGTAGATAAGCTGTTCCTAAACACAGCTTGGCGAAGAAGATAGATGATATTACTTCTGAGTTATTTTGTAAGAAATATAGCGTCGCTGGGGTGACAAAACCTTGTATCTGCAATTTTGGTGAAAATGACTTTTTTGGATTAATGGTCAAATGATGGGTTAAGTGATGTCCTGTCCAAATCCCAAATGTCTTAACTCCAAAAGTGAAGCCACCACGGCATGTCAAAGGAAAGGCTATCCCATTCGCTATATTTTTTTTTTTTTTGGCTCTCCTGAACATTTGACATTTTGTAGATACAAGGTCTTGTCGCCCCAGCGACGAATGGCGATAGCGATTATTTATTTGTATGTATGTTATTTTGCTTTCTTTGTCTGGGGGTATTTTTGAGGGTACAGTTTTATATTCTGGGGTCCTTCACCATAAGTGTCAATGTGAATGTAAATTAATTGTTTCTCGTCGTAATGCATGTGAAAGCAGTATGGAAAAGATATATGGGACCCCTTTTTTTCCGAGAAAAAAAAATCATAGAACATATACTTAAGTACTCATATTCATGCTACCTTGGGAATAACGAATTTTTGGAATGACGAACCCTATTTCATTTTCGGATTAACGAACCTTCTAAATAACGAACTTTTGCGAATAAAGAACTGAAAAGTTACCATACATATACTTCCTGTGTGTGTGCTAAAATGAAAATAAAAAAACGACCTTGACACATCTTACATGAATTTATTTTCATAGTGATTTTATTCGAATATTTCATTATTTTCTTGCTGTCTAATGCAGCTCCTCGATGGACCGGAAGCGAGTGATTCGAGAATCGTGAGGCTGTGCGGTGATCCGTCCTCCCCGGGCTCTGTCGCGTATACCAGCACCGCGAACAGCCTCCGGGTGGAGTTTCGCGCAGATTTCATCTTCAGTAACTATCCGGGTTTCCAAGGATCCTACACCATAAACGGTAACTGTTTTGTTGTTGTTTTCGTTGTTGTCGTCGTTTTTGTTGATGTTGTTGTTGTTGTTTCATTATGGACGAGATTGTTGCGTTTATATTAACATACTCTACACATAATTATATATCAATGCATGGGTTGAATCATAAAGTAGGGAGAGAGAGAATGAAATGTGTTCTGTTGTGTGTGTGTGTGTGTGTGTGTGTTTGTGTGTGTACTTGAGTCCGTAGTTTGTTTGTTTGTTTTTTTGTAAGTAATTTATCTCTTTTCCATAAATGTTTTCCCCTCTCTCTGCGCTTTATAGTCTATCAAGATGACACTCCCAGCCACTTTAGCTGTCTGTTACAGGTTGACGTTCCCTTTCCAGATTGCCTTTATCCACCCCTCCCCCCCCCCCCCCAAAAAAAAAAAAAAAAAAAATATATATATATATATATATATATCCCATTTTTTTTCTTCAGACCTGTGTATAAGACTTTTAGGTATAGATTGATACTAAAAGAACAAACATTTCTCAACAGTTCAATGAGTTAGTCTGTTGTTTGGTGTTTTTGCAGCGTGAATTCCTAACCAACGTATATATCGTCCAATTGTTTTTAGTTTGTTCATACGTTTATATATCTTTCACTTTTTTGGTTGAAAAAAAAAAAATCAAATATTCCACTCGAGCTGTAAAACAATGAAGCCAGAAATATAGTGAAAACAAAATATTT
Source organism: Diadema setosum (assembly GCF_964275005.1). Classification (NCBI taxonomy): domain Eukaryota; kingdom Metazoa; phylum Echinodermata; class Echinoidea; order Diadematoida; family Diadematidae; genus Diadema; species Diadema setosum. The sequence goes on along the minus strand of NC_092700.1, from coordinate 21,764,666 downwards.
CATCACGGTACTAATGTTTCTATGCTTCATATAAAGAAAGACGTGTTTTCATTGAAAAAAAAATAAGTTAAGCAAGGCATGGAGTTCCATGAAAGTCTCGCCTGTCTTCACAAAACAGTTATGACCTCACCTGTTGACTTTGTTAATGGTGATCGATAACAATGTCTCTGCATAATGATTATTATTCATGTAACTCTCCTTTCCTTCCACGATTTACAAAATAATATCCAATTTCTATGGAAACCCCTTTTGTGAAAGAGGTCCAGATATCAAAGCAAGTCATGTTCGTTTAAATGGAGTGGCATTTTCACTCCAAACGGATTATTTTTCTGCTTTTTTTGGCGCCTTATATTGTTGGTTGGATTATTCCTCTTTTATTTATTTGGTTAAAACACACACACACACACTCACACAGATTTTACCAAGCCGGAATTCCAGAATTGTCCCGGGACGCAGGAGGCCTCTGCTGAGTACTCCACAGTGGCGGTGTCCTGGCCCGCGCCAACGGCTACGGACGATATTAGCAATGTGACCTTGAACTCGACCCACGAGCCGGGGCAGTCCTTCCCCATCGGAACTACCAATGTCACTTACACGGCCACTGACTCGTCGGGCAATGAGGAAACTTGCTCGTTCCAAGTGGTGGTGACTGGTAAGTTGGACAAAGTTTACATTCTATATCCCCATACCCGTTAACTCTCTTAACTCCTTATGTGACATGGTGTAAACCCCCTGTCTGTCACATTATTCTGAGACACCAAAGTAGTCATGCTTTGAGAAAACATTTTGTTTTTCAAATCGGTGTAACTTTAATAGATTTCGGTTTAAATGGACATGCATGCAGTGAGCAAAGTCGTAGATAAAATGCTAAGCTTTGCTTTGAAGTAAATTGTATGACAAATCTATGATCATTTTTCTTTCAAATGTCCAGTATCTATACATTTCTGTAAAGGCATGACTTTTGTACACAAAACAGTGACAGAAACTTAGAATTTACATGCAAATCTGGTAGGGAACACCACTTTCTAGTCAATCAACACGTATAATGTAAGCTACATGTGAGAGGAACAGAGTAGCGAGAAACGCTTTCAGTGGGATTGGTTTGGGCGGGCTTGTGAGTTTAAGCAGAATATAATTATGTGAAGTTGGCACGCCGTCGACTGAGTGCAGCGTGCGAATGTTTCACATAGAGAGCTAAAACCAGTTTGGTAACTTGTAAAGGTATTGCCCATAATGGCCTTGACTTAGATGATGATAGGTTTAAATATACGGAAGTAGGTGATTGAGTATTCACCAGCCAGTGTTTCCCGAGATGTCGCCCAAGGTCATGTACTCTTTCTTCCAGCATACATGTATTACAAATAAGTCATGCTGCAACACATTTCAAACACTTGGATATGTTACTGCACGAAACGGGTCTGAAATAATATACTTTATGTTCAATACAAGGCCGTAAACTAAATTATAATTGTAGTATCTTTGTTATTTTTATCCTTGCGTTATTTGGTCTAAGAAAATAATTCACATAATATTTTTGTTTTAAATTATCACTTCGAAGAAATTAACCACATGATTACATGTATAACGCGTATAGTTACATTTATTTTCATAATAAATTATGTTGCGTTACATATTGTATTCTGTATAACTTGTTTGTACACCAAAAGTATGCAATGTAATTCAAGTGTCATGCAATCTATCGATTTGTTTTTGCTTGCAAAATGAAAAATAACACGAACAAAACGAACGAGCAAGAAGGAGAGAAGATTACAGATATATTGATATTGTGCAATAACTTGTTACCATTAAAGGATTGTGATATAGTCAGTGTTTTTCTTCTCATTCATGATAGACTGTTAGGGAAGTGATTTTTTTTTTCATCGATGTCCCCTTGGTTTCATTTTGATAACCGCTCAAGTTAAAAGGGTTAGCCGTCACTGCATGTAATCTGTTTGTTATTGGCGATACAGACATTGGGGCCCCCGTCATCGCACCGTGCCCGGGCGATTTCTCCGTGTTGACGGACAAAGGGTCGCCCGTAGCCAACGTGTCGTGGCCGGTGCCGAGCATCACGGACAACGCCGGCGAAGAAGGGCTCATGGTAAACATCTCTTTGACGCCACCCTATACCTTTGGCCCGGGACTCCACACCGTCACGTACTACGCCGAGGATGCGGTCGGCCTCTCCACCACCTGCGCGTTCAACATCACCGTGGAAGGTGAGATGAAAGCCAAACCTTTACAGCAGTAGCCTGCTTCACGTGGATAATATACATGTAGTACCATTTCATTTTCCATTTCAATCCCTTATTCCCTCCACCCCAGCCCTCCCACCACCTAAATTGCCTACATTTGTTACCGTGTACCTCAAAACGAACATAAAGTCGCACACACTGACTTTGCGTGAGGACTAAAAGTAGGAGAAATGGGTCAACCTAGCCGAACTTGACTTTTTCATATTTTCTGAAAGAGCGGGTCTTCTTTTACATTATGCTAAAATTTGGTATCATAAAAAGGAAAGTGTGTTTTTTAGCAGTTTATCTCGAACATTTTGGTAGAATAGTGTGATTAGATGTGTCTTTAGAATCCCTTTTTCATTTCTGAAAAACCTTGTCCACACTCTTCACTTTCAACTCTAATAACTTTTGAAAGAATAGTGCTACTGCTTTGAAAGTTGGCGTTAATTATGGACAGAATGTGTTAATGGGGCATGCTCAATTTCAGTTTAATCTGATAATCCCTTCATTGTTGTTACTCTGGTGGTTTACTTCCTGTTTTTTGTCCCATTCATCGCACAGCCAGCACGGTTTGGTAAAGATTATTAATATGCATGGTAGCTTATTCATATGCACGTGACGCCTGTTCATATGCAAATCATCAAACATGCACAATGCGACATCGTCGCGACGAAGATATCTCTCTATCAGGTTTTTCTGTGGTGCCTAAGCGCTTGAATAGACACTTATACTTCAGAGCCTCTTTTCTCAGTTCACACTTTTCCTGAGTTTGTGCTTTCTTTCCAATATTTAGTTAGGTTAGGAGAGTCCATTTGATTTGAGTTATACATCATTTTAAAGCTTAAAGTCTGCTCTTTCAGAATATGATCTTAACTAAAAATTCATGTCTGGCGACTTTTTGTTTGTTTTGAGGTGCAGGGTCACATTTAGATTTAATTCAGTTTGCACTTTTAAGGTGATGGTTACACTGTAGCATCAGAGGAAGTAAAATTATAATCTGCAGAGTTATTTTTCGTCGTTGGTTTTAATTTGACCTATACCATTTTCCTCTCTTAGTTAGGGGCGTTTCAGAGTGTATTTCTGTTAAAATGAACTTAAAGAAAAACCGTTGATATAAACATTATAAGATGAATAGTCAATTGTCGATTCAAGCTATATTGTGCAGTGCTCCTTAATAAAGTAACCCTATTCTGCACCAGCATGTTTTACCGAACAAGAGTCACAAAATTGTGCTTTATCATATCATTCATTCAATGTAATACCTATATACATGTAGTACTAATTTATGATGCATAACTCATACATTCATCTCATCTCATGTCGAAGGGAATAGTATAATGAACACACATAATATACATTGTAATATGCACGCATAGAACAATTGCTTAAATGTTCTTCTTATATAGCAAATATTGCAAGTGCAACCTTTCCACTTCCCACAGGGCGCCAGACGTGTGAATTCAGCTGTTGCGTCTTCAACGGGGCAAGCTGCGACACCGGAAGCTGTCTGTGTAACGACAACTGCGTCGCCCTGGGCAACTGTTGCCCTGACTTCTCCGGGGTCTGCCTAGGTAACTTTTGCCAGTAGAAAATGTGTCAGTTATGTAATCGGACTCTACATAATAACCTTTGAAATGGATTTATGCTGACGATGGACAGTAAGTCTGATACAGATTCTAGTATCGAGTATTGTTCCATCTGTCCATTCCCAAAGAGATCAGTTGGGGCTCGTTTCCTAGAAAGTTATGATTATTCTTACAGTCGATCTATCGAGCGTAACTCAACGAATCGAGCGTAATATCAATAGCGATCGCAACTCCGTTTCATAAAGATACACTCGATTTGAAGCACATCATTTTACCAGATCCAGAGTAACTGTTTTGAATTGCCCCAATCTAAAGACCAGTCTTAATGAAATGTGTCGTTGTTCTGTGCATTCTTGCATTCACAAATTCAGGAGATGATTTAGGGATCGACATCAGGAGACCAGGAGTGAATACAATAAAAAGAAATGATGGAACTATTCGGATGATCGCGAGAATTACCACTCCAATGCAAACACGCGCAAAAAAACATCATCATGGTTAATTACACGTATAAGGTCATATTACATACATCTAAATGCATACAATTTAATGACTTGACTTACATCTACCACAATTCAGCATTTAGGTCTTGTGTCACGGCACTGTTTAAAAGGCTAGGGTTTTTTTTTTTTCATTTTTACTCGATTGCATCTCTTTGGGACGACATGAAAACATTTCTCTTTTTTCATATCTGAGTGATTCTGGCAGGGTTGTACCATTCGCATTACGCATCAAGTTCTCATAGTAAGCACCCGGCTAACTTTTGTCCGACAATTCTCTTCTCTCTTTCTGAAAGGTCCGCCCATGCTGCTCTGCCCGAACGACATCCAGGTAAGCGCCAACGCGACCTCGCCCATCACGTATGTTAACCTGCCTCCCGCTGTCATTACGAGTCAGCCGAACATCGCCAACCTCTCCATCACCGTAGTCCCCAGCAAATACTTCGGCATCGGGGTCAACAGGGCCGTCTTCGTTGCCATGGACGACTTCGGCAACGAGGTGAACTGCACGACTGTCGTCACTGTCGTAGGTGGGTTCAATCGCGGACACATCTTGGTCTCATTATCGTTGTATAGGCTGCTTTGATCCATGCAGCACATGCGCACATAAATAATATCAATAAATTCTATATATAAGGAGCTGCTCAATCTACTCACGCCAAATAAATGTTTCATAATACAATTCAAATGCTATTCTTTTCTGCAGTGAATAGGCCTATAAGTGAAACTACAGAAATAATCTGACATTGAGTCTGGATATTATTATAGAATGATAAGAGAAAGTGAATCTATTTTAATTGCAACATACATGCCACAGGTCTCACAAAGATTCACCGGTAAGAATAAACAGTAAAAAGTGGGTTGTTTTTCCACACCTTCAATCTTCAAATCTACCTGTCGGTGTCAAATCGAATGAGAACAATAAACGTAAACGTTCTGCGTGAAATTTACCCTTAGAGTATTACTTCTAAAGTTTGCATTATGCTGCTAGTACGTCAGTTCTGCACCAGTCGACATGAATAATCTATCAACGAAGTATCGTAACAACCACATTCAATCGATTAGTTCTTTTGATTTCAGTAATTAACATTATAAGACGGAAGAATATCGCCGTAAAAGAAAATGTTAAGTACGTGTAGCATGATGAATACATATCCTTACGATAATAGCTTTCTGAATCATCAACATTCCTTAATTTCTTCGAAAGTTTTTTGCTTGATATGCTCTTCGAAGCATACCAGAAGGGAATGTCCTTGCTTCGAAAATGACGTGTTTTTTTTTTTTTAATGCTTAAACCGTGATACAACTCTTTGATTAACCCAAAGTCCTCAACGTTCATGACGTTACCAACATTTTTAGGATCACATCGTAGAGGTCGGCAGAGGTTTAACAGGTCTCTGCTCAGTAGCCTCATTGCTTATCAACGACATATATTTCTATTACTGTGTTATCCTTTACACCAGATGACACGAGTCCTGTCTTCGAGCAGTGTCCGGAAAACATCACCGTTAGCACGCCAGCAGATAGTGCCACCCTCAGGGTTAACTGGACAGTGTCGGCTACCGACAATTCCAGGAATGTAACGACTACCAGGTCCACCAATCCCAACAGCGTGTTCGCCGTCGGCACGACACGAATCAATTACGTTGCGACCGATCCAGATGGCAATACTGCATCGTGTGTGTTTTTCGTCGAAGTTGTTGGTAAGATATTCAGATATTGTGGTTTTTTGTTCTTGCCATTTTTTTGTTTTATATCGCCACAAGAGATCTGCAGATTGGAATATTAAGTATCAAAGGAAGTCTTTCTTTTTATTGAGCAATAGTCATTTCATTTCTTCAGCTATATTACGGTTGTAATGATTCACACTGATGAAACAAACAAACAAACAAACACACACACACACACACATACACACCGCACAACCTCAAGAGGTGCAACATTCAGTAACATAGGAAAATGTAAGAGTGGCTGGTGGGACCTATAAAATAAAGGATATACCTACATAAAATGCCTTGCAAATTTTTTCCAGTGTCTCCAAAGCAAACTCAATTGAAATGGTTGCAACATGTTTTACGAAATAATCTAATTTGCTGTACTGGTGAAGGGACAGTCTTCAATCAAGTTGCAGTTTAACCTATTCTGTGTCATGGACTTTGAACAGTGCGTTCAACGCTATGGGGTTTTCTGTGTCAATCGACACTAAAAACACACCAAGGGTTTAGTGCGCGAATTATGTGCATCATTTCTTGCCCTTTCTCATTAAACAGACGACGTACCTCCCGTGATTTCTCAATGCCCCAACAACATCACGTTGCCAACCGAGCCGGGTTCGAACCGAGTAACCAACGTCATGTGGACCGAGCCCACAGCGCTGGACAATACGGGAGCCGTGGCCATCGCGGGAACGCGCGCTCCGGGAGCCACATTCAAGTTCGGCTACAACACGGTGTACTATGTCGCTATCGATGCGTACGGCAACGAAGCGGAATGCGTGTTCGTTGTGGCAGTCATCGGTGAGATTGATTTTGATATTCATCGTGTTCATGTCTCAGTTGAGTACGAGCGCGCGCAACGGTGTGTAGTTATTTCAGTGCTGTGTATTGATATTCTTTTGGTCTTAGAACAATATGACAACAATGACTTAGTTTTATTTTAATGACGAACACCTCTTTTCCTAGGGATGAATTCGAAGATTGAACATTTCCTCACCAAAAGGAATGCAGTCTTATTCTTTTTTTATCTAATCTATTTGAGAGTGAATATGCTAACAGTATATTAGCTTTCTACCGTACATTAAAAAAAAAAACACGTAAATAACAAAGGTTGTTCGTGACAGCATGAAAGATTGAAGGAGATTAAAGCAGTGACGTACTTACTAAATCCAAGTAATCAACGTGTTTGTTTGTTGTTTTTTTTTGGCCAAATTCCATATCCAACTACAGATCAAGAAAAGCCAACGTTCCTGTACTGCCCTCCTTCTGTTGCCGTTCAAACCGATCCCGGCGTAGAGACAGCGGCGGTAGAATGGACGCGCCCTACGGCCCAGGACAACACGTTTGCCGTGACCGTCCAATCGGCTTTGATGTCCGGTCACGCCTTCCCGGTCGGTAGCAACGCAGTGGAGTACAACGCCACGGATTCGAGCGGAAACGTTGAGACATGTGACTTCCGGGTCAACGTGACAGGTGAGTTGACGAGACCAAAAAAAAAAATGCTTTGATGTCAAGACATCAGTCGTTTGATGAACGTTCAATTCATTTCCAAATATCGGGGCACCCCTGTTTTTGATCAAATTTCAATTCATTACCAAATGTCGAGGCATCACTGTTTTGATGAACTTTCAATTGATTTCGAAATATCGAGGCATCACTGGTTTTGATGAACTTTCAATTGATTTCCAAATGTCGAGACATCACTGTTTTTATGAAATTTCAATTGATTTCCAAATGTCGAGGCATCACTGGTTTCGATAAACTTTCAATTGATTTCGAAATGTCGAGGCATCACTGGTTTTGATGAATTATTTGTCTTTTTTTTTTCTTCCAAGATGAGGAGACACCGTCAATATCCAACTGTCCGCCGGATTTCAGTGTATCAGCGGACAACGGTGTCATTTACACCACGGTGTCATGGACAGTGCCGGTGTTCACTGACAACACCGGGAACGTCTCCGTGTCTTTCAGCCACAGCTCACCCGTAGTGCTGGACGTCGGGTCGCACGCAATTAGTTACACCGCGACGGATCAATACGGCAATGTGGCCGAGTGTAACTTTACAGTGAAGGTCACAGGTACGGGACTTGTCACTTTTATCTATTCCCTAGAGTATAATACTAGACATAGTATTATACTCTAGGATATTATTCATTACGCGCACATTCACTTTAGATTCGAGTTCATTTCAAATTGTATTTCCACTATCACCTACCTTCTTCAATACAATAATAAAAAAGTCAATGTAACACAAAATAAATGAACATAACACAAAATAAATGAACATATTTGAGAGCCCAAAAGGAGAATAAGCAGTTTCGTAGCCTGTATTTAACTTCTTCATTGAACAATATAAAAATTATAATCAAATAATTGATGTCTTCTCAAAAACACATGGTAAAAGAGAGGGCAAGAAAATAAGCCAAGCTTTCGGAGATGTGGGGGCCACTCAAATAATCATAATTTCAAAGTGTTCGTCAAGTATCAATCTCAATAATATCTATTGCCGTCCCAAAGATGAAAACTAACAACATGATCCACATGTTGAATTGTGCACATTGTTGTTATATGCAAGTAATGAACTGCTGTACTGCTAAGCCAGTTGCATGGGTAAACTGTTATCGGTCTTTAAAAAGCCCACAAGCATAACCGCTAACAAATCTAGACCCCATCTTGTGTCCTTCGCTCTACTTGGTTTCATAATCACAAAAGTAAATAATGTTACTTCAAGGAGTTGCTCTTGTAGGCACGATACGAACTTCAAATTGCTGTAAACAAATTTGCAAAACGCACACATTACAATTTGAATAAAACGAGATGAAGCAAAATAAGGAACAATTATTTGTTTACACACTTTCTTAGATGACGAATTACCAACCATCGCCTGTCCATCAAACATTATCGATACGACTGACCCTGGCTTACCAGTGGCTACAATCTCTTGGTCTGATGCGGTTGCCATGGACAACACTGGCCCACTCAATATCACCTCAGATATTGTCAGCGGATCAAACTTCAGCGTGGGTGTGACTACAGTCACCTACTCAACAGTAGATCCATCAGGGAACACTGCATCCTGCTCTTTCACTGTCACCATCTCTGGTAAGTTCCTTTACCTTTTATAATCATTAAGAATAAATTTAGGGACATGATAATAATGATAATCCTGATTAATATCACCTTACTTGAAGAAGTGGTATGTATGTTCCAAAGTCATGACCATAAAAGGATGTAATATTGGTCAATAATGTAGTTAATTAAGTCATGACAAGTAAAAAAAAAAAATAATATGACATTATCTATTTTTTCGAATACCTTACTGTAATAGAGATTGGTAGTACAGTATGCATTATCAGGTGCTTTCCCTTTTAAACAGAAGTGAAATAAGATAATTATGCACATTACGCTATGGTTGCTCTCACTTTTTTCAAAGATTTGAAGAGAGATTCAATTTGAAGAAAAATTAAAATTGAAATAGAATTCAAATTTGAAGAGATATTAAGAAATGAATAAAGATTAGGATTTTAAAGCGTATAATTATTCTTTAAAGGCGTTAAGTCTAAACATTTTAACAGTCTGACTGACATAACAAGTGATTTTGATATTGACCACAGGTCATAGATTGATGCAATTTAAAAAAAAAAAATAAGCTCAATCTCCTGAAAAACAAATGTGCTTTAAATCAGGGATTGTCATGAATCAACCTCACGATCTACCTTACGATCGTAAGCTCCATTCACTGACTTAAAAATGGAGATAAAGATTAATCGTAACTCTTCATAAAACGGGGCCCTGACGTGTCAATTGTTTTGATGCGCACGCGCACACACACACACACACACACAAACACACAAAAGCTGATAGGCGACATTTTCTTCCCTTTTTTTCTTCAACTTACTTGCCTTTTCAGACGAGGAACTGCCTGCCATCTCAAATTGTCCTGATAACATTACGGAGCCCGCCCTCAGTGGTGAGATTCATGCCATAGTTGAATGGCCAGCGCTCGTCTTCACCGACAATTCTGGGATAGTTTTTGTCACCCAGACCCATTATCCTAACGATACGTTCTACCTTGGAACGGTCGAAGTTGTGTACACGGCAGTGGACGAGGTTGGAAATGAGAACTCTTGCAAATTCCCAGTAACAATCACTGGTAAGTATCTATGCCACTTGAATGTGTTCTTTGTCTGTTCTTCCTGATGAACATCTTTTTTGTGTGACCCACTTTCGTCGTTTTCAATAGCATCATTTTTACCTTGTGGTCTGGCAGGAGCTTCCGTATGATGAATGTATCCCGGCTTTTTTTTTTTTTTTTTAAGCAGTTTGCCAATTTTACAGTATCAGTCGGCATACATTATTTTCTTCAAATACAACAGAACTAGACAAGTAACAAACCGTTTTCTGCCTCTGTCACAAAGTGTTTTCAACATCTGTTTTACTTACTGTTTTTCCTCTATATACTGTTTTCCCCAGTGATATTTTCTTTTATTCTTCTAAATCAACAGAGTGTATTATGCTATCATTTTTGACGTTTGACTGTATATTATTATAATATGTTGGCGAGTGTTTCTGTTCAAAACTTTGCAACGGCGTTAGAACATCAATATTGAAATCTTAATAACTCATTGGTCTATTGGAATGGTGGGACAAATTTACTCCTTTTTGTCAAAGTAGGCCAGCATTTTTTTTTTCCATCTACGTATATATTCATATCTGTCTGTCCATCTAATCTTCGATCTGTTTGTCTTATTGTATGTATTATATCTATCTATCTATCTATCTATCTACCAATCTGTCTATCAATTTATCCGTCTATCCATCTATCTATCTATCGATCTATCTATTCATCTTAACAGACGAGGAGCCACCTGTATTCTTGAACTGTCCCTCCGACATCGTCATGATGACTGATATGGGCGTGGCCGAAAGCGTTGTCTCCTGGCCACCGGTGGTGGCGACAGACAATGCCGGGCATCCGATGGTCTCGTCAAATTTCAACCCTGGCCAGACGTTCTCGCTCGGGCCCACGCTCGTAGTTTACGACGCTATCGATGACTCGGGCAACGTGGCGAACTGCACATTCACTGTCACTGTTATTGGTACGTTACTGTTTATGTGTGGGGGTTAATGTCAGGGCCGGCGCACTGTTTTCAAAAGTGTGGGGGCCCACTTCCGGGTCTCATGAGCTAACAAGCAAAAAAAAAAAAAAAAAGGTCCTCAGCTCATCTCTCCCCGTCCACTTCCGGGTTTCTTCAGCTAACATCTCTACCCGTCCACTTCCGGGTTTCTTCACCTGACCCCCACGGCCCCCACGGCTGCGCCGCCCCTGAATGTGTACAATGTGTATGTATTGGAATCTATGGTGGCATGTGTGCATGGGTATGTGCGTATCAATTATCATGATGTGTGTGTGAGCAAAATGTGCAGGTGTGCTTGAATGTGTGTTATTGCCCTTATGCACATGCCATCATTGTACTTATATGAGATACTATTTTGTTTATGTTTTTTATAACAATATAACTCCAAACTCGTGAAATTGGAATAGATTCTGTTGACATCCGTGTCCATGAAATGTAACAGGTTTCGTAACGTGAAACATGATGAATCACTTGTGTTGTTGTTGTTGTTGTTGTTGTTGTTGTTGTTGTTGTTTTTGGTATTAAGGTTTTGCGAGTTTAGACGGACTTAATGTTTTTGAGGGCCATCTTTTTTGGTCGAATTTGCTCTTAGCTCGTTTTTTTTTTATTATTTGTTTTTGAGGGCCACTTTTTGAACAAGGAAATCAAATTGGCATATCAAGAAATATTATGAAACATTGGCTATGACAAATTGTCAATTTGTCTATTGTATCTTTCTGATTTTGTAATTTCACCGCTGATCATAGACCGGGAACGTCCAATGTACATGGACTGCCCCGCTGATATCGTTCAGGCAGCCGACGTTGGGAGCATAAACACGACGGTGTCGTGGACGGTGCCGAACATCACGGACAATGCAAACTCTTCGGCCGTATCCTGGATCAGTAATTACAGTCCCCCGGTGGTGCTAGACATCGGTTTCTACGTGGTCAGGTACACCGCCATCGACGGGGCGGGACTGTTGTCGCGGTGCATATTTACCATCACAGTCACAGGTGAATGAAGAATTCCACATCAGTTTCTACCATCCCCACCCCCTCTCCCTCTCTCCAACACACCCTTTCTGTTTCGGTTTATTATAATTATGTTAAAGGTAGGGGATACCTTTTACAGAACTCCTAAAATGCAGCAAAACATTAAATATGAAACTCAGTGGACTTGTTTAGGCCACTGCTTAGAAGTTTGGAAGTCAACAGTTATCTACAATTTGAATAATGCACAAAACTCAACTACTCAGTAGTTCTGTGTGTCAGCCACACTTAAGCCTTTTTGTTGCAGTCTTCTGTATTTTTATCTATAAACACAAATCTAAAAGTATAGAGCTGATGTAATAACATATAGAATGTGTGGTAAGAATTTCTGTTTCAAATATGCAAAGGACCAGACTTATGTTGTCAATAATATATAATGGATTAAAATAGTCGAGTAGAAAACAGCTCCTCTACCCCAGAGAGTCGACATCCACGTCGAAAGATTTTCGTCTACGAACGCCGCATCTCGGACTTATTCGCAATGTGCTATGTAGTTAAACATGGAGATAATGTTCAATTCAATCAGGATGATTTTTAACGCACATCATTCATTCTTTATACATCTCTCTTCAGGCCCAGAAAAAAAAAACTAACACAACTGCATAATATTATCATGTCCCTCTTAAGACTTTCCTCCGCTTCAAAACTTGGGTACTATTAACACCTAGATGTTAAGACTGCTTTTTAATTAATGTTTACCGAAGGAATTTTGACTAAGAGATGTTGACATCATCATTATCATTATTTCATGATATTCATGTTTCTCTATATGGCGTCGAGGTATCTCCTTCATGATTGTCGTAAGCTGATGATTTCCTTGTTTTGTCTTGATTCTGATTCCAGATGACGAATTACCAACCATCACGTGTCCATCAAACATCATCAACACGACGGACCCTGCTCTACCAGTGGCTGCAATCTCCTGGTCTGATGCGGTTGCCACGGACAACACTGGCCCACTCAACGTTACCTCAGACATTGTCAGTGGATCTAACTTCAGTGTGGGTGTGACTACAGTCACCTATTCAACAGTAGATCCATCAGGGAACTCCGCCACTTGCTCATTCACTGTTACCATCTCTGGTAAGTTCCATTCGTCAAGTGTTGGTATGATTCTGTTATCGTGGCAAATTCAACCTGGTTTACCTTTCATAGAGTGTGTGTGTGTGTTTTAATGTGTTTGCACAGACGTGCAGCGCAGAGGCATATTCTAATTCTCTCTCTTCCCCTTACCCACTCTTTCTCTTCCTCTAACCAAATCTCTAGATAATCATTGTCAGTACGAGTGTTTGCTCTGCTCTATGTGATCATGCGTGGGGTTGAATTGTACTGTTTTGATTTTCAAAATGCATGAGGATGTGCATTTTGCCTTTTGTTTCCCCTTGTTGTGAGAAGTGAGGGGAAACTAATCATAGAAATGTAAGAAATGTATAAAATCGGAATTAGGTTTTCATGATGAACGTGATAAAAAAGAACAAGCTGATAATTTAATAGAGTTTATTTGCTGAAAAAAGGTGTGCTTACGTGCTTTGGCCAACTAATAATTTCACACATTTTTCTTTTCGTTCCGACAGACAAGGAAGCGCCGGTCATCGAAAACTGCCCCGGAGACATCATCGTCAACATCAGCGACATGAGCAGGTCGGCCAACGTGTCGTGGACGCCGCCGACGATCACGGACAACACGGATAACCTCATCGTGGTCGTCTCGACTCACCCCGGCACCATCTTCAACTTTGGAAACACGACCGTAGTCTACCGGGCCCAGGATTTCGAAGGGAACGCGGTGACCTGCTGGTTCGTCGTAGCTATCGTTGGTGGGTGCCATTTTCTAGTCGTTCCCTTCACACACAACTTCTATTATTAATGTATCGTAAAATTTCAGAAGAGTCTGCTCATTATAAATGGCTCTTTTATAGAATATTTGACAGCCACTGAATAGTTTACATTCAAATACAGTTAAACTCAGTAGAGTGGGGTAGAGCCCATAGCACACTTACCAATTTTTGGATGAAAGCTATGCATGAATGCGGGAGCGGGGCACAAATTTTCAGTAAAAGTTTTTTTTTCTTGATTTTTCATGGAGCTCGTCTTCGATTCCATCATGTCTGTCTTCTCCAGATCAAACCCCTCCGGTTATCCGCGGTTGTCCAGGCGATGTAAACACGACAACGGATCTGGATAGGCCCACAGCGGTCGTGTTTTTCGACACCCCCAACATCACCGACAACATGGGCCGACCGTCCGTCAGCCTTAGCAAGCGATCGGGTACGCGCTTTGCGGTGGGAGACACACCTGTAACGTACACCGCTACAGACGTCTATGGCAACGTGGCCGTGTGCTCCTTCACAGTAACTGTTCGAGGTGAGACACCAATTAGAACGGGTCTTACGTTTTGTAATCAGTCAACATTGATTGCAAGTGTGCGATAACTTGCGGTACCATGTCATCAGCAAGGTAACAACCAATCAGCTGTCGGGACTTGATTTTTGGTGCAGTGTGGACAGGTATGCACTGCATTGATTGAAAGCCAACCACGAACGTCTGTGAGGAGTAGGCTCCGTAACTCTGCATTCGGAGTACCACTTTAGTTGATTTCTCAAGTAAATATAAAGATGTGGTCAATACTATACAGAGAAATAGTGATACTGTTGATAAATGCACGCGGTTACAGGCAGACAGTAGAAATTGTATAAAGAAGAAGTGAACTGCAGCTTTCGTATAATGTTTCCAGGTGCCTAGACATATTGCAAATAGATTGTGAATGTTTTCAGAGTATTACATTCATAGGACCTCATCATTTAAGCGACAGGACCTGAATAACTAGATTGCTTCTCCCAACACGCTCTCTTAGCCCAAGAACATTTGTTATTGATATCATTTTCTTTATCAGTTGCGTATTCTATATTCATATCTACGGAAGATGACCTATTCAAATCAAATTGTAATTCAATTCGTCCATTACATAAGAGTGTAACGGCAAAAAAAATGCATAGAGCAACTCTTCTCGATCTTCTTGCCACGAAACAGACGTCGAGCCTCCGGTTATAGGGACCCTGTGCCCATTCAACATCACCGTGCCCGCCGAACCCGGCCTGGCCAGTGCAGTGGTGAACTGGACTGTTCCTATGGTAACAGATAACACCGTTGCCGTGACGTTCACCCCGGACAAGCCCCCAGGCAGCACCTTTAACCTTGGCCCAGAGGTTGTGACCTACACCGCGCGAGATGCGTATGGCAACACTGCGGAATGCCTGATAAACGTCCTTGTCTTCGGTGAGTTACTGACTCTGTGTAAGCTGAAACCAGTATTCTCCTTCCTGTGCTTTTAAAGCCAACCAAAACTTTCCACACCGCACGATACGCCTTCCGATATTGTCATCTGTTACCATTCAGTCGCGGGATATGAAATGTTGAATTGAAATGAACTAAAACTCTAAGATTAGTGGAGACTAATTGTAAATGAAGCAGTTTCGTTATTTTGTTTTCTTCTGTGAGTGCCTGGCACAGAGGGTTTTACTACTTTAAAAATAAAATGTGCAATAATACGTACACCTGTGTGGTGTATCAATACTGTGTGTTGTCTTTAGTAGGCTACTCGAGTGTTGTGAACTTTATAAAGCCACAATCGTCAAGTCGCAATCTCTTGTACGTTTTTCCTTGAATGAGACATTGCATACTTTTGTCATTGCAATGTAACTCTGTTGGTTCCGCACGACACAGACGATCAGCCACCCACACTACTGGGTTGCCCGAATGGCACGATCACCCAAAGCACCAACATGGGTAGAAACTACGCCACGGTCACATGGTCCACTCCTCTCGGTCAGGACAATGGGGGCGCCCCAACAGTCACGTCGAACCGTGACCCCGGAAACAACTTTCCGGTTGGAAACGCTACCGTCACGTACGAAGCAACGGATGCTGCCGGGTTGTCATCAAATTGCTCGTTTGTTGTAGAAGTTGTCGGTAAGCCTTTTCAGCACAGTGCACTTCCTCAAGTCAAAAGCTGATAGTCAGTAAAGACACGTCCACATCGCAGATCATAGGATCATCAGGAATATTTACCAAACTTCACAGAAAGCTTTGATCAACACAAACCAGGTGTAAACAATAATAATTATTGTTCTTACACCTGGCTCGTGTTGATCAAGATCAAAAAGCTTTCTTTGAAGTTTGGTAAATCTTCCTGATGATCCTAATCTATGATATGTGATGTGGACGTTTCTGTACTGATTATCGTGTTATGACCTTTGTGTTTTCGTAGTGAAATCTGAACACAGAAATATTACTCTAACCATCGATGCCGTTAGGCACACTTTTGGATTCTGCGTTGATTCTCATCTCAGTGTAAATTCTTCATGATGTACCAACACAATTTCAGACTCCAAAGTGATCTATGATAACACTTTGTGTGTTTTAAGATCCGACTGCCACAGAACATCCATAACGCTGTACAGACTGCCCAATATTAATCTTCAGTCTTTGATGTAATCAGATTATTCATCTTTGTCAATATTTATCATGATTTAATGACTGCATTTCATCAATGAATTCTTTTAAGCTTTGTTCATATTAACCTTCATTAAAAATAAATAAAGGCATGACGCGTGCATTCAAGACGAATAGATAAGTATAATTCACGCAATGTAAGTCATTTTCGGCTGTATCCAAAGTGAATTTAACTGCCATCTAAAAGCAATAGCAATCGTTTTGTCTAAGTTTGCCGTTTATTTCATATCCCACAAATATAATAATAACATTAAATACACATAATACACATAACGACACGACAATGAAATGGAAATCAAACAAACTTTCAACATCATATCATCTGAATGCTGAAGGGAATAAGATGGAATAATTTTCGGAAAGGATGAAATAGCTTCTTCTTTTTTAATGAGTCTTTTATTTCTAATGTCCATTGCAGACACGGAGGATCCCATCTTTTCTCAGTGCCCTCCTAACATCGTGATAATTTTATCGGACACTCACCCCGTCAACGTCACTTGGACTGAGCCCACATCGTCGGACAATGTCGGTGTCACGGCCAGCCCCCAAGACGCGTATCCCTATGACCTCTTCGACGTTGGCGTGACCCCAGTGACGTACACGGCCACTGACGGTGCGGGAAACACCGCGCGATGCCAATTCAACGTGTCTATTGTCGGTGAGTTTAAAGAAATTTCGCGGGGCCCGTAGTACAGGTTCTTAGTGTATTGTCATCTTTTCATCTATATCAAAACTTATGTATTCTTTACATTCTATATCATATGTCATAGTTTGGTTTCATTTCAGGCGATGAAATGACTGGGTGGCATCTTTGCTCTCAGCATAAAAAGAAAGCCTGTCTGTGGCAGGCATTGTTGCTTATTTTTGTTGTTTATATCATTTGATTATTTCATTCATTAATACTATGATACCTCTGTCTGTGAATTATGCGTATTTGTAATATCATGCATCACTCTTCAAGGATACATTTGTGATGCAGCAATCATTTCCTAGAATTGGCTCGTTTATGTCCAGTCGTCTTTTTTTTTGGTTGTTTTAGGGGGAGTCGTTTCTGTTTCTTATTTGAATTACTAAATACATGCGAACTGGCATTGATGTATTATTTCACTAAGCTTACTATTTAGTATTTCAATCAAACATAAACAACACAGCAGAGACCGACATTTAAGCCATTTTGTCTGCTAACGGTAATATTTTCAGACCAAGCTTTTTTTTTTTTTTTTTTTTTTTTGAATTGGGCACCGTAATCATATGGTAATCCTAGGAATATCAACCATGTTTGTGCGCACAACATCAACCCTTTCTGTGCCAATAAGTCATAATGTGCACAAATTTTGCACATAATCCTATGAAGAGGCAATAGAGGATTACAAAAATGAGTGTCTCTTACTGGCTATCTACGCAGATTTTCTCTATCGTTCTCCTTTGATTCACAGATATTACTCCGCCGACTGTGACGGGCTGCCCGCCCAGCATGACAGCAAACCTACCTGCGGACTCGAACACGACACAGCTATCCTGGACAGAACCGACTGCCACGGACGTCAGCGGGAATGTGACGGTGTCGACGTCGCATGCCAGCGGCTCGTACTTCGGGCTCGGTGTGACGTCGGTGATGTACGTTTTCACCGACAGCAGCGGGAATCCGTCAACCTGTTCGTTTGAGGTCACAATTAGAGGTAAGTGTAGAAGTAGTAGTAGTAATAGTAGTAGTAGTAATAGTAGTAGTAGTAGTAGTAGTAGTAGTAGTAGTAGTAGTAGTAGTAGTAGTATAGTAGTAGTAGTGGTGGTGGTAGTAGTAGCAGTAGTAGTGGTGGTAGTAGTATAGTAGCAGTGGTGGTGGTAGTAGTAGTAGTAGTAGTATTAGTGGTGGTGGTGGTGGTGGTGGCAGTAGTAGTAGTAGTAGGGAGAGGGGGAAGGATATTCGATGTTGTTTTTAGGTAAGTTCTAGCAAGTTAAGGCTGACAACCATGCGTAGTGCACCTTCGTAGTAGTGTTTATATCGAACCCTTGACGTTTCTTTCTGGATTGATTTTACCTGATTAGAACTCTATTCACATGATTGTTGCAATTATCTTCAAAACTCCTCTCAGGCAATTTCTATTTTGCATGACATGTATCTTATTTCGTGAGCTCCTCTCACTTGATTTAGGTGCAAAATGGGCATACCACGTCTGTGAACAGGGTTAGCAATCTTGAAAAAAAACACACACACACACACACCAGATTTAACGTACTAATTTGCTACTGCTGGGTTGTGTTGGCCTTTTCAGATAAAATTCCACCTGTGGCAACGTATTGTCCGGAGAGTTTCACGTTCGAGACGAATCAGCCCTCTGGTGGCGCCCTCGTGAATTGGACGGAACCGATCTTTTACGACAACTCGGGGTCGTTTGAGATTCTGGCCACGACTACTTCACCGGCCCAGCTCGCTCAGGGCCCAAATTTCATCTTCTATCTGGCCCGGGATGGCTCCGGTAACCTCGGTTCCTGTTCCTTCACCATCACGGTAGCAGGTAAATTGACCAGCTCTTGCTTCTCGACAAACAATGTTGTAAATTTGTGCATATCACCAGAATGCATACAAGTCATTCAAAATTTAAATGTATAAACTGGATTCGTCCTTGGCGTATGTCAACCTGATTAAGATGTTAAGAAATCGTTTAAGATATAAATCTTCTGACTGCTATGTCGTCTTCAAAAGTTTTTATAGTATGAATGACTAAATAAAGCATTTTATCTCAAGTAGGATATGATACTTATTGAGTATTAATGAAACAACGTAAAAGCCGGGAGTAAATCGAAGGAATTATGTTTTTAGTACCACACCCAATTGTGTGAATGTGAAAATAATATTGAATAGGGAAATGGATTAATATTACATAGCGCTTGATACAGAAGTTTCGAAGCGCTTTACAAACGAGGTGCAAATGATTGCAAATAAGAACTTGATAATACTGTGATATGCATTACTAGCATTTTCCATAATTATATTCATCCAAATACAACTCTAAAATTTTTGAGAATGTTAGACCAAATTCTAAGCAAGTAAGTGCTCCTAAAAACTTTCTGCCCCACGACTTTCTGCTGTCATTGTAATTTGGATCAATATCTAACGTGTTATAGCGTAAGGCACATTGTACTTGACCTATGGGGACTCTTCCGAATACCGAAAGATAAAGTTTTAGATGCCGATCAGCAAAAACCATGGCTGGAAGTTAAGCCATTAATATCTCCATCATTACCAGATCTTATCGCGCCAACGATCACCAACTGTCCGAATGACATCACCACGATCACGGATGCGGGCCAGCCTACTGCCGTGGTCACCTGGACCGAACCCATCATAATGGACAACGGCGGAACACCCACTATCAGCATCAGCAAGGCCTCCGGAAGTGAATTCGGCGTCGGGGTCACGGAGGTCATATACACCGTCACGGATTCGGCTAGTCTTACCGACAGGTGTTCCTTTAATGTCACTGTCACAGGTACGAATTTAACATACTTTTATTTTCTGCTCTCCTAATGTCCAGAAAATACCTCGCCTCGGAAAAAAGATCAATCTTTAGCACTAGCTTGTTACTAGGAAATGTTGTTAGATTTAACATTTCCGTACCTGATTTATCAAGAAAAACTGAACTGTATAAAAAAGAGCTTAAATGCTTTATGATTCGTTTTCATGCAATTCCATCATTAGAACAATGATGACAAACTTGTGGCAAGTAAACGACTTAATCACTTGTGAATCTTGAAGCAACCGAACTGAAACAACAACAACAAAAAAATAATATATATATATATATATATATATATATATATATATATATAATGATATACAACAACCATTCATAATTCCTTCAATCTGAAAGCTTACTGGCAGTGAAAATACCGAGCCAGTAGAATTTCAGAGTTAGGGGTCCGTCTTCATGTACCATTCTTCCGGTCTACCTTTGTTAACCTGCAATCAAAAGATCAAAGCCCTTAGGAGTGTATCCAGGACCACATGCTTTCTGCTTTCATAATTGAAAAGAATCATAATGTTTATGATCAAATCAGTCTGCTCGTTAGATGACTTGTGATTATGATTTAAAGTTTAAGAAATTATAAATGAGTTTCTTACATATTTCATACATGTAGATGTTAAGATCATTTTATCATGCAGTATATGAGGACTTGGTGAATAGTTGTCCATGACTTCAACAAGTGACAGAATCTCCATACCTCATTGCATATCAAATTTAATGACGTCACAATCATCAACCGCTTCTTACGTCACAGATGAGGAGATGCCAGTTTTCTCGAGTTGCCCGTCCGTCCTGAACGTGTCCCTCCCAGCGGACGCCAGCGTGGTGAACGCCTCGCGGGCCCTCACGGCGACGGACAACAGCGGGTCGGCCACCCTGACGTCCACGCTGGTCAGCCTCGTTTCGCCCAGTATCATGACGGTGACTTACACCGCTGTGGACCCGTCTGGGAACGAGGCGCAGTGCACTGTAACTCTTCGCGTTATCGGTAAGCTGCGGCCACATTAAGAAGGACAATAACAGCAATAACAACAGCAATTTCCAGTCGAATTGCCCAAAGCAAAATGATCATACTGAATCGGTCAAAATAACATCACAATCGCATGTTGTCATTTTCATGACGTGTGCAGAGTCCAACAATAGACTATGCAATTCAGTAATTCCCAAAGGAAATTCTGCTTCCTTTATAGTCAAACATCCGCGAAGATTGAGCAAACAAAAATATATTTTGTTCACGAAAATGCCCGCCTTTAGTGTTAGAACGCAATCTTAACTGGATGTTTTAATCAAAACCCTGAGGATTCATGGACATAATGAGGCTATTAAGGCTTTCAAAACTGGTCACATGCTACATTTCACAAGTACATGTAAAACATATTTCTTGGTGATTTTGGATTGTTAATTGCTTTGTAAATTCCATCGTTTTGGGCTTGGGAATGTACATAATAAACACGTCTTTTTTTTCATTGTATTTTTTTCGTGTGCTTCATTTGCCTTTTCTCGTTCGCTTTCTATACAGATGAAACTCCACCTGTTATAGACAACTGTCCGTCGGACGTGTCCACACCGACCAACTCTGGAGTAATGTTCGCGACGATCAGCTGGGATGCCGTCAACGTCACGGACAATGTAGGGATCGTTAGTATTGAGTCAAGCGCGGAGAGTGGGACCAACTTTATGGTGGGCGAAACCAGGGTGACCGTCGTCGCCACCGACACGTCAGGCAACGAAGCGACCTGCGAATTCAACATCACGGTCATAGGTATGCACGCTGCAGTTTCTTAATCAACGAGGCCCGCGCATCATGAAGGTTCTACAGTGGCAGATTATGATTATTGTCTAAATGGCATAGACATTTTATATTTTAGTGAGCGTCCAGAAAAAAAAATAATCTGTTCTTTCATAGAAATCATTCAATCCCAGCAACATTTTCTGTCAAAACGTGAGTTTGTGCAATGTCCTTAAGATTACACTGGTGACTGGTGTGCTTAGATGCACTTTAAAACCCGTGCTTTTGTGATTTTGGAAAGCCCGCAGGGCGATACTATTTTAAGAATGACCCTTAAAATTACGCTTCTGATTCATCCAGTCAAAAGCACGATGAATATAATGATAGAAAGAATGAAAGATGAGCCGAGTTAGTACGTGTCGATATCGCAGAAGAAAATAAGTTTCCGGCAGTATCAAAATTGTGATATGATTCCTTCTCAAAGTCCCAACAAAGGCGATATTATTTGCTTTGTTTCTCTCCTATAACAGTATTGTTTTCCGTCTTTAGTAATACATGACAGTTGCAAAAATTGAAACATCTTTCTCTAAATCTGATGTGCAGATACTGAGCCTCCCAGGTTCATTGATTGTCCCAGTGACATCACTCGCACTCTAGCGGTCGGGGCGTCGCGAAGGAGAGTCACGTGGTCTACACCAATCGTGATCGATAACACGATATCGATCATGATGACAAGCAACGTGTCGTCTGGAAGTCTTTTTGCTGCTGGTGATACCGTGGTGGCTTATACGGCGACTGATCAGTCCAACAATGAAGCTATGTGTTACTTTACCGTCACAATTATCGGTGAGTAATTGTTTCAATTCCCTAATGACAGAATGATGCCATCTTGATTGCATTAATCACCATCAGTATATTACTGCCATCTATAAACAACTATTAATACGCGCAACATTAGCGGTACACACTGCGTATATTCTTAGCGAATTTGTTCTATAATGGTACTTTGTAATAGATTTTTAAAAAGAAAATCAAAAGTTTAGACGAATTTGAGACGAAGAGTACCAAAGAGCTCACCCACGAGGAACACAAAAACAGAGAAATCGCACATTAAGAGATAGTCGTGTGTCATTGGTGCCCTCAAAGCTATTAGTGGTTGATTACTATGCTATATTTTATGCATAGTAATTATAATCTTCCTTGGAAGGAAATGATTCTGAGGACAGTCAAGACGGCGGACTGGTGATAAGGTCGAATGACTCCCTTGAAAACTAAAAATCTGAAGTCTTATGAAACAAATCAAAACGTTTTAGGCAACATGTCAAATTGTGTACCCACAACGCATGTATTTCACACGTTTGCATCAGACTCGGAGAGCCCAGAGTTCTCCAACTGCAGCACGGAGACCATCGTGCAGGCGACCAACGCCAACTCGGCCGTGGCGACGGTGATTTGGTCGGAGCCGACCGCCTCGGACAACACCGGCACTGCTGTGGTCACGTCCAACTACTCCCCCGGTGCCAACTTCTCCCTGGGTAATACCACGGTGGAGTACATTGCCACCGACCAGTCTGGCAACATCAACACCTGTTCCTTCCTAGTGACTATCACAGGTAAAGAAAGAAGTTGTGGATAGGGGAATTTGGTTTTCGGTGTGACGTATTGACCTTGCCGGGAAGCAAATGCATGTACACTAATTGTTCCTCTGTAGGGACGAACTAGTGTACCCTTGATAGGAACCTGCATAGCACACTTTAATGTGTCTGTGTGCATAAGACGTCATGAAGAGATGTACAAATTTCATCGTTACAGATGCGTTACTAATGGAGTTGTCTTATTTGATATTGGCGAACATGTCGGGAAGCACAATCATTCATTTCTTATTACTTTCATCTATCGACAGTGATTTTGATTTGGTATCTATGGCCATGATGGGGATGCGATTTTGTATCTAACAGAAGTTAAATTAACATCGACGAGAAGGTTGATTTGGAATTGATGGCATATCTGGGACTGACACCAAACTACTTGTCTCAATTACTATTATAGTAAAGCACTCGACAAAATAGATTGTTGTTGATATTACATTATCCTTTGTATTGCCCTGCCGTTTTTTTGTTTTTTTTTTCTGTGTGATTCACAAAACAATGATGAAGTGTAGAAACATGTTTATCAGTTTCCCGAGACCAGAAAGTTATATTCTAGTTCGTTCCATGGATGAAAACAAATAAGTGATACGTTTTTACTATGATACAGACAGATATAGGTAGATAAACAGATAGTAAGATACGTAGATAGAGAGAGAGATAGATAGATCGATAGATAGAAAGATAGATTGATAGATAGATAGACACATAGATAGGTGGATAGAAAGATACATAGAGAGACAGATTGATAGATACCTGGATAGAAGATAGATACTGTAGATAGATGGCTAGTTAGATAGATAAATAGATAGGTGAATAGATAGATAGATAGATTGACAGAAAGATGGATATAGTGTATATCTAGACATTACGGTTTCATCACTATCATTTGTTTTGTTCCACGCAGATGAAGAGGCGCCCAGAATCCTGGACTGTCCCATGTTGATCCTCAGCTCGCAGGACGCCGGAAAGATCTATGCCACCGTGACATGGGCCTTCGATGTCGTGGACAACGTCGAAGTGATCTCGGACACATCTCTGCCTGCGAATGGTAGCCAGTTCGACCTGGGCTCCACGCCCGTCGTGTACTCTGCAAGGGATGCGGCGGGCAACGAGCAAGAGTGCCGCTTCGACGTAGTGGTGCAAGGTAGGATATTACTATTATACAGAGACCTACTCGAAAGGAACCAAAGTATGTTCAATCAAGTACAACCATGAACTCGTTCACCTTCTCTCCTATCCATATCAAGAAATGTCAGATCAGTTTTGCCATCTGATACCAGGGTCGACTAGATTCCTTTCATGACACATCGACAGGGAACAAAGCGCCCCCAACCCAACTTTGCATTCCATCTACAATGGCACACTTTCAGAATTAAACAAGTTCACGGTTACTAAAGTATGATGAATATGACGAGGCGTCGTTGTTACTCAGATGTTAACACCACGTGTATTCAATCGTTAATACCCCGGTTTGAGTCCTTCAAGAGCAATGGTAGTGCTGCTCGAATAAGCGCCTGATCCTTTAGCATTGTCAGGACGGAGGGGTAATACGTGGAGCAGTCGATCTCGTCTTTGTGTTTCAACCTGATAAGGGAGGTATCCCCGCTCCACCATTCTGAGCCTGATCACTTGGTAGTTCTTTGGATCTCATTGTACGAGCCTAACTAAGTTCTTTCTGTCCCTCCCCAACCCATGCTCTTCAGACACAACAGCACCGATCATTAGAAACTGCCCCGGGGTCGTAACCGCCACAGCGTTAATCGGCAGAAACTTCTCTACCGTGTTCTGGACCGCGCCGACAGCCTCTGACCCCAGTGGACCTGTGACAGGTACCAACACCGCGAACCCTCTGGACACCTTCTTCATTGGATCCACAACAGTCGTCTACACGTTCACCGACACGTTCGGCAATACGGCCAACTGCTCCTTCCAAGCTAATGTTATCGGTGAGTAAGGTCTATGGAATGCATTGTTTGGTGATGGTATGCCAACCACCTCAACACCAAGCAAAACGCAGTCAATACAGTGATTTTCGCTTGCAGACCTCCAAAATCATCCATCGACAGGGTTTGGAATAGTAGGACTAACGGATGAGGTTTTCAGTTCTGAGACATATTCGAGGGACTTATCATTGAAACAACCCCTTCAAAACAATCTTTCCAAACGTTCAGTATATTTTCGTCATAGATGTATGGGTAAGTTGAAGAATTTGAGTGTAGGACATGCCTTCTACTTGGCTCTTTCATGGGAACCATTTTCCAACATGCATCCGGAATGCCAACAAGCACACAGCAAAAGCGAGCCATGTCTTTGCGTCTCACGCGCACAGTGTGTACTCTAAGCTTGCCCTAATTTGATTGTACACGGTTTCTGTCTTTATTTTCCATATGTTTACACCCGTCTGGCGTGTTCACCCACTGGGGAAAAATCCAGTTACAGGTCATCCAAAAAGAATGAACACTCATCGAAAAGCATAATGTTCAGATTTTTTTCTTTGGTTTTGTTTTTGATCGTGTTTATCCGATCATTGACGGATATTTAACAAGAGGTTAAACCAAAGACATATTTTTTTTTTCAATTGTTATCTGAGCCACCCGAGGGCGCTATGTCTTTTTCCTAGACGTGTCGTGTTTGTGTTGTATGCGTATGTGTGCGGAAAAGAAATCCGAGCTATTTGAACGAAATGTACAATAGAAAGAATAAATGACTAAATTAATGATTGTTTTCTTGATTGATAACTGAAGGACATTCGTAACATCGATATTTCTAATTCGTGCAGACAACCAGGATCCGGTCATTACCGATTGTCCAGAGAACATCGACACGGTACCCGATCCTGGAAGCATCACCGCCAACATCTCATGGACGGAGCCGACGATTACGGACAACTCCAACGAGGTCTTCGTCGATCAGAACGAGTACCCGAACACTCTTTTCGGCCTGGGCACGGTCACCGTGGTGTACATGGCCAGGGACGCGACGGGAAACATGGCCATGTGTTCGTTCACCGTGACGGTCACAGGTGACTTGGCTGTGGTTATAGGATGAGAGGGAAAAGAGACATTTACATGTACTTTCACGACAAACATAATGATAAGTCCTTGGTGTGCTTTGAGTATCGATTGGCACAGAAAACCCTGTAGCGTTGTACACAGAGTCCAAAGTTCCTAACGCAACACAGAAAGGGCTTTTGATACTGCTATGTTTTTATCTACCCAGGGTGGCCTCTTCAGTGTTGGCACTACCCTATTCCCTCATTTGTGTACACCTATTATTTTAGGGGACCGATTTTTACACCTGGTTAAGGGATATTGCAGGTGAATCACCTTAAATTTCCAAAGATCTATGCACATGACAGCACTCGAACTCGGGACTTCTTGGTTCAGAGTTCAGATTCTATATCCACAATACCATGCTGTCTCCGCACTGTATTTATTTTGTTGCCTTTCTACATGGGTTTTGTGTTTGTATGGGAGTGGGCATTATGTCATAGTGGACGAGACTCTTTACTTTTAATCGAAGGTCCCGAGTTCGAATCCCATCAAGTGCCCACATGCCTGTAAAGGATGTTTTCACACACAACGTCTCTCTCGGCCAAGATGCGTAAATGGGTACCTGACAACGCAGGAGTGATAGTGATGACAGGGACCTTCTGATGGCAGCATTGAAAAAATTATCTTGCAGCAGGAAAACCATTTTGTACAAAAAGAGGTTTATATAAAAACAAAAGGCTCATAAAGAGTAAAAAGGTCTGTCAAGAGGTTAAATGCCAAAATTGTGGTTACTCAGCAAAGGATCTAAACTGATCATCATTCACTTAATGATTAGTATCAAAAGAGCTTTGTATGATCGTGAACTCGAAGATAGACCTTGATGATCATGATAGTCTCTCATGAATGAATTTGCTGCAACCTTTCGCTACACCCGCTAATTCTAGTGATACTCCCATAAACATAACTGTCATTCAGGATGACACACTACAAAACATAGTAGCATCAAAATCAAGTCAAACACTAGGAACCTGATGATTATCCAACAGTATAACCGTAATAGCGTTGCGAATGATATCATTGATAATGCTTCAATTTATTCCTTTTCTGGTTATGACTAGATTCTGTGCCTCCGGTTCTGAGTGGTTGCCCTGGTAATATCACCACGCCCACCGACCCTGGTAATGGAACCGCCGTCGTGACGTGGACGGAGCCGCAAGCCACGGACAACACCATCGAACCGACGGTCACCTCCACCGAGCCGTCCGGGGCATACTTTGGCATCGGTGAGACGGTGGTTACCTACACGGCCACTGATACCGTTCAGCTGAGTGACTCGTGTTCATTCACGGTCACAGTGATAGGTGAGTAGACTCACCCACACACACACGCACCACACACACACACACACACACACAAACTTATTATGTAATCATGAGATATTATACGTTATATCAATTATACAACTATATTAAACAAACGTAAATTATGAATGCCAATCTATGTAAGAGTAAAATGTATTCTGTGACGAGGCACATTGCACCAAGTACTTGTTGTTGAAGTCAAATAGTTGTTTGTGTTGTTGTTCTTTTTTTGTAGAGGGTATGACAACCCGTGTCCGTCATAACCATGACTGCCTTTTGCAGTACATCTTTAGTTGTTTTTTTTTTTATCAACCTCCATGCCCCGTAAGAAAACCACGTAATGAATATTTACTCTCCCTCACTCTCCCTTCAGACAATGAAGCACCAATTCTGCCGTGCCCTGACACCTACCAGTTGGTGGGCATTTCCATGTCGGAGGCGAACGTTTCCTGGACCGTTCCCATGGCAACGGACAATAGCGGAATGGTGGGACTGAGTTCCAACATCAGCCCCGGTACCGTGCTCTCCATCGGTGAATACGTCGTGGTGTACACAGCGACGGATCCGTCTGGCAATATGGTCACCTGCAATTTTACTCTCTTCGTAAACGGTCAGTTTCCACCTTGTCACTCTTCCACCTTGACAGAATATTTAGAATTCTCTTCGCTCTTGTTTTCTGTTTAGAAGATTAAATATCATAAGTGGTAAACGTCAGGGGTATTCACATGTCTGCCTTGCCCCATGATATGTGAATGTTAGCAAACGAAGTATCTATGTGTATAACAAACATAGACACAACTAAACACACTCAGGATATTCTAAAGGTCACTATCTGAATGCCTTTAATTGTGTTATTACTTCTTGAGGTAAGACAGTGCCCTTTGAAAAACTTAGGATAAGCAATCACATGCAAGGTAAAGTAATACACACAAGTAACACCATACAGGTTTATAATAAATCAGTACATCAGTACAGAGTAAAGCAGAGTAAAATGGTATATACTTCCGTAAGATCGTAACTAGTACGTCAGAGCAGTGTTAAACATGATGATATGTAATGCGAAAAAAAAAAAAAAAAAAAAAACATTGATCAATTTTATTCCGCAGACACGATTGCGCCGACGTTCTCCAACTGCAACACGACCATCGTCAGGGACACCGATACCGGGCTGGCATTCGCCGTCGTGACCTGGAACGTGGTTGCCACGGATAACTTCGGGACGCCCACCGTCCAGTCCTCGTTTGAGTCCGGCTCCGACTTTGGCATTGGTACCACAGTGGTCACTTTCGATGCCACAGACACCCAGGGCAACACGGCGACTTGTTCCATCAACATCACCGTCATCGGTATATTATACCAAACCGCCAAGTTCCTTTGCCCCTCTCCCTTCCCATGGCACCTTTCGATAAACAACCAACTCAGAATACATGTAATTGATTCCCTGACTTAAAAGAAATATATTCTTTCCGCCTCTTGATACGGTACAGTAATAATGCAGGCAGGTACCTCAGCTGGCTTCTGCTATTACGTAACACTTCTCTCCTCCATTTTGTCAAACTTTGCGAATACGTAAAAAAAAGAGTCTTCGCTCTGTAATGATAAGTGCAATATCGCCATAAATTCACCTTAAAAAAAAATGTTCCTTATCTACGTTTTCCAGATGTTGAAAACCCAACTTTCAGTGACTGCCCAATGAACATCACGACGAGTACGGACCTAAATTCC
Source organism: Diadema setosum (assembly GCF_964275005.1). Lineage (NCBI taxonomy): Eukaryota > Metazoa > Echinodermata > Echinoidea > Diadematoida > Diadematidae > Diadema > Diadema setosum. The sequence goes on along the minus strand of NC_092700.1, from coordinate 21,734,963 downwards.
CCGCTAGCCGTAGTCAATTGGACAGAGGCGGTGGCCGCCGACAACTCCGGCATGGTCAGTCAGATGGTGGACGTCCCCAGCGGCAGCTCTTTCCCCATCGGCCTCGCGGAGGTCACCTACACGGCGACAGACGGGAGCGGAAACTCGGCAGTCTGCACTTTCTTCGTCGCTGTCACCGGTGAGTGGCGGTTTGTCCTCGATTTGGACCAGCCATGACCTTGATCTTTTTACAAACATGTTAAGCACATGAAGTGATTGAACCCCTCGCCATCGGTTTTCTGAAATGCAGAAATGGCACGTTCTTATGTGGAAAGATATGGACATATACTGTACACCATCTAAAGACGGTTTGCCACTTTTTCCGTGTGATACAATAATGAGTTGCATATAAAATAATGAAGTATTACAAATAATAATAAAAAAATAATTTGTTGCCCATTGCTTGACTGGAAATAGATGCAATAGACCCCACAATAAGCAATGAACAATTGAACAAAAGTAGTCTTTCGTGACATTATAATCATTTATAAATGGACGAAAAAATGAATGTAAGAGCCCTTTGAGGAAAAAGAATTATGCATTGAATTCAAACTAAATATTTCTGCACTTCACTCGTAATTTCATTTCTTGCAATTCTAAACAAGTGTGTGTTCAATACATCATTTCGCGCGACATTCCACACATAAGACAGGCTAAGTTTGTTGGAATGTCCAAGTTTGAAAGCCGGCCAAATGTAAATGTCTTTAGGACAAGATGTTTTGGTCACAACATTTTCCTTGACATTCATGTCAAATGAGTACGTGGGAAGAAGAATAATTATAATTATCATTTGACATCTACTTAAACAGACGACCAGGCCCCAGTATTCACCAACTGCGACATCGGAAGCATCAACCAGACCACTTCGCCGGGGGCAGCCGTTGCCACGGTGACGTGGACCGTCCCGCAGGCTACTGACAACGTGGGCGCCCCCACCGTTACCTCGGAGTACAATCCTCTAGACACCTTCCCACCGGGGGAAACAACTGTGGTCTACACCGCCAGGGATTCGGCCGGGAATGAAGCCAATTGTTCCTTCGTCATCCGTATCACAGGTGTGTTTTGATATTTGGAAATTATTTTGATTTGACTTGATTGACTTCAGTATTACGTCACTTTTTTTTCTTTCTTTTAGTTTATTTGTTTTATTTGTTTTATTTGATTTCTAGTATATAAATATGTTACAACAATCATGAAATATGAAAAGCGAAGATCAGCATACCAACAACGTCTTAATGTAGGACGTCTCGCATGCGCCATAACGTTTACTTGCACTGCAGAAGAGCGGGAGAGAGAAATTTAAGCACAAGCTCATTCGCTGGCATAAAAGAAATTTCTCGCGGATGTTTCCCGTTTGATTCCCTCATGAATCGGGCGATCTCCAAAGTGACTAGTGTGAAAGGGGCATGAATCATAATAAATGTTGTTTTTCCTGTTCATAATCACTCAGACCAAGAACCGCCATCCTTCTCCAACTTGCCGACGTCACAGACTGTTGTGCTGCCCTCAACCGACGACTGCATATCGGTCAGCTGGACCGAGCCCACCATCACGGACAACGTCGCACTCAATTTTACGTCATCGACCTATGAATCCGGCGCCAGCTTCTGCTATGGCAACACTACAGTGCGTTACCTTGCCGAGGACATTTACGGGAACTGGGCTACTCATGAATTTACGGTCGAAGTGCAGGGTAGGCACTGTCATGAAGATTGTTTCTGTGTGGATGTCTGCGTGTGTATCAATTATGTGTATGCGTATGTGCCTATGTGCGTGTGTGTGTGTGTGTGTGTTTGTTTGTGTGTGTGCGTGTGTGTGTGTGCGTGTGGTTGTGCGTATGCATGTGGTTGTGCGTATGCATACCGTATGTGTTTTTTAATAGTCAGACCCAGTGGCATTGTACACGCAAGAGATTCGTGAAATCGTACTTAGATATGAAACTATCGTCGCGGAGGTGGTGTAATGAATTTGTTGTGAGGTCAACTTACGAAGTTTTTTCTTGTCACCTAAATCAAGAATCTTAAGCATGTTCATGTTGTTGATTTCAGGTGTCAAATTAGAACATCATCATTATAACATTACCATAAATTAAGCAAATGGATTTCGTGTGAGAAAGGAAATGCATTAATCACAGTATGCAAATCAATTTTGTTGTACGTGGTCGATATCTCATCATAGACAGTACCATTGTAAGTAGTTTCAACAGGTTTTGGATAAGAAAGATAGCATCTACTGAGAAATAGAAATGATCTTGAAATCAAGGTTAACTTTAGGCAAGCGATGATCAGTAAAATAAATAAATAAATAAATGAATAAATAAATAAATAAAAGATATGGAAACAGTGCTTTATATATGGCACTGGATGGAAATATTCAAGAGCTCCCCCGCGGGTGCAAATGTCTTTTTATATACCCTCATTTTTCTACGCCTCCCGTGACATTCAGACGTGACTCCGCCGGTCTTCGCGGGTTGCCCTACGGCTCCCATCATGCTACTCACCTCTACCTACACCCCGGGAGTGGATGCCGTGTTCACCCCGCCCAACGCCACCGATAACGTGGGTACACGGCCCATCACGTCTACCCACGGCCCCTCCGATAGCTTCCCCATCGGTACCACTACAGTGACGTACACCGTCAAAGACTTTGCCGGTCTGACGTCATCTTGCACATTTGACGTAATTGTCAATGGTATGATGTTGCACTCTTTACGTTTCAAACTTCCAGTTAGTATGTCTTTGAACTTGGGGAGGCAATATGCAGACTTTAATGTTTTCATAATTACGTATTCCTGGCGTTAGAGTGGAACTGTTTTGTAATAAAACATTCAGGTCGCTTGAATAAACATGTCGCATAATTAATCTCTTTCTTTGTATTCTTAATCGTCACATTTTTTTGATGAAAGTTCACAATATCACCGATCAGGGGCTACTAACACACACATACATGCGGAAATTTATGAAGATTTTGGTAAAATTGAACTGTGAAGTATTGACTACGAAGTTGTTATATGACACTTGTCAGAAAGCCAGAGTTTTATTAAAGACGAATGGCATAAACTTTCGATTGAAGATACTCCATCATCATACGAAACCATAGAATTTACAATGATACTGACTGCATTTAGTGTTGCTAAGAATTTGATTTCAGTTGTATTCAATCATCGTTATTAATGATATTCTTAAATATCAACGTTGTCATTCTGAAAACTTCCTTTAACATTGTTTAAGATGACGAAAGACCAACAGTGGACTTGTGCCCAGGGAATCAGACCCGAGAGTTTAACAGCAATGGTCAACCAGTTATCGTGGTCAACTGGACGGAGCCTGTCTTCACCGACAACTCCGGCAATGTTTCCGTCACGGCCACCAGCAGTAACCCGGGAAATTTTGCTCTCGGCTCCCACACTATAAGATACCAGGCAGTAGATCCCTCTGGGAATAGCGCCCTCTGTGAATTCACGTTGGCTGTTCAGGGTGAGCGTGCTTTCAGTTCGTTGTTGTTTTCACTTAATATATTTTTGCTGTTGTTTTACATTAAATCTGTAATCGGTAGTGAGCAGAAAGCTGAGCAATGCACATGTGTAGTTCAGTATTAAAACTCTTGCTTTGCACGCAGTTCATACGTTGAGGAGTAATTTTTTTTTTAATAAGTGCATGTTCCGTTCTGTATGTTGTAAAACTATGTCGTACATGTACCACATTTTAAGAACATTGGTAACACCATAGACCATAGGGGAATGTTCTGTATTGTTGCTTTCACTAGTCTTTCAGTTGCATTTGATTTAAACACCAGCGCAGTGAGATGACTAAATATAGCGATAAGTATAATGATATCACAAAGTGAAAAACTAAACTCGTCTTTGCAACTGATTGACAATATTTTCCCTACATCGACGTTTAAATAAACTCGTGTTTATTTGTATGATTTAGCTCACTCGAGTCAAAGGTTCAAGTGAGTTAATCTGATCATTCCATATTCTGCTGCCTTCAAATGACTAGGTTGTTAGCAATGTCATTATATGGAGTATGTGCCTTCGATAGTTTTGTTTCTAAGTCCCACAATTGATGACATTATTTCACCTTTTAGAATGATTCATAGAAAACTTTTCAAGCATTAGCGCAAAAGTAATCAAAATATCGTGAGCATCCAGTGAATTTTTCAAAACAGGGGTTTTGAGGTACATCCCTCAACTTGTCTCGTCTTATCTTTCATAATGATAAACGAGATTTTGTCCTGCTTAGAGACGGGAGAACGAAACGGGCAATGCAGATTAAGTTCCATATTTCAGTAGAGATTGATAAAATACTTGTTTCTCTTCACCGTGTAGACACCATCCCGCCAACCTTCAGCGGCTGCCCGCCTGTCATTAGCCGGGTACTCGCACAGGGACAGGCTGTGGCCACCGTGAGCTGGACCGCGCCGACCGCCACCGACAACGGCGTCCTAACTTCTGTCGTCGAATCCCAGGCCTCCCCGGTGGTCTTGCCCGTGGGGACGAGGGTGATCAGATACACGGCCACGGATTCGTCCGGTCTGACTTCATCCTGTTTATTCGTCATCGTGGTCATCGGTAGGACGATGCATTCAGTTTACATTTCTATTATGATTTTTCTTTAATCTTCCACATAAGTTTTAGAAATTTGTATAATGTTTACAGGATATGAAATGACCGCGTGTGTATGTATTCATATATTACTTGAATTTTTGTGTATGAAGTCCTCATGAATAATTATTGTAATAATCTTGTGCTTGAATTCACTCTTAACTCATTCATCGACGCGATGACGCAGATAACGAGGACCCCGTCCTGTCGAACTGTCCCGCCGACATCACGGCTGAAGTGGACGCCTCGAGCGCGACGGTGAACGTGTCGTGGACGGCGCCGAGCGCCAATGACAATACCGGCAATGTGGGACTCCAGACATCACACGCCCCATACAGTATCTTCTCCATCGGAACTACCAATGTGACGTACACGGCTACCGATGGCTCAGGGAACACCGATTCGTGCACCTTTTCTGTGATTGTCCTCGGTCAGTGTTATGCTGTTCATACGCTAATCACTATTTGAATATACCAAAAATTTCTGAAATTTAATGAGATTTTTACGACTTCTTCAATAAAATAATTATGTACAGGGAAACAACATATAACGAAAGTTCAATTGCAATGACTAGGGACAGACAACAAATAAAGAGAAATAAAAGAAATCATAATATAATTCACCTCATCGCTCACATTGGTCATATTGTGATGGAAATAAGTGCAGTGAATCAGAGGGAATGACATAAATCACACTTTGTGACATTAAGTCAAAGATCGCTTTCTACTTTGCACAATACACGTACATCGATATAATATTGGCCATCGTTTTGTATGCCCTGACTATTTTTTTTTTCTGTTGCTTTGTATCACACTTCATGTGCAGATAACATACCCCCTGTTCTCCAGTGTTCGCCTAATGAGTTCTTGACCACCGATCCCGGTCAAGCTATAGCGTCCAATATCAGCGCCGTGGTCACTGCGACAGACAACTCGGGCACGCCCCTTGTGTCATCCAACCTACCAGCCGATGAAGCCGGGGTCGGAGTCAGCCAAGTTACGGTGACTGCCCAAGACGGATCTGGCAACATGGTGTCGTGCAATTTTAACATCACTGTCACAGGTACAATTAGACAGCTCTCATCCTCATTTTCCCTCGGCTTTCTGTTATGTCTGTTACTTTATTGTTTTTATTTGTTCATTCATTTATTGTATTATTCGTTTGTTTGTTTGTTTGTTCATTTGTTTATATATTTTTTTGTTTGTTTGTTTACATATTTGTTTGTTTGTTTGTTTGTTTATTTATTTATATATCTATCCTGGTCCTTATCTTTCCCCACCATGCCGCATTAAATGATACCAGTCAACACTCCAGGAAAGAGCAACAACCTGTTGATTTTGCTTAACGGACTACATAATGATGCATTCACTGGTTAAAAGAGCCCGTCTTCCTCAAGACTGATATTCTAAAAATTTCCCCCGATTTGTGAAAGTTGGATTGTATCCCTCCTATCATCACGTTATCATCTATGAACGAGCTCATCTATTAGTATCTGAAGTGTTTGGAAGACTCATTCGCAGCACACGTTTCTTTTTCCTTCCCCGTCGCTACCAATCTTGTGAAGATGACGAGGCTCCAGCTTACCCTGGCTGTCCGTCTGACCTCTACCTCTACACCACCAACGTGGCCGCCTGGACGGTCCCGACGCCAGTTGACAACACCATGGTCATCGCCGCTTCGTCCGCCTCGCACGAGCCCGGCGTGTTCCCTCCTGGAACCACAGTGGTCAGCTACAACGCCACTGACCAGTACGGAAACGTGGGGTCTTGCGTCTTCAGCGTCACCGTCAATAGTAAGATGGACATTGTGAAGTGTTGTTTCAGCCACATTACATACATAATGCGCGTGACAGAGTAATGAGTCATGAATATCATGAGAGACAATGTCAATACAGTATATGAAATGAATATTCATCCTCCCCGGATATATTCGACACATTTTCTTTTTTTTTTTATAATATGAGCTAGGAACTAATCAAACAAGGAATGTGATTGAGATGCAAACTACATGTACATGTAAGCTAATCTATGCTATTGATAGAAGTAGTGATGGCAAAGAAGATTTGCAAAAAAAAAAATATAATAATAATGATAAGACAGAGATGCCGTGGTCTCCGAGTACATTGCTTTGGGCTACTGTGGTGTGGCGGTTCAGGACATGGACTCTTGACAAATAAGTCCCGGAATCAATCCCCAGCCGCTGCGTATATTACAGGTCAAGATGTCTTACCCACTATAGTGTACATGTATGTCCCTGTTGATGATACGCATATGAGTGGCGATCTGGCGTTGATGAGATAATGGTAATAGAAAGGCTTTCTGTGTGAGCGTTGATCGCACTGAATCGACAACCAGGAGTAAAAAACATTTCATCACTGCATACCTGATAAATGTTTTTGATTCCCTTCTTACCTATAAAGATACTGATAGCCCAATGGTCAGCAACTGTCCGTCGGACATCACGGTGAACTCCTCTCTGGTGAGCTTTGATGCAATGGTGGAGTGGACAGAGCCGACCGTTATGGACACTGACATGGTCAATTTGAACCAGTCTCATTCGCCTGGAGACACCTTCCCCATAGGCACAACAGAAGTGACTTACGTCTACGTCGACACCACGGGCAGATCTACAACCTGTGCCTTCAATGTCATTGTGCTGTGTAAGCCAACTCAGTCACTTAAAAAAAAAAGAACTCCAGATGCTTTTCAGACTTTTGCATTTCAACACCTGTAGATTGCTTATACTGGGTACAGAGTTGTAGAATATGTAATGATTGGAATAAGTAACATGAGTAATGAGAATAATATCGACATTTATAACAAATCGCGGTGAACAATCATGTAGTAGTTTCGCCATAGCAATGCAGGGATGAGTGTTCGTGGAAAGCAGAACAATAGAAGAAAGCATGCATGTAATCTACACAGGTGAAGTTGGTTAAACAAGTGGTAATGTAGTGGAACTTCACTGCTGCATAACTTGAATGTCTCAGTCTCCTCTGTCATCATCCTTAATTGATCAGTGTAATTTGTTTTGGCTTTTTCAGAGTATTGGTTTATTTTCTCAAGGATCCCAATAAATCCCACAAATCTAGGAGTGGCACTATATGTACTACATGATGTGAAATTATGAAAATCTTCTTGAATATCCCTCTAACAGCCTGAACTAAGTTACCATTAGTATAAGGTACCGAGGATCTTTGAAATGACAAGATATACGACATGGATGTTGATTAAAAGAATTTATTTTTCTTGGGCAGTGGTGCAAGACGAGACCCCGCCTGTCTTCGACACGTGTCCGGCAAACTTCACCACTTACACCGAAGTCGGTAACACGTCCGCGGTCGTGACCTGGCCCGAACCTACGGCCTCGGACAACACGGGTCTACCGGTCACCTATACGTCAAATTACCAGAACGGAGCAATTTTACCGCTGGGCTTTACTACCGTATTGTACGTAGCAACGGACACTCTCAACAACAATGCAACGTGTGAATTTGCTGTGCAAGTTTTGGGTAAGGGATCTTGTTCTCCTTTGCATGTACTTGCTGCTGCTGTCTGCTGTTACCCGGCATTGCTTTTTGTTTGTTCTGTACGCGCGGAATCATTCATACTCTATCGAATTTCTAGACATGAGGTTGCACTGGCAAAAGAGTAGCGAATGTTTCGACAGTTTATACTTATATAAATCAATGGTGTCTACACGAGAAAATAACTGTCAAACCAACTGCTTGGATTATTGTTATACTGTATATTCCACTTTCGATAATTAAGAGGGGATATGATTATCGTTTTCCTGTAGTGATGTTTTCTTGTTTCTGTCATCACACCCGCCTTTTTCCAATGTGACATTTTTTGTGTGTTCAAAGAGAAAGACCCCGAAAAGAAAGTGATACATATTATCCTTGTACACCCTGCTATCTCAACGTTGATCTTTGGAAAAAACTTTCATGCCCTTTTCTCACCTTTTTGCATGAGTCATGATGAAATAATTTCTTAAAGTAGAGTGCAGAAATTCAGTTTTTCTTTCGGACAGATGTGGCAACGTCCGAATCAATTGTGAAAGTCCATTGAACACGAATTTCCTTATATGACCAATCATAATTATGCTCCAATAATTTCTATTTCACCTTCTCGTGCTTGTCTTTCTGTATCGCAGAGGACTTTGCTCCAGAGTTTGTGAATTGTTCATCTGACATCGTAGTCGGTACCGACCCCGGCTTACCGAACGCCACAGTGAGCTGGATGGAGCCTGTGGCCAGCGATGCCAACGGGCCCGTGACCACCACCAACAACCACTCCCCTGGATCCGTCTTCCCACTCGGCGACACCGCCGTCGTCTACGAAGCCACCGACGGAACGGGAAATACTGTTGCGTGTGCCTTCGATGTCACTGTTGAAGGTTTGTTCATGGATCCGCTGGAGCCCGCCGCACACTTAACGACTCAAGACAACACGACTGACAGACTTTGGATCTGATATAAACAAGCGTGTTCATTCTGAGGCTATCGTGATTCATTTCGGACACAAAGTCTGTCATTCGTATAGCAGTGAGTCCTGTAGTGTGCGGCGGGCTTAAATGTCACTCTGACGTCACCATACTCTACTCCCATTCAAATTGTGACCGACACGGCAACGTGTTCTCAGCCTGATCACGAGATTGCACATGAGTCCAAATCGGTAAACCACTGACTTAAATTGCGTCACGCGTAAGCGTAACTATGTCTATGTCATGCAGCTGAACATAGACTATACAGCCATCTTCCCAGATGGAAAATTAAACAACAACAACAACAAAAAAGGTTGAAAACAAACATGCTTAAATCACTGTGATTAAGGCCAAGTGAACAGATAGGACAATGTGAGATTGGCAATGTCTATTATGTTTGGTATATTCAACCTAAATTTATCTGTTAATAAACGCGTGTCAAAAGTTATTACGCGCCATACCATGAGTGGCATTTAAAAACTTAATGTGGGTAGTGGTTGCAAACGTAACATCTGTACCTTGTCTATCTTCGGCGACTTGCGGCAAATCATATCTAATGACGTAGTTATACTATCACAATCCATGTTAATAATGTTCATATCTTCATTAGATCGATGGTGTTTTGACTACTCTCCTGCAACAACAATTTCTTTGTTGTTTTGTTTTGCCATGTCGTACAATATTGTACATAAACAATATTTTGCGTTTTGTGATGTTTTGCAGCGTCGTACATTGCTGCAGCAGGGAGCACTCGATTTCTTAGTCATGCCTAATAGATTATTAGTTGAACCTAAGACTGTAAATGCCCTGTACCAGCCACTAGTGTATCGTGCAGTATACGCCATTGAAAGTCCACGATTTCTAATATCATTGATCGATGTGTAATATCCATGCCACTTTGCTTTCATAAAGGAAAAGCTTCCAATATTCTAGAGTACTGAATGCACCGAGTTTGACTTTCTTTCACCACATTTTCACTGTTTCAGATCGAGAGTCTCCGGTATTCATCTTCTGCCCGTCGTCCGTGACGATCTTCATACCTGCCGGAGAGACGACCACCGTGTCGTGGTCGGAACCCACGGCAACGGACAATGTGGGCGTGTTCAGCATTGATGGAACCTCGACATCGGGATCGTCGTTCGGTCTTGGATCGTACCTCGTGGTCTACAGCGCCCTCGACGATGCTTCCAACGCGGCGCTCTGCACGTTCAATATTAATGTTCTAGGTGAGGAGCTCCTGTCAGCTATTTTGGAAATAAATCAATATCATCCAGCAGAGCCATTTGCTTCCATTTACTTACTCCAGCCTATCGAGATTCGCAGTCTCTCATACAATTTTATATAAAAAATCGCCAGGTTCATGTGGACAATGGGTTCAGAGAACACATTTATTTGTAAAAGAGAGAAGAAAAAAAAATAAGATCCATTTCGGCACCCAATTTGATAGAAGATGTCTGTGGAGCAAATGCGTAACAAGTAACTAAATGTGCAAAGAAAGTTACCAGTTTCCACCGGAAGATTTTATTTACATATCAATGTTCCTGAAGAATCAAACCTAGAACTGAATATTATAATTACTGTTTTCACTCTTTTAGCTGGCTTCGGTCGAACATTAACTATTTTGTATTGAAACACTGTTCTTCATGCCGCAGTAGCCTTTTAAAGGTAGGGGATACCTTTTACAGACCTCCCAAAATGCAGCAAAACATTAAAGGACAAGTTCACCTTCATCAACATAAGGATTGAGATATAGCAATATTAGTAGAACACATCATTGAAAGTTTGAGGAAAATCGGACAATCCGTTCAAAAGTTATGAATTTTTGAAGTTTTTGTGCAGTAACGGCTGGATGAGAAGACTACTGCAGTGTACGATGTCACATGCGTACAACTACATAAGGAGATAAAGAAGAGAATTTCACAAAATTTCATCTTTTGAGAAAAGTACACATTCCCTTGACTCGTTACCGACATATGTCATGGGTAATATTATTCCCCCTACCTTTAGAAAGAGGCGAGTCAAATGCTCTTTTATTATGAGAAAAAAATGAAAATATGTTGAATTTTATTTACATTTTCTTTATACTGTTGTACTCATAATGACATCACAAGCTGTAGTAGTCTCCTCGTCCAGCAGTTCCAACACAAAAATGTTAAAAATTCATAACTTTTGCATCGATTGTCCAATTTTCCTCAAACTTTCACTGATGTGTTCTACTAATATTGCAGCTGCATTTTCTCAATCCTTATGTTTATGAAGGTGAACTTGTCCTTTAAATATGAACCTCAGGGGACTTGTTTAGGCCACTGCTGAGAAATTTGGAAGTCAACAGTTATCTACAATTTGAATAATGCACAAAACTCAACTACTCAGTAGTTCTGTGTGTCAGTCACACTTAAGCCTTTTTGTTGCAGTCTTCTGTATTTTTTATCTATAAACACAAATCTAAAAGTATAAGAGCTGATGTAATAACTTTATAGAGTGTGTGGCAAGAATGTATATAGAAATGTTTGTAAGTTTTGATGAACTTTCTTCACAAAATATACATGATGGACACACATGCAGTGCACGGGTCTGCAAAGGTAGCCTAGTAATGTACTGGAATTTACGGTGAGCCCCGAAAAAAATTCAATTCAAAATCTAACGGTCAATAAAAATGTACTAAATGTTACCTTCCACTTTCAGTACTTTATGGGAGTTTCTAAAATGATACTCTCTTCAACATACCACTGTATTTATACAACTCTTCATTTAAGGCATGCAAATGGGATTCCCTACCTTTAAGATGTTCTACATTTGAATTGTGTTGCAGAGGATGTCGAGCCAACGTTTGTCGACTGTCCAATGGACATCACCGTGTCCAATGATGTCGGTCTGGACACGGCCATCGTGAGCTGGACGGAACCCACCGCGACAGATGACCGCGACAACGTCACGGTAGCAGTGGCTAGCGATACTCCCGGCACGGCCTTCCCGCTCGGCACAACGGAGGTCAATTACACAGCCACCGACTCCAGCGGAAACGTAGCAGTCTGCTCCTTCACAGTGGCTGTAGAAGGTATCACTTTAACTACACCGTTCTGTGCAATCCTTGCACGCATGTGACATATTTTACACCTACTGTACACCAGTATAACAATTATCCTTCATTCGATCACTTTAGTCTCCCTTTCTCGCTCTACATCTTTCTTTTCGTCTCTCTTGCTCCCCCTGTCTAGCTTTCTCTCACGGTTATGAATATAGATAGACTGGTAGAAAAAAACCTCGAAGGATTAAAGGGCAAGTTCACCTTCATTAACATAAGGATTGAGAGAATGTAGCAATATTAGTAGAACACATCATTGAAAGTTTGAGGACAATCAGACAATCCGTTCAAAAGTTATGAATTTTTGAAGTTTTTGTGCAGTCACCGCTGGATGAGAAGACTACTGCAGTATATGATGTCACATGCGTACAACAATATCAGGAAAATATAAAGAGAATTTCACAAAATTTCATCTTTTGAAAAAAGTACACATTCCCTTGACTTGTTACTGACATATGTTATGGGTAATATTATTCCCATTGCCTTTAGAAAGAGGCAAGTCAAGCGCTATTTTATTATGCGAAAAAAAGTGAAAATATGTTGAATTTTCTTTACATTTTCTTTATACGGTTGTACTCATATGACATCACGAGCCTTAGTAGTCTCCTCATCCAGTGGTTCCAACACAAAAATGTTTAAAATTCATAACTTTTGCATCGATTGTCCAATTTTCCTCTGTCATACTTTCACTAATATTGCTGCATTCTCTCAATCCTTATGTTAATGAAGGTGAACTTGTCCTTTAAGTTTGATTTGGCTGTAAATTTGCTGATGTACACCACTCTTTCTGTAAATGCAGGCGATTTAGGGTAGTAATTATGCATAATTCCTGTTAACAAAATGTTGTTGAAGCTAGGATGTACCGTAGTTAAAATCACAGACATCGCATGAAAGCTAGGACGAGAAAGATGGTATAAAGGTATCTTTAAGCGGGATTCATGAGGGCGCTGTTGCATAAACCAAATCTTTTGCATTGGTCACATTGCTAACGTCCGAATGATACCGATTTGGAACTGAAGCATGTCGAAAATGATCGAAATCATATCAATTTCAATTCGTCTCTTGATTCAGTCGGTGTTACTAGCGGGTTCCGCCTACTTCATACGTATTCTTCAAAGACAAAGCTTGTTTGCTAGCCAACCGCTGAAAATGTATATTGTAATCTAGTTGTGATTAACGTTTAACTAGCTTAGTGTCTTTTATCTTCATAGTGAAGGTGACCGCGATCATCATCACATCAACCAAACAGTGCTCTCTTGCATACAGAGTCTGTGTTCCTTTGAGATATCGAGAAAAAAAAAACCCACAACATTAAATTTGTGCACTTTAGTGAATTGCATTTTATACTTGAACAGGACCGGGGTGATGAATTAGACTGTATTTGGAGGGAAATTCATTGTAAAACTGCATGTTAAAGAAGCCATGCCGTTAATTATTGGAATAGACGTACCACTTGATTGATAACTAATTGATAATTTCCCGCCAGCTGTGTATTCCAAGACCATTAACCCTAGAGAACAATCTCCATTATATTCTGGATGACCGGTATGACGTAGTTCGCGATTATCATAAAACGCATCAAGCAATACGATGACTCCTGTTGTTGTTACCTTTATGTTTTTTCTAAACATTTCTATGTTGTTGTTGTTGTGGTTTTTTTTTTTCATTTTGGTAAACAAAGATGACGAAAGCCCGGTAATCTCAGACTGCCCGTCATCCATAACGAGATATACGATCTCAACAAGAGCAATAGTGACCTGGACGCCGCCCTCAGCGACGGATAACGATGTTCTGGTCAGCCTCACGTCCAACATACAGCCAGGCGCACAGTTTGCTATCGGCTCGCACGACATCATCTACACGGCTGTGGACGCGTCATCAAACACAAAAAGATGCACCTTCACAATCACTGTCATCGGTAAGAAGAGTATACTATTTCATTCAAGGAAAAAACAGAAAGCCTTCCAATGGTTGCTGCTGGAAATAAGTACTCAGTACACGTGGATAGCTATCTTTTTCGGCTATATATAATTCAGCAAAGTAGCAAAGACAGATATAAAATCCTTAAGTTCCATTTGAAGGCATCACAATATTTAATTTTGTTCATATATCATTTCCAAAGTAATTCACTAGGTTCTCATCATTTTCACGTCATGTGATTTGTAAAGATCATTATAGGCCGCCTCACTGATTAGTCCGATCTCCCTGATCGCAGCTGCAAACTAATGTGAACAAGAAAAGTGACGGCAATAAGAAGTGTGACCGTTGTATGGTTAATTACTTGTCAATGGTAACTATACTCCCGAGCATGTCCTCAGGGACATTGACATCTAAATATTATATTTAAGGTTTAATATGGTTGTTTAGACTCCCCCCCCCCAACTCCCCATCATTTTATCTGAACCTGTACGGTCTTCACAAAAAAAAAAAAAAAATATATATATATATATATATATATATATATATATATATATATATATATACATATATCATATCTTCACCAACTCAGAGACGGATATTTTGAAGTGACTATGAATTAAATCATGAATGAGCAAATGCAGAACACAACGGCCATAATAATATATTCGCTTTTTTCACTTTACAGCGGACAACCCGCCTACTATCTCTGGCTGCCCCGCTGATATCAACCAGAACACTGACCCTGGAAATGCTACTGCCGTCGTGACCTGGACAGAGCCCTCCGCATCGGATGACCGAGAGAACATCACGCTGACGTCAGACTCGGATCCCGGAGTGAGCTTTGGCATAGGCACCAGCACAGTTACGTACACGGCCACGGACTCGGCGGGGCAAACTGTCACCTGCTTGTTCGATGTGACCATAAATGGTATGTACTTTAGTATGTTAAAGCAAGTGGAGAAGTCTCCCTTTTTTCTTTGTTCTTTTTTTTTTGCATTTAAGAGCTTTAGCTTACCCTTAACATGAAAAAAAAAAAAAAACATAACAGTGAAATGAGACCGCCATGCCATACAGAAACTTTCAAATACACAGGTTATTAAAACAAATGAATTATAGCTTTTGAAAGGTAAAATGTTTTTTTTTTTTTCACTTCGTTGAGTTTTTAAAACTTTTATTTCTTAGAGTCTATTGCTGTATCATTATTCCCGTCATTCATTTTTCTCGTTATTGTCTCTACTCTACTTCTATTTTTGATCAAATAAAACACAGATAACGAGGACCCAGTCCTAACAGACTGCCCTATGGGGATCGAGGCTACAATTAGTCCGAATGTCGCCACCATGCCCGTCACCTGGCCAGCCCCGTCGGCCAGCGACAACTCGGGCACGGTGACGGTCACGTCCACGTACAGCCCCGGTGTGCAGTTGGCCCAGGGATTCCACGTCAACATTTACGTGGCCGTGGATGCAGCCGGCAATAGCGTTGTCTGTTCTTTCCTCATTACCATCACTGGTGAGGTCAAAAGTCGTATACATCTGCTGCTACTGCTGCTACTGCTGCTACAACTACTACTACTTACTTATATTATTGCTAGCAATAATAATGCAATAATATGATAATAGTAACAATAATAATAATAATAATAATAATAATAATAATAATAATAATAATAATAATAATAATAATAATAATAATAACAGTAATCATAATAAATATGTTAGCAATAATAATTACTGTAGGATAATGATAATGATAATCATAGAAAGAATATTATTACTACTACTAGGCTACTACTGCTATTACTACTACTGCTACAACCTCTACTACCACTGCTACTACTGTTATTACTGCTTTTATTTTTATATGTTCCTCAATGCATCATCAGCGAAATCTAGCTAAGATGGTAGCTTTATGTCAGTTCTTACCGAATACAAACATACTTTTGAGAATGTTGTTTTTCTACGTAAAGATTTTTGGTTTCCTACAACTTGATGATTTGCAAGATCACAAGGCGCTTTGCAATGCCCTCAAAAAAATTATAGTGTGAAGAATAACATAGGTTTTCTTTTCATGCCGCCTTAATAAAGTATGCCACATTTACTGTCAAAATGTTTGTGAATGTGTTCAATGTATGTATATCATGCACAAACATTGTATGATTATAATGATTTGTATTGTATTAATGTGTGTACATGCGCACATGCATGGATATCGTTATGTATAATGCGTATTATGCACGTATGGCATATTCTCCCTGTGTAGTTACATTGATTTGTATACAAGTGTAATGATTGTCATTCTGAATCCAAATCACAGAGGACCAGCCACCAGTGGTCAGTGACTGTCCTGGTGACCAGACGGTCAGTACGGACCCAGGCCAGGACTACGCCTCCAGTAGCTGGACCGAGCCCACAGCCACGGATGACACGGGCAATGTGACCGTCTCTGTCATGCCAGACATCACTCAGTATCCACTTGGCACGACAGCGGTCACCTACACCTTCACTGACAGCGTCAACCTCACCAGCACGTGTTCCTTCTTGGTTACTGTGCAAGGTTAGTTCATTCCTCTTAAAGATGATTGTCATCCTGTGCCTTTAGCAAGTGGATTGATAAGATGAACAAGTAACATACGTTATTTTCTTCCTGATATTGAATCAGTTGTTTCAACTCTTTAGTGCGTATCTCAGCAGCAATGATATCACTATTTAATAACAGTATATATACTACAATTATGTAATAATGTGATATCAACTCATATCAATTATGACAAGTTGCTTTTGGTTTTAGATTTGAAATATTATTTGTTTGGGTACATATAATTGAAGAGAAATTTCTTGGGCATGGCTGCAGAATGTAATAACAGTGGCACTAGAGACGATGTGATGCAAAACAATGTGAAACAACTAAATAGTTTGTAAGAGCGTAATACAAACGAAATTGTTGTATAATTACAATATGATGTGACATATCAAACCATTCAAATGAAAGGCCCTTTCTGCCACAGAGTTGTGAACTAGATTATGATCACAGTCTCCGAATAGAGAGTATGACTGTTCATGGCATGCAGTAGTAGGCTTCTTCAAAACACGGATAGTAGCTACACCACGAGGTTGTATTTTGTTAAACTACTGTAACCGCACAAATTTTCGTGGTGCATTAATTTTGGCGCATTTCGCACAAATTTTAGCTTGCACGAGTTCTAAAACCCGCAAAAATATCTTCACAATTTTCTCTGCACAATTTAGATGGACTGACAATCGTGCACAGCGAATTCAAGAAACCGCGAAAATGTTTCTAAAGCCGCCCAGCGCGAATTAATCTCGCGAAAATATGGACCGTTAGAGTATTACTTATCAGTAATGCACTTGGTTTTCTCTCTCCTTTCCCCACACACAGACACGGAGGACCCCGTCATTTCTGGCTGTCCAAATGACACCAGTCTGACCCTACCTTCATCTCAGCTGCCAGTGTCCGTGTCCTGGACAGCGCCGACTGCAACCGACAACACCGATAATGTGACGCTGGATGGTAATATTGAGTCGGGCACGGCATTCCCAGAGGGCACACACGAGATCAGCTACACTGCAAGTGACCAATATGGCAATAATGCTGTCTGTACATTTGATGTCATTGTAACAGGTGATATTTCATTCCCCTTTTTATGCCTCCGCCACGTAGTGGTGCCGGAGGCATTATGTTTTCGGGTTGTCCGTCCGTCCGTCCGTACGTCCGTACGTCCGTACGTCTGTACGTCCGTACGTACGTCCGTACGCTTTCGTTTACGCGATAACTTGAGTAATATTTGCTGGAATTTTACCAAACTTGGTCCAAGTGTGAAGTATGATGGGGCAATGATTTGATTAGATTTTGGGTGAAATCGGCAAAAGGTCAAAGGTCAAAGGTCAAGGTCAAATCATGAAATTTATCCGTTTACGCGATAACTCAAGACTGTATGGAGCAAATTTCACCAAACTTTGTTGGAGGATGATGTATGATGGGACAATTACTTGATTAGTTTTTCAGTGAAATCGGACAGAGGTCAAAGGTCAAAGATCAAGGTCAAATCCTAAAATTTATCTGTTTACGTGATAACTCAAAACTGGATGAAGCAGCTTTCACCAAACTTGGTCCAAGGATGATGTATGATGGGAAAATTAGTTGAGTAGATTTTAGTGACATTGACATGAGGTCAAAGGTCAAAAGGTCAAGGTCAAATGCTAAAAATGTTGCTATTTCCCCCATATCTATGCAATGCCCGCAGTTATTTTCTTGAAACTTAGTGTAGACATGTACTACTGCATAAAGATTCTCCAGAGAGAGTTTCATGTCATAAGGTCAAAGGTCAAAAGGTCAAAGGTTAGGTGAAAATGTTGCAATATCACATTTCTCACAAATGGTTCAATGTATCTTCATGGAACTTGGTACATATGCATGTACTGACTGGCAGGGATTATCTAGGGAATTTAGGGGTCATGGGTCAATAGTCAGGGGTCAAAGGTCAAGGTCAACTCCTCAAAATGTTACTATTTCCCTCATATACTAGTATATGCAATAATTGCATTATTAGTTTTAAAATTTGATATATGTACATGTATTACTGAATGGAGATTCTCTTGGAAGTTTCCAGCCAGAAGGTCAAAGGTCAAAGGTTAAGGGTCAAAGGTTAGGTTTAAATGAAAAAAAAAAAGATATATTTTGTACTTTAATTACACTCTTCTTTCATACCTTGAAAATTAAACTCAATGCATATACTTATAATAAGGTCGGTCAGAAGTCAAGTAAAAATTTTCAATTCCCCAAATATGTGTACCTGTACTCTTTAATAGACAATTATAGCAAACCCAGTTCGTGGAAAGTGAACATTCAAGATATTTCTGATAAACCTGTTATTTCGATATTTTGCCAGTTATGTGAAACTGTCATCACACATTGTGAAGACATTGTACTATACACCTATTGGGAGAATCATGCATTATGGCGGAGGCATCAGTCGTCGTAGCGACATTTCTAGTTTCATAAATTCAATTCTTTTCCATTTTTTTACGGGGGGGGGGGGGAATTACCTCGCATTGTGACGCATGCAATTTACATTTAAGAGTAATAGAAGAATGAATAGTCTTATCACGACCATTATCATGAATACTTTATGATATAGTTGTCTTCATTCTTTCATTTTTGATATACATGTATATTTGCCTTTGTCTACTGCCACATAAAAAGAAAGAGAAAAAAAAAAATCAATAGCCAGATGTGATTGAATCTTAGAATATTTTTTTGAAGTCATATGAAATATAAAGAATACACCCATATCCTGAGCAATGTCAAAGCGTTATCAGAATTTTAGTATATCATAGTGTACCTTGATTTTTTTTTTTTTTTTTTTTTGGACAGCGTTTAACCTCACTTTTAGGATGAAGATTTATCTTCATAATTCACAATGACGTGTCATTGGCGACAGTAAAAGCAGATGTCTGTGCGAACAACAATGCTTTGCTCTATTTACTGCCACAGTGGACGCCCCGCCCACTTTCACCAGCTGCCCTTCGGACGTGACGGCATCTAGCGACCCCGGAGTCAACCGCACAGCAGTGAGCTGGGCACCGGCGGCTGCCACTGATGACTACGGCAATGTCACGTTGTCCTCCGATTACGAGTCGGGTGCCAACTTCACCATCGGGGCAACTGTGGTGACCATCACGGCCACCGACTCAGCGGGATCGCAGACCACGTGCTCTTTCACAGTCACAGTCGAAGGTATTGTATGGATGCGTTGAACAAATCATAGTTATCGTCAGTCTTTTTTTTATCTTTCTCCCTTTTTTTATCTTTCTCCCTAACAAAAAACAAAAAATAGATAAATAAAAGAATAACTCTATGAATCAATCGATCGATGTATTAACCAATCAATAAATCAATCAATCAACAAATCGGTTAATCAATCAAGCAAGCAATCAAGAAAGGGACCAGTCAATCAATCAATCAATCAACCAATCAACCAATCAACCAATCAACCAATCAACCAATCAACCAACCAACCACTCAGTCAATTAATCGCTCAACCACTCAATCAATAATTATTTATTAGTCAATAACTCAACCACTCTGTCAAACAATTAATCAGTCAACCAATCAATAGAACTGAGAGCAAAATAAAAAATATCTTTATACGCACAGTATACCTGAGAATGTTGATTTCATGTCTCAACAATTTCTCGTATTGGTCATGTTGGTCATTGGAACGGCATGAATTTCTCAGCACAATGTACATGAGTTGTCTCCAACTTCCCATTTTTCACAAGTACTTTGAACACCCTTCATTTCTCTTGATGAAATGCTTCAAAATTATCTTGAAAACAGATAGCTTCCCAAACTGTTGCTGTGAGTGATTGCTGCATGGTTACTATTACGATCTTTAATCCACCCTCACTTGACCAATGAATGCCGAACCCCAATGAAAGATATTTCTCGCAATCATGATTTTACTCATGAGTATTCCTTAACTTGCATGAAAAAAAAAGAAAAACTGTGGCATACATATTAAAGTATGAACAACTTGCAGCATTCGCATATCAATAAAGCTGAAGTTAAACCTTCTAGGCTCCAGAGATCATTGGCAAGCAGGGTGTCCGCTCCTGTACTCGTCCCCGCTTTTCATTCCCGTCTCTGCTTGGAAGTTGAAATGTGTATTCAATCCACATCCCATAGACCAAGAGGATCCGGTACTGGTGGACTGTCCGGTTGACGTCACGGCCTACGTTTACAGCTCCTCCGACACGGCCATCCTCACCTGGACCGTCCCCACTGTGATGGACAACTCGGGAGAGAGCATCACGCCCTCCTCGAATCGGCAGTCTGGGGAGAGCTTCGGCCAGGGCAGCAGCGTCGTTCTCTACTCGGCCGTGGACTCGTCGGGCAACGTGGCAACGTGTAGCTTCGTCATCATCGTCCAAGTCGTGACTAGTAAGCCTTCAGTCCCTCGAATTGCCGGTCAAGTCTAGACAAGTGCACCGTAGTTCTTTGTAGCGCCGAAAGGCACTACAAAGTCCACCTGCGAAGATGCAGCAAGTGCCGCCATGAGATGCTACGATACGTTTCGAAGTGCTGCGATACGTTTCAAAATATCACGAAGTGCTGCGAAATGTTACGAAGTGTCACGAAGTGTCACGAAGTGCCACGAAGTGCTGCTGAGTTCCTCAAATTGCTAGTCTCTGCGCAGTAATTGATGGTTATTTAGCTTTAGCAATAAAAAGCGTCTATGCCACACGACTGCTATCGTTCAGATTTAATCTAACTAATTTTTGTATTTCTGGATTTTATTGATCAGATTGAAAACATCGTGCTTTTTCACAGGTCATATGACATATACATTTTTGACATCACAAAACAAACATTTGATAGCATTCAATGATAGTAAAACTACCAGGCGTCTGATCCTTTTTTGGACTATACTCTCTAACACACGTTTTTCTAGAATCGTATACACAGAAAACGAGGGAAAAGAAAAAAAAAAGAAAAAATACCCTTCAATGGAAGCACTAAATATTACCAAAGACCAGACAAAACAAACCAAAGGCGCAAGAACACACACTACAATCTTTAGAAAAAAAAAAACAACAAGAAAAAAAACCAAAACAAAGGTACTATTCACCTAGCTCTATCGGGAGAAAAATAAAGAACGCATTTTCAACCCTTCTGGTGCATGTATCACAAAAGATTACAGCCGAAATAATTAACGAAATATCGCAATCCCGCTGATATTTGATGTAGAAATAGGCGCTAAAAGGATCGTAAATTTGGCCGTGTCGTATACGCATGTACGAAATGCGAAGAGATTATAGGAAGAAAAATACAGGACACAATAGTTCATTTTCAACCCCTTTTGGCCCGTGCATCATAAAGATTACAGCCGAACAATAATTCATAAAATCATCGCAATCCCGTTGAAGTTTGAGGAAACAATAGGCGCAAAAAGAATAATGATTTTTGGCTGTATCGTATATCTTTTAAGAACGCATTTACGGAATGCGAAGAGATTATGGGGAGAAAAATAAAGAACGCACTTTCAACCATTCTAGCTGGTGCGTGCATCACAAAAGATTACATCCGAAGTAATTTATGAAATCGTCACAATCCCGCTGACATTTGAGGTAGAAATAGGCGCAAACAAGTATCATGAATTCGGCCGTGTGGTACATCTTTTAAGAATGCACTTACGAAATTTGAAGAGTTTATCGGGAAAAAATAAAGGACGCATTTTCAACCCCTTTTGGCGAGTGCATCGTAAAATATTACAGCCGAAGTGATTTATGAAATCGTCACAATCCCGCTAATATTTGAGGTGGAAATGGGCGCAAAAAGGATTGCGAATTCGGCCCTGCATGTCGTGTACCTTTCAAGAACGTATGCACAAATGCGAAGAGATTATCGGGAGAAAAATAAAGAACCCCTTGTATCGCGTGCATCAGAAAATATCACAGCTAAAATAATTCATTAAATCATCGCAATCCAACTGACCACCAAGAGCAGGTTACGCAGCAAGTTCGTGCGCTGATGTTTAGAAAAAGTCACAAACGCATTTGATACAATCTGATTTTGTTCATTATCATTTTACACTAATTCACAAACAAACATTCTAATTTTCCCTGTCTTTATTTTTAAATTTCTTGTGCAATAAATAATGCAAGTTTTGAAAAAAAATATTAATCTGTAAAATGTACATGGGGGGTACATCCATAAAAAACAAGAAAATAAGTTTGCAAGTCATTTAATGTTTTTTATGTTGTCGTTGTGGACCGGTAAATTTTCTGTTCAGACCTGTAAAAAATTGTAAAACGGGGTATTTACCGATCCGACAGAGACAGGTCGGACTGGCAGAAAAAATGGGTTACTGTGCAGCCCTTCACAAGATGGCTGCTTTTGCAGCATCCGTTACCAGCTGTCATGGCACCAAAACTGTTTGGAGTTCAGTTGCCAGCATCTCACTGGAAGGTACTTTTTTGGAGCTGTTTGCAAAATTTAACAAAGATGAACGTTATAAGTGTTTGTCAGTGAGTGTTTCTGCCTCGCGTATCGGGCCCTGGCAAGACGTAAATTTGAATGAATCTCTTGGAGTTTTGAGTGCATTGACATGGAAAAAAAGGGTACCCTGTATTAAAAAAAAAAAAAAAACGACCTACCGACCCTCTTGGGTTTTGACAATTAAGGGCAAACAAACATTTTTTTTTTTTGCCTCATTTATGCACTCTCCGTAAATTCCTTTCTACGATAACTTATACACCCAGCCCTGGGCTGAAGATTATTTGATTGGGTATGCTTAATTCTCTGTTCTGAAGGAGGAACCACGTTTCTAATACCTCTAAAAACCACCATAAAATATTAATCTTTAACTTTGAAACATCAAAGTTGCAGAAGAACAAAAATTCTTCTCCTACATATGCTAACAAATTCAAACAAATGGAATTCCACCCTTTTGAACATGACCCAAACAACCTCTGCACCCATTTTATTCTTTGAGCTTGCATCATTGACTTTAAAGAGCACATTTTCAAACCTCCCTCATAATCTTTTACTAAAACATCGCGCCTTATTCATTCTGGCCCTCTCCAAATAAATTCATAAATAACTTTATTCACGTCATGTATAAAAGAATCTGGCACTGAAACTATACTTGCGATATATAGCAACTGAGATAAAGTTAGTTGCCATCTAACTAATATAAAATACAAAATACACTCTATTATAGTTTGTTTTTTTTTGCATATGTCGTCTGGAAGTACGCAGAAAAATTAGCAAAACCCTGTAGTCATGTCCTTTGCGTCTCTTACGATTTAATTTGGATTTGTTTGTCTGGTTGCTTGTTTAAATTAATATCTCTCACCGGAAAAAAAAAAAGTAATATGGAATTTGTATATAATTCTGTATGTAAACAAATGTGATAATTTGCTTCATTTTGTCTCTTGTTCATAGATCCGACAGAGATCGACGCTCACTTACGACTAAATCGCATCCGTGATCAAGTGGGCGCTTTCAGCGAGACTGACGTCACAAACAGTGAAACGAACCTGGCTATCGATGTGAGTAGTGCGTTTATTATGACGTCGTTGTTTTCTATTACGTTATCACGTAGGACCCAAATTTCGATGATTTGTTACTTACAACTTTTGAACAAAAGAGCGTGATTGTATTATAATCGTCATGTACTTCTTTTAGTCCCCTAGTTGCTTTCTTTGATTGAATAGTGAGGCCAGTGTTGAATGCACAACAGGTATTGGGTCTGTAGCGGAGATATAACGGGGGAATGTTTTCCAAGATTGATGAAGGCAAGAGTATGGGGTAAGTTTTAGGCGAATCTACATGTTTCAATACGATACAATGAAGCATAATAATGATTAAAAAAAGATGTACATAGTTTTGGGATTTTTTTTTCTTCCAGTTGGAAACACTTTTCCGGCAGAGCGCCCTCAGCGGTGATTTCGCCGGTCTCCAAATCACAGCCTCCAATGCGGATCCCACCGACAACCTCAATGCGGAGTTTACCATGGTGCTGTACTTCACCTCCTCAGCATCTATCACAGAATCGGACGTGGAGGGCGCTTTCGATGCCTCCACGACTGACAACGTGTTCGATATCAACAATGAGTTACCCTCAGTCAATGACTTTTACGCGGGTAAATTCTTAAGAGTGAAATAAATGAAATAAATTTAAAAAAAATAGACTGATGGCCAACTTGGTCAAAAACGCGTAGATTAGGCAAAGCTGCGAGGTTAAAGGGTGTGTACAGTTCTGGTCGAGGCGAAGATTTAGCTTTTAACATTTTGCGAGATATTCAGAAACCACTCTATGAGATGTCAAAGAGCATGCAATTCTAAGGGGTATCAAAAGTTTATTTGATGAAAATTGATTTTTAAATGGCTGAGATATCCAAAAACATGGTGAAACAAAGAGATCCTAATAAAAGCGTGGCCTGTCGCCTTTTATTATTATCACTTTTTTGGATATCTCCACCATTTGAAAACCAATTTTCATCAAATACACGTTGAATCCTTTTTAGAATTGTATGCTCTTTCATATTTCATATGAAGTTTCTCATTATCTCACTTAAGAATGTTCAAAACATGAATACCCACCTCAGCCAGTACTGTACAGTCCCTTTAACAAGACAGTGCATACATAATGAAGAATCCTAATGCATGTAGTATTCATCACTTTGATTATTAATTTTGCAAAGACAATTTGGGTAATCTTCTTGCGCAAGGTCATAACAAATAATCTAGAAACTGATGCTGTGATGAAATTGAAAATGGAGTAGTTAAGTGTGCTCACCGAATCGCAATGAAGCTTTCCGTAATCACAACACTGTTTCCCGACATTATTATTTTAAAGATGTCAGGCGTATAACATTCAGACCTTTATGTATTCTGATATGGCAATTTGCAATTCCAATGTAGTTAACTTAAGTATCTGATGTAATATGATTACTTTTTGAGAGTTCTTCATGCCTTATTTCTTGTTTTGTTTGTCTTTGTTTTGCTTGTCTATGTTTTTGAACGAGAGCTCTTGAACATTGTCATTTGCTTTCTTCCTCAGGCACGGGACCCTGTTCAACCTCCCCCTGCCTGAACTCCGGGGTGTGTTCTGCCATTGATAGGGTCTCCTTCGAATGTGCCTGCCCCTCCACATATATGGGAACACTTTGTGAAAACGGTGAGAACTCTTAATTACAATGTATATGTTCGATTTGACATTGATATTTGGTATTGATTCTTTTGCAATCTATTAGTTCACCAGGCAAACGAAAAGTCAGCGCAGTGACTGTGACCGGTAGGCCTACTACACAGATGGTCACACGACATCTGCTCCAGTGACAATATTATTGCTTTGGTATTTTTTTCTCCAATGATTGAATGAGTTGGGGTGAGGGTTGTGATACGGTTTTAGGTTTAGTTTGGACGTTAGGATTATGCTTGTGGGTAGAATTTATGTTTGGCTTAGGGTGTAGATGACTCATTAGCGCAATTGTTGCAGGAGCAAATGTCATGGATCCTATACATAGGTATATCACCTGCTTTTGTGTGTTATGACTACTTTTCATGGGGATTTCTCCATACTCCTTACCAGAGAAGAGAGGTCGGTTCTTTTATATGATAATGAAATGTGGTATGATTCTTCTCAGCATGTAGGGACAGGTGGCTTTAAGTCTCCTCAGAAGACCAAGTGACCAATTGACCAATCGGACCACACTGTGTTTTGCCAAAGCACATTAATTCCGGGCTGTATGATTTAAACGTCATCAAAACGGCTCAGCTACGACATTTTTCATTTGTGTGGAAAAAAGAGAGAAAAAAAAAACAACAACTAACGACTTGCTTTGTCTAAAATCAAGAACGTTTTGGCACTGTAATGACAATTCATTCCATGCCTCATGTTTTACTGAAGATCATGTCTGAACCCTATGGTGACATCATCTTCATTTTAATGACGTCATCCAAGTCAATCTTGAGTTTTTCATATTTTCTAAAAGAGTCATTCTTAGTCTACATCATTCTTAAGTTTGGGGTCGCAAAACGACTTGGAAAGTGCTTTTTGGAAAGCAGTTTTTTTTTTTCTACAACCCTTTTTTCGTATAGTAGTGTGATCAAGGTACGTCTTTAGAGATCACTTTTCATTTCTTGAAAATCCTTTGCACACCCTTCACTTTCAACTCTAATGACTCATGAAAGGGTACAGCTACCCCATTGAAAATTTCATGTAATCCTGAACAGGATATGTTGATATAGAGCATATTTGAATTCAGTTTAATCTGGTAATCCCTTCAATGATGTTGCTACAGTGGTTGACATCCTGGTTTTGTTTTGTTTGTTTGTTTGTTTTTCTTCTCATTCATCGGACGGCCAGCACAGCTTGGTGAAGATTAAGCGCTTGAATAGATCCTGTACTTCAGAGCCTCTTTTCTCAGTTCACTCTTTTCCAGAGTGTGTGCTATCTTTCAAATATTTACACTCTAGATAGGTTAGGAGAGTCCTTTTGAATTGAATTATATGTCGTTTTAAAGCTTAGAGTCTGCTCTTTTAGAATCTGCCCTTTCAGAATCTGCCCTTACCTAAAAATCCTTGTCTGGCGACTTTTTGTTGGTTTTGTGATGCAGGGTCACATATGAAAATAAGCCCATAATGTGTATTCGGTTGAAGAGCCCTAAAATTTCCTGAAGATTACATACAGACAGGTTACTGATGGTATATTACAGAGGCAAACGCAACCATATCTAATGCTAAACCGCACTCGTGTGTGCGTAAGCACACATGTTATTAATATTCATGCTATCGCGAAATATGTTCCTAGTTTAAGCATTCTCATCTTTTTTTTTCTCCTCTCTTCGTTCATTTGTTACAAGATGTGAACGAATGCGACAACAACCCGTGTAGCACAAACCAGGTGTGTATGAACACAGTAGGCGGCTTCCAGTGCGATTGTTCAGCAGGATTTACCAACCAAAACGACATCTGCGTCCAAGGTACGAAATAATTATGACTTATTGTAATCAAATAAAGGTTAAAAGTTTTGACACTTTTCTCTTTACCATTTCTTCTTTAGGCCAGTCTCTAGCTAACCTTTTTTTTCTTTGCCTCGTCTTTTCTTTTCTTCTGCTTCTGTTTGGTTCAATTCTTCTTCTGCTTCTGTTTGGTTCAATTCTTCTTCTGCTACCTCTGACGTATATCACAGATTCATCTTCTTCTCCTCCTTCTTCTTCTACAGCTTGAATCCTTTAAAAAAGAAAGCACCTCATTGCTCACTCATGGTAGTACATGTTATTATATATGCCATGGTTCAATACTGAATGCCACACTGCTCTGTTTTTCATTACAAATCTGTAACCTTCCGATGAGATTCCAGTCGACAAAGTTGTAAGAGAGTATCTGCATTGACATATTATGCGACACTGCTACAATTGTTAAAAAAAACAATTATTCTTGTGACGACAAACATAGTAATCATGAAAAATACTGCAATAAAAATGCGACGAGATCAACGCTTTCCTGTAATGCGCCATTCCATCGTAGTGAGTCTTATAATCTCGAGTGTCTTGAATTATATGATGAACAAAACAAAAGCCAAACTTGACAAGTGCCTCTGATACATAACTTGTTTCTCTTCTCATTGTGTTTCGTGGTGGATTGTAGTGGCAAGCCAGCTGGGTGGGTCATTCGACATATCCGCCATCGATGGGGCCCCAGCGGTCTTCACCGACGATCTCGACGATGAGACATCGGCGGAGTACAGACGAGTCTCGACAATAGTCACGGATGAGGTGAGCATTCCATTTCACTCTCACATCACTGCTGATGATGAATACAGTACTTGGCGGTTTTCACAGCTGTTAAAGGAGACTTCTGTATGAGTTTCATACTTTTACATAATTACAAACTAATAATTGGTTATATACTGGGTACAGAGTTTCAGACTTTACAGTGATTGGAATGATGAATAAGAATGTTTTCAAGATAAAACATTTGACAAGTCATAATGAACATGGATGATGGCATGGCAGCCTCACTATAAGAATGCATGAGTAGGAACTCAACTTAAGGAAGCAGAACAAAAGAAGAAAGCATACAGGAATTCTACACAGGTTAAACTTGTTAAACACGCGGTATTGTAATTTGGTAATTTGGTGGGTTTTTTTTTTCAAAGTATTGATTTCTCTGCTCAAAGGCCACAATGAATTCCACAAATCTATGCATGGAGTTATTGATTTATGTAGGCTAATCCATGATGTGAAACTATGAAAATCGTTAGGAATGCCCCTTTAATTATGCGTGTCATTGAATATGTTTGTTTAATGCCTTTATCGTATGGCTCACAGAAATATATCTCTGTAGTATGGCTCCTCCATTTGCTGGAAATGCGTATGGATTGATAGTCATCATAAATACCTGTGTAAGATTATAGAGACATAATGCAGTAGAGTCTCTGTTGATGTAGTCGACATACCACACCGGCCAGCATATCCATCTATAGACTGCACCTTTGAATGTTTCTACAACAGATATATGGAGCTACACAAATACCGTGGATCACCTTCATCATCATTACCACCAACAAAATGAAATACAGTGCACAGCTAAAATCACACGTCACATGCCAGACCAGTCTAATCTCGGCATGCGTTAGTATACAAATGATGCACAGGTGAGAGTGCGTTAGTGGAGGCGTAGCGCACTCGAGGGTATTTACAATAGTGAAACATGCACGAGGCGCAGCCGAGTGCATGTTGCACTACATTGTAAATACCCGAGAGTGAGCTGCATCTCCACTAACGTCACGAAATAATCCTGTGCATCATTTGTTTCATAAAATGGGTCGAAAACTAACAGCATTTTTCACGTACCTTTGTGGGTCAATACCAGTCAGCTACATGTAGCTCTCGCTCAAGAGTCAAGATGTCCGAAGATGTTCGTTCCAAACATTTACGCACGTCGCACTCGGAAATCCCGCACATATAAGTACTGTACGTATAAGAGTATACGTACGCCCGCCACATGTTATGCACAAGAAAGGCCGGCCGGCAGCCCGAACTAGAAGTTGTTTACAGTGACAGCGCGTATAGTAGCGCGCGACGCACTTGTAACAACTGATTGAGTGCGCACTGCTAGTGTAAACATTGTGACGTCAGGCCGTGTATGTCAGCGAGAAATTAACGCACGCACACGTGACTCACTTTAGCGCTTCCAATTGGCTACATTCTTGAACCCATTTTATAGTTTTCTTTCACCAGATTCTTTGCCAAGCCAGTGTTTTTGCCAGTGTGTGTTTTTTTAATGTATTTGTTTAAGACATGCTTTGTTTTGCCCTTCGTCACTGTTTCGCTGTTTACAACTATGAGTAAAAAAAAAAAAAAAAAAAAAAAAAAAAAAAAAAAAACAGGCGACGGTCCGCGAGTCTCGCTACAACACTAACAAACAAGTTGTGCAAAATACTTCGAATTACTCAGTGACATGAAAAAAAAGAAACAACTAGCGTAAGAGTATGGGTGCTAAAAGAAATAAAGAGAAAAGAAGAATTCCAAAGTGTTACGTCGTCTCTCTCTCTCTCTCTCTTTGTTTAAGCTTGACGCAATAAATAACAACACCGAGGGTTACGCGGGATCGAGGGTCGTTGACTTCTCTGCAGGCAGCATCAAGGTGGAGTACATCCTCCTCTTCAGAGCTCCACCCGACGTCGAAATCGTGTCGTCGATGGTGAACGAGGCAGTGTCTCAGGTGACGAGGTTCCAGACCATTCCGTCGACTATCTCAAGTATCCAAGGTACAAATGACAAACATTCATTTTAGTAGCGTGTCAATCTGACGCTGGGTAGTCTTGGATCATTTGTTTATTTGTTTTTTCTCACCTGTCAAAGTGAAGTTTTGGTTTCAAAATCACGTTGATAGCGTCGAAAGATCAGACTTACTGTATTTCCATGGTTTTGTGTTTGGAGCCCTTGCAATTCTTCACTGAGGAAATTATCAGAAGCTGATATTAAGTGAAGTCAAAAGTTATAACTATCAACCAAGGACATGTTGCTTTGTTTTAAGTTTTAACAAGTATTTTTCTCAGTGTTACCTTTTGAAATGTATTGAATTTATACGCGATTACACGTCTTCCTCACTATATAGATGCATGGTACCCTCTACAATAGTTGCACATGGTCAAGAAATGGAATACTAGTAACTGTCATTTAAATCCAAGCCCCAAACCGTTCTAATGTGCCGCCCTTCACAAATTTTCAGTCTACAAGCATATAATGCCATCTTCCTTCCTCAATTCCCCGTCTCTCCGATTTCCTTAGCTCCTAACTTTATAACTTGCAAACTTATCGCCTTTCCGTTACTCCTCGTCAGGGCATTTTGACCCTCAGCTATAGTTCATTTTAATTTAATGAACTGGTCTGTAATTCCCTTGTGTGTGTGTGTGTGTGTGTGTGTGTGTGTGTGCGTGCGTTTTCGAGCCCGCGAATCTTAGCATTTCTTTCTTCTTCTTTTTTTTTGTGGGGGCATTGATGTACTTTGTACTAAATTTTGACATAGAAACAGCCTGGCTGTCAAGTCTAACCACCACAGTCTTATCATAAATTGCAGAAATTTGCTCCTCGGATACGTGCGAGAATGACGGCGCATGCGCTGTAACAACCGGCCTGGAAGTGACGTGCGTGTGAGTATTCATCTCATATCTCAACTCGAATAAAAGAAACACAAACTCCCTCGAAAAAAAAAAAAAAAAGTTGTTGCTATCTTCCGTGAACTTTCCCTCTGTGACAAGAAATCTCCAAGTGAGAGATTTCTTCCAAACCCTGCCGCAGTCCATGAAAAGATGCAATCTATAAGAAGCCGTAAACTTTTGAAGGCTTTTAGACGGAGACCTCATTGGAAAAGCAGCTTGGTCTTGATTACATACAAGGCAGTGAAATTTGATCCAAAAAAATACAAAATTCACGGTGTAAGAAAAGAAAACACGAATGATTACAGAGAATGCGATGGTCCCGTGCCCTATAGATCGATCTCCGTTTGAAAAATGCGAGTGATTTTAACACTCAGCTTTCAAAATCCGATCTGTTACGTTCAATTGTTTAAAACGGATGTGTAAATAATCCAGAGATTATTTTAGATTATCAAATCGACGTGTATATCTTTTTCTTTTATTTGCCCTTCAAAGCTGTGCCGCCGGCTTTGAAGGAGATCGCTGTGAGGTGAACCAGAACAGCACGCCCATCTACATCATTGTCCTGTCCGTCGCCGTCACGCTCTTCGTCATCATCAGCCTCCTCATTCTCGGCCTCTGCTTCTTCATAATGCGCATGCGCGATAAGGATAAGGGCGTCAACTTTATCTACAGCATGGAAAAGGACGAAGGGGAGGCTGGGAGGTCACCGAACTTTTCTTTCGGCGTGCCAAACAGGGGCCACGACATTCAGATGAGAACGGAGACACTCGGGGCACGCCCGCTGCAGGACAGGTCGTCGGGGTCCCCAAGTGCAGCAGCCATTAGTGGGCGTGGTCCCATGGAGTACGAGATGAGGTGGAACAGACCCCAGCAGCAGGATCAGCGGGAGGGGAACGGTCGGAGGGGCCAGTCGTCCCGTGAAGCGTCGCTGCCTTCATATCATGAACGCGCGGTGAGTGACAACATACTTAGATCGATCATTGCATAATATTGGTAGGCGTCTTTGGAGTAGTCAGTTTTACCACTGGATAGAGTCACATTGCGTGTTTGTGTGTGTGCGTGTTTGTGTGTGTGTGTGTGTGTGTGCGCGCGTGTGTGTCTTTGCGCGTGGGTATCTTGAATTCACGTGAACTCTGTGGCACATTATGTACATACGTCGTAACATCAGATTGTTTGCATGATAATTCTGAGAGGCATAATTTTGCTATCCTAGAGCTATGCCTTAATACCCGATTATTCTGTCTGACTGTCTGTCTCTCCCTCTATCTATTTATCTATCTGTCCTTACTTCTCTACCTTTTGTCTGTCTGTCCCTGAATCTATCTATCAATGTCTTCTCTCCCTCCCTCTCTACTCTCTCTCTCTCTCTCTCTCTCTTTAGCTGTCTACTATAAAGAACAATTAGCATCGAATTACGTCGTTTATCATTTCTTTGCTGGATATCATGCTTGTAATATTGCCTAGAAGAAATCTGGATCACTGGAAGCGACTTTACTTTAGTCCCGTATTTTGAAGATGTAGATAATAATTATTGTTCTGCATGTCGTTATAAACGTATCAAGCGCCCATGTTCAAGATCCTATAAAATGGAAACTGCAGCTACCAGAGTTGTACGCTGGAGGTTGATCAGTTGGTTGTTTGTCTGTTTGCTGTAGTTTTGTTTATCGTACCTTTAAATCCTTGCAATGTATTTTTTTTTTTTTTTTTTTTTTTTTTGCAGAGCGGACTTGGTGCCGATGATGAGGGGCTGTACAGAGGCCGGCCCGACATGGTGCCCAGTGCCAAGGTAGGCCTACTCTCTCGCGTCCAAGTCCTACAATCCCCGTTCTCCATTCGGATCTTAACAAAAACTCATACATGATTATCAGCTTCCATCACTTCATCGTATTATAAAAAAAAAAAACACAAACACACGCACACACATACACACAAACAAACAAACAAAATCAATCAAAAAAGAAAAACATAAAGATATTTTAACACAATTTTTTCCTTTGTTGTATCCGTTTCCATAAAATTAGAGTTAACAAAAAAAAAAAATCAGTGGCGGTAATATTATGTAAGATATACGCTCCTTGTTGTCTCTTAAAATATTGTGCCCACATGTCTCATGAAGTTCGCTGTTGTAGTTCAGGAGAACCAGACATAAATAAGTAACTACTCAGATAAATTAAATTTCACAATCAGACGTTGCCAGAACATGGACTTCAGACCCAAACAAAAATGTATTATAATTTTGTTATGATAAATCAAGAATTAATTCAATTCTTTTACAAAAATCATTTTGCTTTCTGAAATTGATTATTCTCGCACTGACTTGTTCTTATTGCAACTGATCCAAAAATCGCGCTTCATCGAAGTAAATAAACACCGATTATTCATTATTTGAGTAGCAGGCATGATTTAAAAAATCATAATAATAATCATCATCATTCGATTCAAACCCACGACCTCCTGATTGCTGAACAATCATCGTAGGAAGCAAATCCAACGATAATAGGAATAGCAGTTTGCAACATTTTGTAAAAAACCAAAAAGATTTTCTAACAACCCTGTCCATTCACATTAAATTAATGTGATATTATAATGTAATATCGTTTGACAATTGAACGAGGCGATTAAAAAGCGCGATATAATTAAAATGTACCTTGTGTATAATTTGATATTACCGTACTCGGATTTTTATAAATTGATATTGATTTCATTCTTGTTCAATCTTTTCAGAGGTTAGGACGAACCCGAGTTGACAATCTGAACACTGGTTATTTCTGAGCTGGCAAATAAGGAGAGAACGTAAGTTTGAACTGATATTCTGGATTGCTTGGATTTTATTTTTTCCTTTGGTGATTGAAGTCGAGGGATACTAAAGTTGAATGCCTTTGTAAGTGAGCCACTCTGGACAATTGTTTTTTTTTTCTTCTTCTTTTTTTCAGTTCAAAATTTATTCATTTTTCAACAGAAAAGACATACATTTCACTTCATTATGGTAACAGAAAATAAGGTAAACGTAACATTGTAGAATGAAGAGACTATACAATAATATTTGAGGAACCGTACAGAAATTATAGTAATGCAAACTAAAGTGGACGAAATAAAGTATAACAAATGGAGGGACCCACTAAAAAGGCAAAGCTTGTAGAATGTAGGCTCCTCTGGTAAAGAACTTGAAAACTGCTGGTTTTGTCCGCACCTTGACGAAAACAAAGCTAAAACACTGATTAAAAGGAAAATCGCGAAAATAAAGAAATAACATATTTTCTGTCGACATGAAATGGCTTTGATATGAATGGGAAAAAAGAACAGTCACATAAAACCTCAATTAAATTTTGCTTTGTATCCAGAAGATAACTCTATATGTAAAAGGAATTGCATGCGATATCATAACATACCAGACTTTTGTTTGTTTGTTTTTTACCAGGAATTTTGCATGTTTCGCGAATCATCGACTTTAACTCTCTTTCTGAATATTAAAAGGCGCTTTATGCTTATGCTGCCACCATATAACTTAAGCGATTTCATCCATTTCTAAGAGAGCATCTTTTTTAATGAGGCGTGTGGGTTTTGATATTAATATGTAATATGAAATATGTGGTCGAGGGTTATTAAAGTATTACACACTTATTGTTTGATGAAGTTCTTTACTGGCTCCAGTCCTGACACTTACTTTCTGGAGTGAGGCTCTTAAAGATGATGTTGATAAACAATTCTTTCTTTACAATCTCTTCTATTATTGTTCCAGGCAAAAGATGATAATGTGATTACGATTACTATAGTCATACAAATAGAAGTGGTCAATATTTTCCATGATGACATCAATAATATTAATAACAATTAGGGTAAAAATAAAAAGGAGATGAAACGAAGTAGATGAAGGAAATGAATGCTCATCCATGATATAAATGTTGACAAGAAATGCATCTGTATTTCCAGTCGCCATACCATTTCTGTACTTTCTTCTTTTCGTACACTTTCTCAACAGGCTTTGACATGAATATCATCAGCTGACATTCCCGCCTTCATGACTCTTCAGGGAATTCCATCTTCAAGATTTTGATTCTGTGATAATTTTCTATATTGATATATTTTTGTAAGGTTTTTATCTATTGGTGGGAGCATTTATACACTGCTATTCTAAACTATTCGCCTGTTTTATTTATCTTCATTCATCGTGTCTGATAAGCAGTACTAATTAAAAAAAAAACAACTATCATGTGGTGGTTTGTAAACTCCAGCAAGTCTCTTGAATTGAGAAGATAACAACTCCCTTATAATTTCCCGTAATGTTATAACTTTGAAGAAGAAATTTCAAGTAATGTATCAGGTGGTACATCCTTGTGACATTTGTAACACTGTGATCATTTACCAAAAGTAAAGGCCATTTACACATTTTGGCAAAACGCTGATTTTTCTTGAGTCAATACAGTGGCTGCCAATTTCTCATTACATAATGCTCACCACATCTCTTATTTCGTTGGTAATTGTCTGCTGACTTTTTTTCTCTTGCATTGTTAGACGGTCTTTATCTGAGTCACATAATTACTTTCAGGCATATATACTTTCTTATTCTACTAGCATTTTGTATGGCTATCAAACACGAATGAATGACAATCGACTGCATTAAAACGTAAAAATGCATCGTGGTTCCTGGACTGAGACGCCAAATGTCTAATTCGTCATATTTTTCTGGCATCAGATATTATTGTTCTCATGCCGATTGGCAAGTTATAGGAACTTGTTAGAGGAAGTATCTTCCTTGCGCGCTCACTTTATCATTGTGGCGTGAGGGATCTTCATCCAAACTGTCGTTTTATAATGTATTATGTTCAAATCGGCAACGTTGAGTTGATAGTATTTATCAACCTAAATCAGATGTGTTCGTATGATACCAATGTTAATGAACGTAATGATGAGGAATAGATACATGATTTAATCTAACAAAACAAACGATGATTTCGTTTATGATGTGTCCAAATGGCAGCTTACTGAATTCAAGTTAGAATTCGACAAAGTGGCATTTCACATTAAAAAGGGATCCCAGTCATGCAGTATTGTGGAATCAATGTCAATTTGGAGAAGTTATTCAGTATGCATTATAATTTTGTCAGAATTGCAGCAATCTCTTTTTGAGCAATTTGTCTTTAATTACGGATGTTTTGTGATTTTATATTATTTTATTTCATTATTGTAGGACTTGCACAGGAACAGAAAATGTTCCAGTCCCTGCCAAGCAAAATTGTATAACAGAGAGCCGATTTTACGCATACTGTATACTACGCATACAATAAGCGTTTTGACACAAACATGTGCGGGCAAGTGAAAATGTCATCGAGTTGTTAACGACTAGTGTTCCGATACCGAATTCAGAAGTGTGCTGCATTGCCATTCATTTGTCTAAACGAGTAAAAGTTATGTATTCTGTGTTTTGTGTACAGTTTCAGGTATTTATAGATATATCAAAAAGAAGAACAGGTTTTTGCAAAGAGCTAGTATTACGGCTGCGAATTTTTATGTCTTTTGACTGGCGTACGAAACCGGCTTGCTAGCTTGCTTTTAATAATAATAATAATAATAATAACAATAATAATAATAATAATAATAATAATAATAGTAATAATAATAATAATAATAATAGTAATAATAATAATGATAATAATAATAATAATAATAATAATAATAATAATAATAATAATAATAATAATAATAATAATAATAATAATAATTAATTGATTGATTGATTGATGGAAGTTTTCTGGATTGGAACCTGAGAAGGGGGCGTGCCGATGTTCCCATAGCAGGGAAACTATCCAACAAACAGATTAGGAATGAATTTACTGCATAACTCAAAGCTATATAAAGAAGTAGCTACTTTATAGAGGCATACAGGCGTTGACACCGTGGATAATGTAATAATGCTACATAGTGAATGTGTAAAGCTCTGCATGTGCTGCGGATTAGTATGAATAATTTAACCCTTCTTCACTTTCGGAGCGACGTTTCCCGAGAAATGGGACTCACACATATCAACGTAACGTGTACGTTAGCATAACATATTCTGATCTCGTAATTTGTGTGAGATGATTATGATGATGTGGTTCAGACACACCAGAGGCTGTCCAAATTTATTGATACACCATGTGCCTTACCCGAGGGGTGGCGTCCTTTTCATTACAATATCTAGCTCTGACTGTTGTGTCACTGAGGCCACTTTTGAAGAAGTCAAAAATCGTTTTTCTATCGTATCTGTTGTGCTTCTAAAAAAATAAAAATCCAGTCTTCCATCATTCTCTGTATCCAGTATTTTTGTTAATACGCAACTACACAAGGTTGCACACATTGAACATTAAATTTGTTTTATACGAAATGGAAAATGGAGTCTTAACTGTCGTTTCTTTTAGACATGGGAATACCAGCTGCTGTACAGTTGCTAATAAGAAAGTAATCCGATGTGTCCTTTCCATTATTATTTTTATTTTCTTTATATTCATACGTATTTCATGTTTTATTTGGGTTGTGTTTTTTTTTGTGTGTTTTTTTTTTTTTTTTTTTTTTTTGGGGGGGGGCAATTGACATACACTCATATTTCAGTTTCAGTTTGTTTTCTTTTGGGGTTCTCTAAATGAAAAAAAAAAAGATTGAAATGGAATATGCATTTACCTTAGGGGTTGCACAAATGCCAAAGAATGATCAAACCTAATATAAGATTTGTGTAATGTGTCATTAAAGGTAATGCGCAGATCTTGTACATGGAAAGGAACAGAGAACGAAACACAAAGAAAATAAAAAAAGGTTTTTGAGCATGTAGAATAATAACTCTAAAAAACGAAATATTATCGGGATGGCCTTCTGGTCACAATCTAATTATATATATATATATATAATATTTGATATATATATATATATATATATATATATATATATATATATAGGGAGAGAAAGAGTATATATAAATATATATATATATATATATATATATATATATATATATGAAGAGTTTGTTTGCAAAAACCGATAAGTCCATATTTGCCAAATGGAGATTTTTTCGATTAAAGGTCAAGAAAAATAAAGAAAATAATAAGAAAATTTCTGCTTCTTTTGACCATAACTTCAAAAATGTACCTTTATATGTAGTGACCAATATATCATTTAAAAGGTATTATTTTGTACTTTATGACAGAGACCATAATTCAAAATCTTCAAAAATGGACTTATCGGTTTTTGCAAACAAACTCTTCATATATATATATATATATATATATATATATATTATATATATATATAGTGTGATGATGCTGATATTCCTACCGTACGCCTCTGTCATCTTAAATGAAATTATAGTTGAGACAATGTAGATAACAGAAGATGTCGCATGAAACCGGCAGAGTTGTGAAGCTTTCGACCGTGGTCTTCCCCAGCTTTAATATCTGTTTGTGAAACGAATCATATGTTTTTGAGAATAACAAATCTGGAGTCATAAACACAATATATCAAATATAAGTTGAGCATGAGTTGATAGTTACATGGCATACTTGGCAATATTTTTTGGCACTTTGCAACACATTCAACAATGTGTAACTGTAAATAAGTATATAGTGAGTATATGTGGCATACAAACATATCATACAATAAAAATGATCAAACAT
This sequence comes from Diadema setosum, assembly GCF_964275005.1. Classification (NCBI taxonomy): domain Eukaryota; kingdom Metazoa; phylum Echinodermata; class Echinoidea; order Diadematoida; family Diadematidae; genus Diadema; species Diadema setosum. The sequence goes on along the minus strand of NC_092700.1, from coordinate 21,695,988 downwards.
ATATCATAAATAAACTAAATAAAATAATTACCTGCTAAGCAGACATATATATATATATATGTTTGTGTATGTGTGTGTGTGTGTGTGTGTACATATATATATATAATGAATATTTCATTTTATTTCGTTTTATTTGCAGGGTGGCCCCGTCAGTAATCGAGTACTGTTTTCCAGAGGGTCCTGTAAACAAATAAAATAACGATCATGACAAATGATATGAATGTAACTCGATACATCAAGCAGAATAGAACAGCCGCGATGAAAATAAGAAAATGAGGAATGAGATTTAAAGTAACAGTTTGCAATCAGGATTGAAAAAGGAGAAGAAAAAAACTGAATGAGTTTTTGTAGAAATAGACACTCCCTATAATGATAAGTGTGGATATAATATTTATGATATTTCAAAAAATACTTGCCAGAAACAAAAAAGTAATACAAGCTATTGCAAATTTTCTACCAAATCAAAAACTATAGTATCTAAACTAAAAACTTAATTCACTCAAATGTCATCCTGTTCAATACTTCAAAAATTAACATATTCATTGATAGCAATGGAAACCAATAATAAACATTATTAAACATTATACAATATGCAACTCTGTGTAGTCTACTGACCATCACTACAAAATAAATGTCCATCCCGCAAAAAGTTGTAGAGGTTATTCCCAAGAACGCCATTTCAAATATTGAGGACAAAATATCACTAGTGATGGCAGGCTATTCCACAGTAAAGCACCGTCGTCTGAAAGGGCACGTTTACCATCTTCTATTTTTACTCTTGGAATAATAACACCAAAATTCTCCGAACTTCGTGTTCTATAGCCATGGGTGCGGAGGGCTAATGTGAACATGTCACACTACATATCATGGGCGTAAATCCCGGGGGGGATGGGGGGGATATATCCCCCCCACTTTTGAAGGAGGGGGGGATGGCCTGTACAAATATCCCCCCCTGAAATTCTCCCAAGAAAAAGATGTAGGAACAAAAAAACAAACAAACAAAAAGAAATGTGGTGATGTTGATTTCAGCATGATGGATTATTGCATAGCCTATAATCTAGGCGGAGAATGCAGTTATTGTCTTTGTAATTTGCTGAAACGTATGATGCAGCGAGATAATTGTCTTTGCCAAGCGATACACCTGATGGGGCGAGACTACAAACAGTGGACGCATCTACCGCGTCCGCTAGGCGCCACGATCGCAGTTTTTTTTTTTCCGTGTAAGAAGACTGCCACCGATTTAAAAAAAAAAGAAAACAACGACAAACAACTGGATCATAGGCGGCGTATTCGCGCGCATCCACTGTTCGTAGTCTCGTCGCATCAGACCAGCTGCATCCCCACCTAGCTAGCTTATAGGCTATATACTGTAATGCAAAGATCTAAAATTTTAGATAACAAACGAGTTCGTGAACAGCCTTGTACGAGTTTCAGTCGTAGGAATTGCAACACATTTACCCTCTCCATATTGGCAGTGATTTTGCTCAGTTAGTATAATTCGTTTGCCTCCAGAAAAAACAAAAGGAACGCGTGTCGATTCCCATATTTTGCCATATGCAAGTACCTCCTTTAGTCTAATGAACATTGCTTTAGATTAATGGTTCAGACCTATTAACCAGATTTCTTGTTGTTTTCATGGGAGATGTGCAAAAAGCACTAGAAAGTTCACCTGTTAACAAACATAAATCAATAGATTAATAAGACAAGTTTATTCGCAGCCAATTTTACTGATATACAACATTCATCTCACGAACAGAAAAATGGATTCTTTAATCCCTAATTAAACAATCCCACAGAAAAGGCAAGACATATCATCAACAGTTTGCCAGAATAGTACGAAAAGTGTTATACACTTCTGGGATTGAAATTTCCCCAGATTACATCATAAATGTGTTTACGAGATATTTGTTGCTGCCAGTAATTACCAGCAGTTGCGCCCGGTGCGCCCCCATCCCTTAATTCCCAAAGCGAAAAAAGTACAGCTACAAACGGCAGGTTTTGGACTGCAAAATGTCAAAATTTCACGCTCGCTCGCTTCGCTCGCTCGCATTGAATCGTCATGCCATTCTCCTGATGTTGCTGCCGGGTAATTGCCAGCAGTTGCGCCCGGTGTGCCCCCCTTATTTTTCAAAGCGAAAAAAATATAGCTACAAACGGCAGTTTGGGGACTGTAAGATGTCAAAATTTTCAAGCTCGCTCGAATCAGGGAGGTGGGAAGAGAAACACCTCCCTGCTCGCATTTAATCGATATGTCATTCCCCTGATGTTGCTGCCAGTAATTGCCAGCAGTCGCGTTCGGTGCGCCCCACTCCCTTCATTTCCTAAGCGAAAAAATATAGCTACAAACTGCCGTTTTGGGACTGTACAATGTCAAAATTTTCAAGCTCGCTCGCTTCGCTCGCTCGCATTTAATCGTCATGCCATTCTCCCGATGTTGCTGCCGAGTAATTACCAGCAGTTGCGCCCGGTGCGTCCCCCCCCCCTTATTTTTCAAAGCGAAACGGCAGATTTGGGACTGTGAAATGTCAAAATTTTCAAGCTCGCTCGCATGTAATCCTTATGTCATTCTTCTGATGTTGCTGCCAGTAATTGTCAGCAGTTGCGCCCGGTGCACCCCACCCCCCTTAATTTCCTAAGCGAAAAAATAAAGCTACAAACTGCCGTTTTTGGACTGTACAGTGTCAAAATTTTCAAGCTCGCTTGCTTCGCTTGCTCGCATTCAATCGCTATGCTATTCTCCTGATGTTGCTGCCGAGTAATTGCCAGCAGTTGCTCCCGGTGCCCCCCCCCCCTTAATTTTCAAAGCGAAAGAATGTAGCTACAAAAAGCAGTTTTGGGACTGTAAAATGTCAAAATTTTCAAGCTCGCTCGCTTCGTTCGCTCGCATTCAATCGTCATGCCATGCTATGCTATTCTGATGTTGCTGCCAGTAATTGCCAGCAGTTGCGCCCGGTGCGCCCCCAACCCCTTCATTTCCTAAGCGAAAAAGTACAGCTACAAACGGCAGTTTTTGGACTGTAAAATGTCAAAAATTTTCAAGCTCGCTCGCTTCGCTCGCTCGCATTTAATCGGCATGCCTTTCTCCCGATATTGCTGCCGAGTAATTACCAGCAGTTGCGCCCGGTGCGCCCCCCCCCCCCCCGTTATTTTTCAAAGCGAAAAAGATATAGCTACAAACGGCAGTTTTGGGACTGTGAAATGTCAAAATTTTCAAGCTCGCTCGCATTTAATCCTTATGTCACTCTTCTGATGTTGCTGCCAGTAATTGTCAGCAGTTGCGCCCGGTGCACCCCCACCCCCCTTAATTTCCTAAGCGAAAAAATATAGCTACAAACTGCCGTTTTTGGACTGTACAATGTCAAAATTTTCAAGCTCGCTCGCTCGCATTTAATCGTCATGCCATTCTCCCGATGTTGCTGCCGAGTAATTACCAGCAGTTGCGCCCGGTGCGTCCCCCCCCCCCCCTTATTTTTCAAAGCGAAAAAGATATAGCTACAAACGGCAGTTTGGGGACTGTGAAATGTCAAAATTTTCAAGCTCGCTCGCATTTAATCCTTATGTCACTCTTCTGATGTTGCTGCCAGTAATTGTCAGCAGTTGCGCCCGGTGCACCCCCACCCCCCTTAATTTCCTAAGCGAAAAAATATAGCTACAAACTGCCTTTTTGGGACTGTACAATGTCAAAATTTCAAGCTCGCTTGCTTCGCTCGCTCGCATTTAATTGCTATGCTATTCTCCTGATGTTGCTGCCGAGTAATTGCCAACAGTTGCTCCCGGTGCCCCCCCCCCCCCCCTTAATTTTCAAAGCGAAAAAATGTAGCTACAAAAAGCAGTTTTGGGACTGTAAAATGTCAAAATTTTCAAGCTCGCCCGCTTCGCTTGCTCGCATTTAATCGTCATGCCATTCTCCTGATGTTGCTGCCGAGCAATTACCAGCAGTTGCGGCCGGTGCGCCCCCCCCCCCTTATTTTTCAAAGCGAAAAAGGTATAGCTACAAACGGCAGTTTTTGGACTGTGAAATGTCAAAATTTTCAAGCTCGCTCGCATATAATGTTTATGTCATTCTCCTGATGTTGCTGCCAGTAATTGCCAGCAGTTGCGCCCGGTGCGCCCCACTCCCCTTAATTTCTTAAGCGAAAAAATATAGCTACAAACTGCCGTTTTGGGACTGTACAATGTCAAAATTTTCAAGCTCGCTTGCTTCGCTCGCTCGCGTTAATCGCTATGCTATTCTCCTGATGTTGCTGCCGAGTAATTGCAAGCGAAAAAATGTAGCTACAAAAAGCAGTTTGGGGACTGTAAAATGTCAAAATTTTCAAGCTCGCTCGCTTCGCTCGCTCGCATTTAATCGTTATGTCATTCTCCTGATGATATTAAATTGCCAGCAAATGTGCCTGGTGTGCCCCCCCCCCCTTAATTTCCAAAGCGAAAAAAATATATAGCTACAAACGGCCGCTTTTGGACTGTACAATGTCAAAATTCATGATCGCGTTCATGATCTTCAGTGTAAGAATTAAGACAAGAAGTTTCTCTAAATGATACCATTTAGGCAAAATTGTTCAATAATAATCTACATAAAATGTACTGCTGCCTTAAACATGTTGGACTGTTTCAAGTCGATAGAACACGCAAAAAAAAAATGAATCAAATTGCACCATTTACAACATCAATATGCAAAAAGTTCTCACACACCCTCCCCCCTCGCTCGCATCTCTCCCTCGCATCTAACCGCTCTCCCTAAGATCAAATCCTGGCTACGCCGGTGATAGGCCCCACTACATTGTACTTCACAGTGATGTCGCACAGGCGGAGCAAGAGCTGAAATACCACGATGTAGTCATTCAATTATCTATGAATATTTCTTTTTCTTACTTGTTTTTCTTTATAGGAAAAAGATCCCAAATTTTACCAAAAGTGTGCACCAGATCGCTGAATTTGAGGTCTGAAAATGCCAAATTTTCCTCGTCTGCATGGGAGGGGGAAACCCCCTCCCCACACCCTCCCCAGGCCGCTCCACTCCCTCGCACAGATATTCAAACTCAAAGTCCCTCCCCTATCACCCATCATTAAAAACGGAACGATGCCCCTGTGATGACTTAAATCAAGAAAATTGAAGAATACAATTAATAGCTACAGGAAAATATCTACTGCGTTATTCAAGAAATGGATATCCTTATTATAATTTTATTGAATTTAGTTGGGCATTATTCAGGGCTGCGCTACGTTTTTGAAAGGGGGGGGGGGTCAAAATCGCCTGTCAGTCTAGAAGAAAGAACATCAAAAGACAAGAGAAACAACAACAAAAATTCTTCGTACTTTTAAGGTCTGATTCTCCGCCGAAAGTCGGCTGACAAGAAAAAACAAACAAACAAACAAAAACAAGACCAAAAAGTCGTCATATTGTTGCTGCCACTTCCCTCCCACTTTGCATGGAAAGGAGTGGGACATTTGATCCCTGTAAAGTGTGTGTGTGTGTGTGGGGGGGGGGGCAAGCTTTCCCCCCCCCCCCCCCCCCCCCAGGGCTGCGCCGGTCCGGTTATGGGCTTGTAATCGTGGTGATGGTGACTATCGCCAATCATCCCCCCCACTCCTCAGTACGGATTTACGCCGTTGCTACATATATATATATATATATATATATATATATATATATATATATATTCATTAATCATTTACAAAACTAGTTTTACAATCACCCAAATGTAGGCATTCATAATATTCTCGAAACTCACTTTACACCTGTGAGAACTTCAGTTGATGATATCAATAAAATAAAATAAAACCATCAATGAAATACCATTTTTGTACCATGCGCAATCAAAATGCTCGTCAGGACCATCCGCTGATAAATTCAAAACACCAAGCAGCTCAGATTGTGCCAAGAAAGGACTACAACAGCCGCGGAACAGTTTCTATCGGTGTGGGGCATAAGGCAACAAGGAGAATATTCACATGACAATTATTATAATTACACGCACGTATACATAGCAGTTGACAAGGGAACGGGAAACCCCATGACTCATGTTGCACGTAGAGACCAGTACAAACCGAGGCGCTGAACACATTACGAAGGGGCGGTTTTGGGTAGAAGACGGACTTTATAGATTCTTCACGCACCAATCACCACAGGATTTAACAGGCAACAGATTTCGCAGAACAACGGTAGCCCCATGGTCACCACTGGTCACATCACAAGTCTTGAAGATGATGAGGATGGTGATGCTATCTCTGCAGCTTCTGGTGTTGGCAGCCATTTTGTGGGGATGCGCTGATGGTTCAGGTAAGGTCGTGACAATCAGCATGCACATGCATCTTTGCATTTTATAATAATGATAATAATACAGCGAATACTCATGATGTTCAAAGTCAGGGACTTTAAAAGCAGCGTTTAATAGCCTTCGCTTACTTGCTTGTCAAAAAAAGAAAAAAGAAAAGAAAAGTATACTTGTATACTGTGTCGCAGGCGTAAACATTGCGATATGCTCATGGTGAAATACTGGTGTCAGCGGGTATTTTAAACCCAGGGTTTTTTGACATTTTATAGTGTAGGCGTAGCTGAATGGTACTCTTTATGCGTTCCCCAGTTCACAATCTCCATGAAACAGGGAGAAGCCACGGCAAAACAAAGGCGTTGTTCTGTTCAACGATAAACACAGTTTATAGGGTATCAAAGGACCACAGTGCACAAAGAAGTGACGGTCACACTGGCAAACGATCGCAAAGTTTGGCGGGATGGGGGCGGGAGAGATGCGTTGTTTAAACGTGAAGTTTCGAGAGAAGTTTCACTGGATTTTTGCGGTCACACTCCTGGCAAAAGATCGCGATCTTAAACTTCGCGATATTCTGCAAGTGTGGCATCCGCTATTCAGACCTTCTTTTAAGTTAAGCATAACTTGCATAGTTCCATGCATTAAATGTCTTTTGATAATCTTACTATATAGTAACAAGAAAGCATGCGAGTTATGCTCAGTCTATACACAGGGGAAGGTGCATTTCGATGTCTTTTTAGTCACCAAATCAGTAGGCCTACTTGAATTAACACTGGTTGACAAATGATATCAGTGACAGAATCTTGATTTGAAATTCTTTTTCTTTTTTTTTTTGGGGGGGGGAGGGTTTACATATCCAGTTTATGTGTAGAAAAATAGAAGACGTATAGTTAAATATAATGGCGTGTTTTTAGTTATTCATTTAGCCACATAAGTGATGTAGAGGGAATAAATAATTGAAAAGTCATAAGGATTCTCATTAAAAAAAAAAAATCCAATAGTGTGCCATTTTCGGCATTGACACGATTTGTACAATAGACAGGAGAGACTGAAGGAAATTCAGCCAATGTTTGCATGGTCAGTTAAGGGGATGGTAAAGTATTGGTTGAGGTGAGTATTCAGGTTCTAACTTTTTGTAAGATATTTAGAAACCACTCTATGGAATGGTAGAGAGCATAAAATTCTAACAGGAATTAAAGGTTTAGTTGATGAAAATAGGTTTTGAACTGGTTAGGTTATTCAAAAACAAAGTAAAACAAAGCGATCCTAATAAAAGGAGGGTCCCACATTTTATCAGCATCGCTTTGTTTGGGATATCTCAGTTTAATAAAAAAATATTTCAAACCTATCTTAAATTCTGAATTCCTCTTAGAATTATATGCTCTTTCATGATATTTCATTAAAAAAAATTCTCATCTCAAAAAAAAAAAAAATCATCATCTAACAACGTTGGAAAATGGAAAACGTGAGTAATACAGCGCTTTGATTCTTATGAAGCTCTTACAATTATAGTCCATCCGTATATCATTCACCTCTCCACATTCGTAAATGGGAATGGATCCCCTCGCACTTAAACTACTCCGTTCGTTGTGTCTGATCACCGATTATTGTATAACTATAATCATACATCGACATTAGCGGTGGCCTGGCCGGGACCACCTGAATTAGATATCGGGCCACCACTTTTACGTTTGGTGGCCCGGGGCTACCAACATTATACAACTGTATATAATTATTTATTATATACATTGAATTCATTGTTTTTATGTGTTTTTCTCATCCAGAAAAGGGGAACTCGCAGGTCATCGAACGTTTTGTAAGTGTGTTCATTGGTTTTGTGTTTTTCCTCATCAAGAAAAGGAGGGAATTTATGACTCGTACGTGGCTCAGTGCTTCATAACTGCCTGCATTCCAGCTAGCTTCCGAGAATAGGGTTGCAATATATCTTTCATGGCTTTTTACTTTTTTATTTCTAACTTTCCGCTAAATCTTATCTATCCAACCCAAAAAAATGATCATTTCATGAATGTAAGGTGCCATGGAAAATCATATTTATGAGTCCATTCAATACTAGATAATTGTTATGTTATACTTAGTTACTGTAGGCCTACGTTGCACAAGCGCTTCAGCATACTTTCCACATATTTATCAAGGTTTATAATCCGATTTTTTGTTACTTTTTAAATAGTAACAGTAGGACCGACGTAGCATGATGAATGACGCATTCTGTTGTACCTTCGAATTTTCACATTATTCTGGTTTGATGTTTAATAAATACGCTATTATGTTATTTTTTTTTTTGTTAAAAATTAGTCCCTTTTTATACTTTCCTTTATTTTTTTATGGGGGGCCCAAAAAGGAAGAAAAAAGGAAAAGTTAATATCAAGGCTTGAGAAATCAAGGCCTATATCATTATACCCATGCTAATGTAGGCCTAGAACATTTTATTCCTCATAATGTTCCTGTGTGCGTCTTAATCATAATCATGTAACAGTTGTGCAAAACCAATTTAACGTAAAATGCAGCACCCAGAGAAAACTAGAAAACAAAGTATTCTCTTTTTAAGCGCCAGATAATTCAATCAAAATGGAAAATGTCGCTATCGAAATGGTATCAATTATTGTTATCATTATTTCTCCTGCGATAAGCCACGTTTCCACAACCACGTACCATCAATAACCACAACCCGACTGCATCATGCATTATATTACTTACACTCTTTCATCACAATTGATCATTTCTTTATCACACCAACGTTTCTATAATCACAGTAAACTGATTAACCTATTGTCATGTAAGAAAGTATATTAACCCAAAAAAGTCCATATAAATATTGCTAACACTTTAATTAAAGACGAACGTTGGTAAGATTTGTCCAAATAGGATTTTAATCCTTTAGATATTGATATCAATGTGTGACTCAGTGTTACCGTATTTGTGATGGGATTGTGAATTTTATTTCGTCTTTGTGGTATATCACTGGATCCGCTTTGTAAAACATCAAGCGTGTATCCTAGCTAGTATCGGCTAAAATGGAAATGTTAATTGACATGCTAATAATAATAATATTGTCAGGTGCCATTCCAAAGTTAACTCATCGATCAACCGATCTCTCAATTTACTGTAGGCCTACACTGGGAAACACATTTGTGCCATGCAATATAATGCATGAGAACAAAGCTCGTAAACTGCACTACGTCATAATACAATGAGCTGATTCTCTTTGTTCGAGACACCAGCGTTAGCGCGCCAGATGCATTAACCGGGGGCCCGTTTCATAAAACTTGTTATCAGTGACTACTGCCACATTTCTATGACAAATTTGCTCTCAGCCAATCAGATGCAAGGATTTCAGTAGCTTGTCACATCTATGACAACTTGTCACTGATGACAAGTTTTATGAAACGGGCCCCCGTTGCGATAAAACGTGTGTCTAAAATAACTCTTCAGGGTCCTGTTTTATGAAGAGTTTTTATTGATTATGTAGTTGATTTCTATCATTAGTCTATGGCAGCCTGTGAGATAAGGGAATTTACAGTCGATTATATCTTTTAATAAAACGGGACCTGATCTAACTCTAAACAGAGTACTTGAACGCCCCATGCTCTTCACAAATTTTATGCCATCTAAATGTCTTTCCACATCAGTCTTGAAGTAAACTTAGCGAACATGCGGTCTGTTCCATACAACGTTTAACCTGCGGGGAAGAAAACTCTATCAGGTCTGCTATAAGAGCTGTAACTCGGGTCAGCAGGATGCAGGAAAATTTCTATTAAGAATAAACATGACTTTTGCTGAGATAAAATGTTTTATGCAACAGACCCATGGTATATTTTGTCTTCACAAATAACTTTACCTTATACATTGAAAATAAACTGGCGGCATTTTTTTCTCCAAAACACACACACGCACACAGACACATATCTTTTAGGCCTAATACATTACCCTCCTCTCATTTCTCACAGGACGTGAGAAACTTAAACGTTTGTATTTGCCTTTTGTCTTTCATTGCATTCCTAATAATTCCTCTCATGACGGTTCCAGATGGCCAAAGCTGTGAGAGAGAGAGAGAGAGAGAGAGAGAGAGAGAGAATTAATTTCATTGTCAACCTGATAAATCGTCCTAAAGAAGGAACCCGAACTATGGACTCTGGACTCTAAGTTTGGCTCATATAAAATCTCACTCACGCTTGAATTAATATAATGTTTATGTCGGTAGACTAGCGTATTATACGTCGTCAAGGAGGGTGATCAGGTCAAAATACCATGTTCAATTTCCCGCGCAGAATCGACTCCATTGTCATGATAACATTGGCTGTTTTGAAAGAAATGTGCACCGACAACAATACAAATGCAAAATGACTGTGAGATGCAATTAAAGTTCGTACTATTTAGTTTAATACTCGTGCTTGTAAAAACGTACAGCTACAGGGGTGGGGGGGGGGAGGGGGATGAAGGAGTTCCTGACAAAGTACAAAGTGCATGTATGATTCAGCCCAGTTTGCTGCATCCGGACTACCCGGTGAGCCATGTCCATCAGATCAAAATCACACTAATCATGGTCTAAACCTAATCCCATCCTTACCTGCATTATGTAATTTATTCTTCTTATGGTTGTTGAATTCTCGTTCATTTTGATCATGTTTATACTCGCATACACTATGATGTTGTCTTCTATGTCTTGTGTCATTATATACAATTCACAAAAAAAAAAAAAATATATATATATATATATAAATATATATATATATATATATATATATATATATTTATATATACACTCAGCAGAAAACAAGTAAGTTCCCCCCTAACATTTTTAGATGTATCTCAGAAAGTATTTTACGGATTTTCATAATTCAAACGGGAATGGATAGGGAATTTCATTACTCATAACATGAATGGCATATCATTGCCACCAGATATTAGTATTTGTGTGAAAAAACGCATCTTATGCCAAAAAGCATGAGAAAAAAGTTTGCACTTCAGGCTATATGAAGCATAATTATTGTATACATTTCCTATGTAAGTTAGCAAATGACCTTTTTAAATTGTGCAATTCTGAGGAATTTCTTCGGGTACAATGTGCTTCCCTATTAAACAGATGTTATGTATACTTTTTAAACAATAGTCTTTTTCAATATGAAAATGTTGGTAGAAGCCATGTGATTTGTAATTCCAATCTGGGTTGATCACATTAATGTGCCTATGGCCATTTTGCATCATGCGCTCAAGTTGTAGATCAGTTTGTTCAGGGAAATGGCATCGAACGCGGAGTGGCCTGCAAGATAGCCTGGCTGTAATCCAGAAGAGAATCTTTGGGATGTCATTAAGCGGAAAGCGAGCAAGAAGGTGAAAGATGACATTTCACTGCAAGAATTTAAGCGCATCTTGCAGAGAGCATGGGCCAACATTGAACAGTGCCAAGTAAACTTTAGTTAACAGTATGAGGAAGAGATGCCGGCTGGTCATTGAAGCGGATGGTGGACATATCAATTATCAAATACTTCACTATATGCTCATGAAAAGAAAGAGATAGAGAAATATGCAATCAACCATGCTTAAATGTTCACAATCACGAGTGATTGTTTGATTATTTGTGTAAAAGTCATTGCAAATCACTAAAGTGCAACTTTTTTTCCATGCATTTTGACATAAAATGCATTTTTCACACCAATAATGATATCTGGTGGCAATGATTTGCCACTCATATTATGAGTAATAAAATTCCTTATCCATTTCCGTTTGAATTATGAAAATCGGTAAAACACTTTTTGAGATATATCCAAAAATGCTAGGGGGGAACTTACTTTTTTTTTTTTGCTGAGTGTGTATATATATATATATATATATATATATATATATATATATATTTATATATATATATATATATATATATATATATATATATATATATATATAATTATATTCTCAAGTCTGTAATATATTCCATTTTTCTTTGTACTCGCGTACTCCTCATGAGGTGTTGGAAGAATCAATACAATAATACAAATCACACAAATTTCAATCCATCTTTCTGTTGATTAATCGGGCCAAAGTAAACACACAAAATAATAACGCACGTCAAAATCGGTAATACACTAAGTTATCATGCTGCTCAATCTAGATATCCCTTTTAACGCTCCTGTACATAGACAGGACCATCCCAGAGTTGTTCCACAAACAATGGTGTGTCGGTGATCATTGGTACCATGTGGCTCTTCGTCCATTAACAAAGCAACATACTCCTACCAGCGGAGTGGAAGAGGCTCCACCTCCCTGCTCCTACCCGCCCCACTACGCATGATTAGCCGCATACCATGAGAACTCGTCACATATTCAATCACTCCTTTCAACGCACCCTTGCTCTCAAATACAACATACCCCGAGTCCACGAAACACTTTGATAGTCACGTGATCCACTCAACATGCAGTTGCAGGTGTGCCGTGCTTCAAAAAGTCTCGCATTGTTCCTGTTTCAACAATTAAATTCCCTACAGTTTTGCTTCGTCACAATGAGCTTCTCGGGCACTGGCAATAAAGGAATCAATCCTTATAGGAATCATTATAAAGCGGATTGTATATAGAAAGCACAAAGTTACACAATGTATTAGCTTGTCTACTTAAAGCCGAAGGTCTCATGATAAAGGCAGTATTCTAGAGAAATTTTAATCATTTGTATCACGTTTCCTTTTTCTTCTTTGATGGAAATAGTTCAGCTGCTAAATATTGAATATATATATCACTCTAAGAAGACAGTAAATAAATAGATAGATAGATAGATAGATAGATATTGATAAAAAATAATAATATAGTTTTTCCCGCCCAATGCCATCAGATTTGCATTCGATTTTACGATGCGGTCAATCAAGTTTGAGTGACTTTGAATGATCATCGAGATCAACATTTAAAAATGTAATTAGTTCATTCAATTTAATTTCATCAGCATGCGATTTCATGAGTTTCTCAAACAGGGGTGTAAAAAGGGCATTCAAATTAAAAATGCAAGTGCAACGCATTCCAATTCGCATCAACATACTCGGCCGCGGAGAGCGTTAGTATTCAAATTCACAATAAGGTATACAATTACAAAGTATGGGCAGTGTTTTTAGTTGCCTGCTTTTATTCCACGTATCACTTACTCATCTGTTTGAATATGCAAACTTAATATACCTTGAAATGTGATTTTTACTCATACTAGCTAATAACTTGTGTAACCCCACTTTCAAACACATACATTTACACTTCATTCGTACACGATTTTAGCCGCTGCTACATTACAGCGTATGCGTGAACATCTCGAATACGGACAGAATTAGTGGATGATGCATGACCTTGACAACCAGCACAACTGGCAATATAACCCTTTGGTGAAATAGGTCTATCTACAGCTGATCCGATTGCGACAACTTATGGATTTGGACGTATAGGACCAAGATATTCTGGGATATTGCTATTTCCTAAATGCTACATCCATATTATAGATGATTTGAAAGTGAAAGAAAGGTCGATAGGAAAGAATCCATACAATACAGTTAAGATGATTAAATGAGACTTTGAAATGAAAATGAAATTGTATCATCCAATATGACAGTGAAAAAAAAAGGCCCGTAGAAGTGGCTATGTTGTTGAATTCGAACTTATTATTAATGGTATCTTTATTCAACAAATCATTGGTCGCAGCCTGAGGCTGAATTACAAATGATTTTACAAAAGTAAAAAGTGCGAAGTTGTGTTCCTATAAATGAAATTGAAACTGGTATTTGGCAGGAATTTGAACATCAATCCAGCTCTCCAGCTGGCGCGCAATTGAATGCCAACTTTGAGTCGTTAAATAAATGATTTTCTCTCTAAATTGAATGAAATAAAATGTGTGAGGGAGAGTGGTCCGTGGAAATGAGAGTTAAGAATACCCTACGTACGATGTAGATTGAAGCACATGTAAAGCAGTGTACATAGATATATAACACCCTCCTCATCCGAAAAAAAAAATATAAACCCAACAATCTCACATCGTTATGAACAAATGCATTTGAAGATGAAGTATTATTTGAATGACAAGTGCTGTCTGCATTGATTTGAAACGTACATTTTCTCAAAAAAAAGATATTTTGGTTATGCAAGTGATGGATTCTTCGATTTTATAGAAATGCATACCGTTAAAAAGAATCCACAATACCAACGTATAATAAGTAATTACAAGTAAATGCATCTATAGATATTGCAAGCACACACTATATGGAACACAATATATATAGAATATTCTATATATTTCCTACTTGGGTTCAATGGTTTAAATGTCAAAGGTATCAATGGCATTATCTATGCTGTTCAATCGCTTACAAGAAGATCAAGTAAACCGCGTATGTATGATATACGGTCTGTCCCTTCGTAAGAGAGGGATATGTGTTGGTATGTTTTGGTATGTTTTCAATTTCAATTTATTTTTCATATTTCTCGATGAAAATATACATCAAATATAACAAAATTAAATGAAGTACATGATATCAAGCTGGAGACATACATAGAATATTGCAAATATATAAAACATATAGTGGTCGATCTATGAGGTTTGGAATCTGTGAAAAAATGCTAAAGAAATATGAAGGAACCTGCTTTTGATAGGTTTTGATTTGTTTTGATACCTGCGCTTAGAAACATTGTATTAAGCGCATTATAAATGTAATGTATTATTATTATTATTGGAAAGTGTAAAATGTTGAAAGTACTGCATTTCCATTTCATACAACCTCGACTGAACTTGAGATTTCAAATATTGACAACAATTCTATTTTTAGCTAAAACAAGATTTGCTCGATCAATTAACCAACGTTACATTTACACACGTCTATCGGACTGGTTTAATTATTGAAACTTGTTGACTTGCACTGATTTCAATTGTTTTGTTTTGCTTTTGCTTCTTTTACTTTTGTGTCGTTTTTTCTCTTCTTCTTTCTATCGTTCTTGCTTTTTTATTTTTGTATGTGTATAAGTGGCATCAACTACAAATCAACTGGGGCACGCGAGATTTACATAAAACCGGCCTTCAATAGAGAAACGGAATATTTGATTATGCACACATTCCATGCACCTGTCAGATTACTTTTAGTTTAGATCGTTAATATTCAATCACATATCAGGTTCGATGTTGAATAACGAGAAGATGCACCCAAAAATCAAAACTGTGGTCCCAATTTCCTATTCTAAAGCAGTAGGCACAGCTTTGGGTTTATTTAGATGGGGCATTTGTGACCCTGCACCACAAAAACACCACAGAGTCACCAGATATGGATTTTCAGTTAAGGACAGATTATGAAAAAGCAGACTCTAAGCTTTAAAATGATGTATAATTCAATTCAAATGGGCTCCCCTAACCTACTTAAATACTGGAAAGAAAGCCTACACTCTGGAAAAGTGTGAACTGAGAAAAGAGGCTCTGAAGTACATGGTCTATTCAAGCGCTTAATTTTTACCAAGCCGTGCTAGCTGAGCCATGAAAGGGACAAAACACAGGATGTAAACCAACCGGAGCAACAACAATGAAGAGATTATCAAATTAAGCTGAAATTAAGCATGTTCTATTAGCATATTCTGCCCATGATTAATGCTAACTTGCAAAGCAATAGTGTTATCCTTTCAAAAGTTATTAGACTTGAAAATGAAGAGTCTGCAAAGGATTTCAAGACATGAAAAGTGGCCTCTGAGTCATACCTGATCATTCTACTCTTCCCCCAAGAAGGGTTGTAGAAAAACTGCTAAAAACACACTTTCCCATTCATGTTAAGATACCAAAGTGAAGAATAATGTAGACGAAGGATAGTTCTTTCAGAAAATATGCAAAACTCAAGATTGACTTGGTTGAACCATTTCAATTTTTTGAGTCCTCACTTAAAATCAAATGGTGCGACTTTTTGTTTGTTTTGTGGTGCACGGTCACATTTAATTTTTACTTTTAGGATTTACAGACCTTTACATTCAAATTGTCGTGCAAACTCTGTCCTTGATGGGCTGAACAAATTCCTGACTCCACCCCTAATCTTGTATACTACTTTTTGGCAGATTACATCGGCTACAAAATGTTTTGCCATTCCTGTGCCGATACACTGCCTAAATTTTAAACAAGGACAATTTCATATTACTCATACGTTTAATTTGCTCGACACAGACTAAATGATGTGGGACTAAGAGGACAGTTCAGACAAAGGTTTCACAAGTCGCATTACATTTTCTAAGTTTACCACACTCCCATATATATTCGTTTTCGTTATGGTTTCATTGTTTCTGTGTATTCATTTAAGTAGATTAAGAATTAAGAATAGTCCTTTTATGATTATCTGCGACAACTCTAATCATAACTGAGGACGGGACATTTCAAAAAGCATATTCTTGATCAATCCTCTTTAGAAAAAAGAAATTACTATAATTTCACCAGTTTTGAAACCACTTCGGTAATGTATTCCTTCAATTTCTTTTCAGTAGAATTACACTCTTTTAATTTCATGCAATCCATCAACTCTAATGATCAGTTCGTAGTTCTTGCTTGGAAGGAAAACACACATACGCACATATGCACACATACACACACACAAACAAACACACACACACATAAAATCTCTGTTTCATACCAAGGCATCCTATCGACACACAGGCATACACCCAATCACTTATTAAAATCTTGTTTATACAACCTGTTAAATGCTTGTTCAAAATCTTGGTAAAATGCTTGTTTTATCCGTGACGTGATGGGTGGCAATTATCTTTGAGATAATCTCATTTGTACGTTTCTCATTTTACCACTCTTCTAGGTGCTTTCTATGCCTCGATCTGTTTACCTATACCACATTGTCACTCTATTTTTTTTTTTTGTCTGTATACGTAAATACATTTTCCTCAACAGACGAAATACTGATACTCCCAGCCATAAGTGGTCTGAGGGGGTCCACTGTGGAGCTACCGTGTGAAGTCGAAAGGCCATCCTCAGTGATAGCCGTGGTTTGGTATCGCCACAACTCAACGGGAGATCCGGCCTCCACGATGGTGATACAAAAGTTTCAAAATAAGGTCATCAACAGCGCGGGTCCGAGATTTATTATGACGTCAACATACTCTCTCGTGATACGGGACCTATTGGTGGACGATGAGACCACGTACTCTTGTCACGTAGCCTTGGGCAATGGAGACTCACCTCGTTTGTACATCAACTTGACAGTTATTGGTGAATAAAAGATATTTGGTCCTAATAAGATTAAAGATTCAAAGTAAATAAAAGATTACACTATTTTCGCTCATTCACCTATATTATATATGAAGCGTTTTTGAAGATTTTGAATTACGGTCTCTGTCATTAAGTACAAAATAATATCTTTTAAATGATATATTAGTCACTACATATCAAGGTACATTTTTGAAGTTATGGTCAAAAGAAGCAGAAATTTTCTTATTATTTTCTTTATTTTTCTTGACCTTTAATCGCAAATATCTCCATTTGGCAAATATGGACTTATCGGTTTTTGCAAACAAACTCTTCATATATATATATATATATATATATATATATATACATATATATATAAATTTGATATTGTGTATAAGTGTCCGTGCAGAAGTAGAGAGAAATATAATTACATATGTAAACAGTACATTCATTTGCCAGAGAATGATTTTTGCAATGGTTGTTATAATACTTTTGGATTAAGATTGTCAGCTGTACCTTATGTATATTGCAGTAAGATAATAAACTGATCCCACAGAATGATTTTGCAGAAGAAATACCAGAGTAGGGTGTGTCGTAGGACAGGTTTCAAGGAATTCTGATACAGTCGTTTGCCGTTGTTTTGTTTTACAAAGAAATGCTTTGTGATTCTAAATTAATGTGATTAAAATGCAAAAGTTATTGTGAAGATTTTTCTTTACGTAGATTATATTTGTTATTTATTCGCCATATACGTAGAAACTTATACCTCGATATAATCATTTTCCCATCAGTTCTTGCCGAACCACTTCACCCGACAGTGGACCACTGCAAGCCAACAAGTGATGGAGAGTGTACCTACACGGTGGGTAAGTTGATGGAAGAGTTTGAATTGTTCCCCATCGTGTGCCGAGTAAGCATGGTTCGTCCACCAGTCCACCTGTCTTGGACCAGCGTGAAGGGTGACACTCACTCCGAGGAGTACGCCAGGAGGAACATTTATGTAGAAGGAGGTTTCTGGAATGCGTCGCTAGCATTAAAGGTGAGAGATCTTGATAATCCAGCATATTCTCGCGTTTAAATACTTGGTGAATATGTAGACTGTAAATATAGGACTAAACTCAGACAACAACACGAATGTTCAAGGGAAATACCCAATACCATTCGTCTTTGTCAAAATCAGAAAGTAAAGATCTGTCAGGGAGCTATGGTATATTTGATTGCCATGCCTCTTAATTTTCTGCTCCGTTCGCTCCATTGCAGAGCTAATAAAACCCTCGTTGTTCAAAGTTTGATGGAACTGTAGAAGAGGGCATTAATTGCATGGGTTGCTCAACTGACAAAACTCCTTTTAAATTTGATTTTGTTTAATATTTTGTTTCATCGTTAATCTAGAACATTCGAAGTGATACATTTTCTTCTGTCGAAAACTTAAAAGTTGTGCTTCACCCTTGTAAGGTAAATAATGATCAAGAAATCATGTTCACTGATATGTAATGCCCGAGTTAACCAGAGTTTCATTATGTGATCGTCACTGTCACTCCTAGCGAAATTTGATTGATTTCGCGTTCAATTTCATTTCAAATTTATTCTCATATTTTTCATGAAAATGTCACAGAAAAAAAATACATTTAAACGATACCAAAATTACAGAATACAAATTACGTGAAACATCACGAGAAATGTGTAACAGTCTGTTTAAATATAAAACACAAATATCTCTTTACAGAAGCATTGGGCTGTCAGTGCTTAAGGTACGAGGAATAATCAGTCGTATGACCCAGGATAAAATCAGATATAGGCAAAAATGTCAATTTCTACCAGGTAGTATTGAAACATATTGTTATATTTTGTATAAACGAATGAATGAATGAATACATATATATTATATATATATATATATATATATATATATATATATATATATATATATAGACTGTTACCCTGAGGAAGATCCGTGCAAGGGTCGAACATTGGTTTACAAATAAATGGAGTTGGATTCTAATGCATTATGTCAACTTGTTTGTCTTCATCGTCTTCATGCTCTTATTCCAACACGCGGATAATAATACCATTATATATATATATATATATATATATATATATATGCATGTGTGTGTGTGTGTGTGAAAAGTTTCATCGCAAACGGGTTTAGTACCATTCTTAAACATTTTAAGTAAGTCGATTATCATAAAAAAAAAAACAAATACTTCCCAGCAATACCACATGCACTTGATATATAACAAGGATTTTTCGTCAAATTGTGAGTAATATTCTTTAATTTCTTTGCTTTGGGCAGCTTAAAATTGCAAATGTGCACATTAACAACAATGAATGTAACAAGTTTTTTCTGAACATTTTCTTTCTGTTAACAGCCATGTCGTTCGGTCAGTGTATTCGTAATGTGATATGTACGTGTAATGATTTTAGTAATCGTTTTTATAAATCTTATGTATCTGAATATCTAGGGGGGAAATAAAGAGTGAAATGAAAAAAAATATCGAAATTTGTTATACGGAATAAACACACAGAAAAAGACTTTCGTTCATTGGTTAATTGGACAGACATACATTTAAGACATTATATCTCCAGGTCTCCAGGCATGAAGTCGGACGGAAGTTCAGATGTCTAGCAGAGGGTGTTGCTGTGAAGGGGACTACTCAAATGATTGCACTTGTACAGCGATACGAGCCAGGTACATATGAAGACTTTGTTTGCAAAAACCGATAAGTCCATTTTTGAAGATTTTGAAGTACGGTCTCTGTCATAAAGTACAAAATAATACCTTTCAAATGATATATTGGTCACTACACATAAAGGTATATTTTTGAAGTTATGGTCAAAAGAAGCACAAATTTTCTTATTATTCTCTTTATTTTTCTAGACCTTTAATGGCAAATGTCTCCATTTGACAAATATGGACTTATCGGTTTTTGCAAACAAACCCTTCATATATACTATGAGGGGCGTATCTATGCCCTATATATCATAATTGTAAGATGTATGCAAGCTTTTGTTAATTTATATCAGCATGAATGTAGAAAATGTTAATCTTGCATTTTTATATACACATTATATCTTTGATAAAGATACATAAGTTGCCATAATATTCTTTTAACACATAGTTATTGTACCCTGCAAAACACACACACAAACACACACACACACACACACACACGTAGACACAGAGCTATCCATACAAACCCAAACAAATAAAATCCACAACGCAGTCCAAGTGGGTTATGTGGCAAGACAGCTTACGTGCAACTCAAAGTGTCATTTCAGATCATCTTGCAAGATTAAAACCACAGGTTAGACTGTACATGCATTCTTGCAGACAATATTTTGATCGTATCCAGGCAATTACCCCCCGAGGGCAATTACCCCCGGCTAAGTACTGGTTAATGGTAAGATTAGAGTAAAGATTAGGGTTAGGGTTAGGATTAGGGTTAGGAGTATGGGTTAGGGTTACGATTAGGTTCAGGATTAGGATTAGGATTAGGGCCACGGGGAGGGTCTGGGTAATTGCCCAGGGGGTAATTGCCCTAGACCCATTTTGATTAAACGCATATTATTACGCAAAGAGAGAGAAAACAAAAACAGAGGATATTCTGGTTATATTTTACCTGTGTTTGGTTTTACCATTGTTTTCAGTCGGCTAAGAATTATAAAAAGGAATAACAAACAAACGGGCAATCGCCTATTTTGACAGGAACAGAGGAACCTGGTGTGACTGCTGCTACCCCGTCCGACAGCCAAGTGGTGGGAGGGTTCATCGCCGTCATTGTGGTTCTTGCCGTGATTGTCATCGTGATTCTCACATTTCTTTTTGTTGTGATGCTTCGCAAATCTAAAGGTGAAGATACATTTCCAGACGAATACACATCTCAGTGCTTTCATTTACTGTGAGAAGTCAGAAAGGTTTGACAATGTCAGTCCCCAACATGCTCTTAAGCAAGAAAGAATATGTTGCACTTAGCTTATGGCTAGCACTAAATACGCTTGACACTGCTATTTATGCTTTTCTTTTCATTGAAACGCTGATCTCGCTTGGCATACAATGATTCTTTCTGCTATATTTATTGCAATGTAATAGACCTGAATATATGAACGACCCAAGTCCAATTTTTGGCCAAATTCAGTTTGACATGGGAAATTGTAGCTTATGCATGGACTCATCTTGTGTATAAGTGATAAAGCCTAATTACCCCCGGAAGTGCCTGAAATAAATGAGTAAAATCTTATATGAATGTAAGAATGAAGGACTTGGGTCATTCTTACATTCATATTATAGCGCCCTCTCTCGTCCTCTCATCTCTATAGCAAAATATCATGTATATGATTCAAAGAACGACCCAAGTCCATCACACAAAATGGCGTCTCCACAATTAATGTAAATGTTAATTGTCATAATATGTTCTAATTGTATATACAATGTTGCCTTCCCATCACAGTTAAATAGAATATTATTGGACAAGTAAAAAAGATATGAAGGTTTTTTTTAAGTTTACTCGAAATGGTCTTCCATGGACTTGGGTCGTTCTTATATTGAGATACTCAATTTTCCTGTTTTTGCGAATTGACCAGAATATTACATGCAGTACGTGCAAGAAACTAATAAAGATTGAATAATGTGTTCACGCGGTTTTTTTTTTTTTTGTTGTTTTTCTTAGTATTGAAATCGAAATTACCTTAAAGAAACAAGAATGTCGATTTCCGAAATGTTATAAATGTTGCAATAATTGCTAATATTGAATTAAATCGTATGAAAACATTCAACCACCTTGTACTTTTGTTAAATACAAACATGGTGGCACTTTTTGTTCATTTATCATGGCCACTGAGTCTATGAACTCTTTACTTAAGATGATATTAATAGAACTATAAAAGTAATGGCTTTTGTTGTTTGTCTTGTCTATTTGATTACTTGATACTAGCTATATATTTCTTATGGCGTCAATAAAGCATTTTGTTGTGTGTGTGTGTGTGTTTTTTTTTATCCAAAGTAACCTTAACAAACTTCAAATATTTCAATACACGACCTTGTAACTTGCAAAGGATAATTCTCATAAGTGTAGCGTATATCATCAAGGATACTATTTTTTTTTTCTCTGGTGAGCCGTTCGGGCAAATAAAATTTATTCATTTAAAATTCTAGGGGCCCGAAAAAGAAATGTAGTGGCCAAGATCATTTTTAGTAGTTTAGTATAGTATACAAATAGAACATACTCTATCATGCACTACACTGGATTAAAGAACTATCTCGAGCGCCGATTTCTTTGAAATAGAACTGCACGAGGGATAATTTAGTGGGACCTACATGTACATGGGAGTTCTGTAGTATTAGTGCATCGTACACGTACATGTGTTTGTTGATCGTGTCCAAACCGACAAAGAAAATCTTTATATCCCTTATTCTCAGCCACGAGTTCCAGCCACTCGTACAGCGAAATCTGCCTACCACCGGCAACTGACCTGCAAGGTATATACATGTAGATGGTTAGGTGATTATACTTCGATTGAGCTTTTTATGTTTATGATGAACGTGATTATCATGCCTGATACGACAAAAAATCATTGTGCCAAAATTTTCAGTTGCTCTATATTTGATTAGTAGTAATGAAGGTGAAAATTAAATCATTGCATATATAGATGGACTTACTGTTATCAATTCCGAGGCAGTTTCACTGTCACGTTTTAACGTCGACAGTGCTAATGACGCCGCGCGTCCAGAATCGGACGTAAAAACGTCGTCGGAATTTAAAAACGTTAGTCCAAATGCAATGATTGATAATGTGCCTTTATCAAACGTTACATGGATGAATCAGAACTTACCATCAAATGATTATAGTTGTAATGGCACTTGTGAGAAGAAACTCACAACATCAGCTGAGATTTTATTTTCACTCTTAGGCCCCTTCCAGCTATCAGTTTCTTTGGTAGAGTGGTGGGGAATGTTGCATGTTGCAGGCTCACACAACAATGGCTGACAAGAATTATTTAAGGGACCCTCAACAGGCCTCTCCAAGGTAAAGAAATGATTTTCTCCGATGAAAAAAGAACGTGATGCGATGTCAGCTCTAAAACAATCCTGTAAGTCTTGGTTCTGTCACCAGATCAATCGGCAAGTATTGGACATAGAGCCTGGGATTTTGATATTTCGTTTGTCTTCAAGGGTAGGAGCTCGAGACACGTTTCACAACTGATGTTTACGACTGGTCGGAGTGTAAAAATTACGTAACTATAGGTCACGATCAGTTTCTGCTGTCAACTTCATTGATTTTCTGTAAGCATCTATATAGAATTTTCCCGCCCTTTTTCGTCACCTCTTCATTGAATTGTTAAAGACTTGCTTTCAGTTCTAACTTAGACCAGTAAAAATTTTTGTAGGATACGCTGTTTATTCTTCGCTTTCACTTCTTTGTGCCACTCTACTCCTTCACAGCGCTTAGAATCTACTTTGTCATCTTATGAAAACGTGATATTACTATCTACAAATAAAAAAAATTCACTTGGCAAAAGGCCTGCGTTATAATATTATTCTTTAAAAAAAGCAACGCGACAGAAAGGAACGCTAGGACTAACGTCGTAACGGTTACTGTCAAGTTTGTTGCAAAGATAACATAGCGTCGATTACTGTAATTGTCATTTTGTTCTTCATCAAGACGAAGAGGGATATATAGGTTTATGAAACATATTACACTTCAGACCAACTTGTTCGTGTAGTCCTATTACCAAATATTTTACATACTTTACATACTGTATTCTCAGAGATGGATACGGAGGAAATTAGCAACCTACAAACCAGACGCGTACGCAAGGGTGGATATATAGGTTTGTGAAACATATTACACTTCTCACCAACTTGTTCGTGTAGTCCTATTACCAAATATTTTACATAGTTTACATACTGTATTCTCAGAGATGCGGAGGAAATTAGCAACCTACAAACCAGGCGCATACGCAAGGGTGGTACAAGAAAATCTGCCAAAGAAGACACTTCTGGCCGTGTACGGCGTGGAAGGTGGCGGACGATCGTCACTCTCTAAGAGCCTGATCTACAGCGTGACCGGTAAGCCTATGTTATAATATGACGGCATAAAGTTTGCCACGTCTTCAGTAAATTTAGCAGACCCTGTTGGTCGTGTGTTTAAAAGAAACCAACCAACGCCAAAATGCGAACATAATTATGAATTGAGTGAATGCAGGACTATCAGAAGGAAGACGTCAGTGAAAGTTTGAGGAAAATTGGACTATCGTTTCAAAAGTGATGAAGTTTTAAACACTTCTATGTCGTCATCGCTGGATAAGGAGACCACTGCACTTCATGACGTCATTACGGACAATAGTAATAAAAATGAAATATAAAGCAAAGTCAACATTACTAATTTTCTAGCATAATGAAAGAGCATTTGACTTAACTCTGTTTTAGAAAGACGGGGAAATAATACTTCCCTTAATCATAGTGGCAGGTTGACGGGATAAGTACATTTCATGCAAAATTAGGTATTGTGGAATTCTCCTGATTTATTTTTTTTTAAATTAATGATATCTAAAATAATGTAGTTGCAGTAATTTTCATTTTCAGCAATGACTACACCTAGACTTTAAAAATTCATAACTTTTGAGTCAGTAGTCCGATTTTCCTCAAAATTTTACTCATGTGTGCCAATAATATTATTGCTTTCACTCAATCCACATTTATATTTGGACTTTGATTTCCTTCAAAGGGTGTGTACAGTTCTGGTCGAGATGAAGATTTAGCTTTTAACATTTTGCGAGATATTCCGAAACCACTCTATGAGATGTCAAAGATCATGCAGTCCTAAGGGGTATCAAAAGTTTATTCGATGAAAATCGGTTTTGAAATGGCTGAGATATCCAAAAACAAGATGAAACAAAGAGATCCTAATAAAGTTGTGGCATGTCGCCTTTTATTATTAGCACTTTTTTGGATATCTCAGCTATTTGAAGACCAATTTTCATCCAATAAACGTTGAATCCTTCTTAAAATTACATGCTCTTTCATATTTCATGAGAGGCTTTTCATTATCTCACTTTATAGGAATGTTCAAAACATGAATCCCCACCTCAACCAGTACTGTATCTTTGTACGCGTATATGTGTTGGCAAGTGAATGTGTGTGTGTGTTATTATGTATATTATGTATGTATGTCTATCTTTCTGGGTCTGTGTGTGTAGAAGTCTATAGGGTTTAGCACCCCATTTCAGCTAGCCGTCTCACCGCTGTAACTAATTTAAAAGGAACGTGATTAAGAAATCTGGAGTTCAAGACTAAGAGATGAGGAAAAGACATTAAAGAGATTAACTCGTAGGCCTATTACATTTCTCTTTCTCAGCCAAATAACTTTTCCGGTTTTATTGTGTGCTCCATAATCTGGGTATCAAAGCAATCAGTCAGATCAGTCTTTATTGCAATTTATTGTACCTTAATGTCAAGCATGTTATAATAATAATAATAATAATAATAATAATAATAATAATAATAATAATAATAATAATAATAATGGCTACTTGTATCGCGCACAGGTCCACTTTTCAGTGCTCATGGCGCTTCAAAAATGAAAAGATATATTCATGCATATACATGTTCAAACATGTCAAAGAAGAAAATGGCTAACAGAAAAGAAATGTATACCAAATAAAGAATACAACATATCCAATTAAAATACAATATTGTGACATCAATTCTATTCAATCATTTTATTCAATTGCTGATTGGTACACATGATTATTCAATATGATATAACGGAAATATCAATTCGTAATATCGGGTGTTAAATCAATTGTTAATGTCATTCTGTTCAGTGATTGGTCTACAAAGTATCACGTGACCAAACGTTACATTGCAATGATGTTGATGATAGAGACAAGAGAATGCCGACGAAGAAAAATAAACGTGTCATTCGTGACATTCGACAAAATTTGTTCGACTTATAGACTTTTAAATAAAACAGTTCGCTGAACATACGGGTATTTTAGCATTTGATATTTGTATTTCATATATTGTAAAGTTAGTAGTAGATATGAATATATTTTTATTGTTTAAAGATGCTTTCATTTTGCAAAAAGCATGCACCATAGCTTATGGACATATATTTATCATTGATTTCACAATGACTAACCATGGGCCGTTGATGGTCACTCTTGCGCCCCAAAACGAAAGCAGCATCTCGTTAAACTTTGTTAATGGTTCGCAATTGTGTTATTTTTGTCATCAACAGATGAATATCGTCGCATTGAAACGGGGCCGTCAAAAGATGGCCGAGGAGTTACAAAGGAGTCAAGTTTCTATAGTATTAACGACAACATTGCGATTCAAGATACCATTGGTCTCCCGAAAGGGCCGAACGAAGTGTCGAATGTGGTCGACAAAATGTGTAAGTCAGTTCATTCTGTGAAAGTGACGTGAAAGAGAAAAATCTCATGTCTTCATTAAATTTTATAGCAGGAGTATTGTCAGACTTTCACAATAATTTAACTGCACTAAAATTGCTCCACCCCCCCCCCCCCAAAAAAAAAAAAAATAGCGGACGTGTCTAGAATAAATTAGATGACGATTACATACTAGAATATCTATAAATTTCTTTGCGGTTTAGAACGACACCTCATTAAACTTAAAAATCATCATTGCGCGCAGTCATTTCAACTTTATGGTATAACAATACAAATAATAAAATGTGTGTGTGTGCTTGTTTGTTTGTTTGTTTTTGTTAGTTCCCACAAGTGAGATTTAAAAAAGATTTGATTTCGCGTCAAAAGGTTTTGCAAGAAAATTACGTCATCGCTTTATACCCAAATATTATATCCAAATAATTGTTTCTGTTAAGCGTAGAACAATATCCCATCAAAAGTCGTTATGCCCAATTATAACAACCCCACACTAGATTTATCGAAAGGATATTAATTCAAAAAAATGGGAAAGATTTGATTGGGGGTCAGTTGGAAATTGTAAGACAATGTCAGCATATTTGCCTTGACTTGTTTGTTTGTTTATTTATTCACCGTAAAATCACAAAATAGCAATGATACAACTGGCATATATAACTGAAGATAAACGGATGGATTGCCCTTCTCTGCTCGACCTTCATGGTCGTGCTGGTCTATCGAGGGGTCCAACTTCACATGAATAATCACATTAATTAAAACTTCATGCAGTGAAACTAATCATACACACACTTACTTACAGACAATAATATCATACAAACAAAATATTGATACATCAGTATATCAACTAAAACAACATTGATAAAAAAAAACATAAAAATGATACCCCTCCCATCCCGACTGCCAATATACCCTTCCCCACCACAGCCCTTCCCAAATAACATAAACATTAACATAATACAGGGGATACCTGATCACATAATTATCATACAACCAGTGTAAATCATTATCAAATTATCAAATTATTTATTGCTTACCATACTTAAAGGAATCACGTGATGGTGAGGCTATTATATCCAAGGAAACTGTATTGTTATACCCGCGATAGGCGAACATGCGTCTACAATATTCTGTTCTAGGTTTTGACAGCGATAGCCTTCCATAAGAGCGTAAAAAATATTGATGAGATACAAAGTTAATCCGGTCCAATAGATAAGGAGCGCTGAAATTATTAAGAGCTTTAAATACCATAAGCAAAATATGCTTTGATCGGCGTGCTTTTAAGGATTCGCAATTTAGTGTTAGATGAATAACCTGATTCGAAATATGCATATACGGACTGAATCTCAAGATCACTCTCCCTGCTCTATTCTGTAATTTCTGCAATCAATCAGCATACTTCTTATGGGCAGAATCATGAAGTACATCTGCATAATCAAACAAAGGTTTAATTTTAGAGTTGTAAATTATCTTAATACTGTGTTCAATTATTTTCAGAAGTTTGTGTAACCAGAGTTACGTGTTGTTGTTTTTTTTTCACTTGACATATCAGAGTGGTGAAAATTCTTATCATTTGATGAAAATTCAACTGCATGATGGTTTGTTTTGACTCGTAATTAGCATGATTAGAGCCAACCTTTGCGTGGAATTACATTTCACAATTTTACAGATTCTATTGTAAATATCTCTGGTCTGTTAGTCTTTCTCTATTCGTTTTGTCTAAGCGGACGTCATTGTCCGTTAGCTGTTACGACTATCAGAATCATTTTGCTTTAGTTTGATTGCGTTAAAATAGCACTGTAAACATCCCTTAAAAATAAACACAAATTCAAAAAAAAAAAAATGGGTAGACGCTTGGAATTAGGCGCTTTTGGAGCGAGTTAAGAATTGAATTTTGTGGACAAAAAGCTTTTAAAGAGTACAATGATTTCTTACGCCCATATACTGTCTTGTTTTAAATGTTGAAGGATAAATCTGTCACCTTCACGTCGTGTAATTTTGGTTGACTAAATCTATTATTTTGCAACAATTGTATTGCTTTTCCACAGTGACCGA
The DNA here is from genome assembly GCF_964275005.1 of Diadema setosum. Taxonomy (NCBI): domain Eukaryota; kingdom Metazoa; phylum Echinodermata; class Echinoidea; order Diadematoida; family Diadematidae; genus Diadema; species Diadema setosum. Next base: position 21,667,068 of record NC_092700.1, on the reverse strand, counting down.
TGAAATTTGCTGCCCAATCATTGTTATAGGGTGAGTGTAATCATTTCTTGACGGGGAAGTTTCTCATAAATGCACGCAATCAAATAGAGTAAATGCACCGATAAATTGTAGAAAATGTGAAGTGAACACTTATCTGATGTATTCTACTAACATTTCTGCATATTCTAAATCCACGTTGTATGTTTTTGCAAAATTTCCCTTTAAGACTCCATCATGCCATATGTCATATCTTTCTTTGTTTGAGAGAAAAACAACGACTGTGTTGTTGCAGTAGAGAGGTGTCGTATTTTACATAATTATGCAAGAAAATTCTTTAGTACAATTCTGTTTTAATTGCTAGTGATGGTAACATATTGTAAATCGGTGTATTCAAGCAGTAAGAACAATGTCGTTGAATATTACGACCCGTCACTGCATTCGACTTTAACTATTGATCTCACGTTCAGCAAATATGTCATTGTATGCGTATACGTCTTCGCCACATGGTCGTGACAGAGACACGTCTTTATCCAACCATGTCTATATTGTAATCACGTGTGATGTATAGTTCCGAAGGGCAGTTATTCCTAAGGTTCGTTACTACGAAGCTCACAAATTTGGGGTCATCCCACTAGACCGACACCCATGAGTCATACAGCCCACGAGTTCGACATTGAAAGCAGGTCCATGAGTCATACAGCTCACCAATCATACAGCTCATGAGTTCGACACTAGGTAAAAACAGCCCACGAGCTCGACAGATAAAACACGGAGCTTAATGTGTCGGTCCCGTACGTGGGCCTTGTTAGCTTAGTGTCGGACTAATGGGCTGTATGACTCGTGAGCTGTATAGCTCATGGGCTGTATGACTGGTGAGCTGTATGACTCGTGGGCTTGTATGACTCGTGGGTGTCGGTCTCGTGACGTGCACCCAGAAATTTCCTGTAGCTATATAGTGCGACAATCCGTCAACGAAATAAGGTTTGTTGATCCTTAATTAAAAAGACATGGGCTACCAAAGAACATTTGGAATAACAAATCTTCCGAAAACGAACTCTAACCGACGTAACCACGAACATTTTAAAAAGACATAAGATACCAGCAAGATAGTCGGTATATTATGTGTGACTGACAGTTCAAAAACAGACATGATGTTTCGGCAAAGGTATGACTTTCTGAAGTCAGAGGATTCAAATGTAACGAAGTGATCAATGTGTTGTGACTTGTAAAAAAAAAAAGAAAGAAAGAAGAAGTTGGTGATCAGGAATTCATGAAAAGAAAGATAAAGTACAGCGCTATCGTGTCTATGATTAAGCTTGTGTAAGTATTACAATGTATTGAGAAATACACACTTTCAAAATGCGTTGCATGTGTCAGAGAGTCAAGATATATCCAGAACCCGGAGATAGTATCACTCTTCTATTGGGTTTCATGAAATTTGCACACTAAACTTGTGACCAGCGAATTACCGACGTAGGAAGGTTACTGCTACACTAACTCTTTTTTATTTCCCATTTCAGCCGAAATCAAGACATCGAGCCGTATAAACCCATGTATAGAAAATTTATCACCGACATCACCGAGAGACTTTGTAAGTTTGTCACATGTAATTGGCACTCCTCCAGAATTACATATATATATATATATATATATATTATATATATATATATATATATATATATAAACACAAAACAAAAAGTAAGTTCCCCCTAAAACAAACCTCTGTAATTTATGAATCAGGGACCTTTGAGGAAATCTGAATACAGGACCATGTAGCTGTACTTCTTGGCTACCTTTCAAGTGAAATTCAGTGGAAATCATTTGGTCACGCTTGAATGAGCATGACTTAAAGTCAAAATGGTCACTTTTTGAAGTTCACAAGCCTAATTTTGAAACTTTGATTTGGTGATATCGGAACAAATTTCAATTTTCCAGGTTAAAAAGGCATTCAACATGTAATTTATGTGCTTCTTATCGTACCATGTGACTTTTGCACGAAATTTCACGGTTGAGTGACCACGCGATGAAAATTGCCAAAACGGCCGATTTGACATGTTTCTCGTGGTAATTTCTATCAATTGAGATTGAATTCATGTTGAACAGCTTTTACACAAAATGTACGTAATTTCATGGTTGAATGGGCACATTGAAAACAAAGAAAAATAACAATTTAAATTGTGCAATGAGAATTTTGATAATTTTGTGTGCTGAAATCAATTGTTTAATGCTTTTTGTGTTGTGTTTAATACCCAATTGCATACAGTGATCCCCTGACATTTCAGTCACGCTTCAATGAGCATGGGTGGCTGAAAATCCTTTTTATCCTATTGATAAACAAAGTATTCATTGTGTTTTATGTTTTAGTTGAAATATCGGGAAGTTAGTCTGATTTCAGTGAAAAAAAAAATCATTTCAATAAAAAATGACACTGTGACATGCTTCAGTGAGCACATAAGATGAGCATAGTGTGCAGGTCAAAACCTTCTTTCGTGGCTGAAATTCTCATAAGATTTACATTTGTTTTGTTTATGAAGACGTGTTCAGCGGGGTTGGCGGATAGAGCCTAAAACGTGAGTGGAGATGCTACAAAAGCTGTGTGATATTGCCATAACAATCACATAATAGTCAACCAACATTTTAAGCAACTATCATCACCATCACAACTTTGAACACCACATGAACAGCAAAGGCCACTATCTCACCACAATCAATACCAACAGCAAGTGGCAATAACTCTCCTTTTGTTTGTTAAACTACACGATTCACTTTGAATGCAAAACCTTGTGAAAGATAAAATGTAGAGACAACGAAAAAGAAGAGGAAGAGAAAGAAAGCAAAAAGGAAGAAGAAAGAGAAGGAAGACAAGGAGCAGATGGAGCAGTGAGTCAGATAAATGAAGCAGGAGACAACAGAGAAAATAAAGAAGATATATAAAATGTGCAAAGAAATTAATACAACTTTCACTCAACTGTGTTCGCTTATAAATTCAGACTTTTATTCTTAGTATAGTTCTTCCAGATTGTGCCTGTCAATCATTTTTCACATGGAAATAATTGAAAACAATACAAAAACAAGCAGCTTAATTGAGAATAAAAAAGATGGATAAAGCACTAAAAGTCTTGACACTAGAAAACATGTACAGACATATACCTATGTACAATCAAAAATATAGATTTGAAGTGCAGGGAAACATAGCACTTCCCTCATAATCAAACGAAAGCAATGTTTAGCAGCACATACAGCTAAGTGAAATTTTATCCTGACATGTCTAATGTTGGTTCTGCGTAACTAATTTAGAGTTCTAGTGGTCTTTCAATAGCGAGTGTAGCCACCATTTTGCTCGATGACAGCATTGCATCTCATCCTCATGGTGCGGATGAGCTTCACCGCTCTTTTCTGGGGGATGGCTAACCACTCCTCCTGCAAGATCTGTGTCAGGTCCTCGACTGTGGTAACCTCGTTCACTCGCCTATACACGGCCCGTTTCAGCTGGTCCCATAAGTGTTCAATGGGGTTCAGGTCAGGTGAATTGGCAGGCCATGTCATCCTCTGGATCCCCTCTTGGCGCAAGACAGTGTTCGCCTCTCGGCAACGATGTGGACGGGCATTGTCGTCCATGAAGACGAATCCATGGCCGTGGGCCGCTGCATAAGGGAGGACGTGGGGACGCAGGATCTCCTCCACGTACCTATGTCCATTCAGGTTCCCATTAACCTGAACCAGAGGTGTTGTGTTTCCCAGACTGATGCCAGCCCACACCATGATGCTGCCACCACCGTACGCTGTAACAGGCTGGACGCAGCATTCTGTGTGCTTCTCACCTCTCCGGCGCCAAACACGTTCCCTGCCATCAATGTGTCTCAAACACAGTCGAGTTTCATCTGAGAAGAGGACATTCCCCCATTCTCTCTGAGTCCAGCGGGCATGTTCCCTGGCCCATCTTAAACTGGCCTGCCTGTGACGTGCCTTGAGTTCGGTTCTCTTAACTATGCGGCGGGATCGAAGGCCGGCATGACGTAGCCGATTCCGTATCGCTCCGGCACTTACTCTCTGCTGATGACGCGGACGAAGTTCCCTTTGGATCTGTGGCGCTGAAATGGGGATAAAGACATGACAGTGATTAAACCTGTTATTTGACGATATCTTATGAAGTGCATTTAAATTCAATTTCTGCTAGCCTAGCAAGTCTTCCAAGTAGTCAAAACAAAATAGTCATCAAAATGGTCACAATTATGTCGACAACAATATTGGAAAGCATCTTTAACGTTTAAATTAATAAAAATCTTGATTATACCTGTAAGTGACCTCCGTTGCAATGCATTCGTTCTAATGGCCCGGTCTTCTCTTGGAGTGGTTACTTTCGGCCTGCCTGTTCTTGCCGCATCGCCAACTTCTCCAGTTTGCTCAAACTTGGCTCTTAGTTTCCTAATCGCATTGGGTGACACCATTACCCTCCGAGCCACCTCCTTCACAGGAGTTCCTGCTTGAAGAAGCCCTATGGCGATTCCCCTGTGCTGTATAGACAACCTAGGCATGATGGTGCTTGATTCCCTATGTTCTTGACTCTCATATGTTGTGTACAAAAAAAAAAAAAAATTCTTCACAAATCTGATCATGTTCATTTCATGTTTGTTGACTGTGGTATGTAATCTTATTGTCCAGGTTCTGGACATGCATTCTTTGGTCACTCATTCATGAGAGGGCAGGTGTTCGAACTTTTGTCTCCAGACTCACAGTGCATATTTTCAGCACTGGAGGATATTGATGTTTAACAAAAGTAAAAGTTGGTACCATTTCAATCAACGATTAATTATATTAATTTTCCCTTGAGTTAATGCGTGACTTCATGACGTCACAATGATAAAACATTCTTTTTATAATGTGGTCATTCAACCGTAAAATAAACCACATTGCATTCATATGGCAATATTAGCTTTCAAAAACATAAATTTTGCCTCTTTACATGAACTTACCATGGGGATGAAAGCAAAACTGCAAAATTTCATCATGTAGGGTAAAAGAAAAGGGTTTTCCAGCCTCACACGCTTATTGAAGCGTGACTAAAATGTCAGTTGGTCGCTGATATGCGTGTGGGTATTAGCACAATAATAAAAAAGCATCATACAGTTGATTTCAGTGCGCAAAATTATCGCAATTCTTACTGCACAATTTGAATTGTTATATTTCTTTGTTTTTAATGTGCTCATTCAACCGTGAAATTATGAGGATTGTGTGTAAAAACTGTTCAACACACGGATTCAATCTTAATTGATAGAAATTACCACGAGAAATATGTCAAATCGGCCATTTTGGCAATTTTCATCTCGTGGTCACTCAACCGTGAAATTTTGTGCAAAAGTCACATGGTACGATGAGAAGCACATAAATCATACTTTGAATGCCTTTTTTAACCTGGAAAATCGAAATCTGTTTCGATATCACCCGATCAAAGTTTCAAAATTGGGCTTGTGAACTTCAAAAAGTGACCATTTTAACTTTAAGACATGCTCATTCAAGCGTGACCAGATTATTTCCACTGAATTTCACTTGAAAGGTAGCCAGGAAGTATAGCTACATGGTCCTGTATTCAGATTTCCTTAAAGGTCCCTGATTCATAAATTACAGAGGTTTGTTTTAGGGGGAACTTACTTTTGTTTAGTGTTTATATATATATATATATATATATATATATATATATATATATATACATATATATATATATATATGTGTGTGTGTGTGTGTGTGTGTTCTTTAAACAGGCAATATTAACTCGATTTTGAAAGAACTGTGGTAAGCCTAAAACAAGTATAGGCACGATATGATTTGCACGAGTGTAATGACTTAATGTATCCATTTCCACTACTAGCCCAAAATGACTCTGGCATATATATACATACATATCGTCTGTTGAGAATGAGAAGGGCGTTAAGTTATTTTGAACACTATGGGTTTTGTGACAACTTAACGCCCTTATCATTCTCAACCGACGATATACAGTACAAAGGAAATTGTCTTCGCTGACTTGTGTTATTTTTGTGGGGTTTTTCTTGCTGTTTTATAAATAAATGAGCAAACATGCTAAGTTATTTTCCTGACCCTTTTTTGGGACTCTATCTCGGTCAAGCAATATTTGATATTACACTGCATGTGTAATTTGTCAGGTCATATACAGTATAATTGCTGGAAAGAACAGGGTTCCACAGCGTGTTCACAGTGTATTCACGTGGTCGGCTATGTGAAAACGTTCGAATATAACAGTGTGAAGATGATTTTACACTGTGATCTCAATGTGTTCACATTGCATTTCACATTGTTTTTTCACACTGAGATAGATATATGAGACAGATATATTTCATATGTTCGCAGTATCATGCGTTTCATAGCTGCGGTGATGAAAACGAAATGCGTTTCTCGTTCAAGTCATCAGATCGAAGTAGGAACAGAAATTGTCTGCCATGCGAAGTATTTACTTCTATACTAAGGGACCTCCGGCAATCCGGCCGTAAAATCTCACTGTACTATGGCTGAGAACCGATGTCAATCAAAGCAAATCGCAGAAGCATTAAGGAATGGTAGTCTCAGTGTATTCATAGGCCCGATATAGATTTTCTTTTAATAAAAGTATAATAAATATCCTCTATATTTTGCATTATTAGGTCTAAAAAGTTTGTAATTTTTGTTTCGATGTATTTCAAGGTGTTCTTTATTCTAAGATCAACAGTATATAACATCAACACAATTAATTTCAGATTGAACTTATAAGGGTCTGCAAATAATACTCCATAATTGGTGCAGAATGCAAACCCTTCAGTATCAAAATTAGTTTTACATGATATTGCACATTTACTTGTAAGTTTGGGACTTACAAATAGTGTTATTACTCGTATTTATTTATTTTTTTACTTCGAGAGATTTCATCGGTTTAGTGATAAGATTATTTTCACACAGAGGTAACATCACAGTGCGGATGTTTTGTTTTGGTGTAGTTTTTCATTGGTTTGAAGTATTTCCTCCCCTATGGTGTTATTGTAAATTCAAGACCATTTTGTCATATCGTGTTTAAAGTAAGATCATTTTCTTTTACTGTAATAATAAGTTATCACTGTTACTATGATAATTATCACTATCATTATAATCATTATTATCATCATCATTATCATTTTCAGTATTATTACCATTATCAATGCACTCCACAGCTTTCCCTCCTGTCTTCGTAGTGACGTGCAGAGACGACAAAGGAAATCCGGATGGCAGTCCAATGAATAAACTGATAACTAACCTAGGAGGTGCGTCTGACAGAATCTTCTTCGTGGACAACATCCTCGAAGAAACTAGTGACGAACTCAGCAAGAAAGACTTCCTTGCGCTTCTTGTCAAACTGCTGGAAGTAGCTGACGACAATATTATCCGTAAATCCAACAAGATCTATAGGCATTGCTTAGAGGCCTCATCGACCTGAGCAATGAGGGCCGTGGTGATAACAGAAATAGTTTGTATGTATGTTTGGTCGGCTATTTGTCCACATTCTTGCTATTATTGGACTTGTTTCATAGTTACAATACGCGTGAAAGAAACTAGCTCCTCCGTCGATCCTCTGTAAGAAGTAATGTTTCTTTGAATTATTTCCGAATCGCTTGTATTAACGAATGGAACCAATTGCCATGTGATATTAAGACCAGTACAGCATTCTGTAGGTTCAATGTAAAAATACCTTTTTGACTATTTGAAATTAACTATTAAAACCAGTCTTAAACGTTGATCTTATGTAGATTGGCGAGCCTACATAAACGGGGTGTGGTGTGGATGCGTGTGTGAATGCCGATGTGTGTGTGTGTGTGTGTGTGTGTGTGTGTTTATACTTTCATTTTTCATGTAATATCTTATCTTTTCGTAATTATGTTATGTTTTAATTGTATATTGCATGGGAACCCACTCACAAGCATTTCTCCCTGTTAAAGGAACTCTTTAAAAATTCATATGCAATTTGTGAATTTGTATGCATTTATAAGTTATGTAGTCGCAGATATTATGTTTGGCTTTTGATGTTGAATAAACCGAACTGAAACTAATAAGTTACAGAGCATATTATGGAAACCATGAGATTCACACCTGCACAAAAATAGTCTGCCAATTCAACTCCCCGCTGGATCTGAGCTAGCCAAAGTAAATTGAACTTCATTAGCGTCTATCGTCCTAATTAACTGCCAGGGACTCCATTACCTTATTATTCTATGCAGAGAAACATTTTGGAGGAAGTGTCCTTGATGTGATGTGATATTAAATTTCACATAACACATCCTTAGTACAACTGGATCCCGGCACTGAAGAATTTTAATCAACTTGTCCACAAAATAATCTTGCTGTAAACTCTTTCAGCGACCAATTTCAAGCATGAAACGGGACCTTTTTTTTTTGTGGAGCAGTAATGGATTTTGTGAAAAAAAAAATGTCTGGCGAATACTATATTCTACACTCATCCTCCCCTATCTCTCGTATATCACTGCAGTTTGCTTTGGGCAAACAAGCGCCTGTCACACCTCGGGGAAAAAATGTCCTCAAACCAAATTGTTCGATTAATAGTTGGTGCATCCCTGATAAATATTGCTGAACAATGTTATAATGAAATGAGGCTCATATACAATCCATGATATACTTTTTCAAGGTGTTTTTTGTGTACAAAACTACTAACAAAGCCATACTATCTTGCTTTAGAGACCTTTTTCCCGGCAATGAGAGTTTTCATATTAACAACATATGATCATCGGTTTGATTACACCTTGGAAGACACAGAACAATACCATAGTACTATATGTTTTACTGGACCAAAACTGGAACTCACTACCCTTGCACATTACCAGTGTCTGACCTACGAAGGTATCTAAAAGCAGATTCAAGAAATACCTGTAATACAGGTATTTTTTTTTCTTTCGTTGTGATGTCTGTGAACCCCCTTGTTATATTTTTGTCTTTTTTATTGTATTTGTGTGTATTTGTACATAATTTTGTATCAATTGTATTCAAACTGTAATATTGTCTAAAGGCATCCAAGCACAAATTACCTGTTAGTGTAGCTTCTCGGCGAGAAGTTACACTAACAGGTAATTTGTGGTTCTCGGGACATGTCCTCATTGGATCTCTGTACAGCTATCGTATTCCATGTCAATGTATCTTTGCGATTTATCTTATCTAAATGGAATAAATATATGTGAATTATCATTTATTTGAATAATTTCAAGAGGATATTCTCTTAAAACAGCAAGAACATGTGCGGGTTTGTGTTAAGAGATGACAGAAGAAAATATTGTCTGTAATTTATAATAACGTATAGGTCTTATTTGTTGCTAGTGGTCCTAAAAAATGGAGACAATGTAATTATAGAGTAATCTGTAGTTATGTAATAGCATTCTATGGTGTTGCTCGGCTTCAATCATCAGGTTTGTTATGCAGCCATTGCTTTTTTATACCTGACATGTCTACATTCCGCCGTATCTTTCCACTTTCTTAAAAGAAAAAAAAAAATGTGGCGCTATAAGTCCAAGCAAGTCCAATATATATAAGTCCAAGTGTGTGTGCAATATTTTTTTTTTAATGGAATTCGTATTTATCCTTCCTTAAAGGTTGAGTCATTGATTTTTTACTATAACATCTTTAACGTATAATACTATTTATGTTTTGCGCGTGCTACAATCTGATTTAAAGGGGATGGCTATAGTAAGTGATCAGTGGGAATCAGTGGGAGTGCTGGGAATGATTGTTCCAATCCTTGTGGGATTCATTTAAGAGTACATTATATATCTATTGTTGTGTGCAAACTATTTGCTTCAGAATGGTCTCATATTTAAGTAATGTGCAGTTTAATGTTTCCAGTTTAGCATGCCTGTACAGTGACGGGGCGGTCGTTAACGGGCCGTTACCGATCGCCTGATGGAAAGCGTTCACCTGGCACTTCGTGGTGTTCATTCGACACTGTAGCTGGTGATATTGACACTGCACTAGTGTTAATTCCACAATGACACTACATACTACTGATTTGACATTGGTGGTTTCAATAGTATAACACCCGCCCACTCACCGTGAGTAGGAGACCACACCAACTTGTGTTACTGTGGTGTAAATGTGTTCATATATATATATTTTTTAACCATCGTCTGGTTTATTTGGAAGTTCTTGTCGCCTTTTTGAAGTTTGAAATAAAAAAAGAAGAACAGGAACTAATTACCTTATAAAAAAAGTAAGTTTTATATTTTGAAGTGACAATCAGAGGTTAATGATTCTGAGTTGTAAGCATTATTTTTTTTTTTTTGGACCTACTGTACTTTTGTCCTTTTGTATGTAACCTTGTATGTATTTTGCATTGTTTTTATGCAGGGTCCCTTTTTGAATCAGTTTGTTAACTGAAAGGGCTACCCTGCGAAAAAAAAAATAAATAGATAACTAAATAAGTAATGTTACACAAAGTCAGTATGAATTAATGGATAGCTGCAATCGCTTGTGTTTGTATATTTTTGAAAGAAAAAAAGTGCTACAAGATTAACGATCACCTCGAAATCCAAGCCCGTGATGTATAGACCGTTCAGCTTTTTATTTCTTGGTGCCGCATTAAGTATCGCTAAATAAAGTTTTGGGGATAGTGTTACCCATATAGCTCGTAATACATGTACTTGTATTTGTTTGTCTATCGACATTCAATTTCGCACATGCGTTCACCACTCCAGCTACCAGGACTACTTCATATTAGGTCTGTATACAATGGACATTTGAAAATGATTGATATATTCTATGCATGAATATGAACTGCCAACTGGGCAAACAAAATCGCTGTAAATGTGTATCTATTACATGTACATGCTGTCAAATGAATCTGTGTGTGATTATATGTATACGTGTATATTCATTAGGTATATGCATATATTGTATAGGGATTATATATGTAATATATATATAATATTTATATATACTGTATATATACATATCATATATAATATATATAACATTTATTTATACTGTATATATATATATATATATATATATATATATATGATAATATTATCTTATATCACATCATATCTCACATATCAAAATTATTTTCAGGAGAAGCTAAAAGCTGTATGTATCGATGACCTCTTTCACTAAACATTACCCTAATCAATTCACCTGTACTTCAATCTCTTAGATCCGGCTGAGGCACGCCGCTGGTTATCATTAATAACTCTCAGACGCCAAAATATGCACACAAAGGGTTGAAGACTTGGTCCGCTGGGTAAAAAGCCTTGTTCTGCCCGAACCGATGTAAAGTCGCTGTGGCCGAGCGGTTATAAGGTGTTGCAGCCTTCCATGCCAAAGGACCCGGGTTCCCTCTTAATGTAAAAAAAAAAAATTAAAAAATTAAAAAAAAAGATCAAAATAAACGGTAAAGAATAATGATAATTCCAATCTACCCACCAGCATTTTTTCTCTAAAATATTTAAATCTGAAATTTTATTAGCAAGAAAAAGGCATGTAGGCCTATATAACTCGAAATCTTAGTTTTCATGTTGAACCACAAAGAGATAAACTTTGTGGCTAAGTGCCAATTTTCATTGCCCCGGACAATTTATATGCCAACCTTAATATCGAGCTCTAATTACAACATCAGCCCCCAAGTCATCCTAATGAAGGTATTCATATTTTGTAAACTGACTTAACATCTGTGAGAACTTCAGTTTAGTTGATGTTTATAGGATAGAAACACACACACACACACACACACACACACACAGAAAAAAAAAATCTACGTCTGCCACTGAAATACCATGATATTTTGGCTGTATGCATGATCAAAGTGTTTATTAGAAACCTCCACAGGTAAAATCAAAATATCAAACAGCACAAACTGTGCCAGGAAAGGAATACAGGGGCCGCCGCCGCGGAACATTTCCTTTCATTGCGGGGAGCAAAGGGCAACATGAATATCAGGAGGTCCCTGCATGCTATAAACGTAATGGCAAGCCTTTTTTACATTTAAAGTTAATTTCTGATATCACGAATTCCATTTTGTGATATCAAAAAATCAAATTTTTTATATCAAGAATTAAATTTGTGATATCACAAATTCCCGTAAGTGTAGCACATGAACTTAATTTGTGATATCAAGAAATCGAATTTGTGATATCAAGAAATCGAATTTGTGATATCACAAAATCCATTCTTGATATCACAAATTCAATTTGTGATATCAGAAATTCGAATTTGTGATATCAGAAATTCGAATTTGTGATATCAAAAATTCAATTTGTGATATCACTGAATGAATTTGTGATATCAGAAAATCGAATTCTTGATATAAAAAAATAGGTTTCACGTGAAAAAACCAATGGTAATTCGTGATATCACAAAATGAATTTTTGATATCACAAATTCGAATTTGTGATATCACAAAATAAATTTGTGATATCACTAATTTGAATTTGTGATATCAAGAATTCTTATTTGTGATATCAAAAATGCGAATTTATGATATCACAAATTCCATTTTGTGATATCTCAAATTGAATTATTGATATCACAAATTCGAATATGTGATATCAGTAATTCACAGGGAATTCGAGCGTTAGTTTTGCGCTGAAATTGAACTGTGAATTCGAGCGTTAATTGAGCGCAGAAATACACAGGGAATTCGAGAGTTAGTTCAGTGCAGTAAATCCCTGTGAATTCGAGCGTTAGTTGAGCGCAGAAATACACAGAGATTTCGAGCGTTAGTTCAGTGCAGAAAATTGCTGTGAATTCGGGCATTAGTTTAGCACAGAAATACAAAGTATTTCGAGCGTTAGTTTTGCGCTGAAATTCAACTGTGAATTCGAGCGTTAATTGAGCGCTGAAATACACAGGGAGTTCGAGCGTTAGTTCAGTGCAGAAAATCGTTGTGAATTCGAGCATTAGTTTAGCGCAGAAATACAAAGTGAATTCGAGCGTTCGTTTTGCGCTGAAATTCACCTGTGAATTCGAGCGTTAGTTGAGCGCTGAAATACACAGGGAGTTCGAGCGTCAGTTCAGTGCAGAAAATCGTTGTGAATTCGAGCATTAGTTTAGCGCAGAAATACAAAGGGAATTCGAGCGTTAGTTTTGCGCTGGAATTCAACTGGTGAATTCGAGCGTTTTTTTTTTTTTTTTTTTTGGTTTTGGTTTTTTTTTTTAGCGCAGAAATACACAGGGAATTGGAACATTAGTTTTGAGCGGATATTCGATCAGGTGGAATGTATACTACTGCTAACTCTTTTTGAACAATGTTCAAAATACAAATAACTATATATGAGAGATTTACACATCCATCATTCCCTAAATGATCATCAAGATATATTCGATGAATTATTGATACAAATCAATTGTATTGCAACATATATTATCATGAATTCAATGATACTATGTTCACTTAGGGCCTACATTTAATTCATCGTTTTGGTCCTCAAATTGTCATCTATTACTACGTTATACATTTTTCATGTGGTAATCCCCCTCACAGTAAGACTCTTCCACCAAATCGATGATGATTATGTGTGGTTGTATGTGTATGTGTGTTATAAAAGCATACCACGTGTTTGTATTGTGGAGGACCGACCGAGGGCAATCACCCCTCTGGTCTGTGTATGTCAGCAGCGGAGAATAAGATACGGAGACTTGACTCATGCAGGGTGCGGAGAGGGAGTCGTAAAACTGCCAAATGTCCACCACTGGACACAGGTGTCGGTGGTGGTCACATAAAGCAACGTGTTTCTCCTTAAGACATTTTCTCACTCCTCAAAAATCACTCCTCCAGAACAAAGGGGTGTATCCATTAGGACCAATAGTGTTGGGTGTACAGTTTGCCTGCCCCAATATGTTTATGATTTTGTAAAATAATTTGAAGTGTAATCTATTATAGGTAAGTTTATTCAAGAACCAAAACCGGGGAGAACAAAACTGGAATGCATAGAGCCCAAAAGTCTTCAGACCAGAGCAAGAAGAATAAAGATATCCAGATCTTCTGAGGAGTTTATGCAGCAGTATGCATGGCAAACAAACAGTTAGAATTCGTAGTAAGAAAAAAGCAGTGGTACGAAGGACTTCAATTTTGTTAATCTGCGCAATGAGAAATTTCTCTATATTAACTTGGAGGAGTAACAGGGGGAGGTCGGAAGAGAGTATCTTTCACGTGACAGAGTGAAGAGAAACGCAAACAAAAGTTGTAAGTCAACCAGTCTCTGCCAAATCAGTGGCGAGAAATGGAGAAAAATATATAATGATATGTGACTTTGAAGTAATTGACAACATATCAATAATGGCATTTTAGATATGTTGCTAAACGATTTATTTTAATCGATTCTTTTAAAACCAATTCCTAATCACTTTAAATGAAGACGAGTTGCCAAAACTCTTCATTTAGGTTGTTGTTTTTTTTTAACTATCGTTATATACTATGTAAAGGTAACACCTGAAATTCCATAGGAATTTCTGCGCTAAACTAATGCTCGAATTCACAGTGTATTTCTGCGCTCAACTAACGCTCGAATTCACAGTTGAATTTCAGCGCAAACTAATGCTCGAATTCCCTGTGTATTTCTGCGCTCAACTAACGCTCGAATTCACAGTTAAATTTCAGCGCCAAACTAATGCTCCAATTCCCTGTGTATTTCTGCGCTCAACTAACGTTCGAATTCACAGTTAGATTTCAGCGCAAAACTAATGCTCGAATTCCCTGTGTATTTCTGCGCTCAACTAACGCTCGAATTCACAGCTGAATTTCAGCGCAAAAACTAATGCTCGAATTCCCTGTGTATTTCTGCGCTCAACTAACGCTCGAATTCACAGTTGAATTTCAGCGCAAAACTAATGCTCGAAATCAAATGATTTCTTTGCGAAAGATATGTGCTGAAATTCCATGTAAATTAATGATATCACAAATTGGAATTAGTGATATCACAGAATGTATTTCTTGATAAATAATTATCAAGAATGTGAATTCGTGATATCTCGAATTGAATTTGTGATATCACGAATTGAATTTGTGATATCACTAATTCGATTTCGTGATATCAAAAATTGGTTTTACGTGATAAACCATTGGGTATTTGTGATATCAAAAATTGAATTTGTGATATCAGAAATTCTAATTTTTGATATCACGAAATGGAATTCGTGATATCAGAAAATCTTTTTAATAAGTAATTTGGCTTGCCATATGCACGTTGCAGTTGACAAGGGAACGGGGAATCCCCATGACTCATACCGAGCATCGAGACCTTGTACAAACAACCGAGGCGTCTAAATATTTCGAATGGACGGACTCGCGCAGGAATCAGTTCAGAATTGAGAGTCATTGGATCAGGGAGGTGGAGGAGAAGCACCTCCCTGATTGGATTTCACAGAAAAACGGTAGATCCACGGTCGCTTCACAAGCATCACAAGTCTTGAAGATGATCAGGAAGGTGCTGCTATCCCTGCAAGGCCCCATGTCACAGTGGAAATTGACAAAAGTTGCCAAAAATTGACAAAATTGACCAAAGTTGCACAAAATTGTACAAAATTGCATAAACTTTTCACAAAGTTGCTCAAAATTGCGCAAAGTTGTACAAAGTTGCATAAACTTTTCACAAAGTTGCACAAAATTGCGCAAAATTGTACAAAGTTGCACAAACTTTTCTCAAAGTTGCACTAAATTGCGCAAAATTGTACTAAGTTGCACAAACTTTTCTCAAAGTTGCACTAAATTGCGCAAAATTGTACAAAGTTGCACAAACTTTTCTCAAAGTTGCACTAAATTGCGCAAAATTGTACAAAGTTGCACTAAATTGCGCAAAATTGTACAAAGTTGCACTAAATTGCGCAAAATTGTACAAAGTTGCACTAAAAATTGCGCAAAATTGTACAAAGTTGCACTAAATTGCGCAAAATTGTACAAAGTTGCACTAAATTGCGCAAAATTGTACAAAGTTGCACTAAATTGCATAAACTTCTCACGAAGTTGCACAAAAATGTGCAAAGTTGTACAAAGTTGCATGACCTTCTCACAAAGTTGCAAAAAATTGCGCAAAGTTGTACAAAGTTACATTAACTTTTCACAAAGTTATGCAAAATTGCGCAAAGGTTCACAAAGTCACATAAAATTGTACTAAGTTCCATTAACCCGTTGAAGACGAGCTGATTTTGCTATTACACGCAATTCTTATGACCCCAGCCCGATTATACCCGGGACTCGTCTTCAACGGGTTAACTTCTCACAAAATTCCACTTTAATTCTTCTCCCTTCCCCAAATGAGGTCCAAATGTGCTTGCTCCGTGCATTCTGTGCGCTTTCCTATCTTGTTAACTCTAATATCTTTGGTACTATCAAAGAGTTAACAAGATAGGAAAGCGTGCAGTATGCATGGAGCAAGCACATTTGGACCGCAATCGGCAGTCAGGCACAAGATCGAAATACCGTTCTTCCCCAAAAGAACGGTTTATGGCTGTTTTGGGGCCTGATGAATAATACATAAACCTTAGTCCCGTCATGCTTTGCGATGCGTTGCGTGTTATACCTATGGCCAACAAATGTTTGGTTTGCAGTACCGTTTTTCAAAAAATATTTACGGAAAATGTCATGGCTCAATATTTTTTACAAAGCGCATGAATCATGAAGAATACATAATGATACTTCTCTGTTAATATAAAAGAAAATGAGCCATGACATTTTTGAGAATTTCCACTGGAATACGTAATTAGGCTCGATATTTTTGAAGATTTGAACGAACCGTTCCTTATAGACGTGTTCGAACAGGCGCTTTGTCAAATAACGCAATCTGGTAAGGGTATTGTTTGTTATCAGTTGGGTTGCAACTCGCTAATGTTTATCAATGTAACATCTTATCGTGAAGCTCAGAGACATAGAGTAGAAGGGGGGGGGTGGAGCAGAATAGATGATTTGGTAATGTAGACAAACTATGTATTCACCTGTCAAATACAACCACATCACAATAGTCAGAAGGCGAACTGCATACATTAGTATTGCCAAGTCGGACAAACATTGTAGCTTGTCAAACAATAGCAACATTCACTGCGGGTGACGATCATTCCATCCATTACAATGTTATTGTTTGTTATCAGGTGAACAAATGTTTGCTTATCGAAATTTAACAAAGGTGTGTGCATAAAATTTGACATTACGAAACCCCTCTATTGAACCGGGGGGTAAGATTATGTAATTGTACTTGTTTTGATTTCTTATATACCAAGATATGCAATTGAATTATGACAAACGAGCAGGGGAAAACATTCTAAAACGGTACTAAAAACATCTCCCGCTCTGCGTATAATTATGGGTCAACACCCTGTTTGGTTTTCAAATTATGGGGTTTGCTTCTCCTACTTGACCCCCCCCCCCCCCCCACCAAGCATGCACATCAGGCCAGGTAGTTTTTGGACCATAGTAATCGCGAAATGGAACTGCATTGTCTTAGAATAAAAGCGCTACATATTGAGACACTAAAAATATGTGTGTTTGTGTGTATGTATGTATGTATGTGTGTGTGTGTGTGTGCGTGTGTGTATACTACTAATAACGTAACAAAACTGCAATACCTTCAAAAAGAAACTATACTGAGAAATATTCTGTGCATGTGTGTTTGTGTGTGTGTGTGTGTGTGTGTGTGTGAGAATGAAGTTACCATGTCACCCGTTCACGTATACGCAACTCCTATCATTCTTGCGTGCAGATCGATTAATAATTTTGATGTTTTTGGTTGTTTTGAATAAACGACTGCGTAGAGTCTATGTAGCACGATCTCAAATTCTACGCCATCACGCGGCGGGTGATTGAAAACAGCCAAAAACCATTCTTTTCCATAAGATCGGTAAATCGATCTTGCGCCTGACTGATCGGGCAGAACTATAATCACAGAGCTAAGAATACAACTCAGTCCGCCCGCAAGCATTGATTATTTATAAGATAAATGGTGTTAATATTATCTTAAAAAGATTTTAAAATTATACACGATTTTTGTGATATAAAGTGCTTGAATCGTAACAAAATATTTTAGAAAAATAAGGATTAATTCGTGTACATGAAAAATAGGCAATGCCACAATACGCCAAAACACAATCAGTGACAAAAGAAATACGCGCATCAATCACCAATCAGTTGCGTCGAATTTATTGATCACGCGCCTTGCCATGATCAAGTTTCACTGCGCAATATATGGGTGATTGCGCACGCGTCCATTTGTATTGTACATTAATTGGATATTGCGTACCACTATAACTGAGAAACTACCCACCAAGTGCGACTGAGTATACCCGCGTATGAATTAATTAGCACGCTTGATGACCGCGCGCTGTCCATTTGTTTTGTACATGAAAATCGCGCAGTTTCCAGTCTTTTCAATTAAGCGTCTTTGGTACTATGCTATATCCAGTGGTTAGAGATCGAAGGATAAAACCCAAACAAACTAAGAGATGACGTCATTTCGATTCATGGTGCGCCGGACGTGTCAAAACTTGAACTACTTGAAAAACGATTCTTTGCAAATTTGCGGCTGTTTCATTGGTTGAAAGTTAAAATGAGGTCTGTATCGATATTCACAAGAGATATCGATACGCCATCTTCATTCTTTTTCTCAAGTCGAATACTGTATAGTCGAGTCGAGTCAAGATACAAAAATATGTCGTCAAAAGCGAGCCCACTGCTGAAGAAACTCATGGAGTCTCATTTAGATATTAGACCAAGTGACTTGATCATTATTAATGATAAACACATAAAACAAATTATTTCTGATTTACGCGATTTCTTTAATTTTAAAGTGTTTATAATTCCATTTGATCAATTATTTTTTTTTTTTTTTAAATCATGATGATTATAATTTCATAACCCACATGTTACCGGAACAAGATAACACAGGAAGCCATGTACATGGCATCTGATATAAAGGTAAGCCCTAAGATTTATATAACTATTAGTCTATTCGAATTTGGAACAATTTAAAAAAAATATATTTATTTATTGTTTTGTGTTTGTTTTTATTTACATTTTTTTTGTGTGTGTTGTGGTTGTAATAGAACGTGGCTCTAAAGGCAGTTTGGATTATTTAGGAATGGGGTGGGGTTTTTTCATTGCATTAGGCAGCTTTCTAACGCCAGACCGAACGTCAAGCTTAGTACGAGGTGACGTCTCAAATTCTTACCCTCGGGTCGTCTTCTAAATCTGAGGACGGGAGTCGGTGGAGATTTCCCCGATTCCACGTCGTCGCGACTTGTAACGACGTGAGTGACACTGTATTTCTTTGTAAGGCCTAGATCTATATGATTATGGATAATAATCTAATTCTGCTAGTTTAATCTTCACGGGCCTAAAAGATAGATTGAAGTGTTAAAATTCACATAAGTTAAAGAGAGAGAGAGAGATAGAGAGAGAGAGAGGGTGGGGGGGGGGGGGTTATGAGGCATTTCCCCCATCAGAAATGTCCCCCCCCCCCCCAGTTAACCCAAACACTAAAAATGACCTCTAACATGTTGTTAGAGACTTTAGAGGTCAATGACTGTCTAACATTGGCAGTCGCCAATTCCCCCGAAAATGTCAATCCAACTTAACACCCCAGGCTCTTCCTTCCCCTTGGCCTTCTTCTTCTTTCCTCTTTTTTTTTTCTCTTTTCCTTTCCCCTTTCTCTTCTTCCATACCTAAAGAAAATTTGTGACAAATTTTAGACAAGTTGTCTGATTTTACCACACACTGGTAAGTGGCCTTATATTTGTTATATTTCAAAGTTTTTCTTTCATTTTTATATTACCCTTTCTTTTGAAAGCAACATCTATTGGTGAATCCATAGGATCTCATGAGCTCTCATAATAGGCGGCTGCCACGCTAAATGAGCATATCCTATAATGTCAAATAACAGTGGCGTATCTGTGGTCACTTGTCATGAGGGGGCAAATCCCGGTCAACGGGTAGATTTTCCCGGCCAGAGGGTTAAGGGAAAAGGGCTGATTTAGCAGAATTTCCCATTTTTCCTTCCCGGTCAGAGCCATGGGTCAAAGTGCCCCCCCCCCCCCCCCCTTGACCCCCAGCAGATACGACAAATAATGCCTTAATAAAACTCTTATTTTGATGGGATCATTGATGGTCCCTGTAGGTGGGCAGCTTCACGTTTTCATTTATTCCCCTTGATTTTTAAATGTTATCTTGTTCAATAATGAATATAGGCCTACCTTGTGTTTTTGTGCCAGTGACAGAGATTCACAATGAGTAGATCTACATGGCTATTAAATAGTTAAATGCACGTCTACTTTACTATTAAGGGCAGGGCGAGTTTGTCTAGACCTAGATCAAATTGTTACGGGGTCAATATACTACAAGCAAAATCCACAACTAACGGCGCGTGCATAGCAGTTTCATGGCTACATGTAGCTACCATAGACTAACTAGATAATAGACAGCTAATGTGCGCGTAAACGTGATGAGAAACGCCTATTAAGCGACGTAGACGTAGATGGTGTTTATTGGATTTGCTCTGAGGCACGCACGAACGCACATGTATTTCAAGCTACTGGGCGCCGAGTCGGTCGGCTCAGCTGAGCTAGCTCGCTGCTAGCTTATCTTGCTAAGGGCATTTCACGCGTCATAGCCGCTGCATTATTACTGTATGTAACAGTACTCTAGTAGGCCGGTGTAACAGCGGAGCGGGTCCCCCCAGAGCAGCGCGTCCCCCCTTAGAGCAGCGCGTCCCCCCTCGTGGCTCTTTGCTAGAGGAGCGTGTCCGGGACTGTTCGCTGCGCCGTGGCACGAGCAGTGTGTACAGTGGCGAGTGAATTACTGATTTTAAATTCAATGGGCTGAGCGTAAAGGTATATCGATTGCGTTTCCTCGTGTGAGATCGATTCTGCACGTGCGCGATCGATTCCGCGCGTGCGTGCCTGTTATAAAGCTACGGGGGACGCTCTGCTCCGGGGGAAAACACTCAGCACTATAGCATAATGAATCTCATGCGCATATTACGGCCGCCATCTTGACTCAGATCCAAGTAATACTGTTATCTGCGCAGGGGGGACAGGGGGCCCGGGACGCTCTCCGCTGTCACACCGGCGCCCCGGTTGAGCTGAGCTGAGCTGCGCTGAGCTCACGCGATATGAACAATCGAATATATTCATTAAGATTGATTTATTTCATTTCTTAAAGTTTAAACAATTAAATAATATTAACATATATATATTTTTAAAAATCGAATATATTCATTAAGATTAATTTATTTCATTTCTTAAAGTTTAAACAATTAAATAATATTAACATATATATATTTTTAAAAATATATATAAATATGTTGTTGTATATAAAATTGTACATTTATTGTAAGACTAATGGTATTTTGAATTAAATGCTACTCAGACTGTAAATAACGTTTTGTGTTCCCCTGGGTGCATGTAAAATGTGGTCGCTTCACCTCTCTAACACGCAAGCCTTTGGGGAAAAAAGACGACACTCGTTAAACACATGAGTGAATGCGCGCTTAGCCTTCTTGGATTACTTATTCTATGGTAGCTACGTACGAGCCGTAAATGAAACCTGTATTTTTAACACTAGGGCACCGGCGCGGCACGCACAGTTATCATGGCGAAGACATCCATTCGGTCTTGAAATACATTATTTTCTTGAATGTGCTGCTGTACCATGTACCTCTTCTAAACAGAGTTTTTCGTCAAGTCTACTACATGAAATCGTATATTCTACTAGCGAGATTACTAGCTAGGCCTGGCTACTAGATCTAGTGACTAGTAGTGGTAAGGATCTGCTTAATTAATAATCTAAACAAATGAAACATTCCATCATCTGCCGTCAATGGCGTGGTATGGGTGAGCAAGGGCTTGGTGTGCGAGAGGTCCCGGGTTCAAATCCCGGGGGAACCACTCTTTTTTCAGAAACGTATGGGCATTAGGGTTAGCCTTTGAAATTAATGGGTGTGGTGCACTGTGATTCAGACTGCAGTAGATCTACCAATTTTTCAAATTTGGGTAACCCAGAAAAAATGAACAGTGAGGTATATTCATGATCTGGTTATTGATTGTCTTTTCTCTGTATTTTTTTTTTCTTTTCAGATCGACTAGTGTATATATAGTAAGGGTACTAGGTCTCGCGCAGGGACCTAATGATCGCGCATAGCGTAACTGCGTATAGCAAGCGATATTACGCGTAGGACTAAGCGCAAAATTTGCCGATACGCCCATGGAATAAACATACCTGACTTACCGCTCAACATGAGAAGGAAGCAGGTAAGAAATTTTGATTTCCAACAAATTTTCCACTAAATTTCCAATTTTTTACCTTGTACAAACCTACCTTCCCTTAAAATCTGTTCTAAGGATGTTGTAGCCTAGACGTGTCGTCTCGCTTGTCTCGTTCGGAGTCGATAGAATTCGTAATTTGTTCGATCGATCGTTTACCACGTGACGTCATCATACACAAGAACAATGTATGCTGCCAGCTACGCTGAAATACTGTTAATAAATGGTGTTTTAAGTCAAATTTTAACACAACGATTATAATATTACAAAGGAATAAATATTTCAGTCTATAGAAGTTGAAGTGTGATTTCAATTTGAATTTGCTTGTGATTTCTTGCGCTAACTTGTGATATATTTGTGACAGGGGAGGGCCATAATGATACTGAAGAAAACAAATTAGATGAGAGTGTATGGGTGACGAAAATGAGAGGGTGACGAATGGGTAAGCACACACACAAACACACACACACACACACACAAAGTATATGTTCATATTTTACTTTTTTCCATTTTATATTACGTGTATATTATTGGTTAAAGTGATTAGAAATATTGTAAGAAAACTTTATAAATGAAAATCATTAACGATTATGAAAATATCAATGATAAAAATAATGATAATAAGAATGATAAAATGATGATGGTGGTGGAAGTGATAATAATAATAATGAAAATGATAATGATTATGATGATTATGATGATCGATGATGGTGGTGGTGATAATAGTAATAATGATGATAATAATAATAACAATAATAATAATAATAATAATGATAATAATAATAACACATAAAATAATAATAATAACAATAATATACACAAGTTAGGTAAAACTGCTGTTGCTTATAACAGGGACAAATTTAATATCAAGTGAAAAAATATTCTACGAAAGCCGGAGCACGTTACAGCCGCAGAGGGGCAGACACTTTCACGCATGAAACTACAGAGGGCAGCTGCGCGATCTTTACATACCCCGAGAAATTGAACGCATAAAAAAAAGTCCGACATACAAACGGCGACAGCGCACTACTCCGTCATCGTATCATCAGGAGATTCTGGGAGGTGATTTTTCTGCTTTTTCGTGATATTCATTGAGAAATTCAGGTACGATTATAGAATAACTTCTATTATAAGAGCATTTCAAATTTACGTGCGCGATATCTAGACCCCTCAACCATACTTAGATGGATAACATAAGTCCCTCTACTAGAAGTCATCACCGGTATGACGCTGGAGGCAGTAGGTGTAGCAATCGCTCCAGAAGTTATCACCGGTATGATTCTGTAGGCAGTAGGGATAGAAGTCACCAGAGAAACAGTCAAAGGTCTACATCTAGGTCCAGAAGTAGGGATAGAAGTCGCCATAGAAGCAGTCGAAGGTCTACATCTAGGTCTAGAAGGAGGGATACAAGTCACCATAGAAGCAGTCCAAGGTCTACATCTAGGTCCAGAAGGAGGGATAGAAGTCACCATAGAAGCCGTCCAAGGTCTACTTCGAGGTCCAGAAGGAGGGATAGAAGTCACCATAGAAGCAGTCCAAGGTCTACTTCTAGGTCCAGAAGGAGGGATAGACTTTCTAGAAGTCACCATAGAAGCAGTCCAAGGTCTACTTCTAGGTCCAGAAGGAGGGATAGAAGTCACCATAGAAGCAGTCCAAGGTCTACATCTAGGTCCAGAAGTCATGATGGTATGTATGTGTCCTGTGCCAGTGCCACTCACTGTGCCTACCTCATAGAGCATAAATAGAAAGATTTATAACTTAAGGTGTCAATGCACAGTGCAGTGTAAATATTCAACATACCTGTAGGCATGATAGGGGTTGGAGCTGTGCAAAATCCAGAAGCTACATATTGGAGATTCAAGCTGTCTTTCATTCCCGTACATAGTACTCTCTTAATGTGAAAGTGAAAAACAAGCATGAAAACTACTCCAAAAGAGTGAAACTGTTCCAAAAGAATGTAAATAAATTTCACATTCTGAAGGAGGTAAATGAGGAATAACGCTTAAACTTAAAGGGATGCAGTAACATTGAGTGATATCCAAATCACATTTATTCGATTTAGCTTATTTTGCCAACATAATTACAAACACTTAGGTCAGTCTGCAGGGGCGGATCTAGCTTTTTTTTTGCAAGGGGGGGGGGTTTGCCTTCCCCCCCCCCCCCCCCCCCCCGTTGCATGATGCATATGCCGGGCCCATCAGCGTAACAACCTTTTTTTTTTTTTTTTTTTTTTTTTTTTTTGGCCAGCCCAAGGGCCCAAGGGGGGGGGGGGTTTAAACCCCCTAAACCCCCCCCCCCCGTAGATCCGCCACTGGTCTGGTATCTCTTCAAAATTGCAAGCTAATTGCTTGCTTTTATACCTTCGAGATATCAATGATTTTCACACTCAAAATTTATTAACCAACACCGGATGGTTTATAAAACCATATGCTTTTCCACACACCCATTTCCTGTTGTAAAGTCCCCCGTCTCTAGCGGCCTGGTGGGCTATCAGCAGAGGGTACTGGTATTCGACTATATGCTTGGCATCATTTGTTAACTGTTTTAAGGTAGTAAATGATTTTCATTTGATCTGAAACTTTCAGTAGTTTGTTTTTACTGTTGGAACAATATAATATTATTAATCTTGATATAATTGCTCTTGTTTTTGAAAGCTACTAAATCCCTTTAAAGAAAAATTTTTCCTCAAAATGCACTCTTTTTGCAGTTGTTTTCAATATTTCTTGGAGTCATTCTCACTCTTTTAGCAAGTATGTGTGTCATTTACATTTGGGGAGTGACATTTTCTGGAACTTACACTTTAGGTATCCCTTATAATGAAACCTTGAATCTGAATCCTTAAAATGGCCATCTTGACAACTCAAATTGCTTAATATATTATTAAATTGGATGTAATGCATGCAAATCGGATGTAATGCATGCAAAGGGGACTGTAATTTGCAGTAAATGGTCATCAAGTGATTCTTTGTTAAAAACAAATCATTTGTGAAAATTTCACGTTTGTAGACCAACAAGACCATCTCTTTGGGGAGATTTATCTGCTTTACTCCAACAAGTAGTACACCTCAGAAATTAAAAGAGACCTGGAATTTATTTTTAAAAAAAAGAAAAAAAAAAGAAAAGACCTGAGATTGTGATATTGTTTGAACTGAAACCTGTTGTATGCTTTTCCTTTCCCCTTTCCAATTTTCTTGTTTTCTTCTTTGATTTCAGTGTGATTTACCCAATCCTCATCCCCATTGTTATGCCATATTGATTTCAAAATTTGCAATATTATTACCCTTTCTCCCTTAATCACCCTGCTCTAGTAATGTACTTTCAACTGAATTTTCCAGAGATATTTTGGAATTGCATGGCAATCATTATTACAAATGAATGAAAAAATGCAATGTTCTGGGCATGCATTTTCTAAAAACAAATTTCCTGTCAAAATTATTTCCCCAGCAAAATTGTATAAAGAAGCCCAGATCTGATCCAAACCAAACATGTTCCCTGAACTGGAACAATTAAGCTGGTAAATGTGTGGAATTATGTGGACCCCAACCCTGTTTTCGGTTGGAATGTGGAAATTGTGGTGGTTACTTTACTGTGGTAATTATTATGGGAATAAAATGAAATCTCAATTGTTCCAACAAATTCAATTACTTTTTTTCCTACTTGTTAGGTGAGTTGATGGCCACTGTGGTTGAAAGCAGATTATTTCCCAAAGCAGGCAGTATCCAGAAGAATGGTAAGAGCATTTTGAAGTACAATAAGTGTACAATATTGTTTACCTATTTATTTACTTTAATTTAGTTATGTAATCTCTCTTTAACCAGGTCAGCCTCTTCAGTATCTGGCATAGTACTGATATTTAAGAGGCACTGTACCTAAAAACAATTTTTGTTCATGTGGCAAACAAATAAGCATATTGAGTATTAACCCATTCGCTGTTGAGACTTTGAAATGTCTGTTTGGTAGTGTGCTATGCACTTTCCACAGTGATGGAGTTTGCTAGTGTGTGCTAGTCTAAGGCCAAATTTCAAGTTCAAGTGTAGTTCATATGCACTATGCACTTTTTGTTTATGTGTGTGTGGGTGTGCAATGGGGTAAACATATACACTCGTGGATATCTGGTTCAATGCTCAGACACTTCTGCTTGGAGAACAGTTGCTCTAGTTTGCGTTCCTAACAAGAAATATTATCCGTAGTGTTGCTCCACATAACAAGTCATGATGTACAATTTTATTATAACTAGCGGGTACCCGTGCTTCGCAGTGGCCATGGCCACTGTGCACAGTGAACGCGTCGCCGCAGTTACCGTGCATTCGCGTCTGACGCAAGCATCACCGTCATCGCGCGTATAACATGACTCTGATGTTGCACGCGTAATCCATGTGTAGGACCGCATAGCAACCAAGCTGTTTATTATTCATTTTTTTTTGTTATTTGCATAGTAAACGATTGACCCCCTACTCTAACCTACCCATTGCACATCTTAGATACCTGTTCTCATTGTACGGGGTCAGTTCAGTATGCCTCCCGAAAAAAAACTGATGCGCAGTTATTAACCTCTAATTGTAATGAAATTGTGCCAGTTATGAATGACATGAAGAGCTTTGCATTAGTCTTTTGGAGGCATTGTGAAATATCTTAACATTTTGATGTTGACCTTGGTTCCAAAGAAAAAAATGTTTAGACTTTTCATAATACTCTCAAAACAACTGGTGTACAATTATTAATCCACTGCAAGTGATAAAGTTTACATCATAATATTCTTTTAATTTTACGAACTGCCAATAAATCTCATATACGAGACCTACAATTTTTTTAACCTGACTTTGCGATGGAACAATACTACATAATTTCAGTATGTTTGAGCTGTAGCAAACATTTCTCTTTTTTTTTGTCACCCTAATATTGAAAAAGAAAATGTTGAATTGTCTGGAGTAATAAGGATGAGTCAAGAGTTATATACCTCTGGCAATTGGCAGTCTTGTGACAAGATGTGTAAAGTGTCAGTGCGAAATATCTCCTTTTCAAATTGCTAGTTAGTGCAAATTAAATAGTTAGAAAAGAAATGTATTTTCAAGAATTTCCATCACCCTTAAATGGCTTAATGTATCATTCAGCAAGATCAAAGCAGTATTTTTCTAGAATGTGCAGTGGATCTGGGCCATACTAGTGTCCCTGAAAGGAGTGGCAATACATTCATCCCCATTTTTGATTCTTGTAACATTTTCCATTATTTTGTTTTATCCTTAAAAGGCAAAGTCACACTTTCGCACATCAGTGGGATAACGGCCTTGGTAAACCACTTGGAGAATCATACAAAGAGAGACAAGGTAGCCTCATTGCTGGCAAGACGATGGAAACGAGTGATTGAAGACCGATTCATCACAGATCAAGAATTGAATGAAGAGGGTGTGCCATTGGCAAGTGATGTAAGTATTCCTTAGATTTAAAGCTGAATAAAACCAGTTTGATTTGTATGTACTTTTGATTGAAATGCATAGTCGGACTGGTCATATTGATGGTCGGGAAATTTTGAAATGGGCTGGCTGTTTGTCAGGGCCGGTTGGGCCACCGGGGCCGGTTAAGTGTATTACAATATCATGTTTAGAATTGTAGTTTTGAGTTTGTAATGGAAATCACATGCGTAGTTATGTAGGAATGTCATTCCTTGCCTTTCCTTTTTTTTTCTTTTTCATCACCTAAAAAATCATCATGGGGGGGGGGAGCAATACTAACATCTGCCTTTGGTTGGGATGGTCATTTCAAAATTAAGAATGTAATTAATCATGTACCAGTGTTGTGAGAGTAAAATATTTTAAGTAGAACAAACAGGTGAAGCTGAGTTGTTCAGTGTTAAAGAATAATGGTAGATTGAAGGCAGCTGTTAAAAGCAATACCTTTATTCCCTATAATAATTGTTGATATGACTGAACTGACATAATGTTTAGTGCGTGAACACTCCCCAGCACAACTGAAACAATCTTATTTCCATACAGAGTATAACTATAAAAAAAAGAACACTACCCCCCACTCCATAAAAAATAAAACACTAATCAATGTGGTTGACAAACAACTTCCATATCATCATAATTTAATTAGCACAAAGTAGGAATAAAACATTTTTTTTTTTTTTTGCTCAAATTGTGGGCGAAAAAAGCACCCCAAACACATATTTTTCACATTCTTGTCACAGAATTCAAAGACTTGGCACAAGCCTTGGCATTTGAAAACTTGTTGATTGCATTGTAAACTGTGCATATTTTTATCATTATTTTTATAACATTGGAAAATAAAACCAACAACAACAACAAACATAAATGAAATTATGTCTCGTTCCAAGTCTTGCAGCTGGTTCCAGTGTGCAAAAACACCTAGAAATTGATGACATTTGAAATGTCAAGTTTTATTCCCAATAACTGCTAATTGAATTATTGGGGGAGAGACATGTGTCATGTAGGCCTATTTATGGTATAAATGTTTTTGTTGTTATTTTTCTGGAATGGGGAGAAGCTAGGTAAATGTCACAATGGCAAACTTTTATTTTAATGTACTCTGTTTTAATATCGCATCTATTTTTCTACCACATTGCAGATACGCAGCCCAGATACAGCATGCAGGTCAGTATATACAGAGTTGCCTGCAGTAGTAACTGGCAACCTGCAGGATCAGAATGACATTTACAATTTTACTGATGAAGACGGAGTGGAAGATATGGAAGGTGGAGAGAGAGAGGTACAAACAGGGCAGAATGAAAAAGGCACGCCAGGAGAACATAATGAAGGCGAAGGAGGTGAAGAACATAATGAAAGCGAACCAAGTGAAGAACATAATGAAGGCGAACCAAGTGAAGAACATAATGAAGGTGAAGCAAGTGAAGAACATAATAAAGGCGAAGCAAGTGAAGAACATAATGAAGGCGAAGCAAGTGAAGAACATAATGAAGGTGAAGCAGAAGATAATGAATGAAAGTCACAATTGAAATTGGACATTTAACAGAGAGCTGTGTAACTCATAAAATTGAACTTTATATGTTATAAATGTAACTATTAAACACTCATCCCTCGATCATTGAAAAGAAAACAGCAAACAAGAGAATGGTATTAATCATAGACATAAAATCAAACAAATGTAGTTATTAAACACCCAAAATCAGTGTCTACCCTCACCATGTGATCTACTCAGACACAAAAAGTGTCTACCCTCACCATGTTATCATTATTCATGCTTTAGTGCAGCAAGCATAGTGATGTCATGTTCACATAATTTGAATGGACTGACATCACTGTGCAAGCATTAGAGCATGAAATCTATCCCTCCCTTCCTTCCTTTGAACTTGAAGTGCTACTCTTACTGATTTCAGGAAAGAAGAATTGGCATCAGCATATTCAACATCAGTGTGAATTTTGATGATGTTGAGAATGGACACATTTAGTGTATTTTACAGTAAACATCATTCTGTTAATTAGCAAGAAAGCCAAGAGATGGGTCTTTAAAAACTCCATTTATAACTTATCAGATTTAATGATTGAGTGGCAGCACAATGAAGTGACTCACAATGTGGATGAGTATGACCAAGGATCTTAGATTTGCCAACAGGCTATTCATAAAAGTGGGACAACTGTTACAGAGGAAAGGGTCTCGCCATTTTATCTACAACTTCCATGAATAGTTTACAAATGCTAACATGCACGTGATGAAGCAAACTTAAGAGTTTGTGGGACCATTGTTTGGAGAAGCACCCAATGTTTCTTTCTAAGCACACAGGCAAGCAAAACAATCTTTAACCTTCAATACATACAAGTTTCACCTTATGTGCTTTGGGTGCTCAATTTGAATACATTGATTGAACCTGCTAAGGATTTGATCACGTACAAACGGAAGCAAACCACCAAATCTGGAATAAAAGACAGTTATATTTGCGTGAATCTAGGCGATATCCTTA
Source organism: Diadema setosum (assembly GCF_964275005.1). Taxonomy (NCBI): domain Eukaryota; kingdom Metazoa; phylum Echinodermata; class Echinoidea; order Diadematoida; family Diadematidae; genus Diadema; species Diadema setosum. The sequence continues at coordinate 21,636,896 of NC_092700.1, read as the reverse complement.
AACACACGCATATAATTATGCACAAGTGCATTGTGTGAACGCTTGTAATTTGTAGCTGTGTGCAATAAAGCACACACTGACATCACTGCCAAGCCTTGTTGCGACAGATTATAGTGCTAATCAAAGGATTGCAATATACAGGTGTTTCATCGCACAACGATTTAGTATTTATTTTATGTAGGAAATTTATTGAGCACTGTATTTTTCTGGAATGAGTAAATGAAACTTAACTTACTGAAATGTATTCCTGCACATACCCACTTCAAATTTAATTGTTAAATGTTTATAAATCTTTCGCTGTATGGAATTTCTAGTCCGCCATTCAACGTGTCAATGCAAAGTTGGTGATGATAGACTGATGTGTCATGAACTCATCTCTAGTGTCAACTGTCCCTTCAAGCATAAGTGTCGTGTGCCATGGTAACATGCACAGGGAAAAATTGTTCTATCATTTAACTTAGGGCAGAGAAAAAGGGCACTATCATTTCAGCGTAGTAACTTTTTCCCTGTGACAAGTTTGTGAGATTGATAGTAAATATGACCAGTGAACAATAATCTTATGTATTAGGTATATAATATATATATACAGTGCGTCCAAAAAAGAACTATACACTTTTTAAATAGCTACCAAATAGGAATATATATGATTATTGGGGAAAAAATTTATAAATACATGTATATAAAGCTCATATCCTCAACTATCAATATGATACAAAAAATTCCAAAAATAACGCATGCTTCAGTGAGTAATGCCCACTTTTGTATAGGACACAAAAATTACCCTGCACAGGAATTCACTATTCATTTTGCACCTGGTTATGGAACGCCATGATAAGTCAAAATTAATGATGGAATCAATCGGCCAACAAAGACAAAAATAAATTGAAGTACAGGCAAAAATCAATGATATGAAAACAAAACAGTAAAATATTACATTTTTGTATAATATTGATTGTTTTTTTTAACTCTTGGTTTATTTTCGACTCTGTTTGCTGATTTATTCCATCATTAATTTTGACTCCTTCATGGCGTTTCATAACCACGTGCAAAATGAATAGTGAATTCCTGCGCAGGGTAATTTTTGTGTCCTATACAAAAGTGGGCATTACTCACTGAAGCATGCGTTATTTTCAGAATTTTTGGTGTCATAATGATAGTTAAGGATATGAGCTTTATATAAATATAAACATTTTACCCAAGAATCTTATTACCTTTATTTGGTAGCCATTTCAAAAGTGTATAGTTCTTTTTGGGACGCACTGTATATATATATATATATATATATATATATATATATATATATATATAATAATAAAAAGTAATGTCCAAAAGCACCTAAAAGTGGCATTTGTACTCTACATATGAATCAATATTCGACCTTTAGGGTCATTCACAACTAGTTCAATGCCAGTTTTGAATTCTGTGGGACATACAAGCTTTGGAATGTTTTTTTGTTTGTTTTGTTTTGTTTTCCCTACCCTGAAGTACATGAGTGGGGATTTAATGATCTAAACTAGATTTTGTGCGTTAATCCCTACTGGAAAATTTAGGATATAATGCAAAAGTGTTTCAATATTTGTCACATGCCTGTACCTGTTTACAGTAATAACTCATTTGTACTATTTATTCAGGTTATAAAGGCATTAATAGGTGATGTGATCAAATGAATTCAGTAATTTGTCAGATGTGTTGGTTTTGAGATATAGCCAGTTACAGTGTTCAAATCCCTTTGTATTTTGTTATTTTCAGCTGCACTAAATTGGCCATACCATTACAACAGTAACTCAAATAATTTTAGTTGGGTTTACAGCAAAATCCAGCTCCAAATATGCTTATTATAACTTAAGACAATGGAAAAAAATTAAATTTGAGGTAAACTTAAGGCTACAGGACCTTTTGACATAGGAGATTTGGTCGTTCGTCGTAACTTGCGAGTCCTAATCGGCTATAGTGAAATTTGTAAAGATTTTAAATCAGGTGTGATGCTGAATCCAAATATCCAGTTACAATTTTGTGGGTCTTGTGGTTCTTCAATTTTGATGTAAAAAGAGTTGAAATGGACCATCTTCATAAAATGACACATAACTGAAAAACCACAATACATTAAGAAATTATTTAAAGTGTACAAAATGTACGACTTGTATTCCATGACCAAGAAAAGCATTCAGGGTTTATTTGTCATTAATCTCCTATTCTAAACCATGAAAATTGTCTTTTTGTAGCTGCGCTACCAAGAAAGCATCCTGTACCCTTAACCCTATTTCCATTGGGCTATTTCAGAGCAGATTTTTACTCAGATCTCGGTCGCGGAAGGTCCGATCGGCGCGAAAATTTGCACGCACGTGAAGACACGTGTAAAGAACGTCGCTGCATTATTTTTTTTCGCAAAAGTTCTTAATTTTTTAATTATTATAATTTATGCAAATGAGGTGCATCAAATTTCATAAAATTCACAAATATATCAATATTTCCTTCAAAAATTATAATTGGATTCTAATTCTTTGCAGAAAGTATCCCAGAAGCGTTGTCAACAAGATTATATGGTAATATTTTCAAATTTCAAAACATTTTCTTTGTATTGTATTGTTTTCCGAATTTCTTATGTATTCTATTGTTTTTATTTCTTATGTATTTCTTTGTTTTTAAGATTTTTTTTGTTTTCTAATCTAAAATTAGTTGATGTGAAGTCACATAACATCTTTTAAATGGCCTAGAAGATTGAAAAAGCTGTGTTTTAGAGCAATTTATGAAATATGCTGCTTTGCACACAAACGTATGGGAAAAGCAGGTTTTTGCCAAATTTTGGGCAGACATGCACTTACGAAATGTCACGTGACCTCGCGACCGGTGGTCGGATTTTCGCAAAATTTATTTCAAAAGAAAAAAAAAGTGACCAAAAATTATCACGCGATCAGCGGCGGTCGCGCGGCAGCAGAAAATTTTGTACGGGGGGGGGGTCAATTTGACCCCCCCCCCCCCAGTGGACATAGGGTTAAGGGAATCTCTTAACCATGATTAAGTTAAAGGAAGCACATAGTTTAAGGGACTCATGGCGAGTGTTTTATTACACAAGTGTTAATGGTGAAAATGGCCACAGGACAAAAGTTCCTTCTAAGTCAGCAATATTTAATTCTCCATTTTCAGTGCCACAAAAATCTTCTTAATGTGTGTAATTATGGAAGTTATATCTCACTATGATAAATGCTTTTTCCTGACCCCCCCCCCCTACTATACTTCATGATCAATTTTGCCAAAACTGGTTTATGTCATTAAGAGACAATGCCGACGAACTGTTCAATACAGTTAGAGGAAGGGTAGTAAACAAAATCCAGCAGTCATATCACATGTATCACATTTTTAAGTATAATAAATTGTTTCTTCCATTACAAAATATTTTTGCAAGCAGGTCTTTTTATTTTGTTCACTAGTACCACATAAAATACTCCAGGCATTGCATGTCATCGTTAGATTTGCGATAGTATATTTAATTAGTTAATGCTAGAGTTCCATGTAATTATCTCCCAAAGAATTTAAAAGGTGGGTGATCCGTTCCACAGCATCATCCCCCACTTTACCGTATTGCATATACATGGAGATTTTGGAACCACATGAATGTTAATATTTTCTCCATGATCCCTTCAGATATGAACAAAATATTACAGAGGGCTAGAGGATTAAAAAATTAATAAAAAATATTTAAAGAAATCTTTTATATACATGCACATCTGACATTGCACCATTCTTGGTGTCCTCATACTCTGTGACTGAAGTACATGTATGAATACAGAGTTTCAAAGATGATGTTCAACTATGTGATTGTTTGGCAGAAGTGCATGACCACAGGAAAGATGCAATAGTATTATTATAAAGTCCTGATATTTGAAATCATATACAAGATAAGATTTTGAGACGAATGAAAGAGAGCAGGCACCAAAAGTCAATATATTTTGAAAACCTGCTCAAAGTGGCATTGTATTGTGTGCAGGTGCTAAAAATTGCTAAAAAATGTTTGATATTGTGCAAAGTTCCCTTAAATTGTGCAAACTTTTCCAAAGTTTCCTGACAATGTGCTAAGTTGCACAAAATTGCTGGAAATGGCGCAAAGTTGGGCAAAATTGCCTAAAATGGCGCAAAGTTGTACAAAATTGCCTGAAATGGTGCAAAGTTGTGCAAAATTGCCCGAAATGGCGCAAAATTGCACAGAAATGCCGGAAAATGGCGCGAAGTTGCGTAAAATTGCTGGACATGGCGCAAAGTTGCGCAAAATTGCCGGAAGTTGCGGAAAATTGTCAGAAATGGGCACAAAATTGCCGGAAGTTGCGGAAAATTGCCAGAAATGGGCGCAAAATTGCCGGAAATGGCGCAAGGTTGCGCAAAATTGCCGGAAATGGCGCAAGGTTGCGCAAAATTGCCGGAAATGGCGCAAGGTTGCGCAAAATTGCCGGAAATGGTGCAAGGTTGCGCAAAATTGCCGGAAGTTGCGGAAAATTGCCAGAAATGGGCGCAAAATTGCCGGAAATGGCGCAAAGTTGCGCAAGCAAATGCAAAGTTGCCTAAACTTGCATGTCAACTTTGCATAATGTTGCGCAATCTTTGTCAATTTTGTCAATTTTTGGCAACTTTTGTCAATTTCCATTGTGACATGGGGCCTCCTGCAACTGCTGCTGTTGGCAGCCATTTTGTGGAGATGCGCGGACTGTTCAGGTAAGAGCAGGACAATCAGCATGAACATTCTACATGTACAATATTGTACTTATAACATGGCGAACACTCGTGCACTAGCCTTGATCGTTGATGTTCAGTCAGGCACTTGAGCGAAAACTTGACTTTGTTTCCACTTAAAAAAAAAAGTCTAGTGTGTCGCAGGATCAAACAATGCGATATCATCTACTCTTGGTAATATAGGCTTACTGCCTGCTGGTGTCCATGAATGTCATGTCAGAACTACACTATCAAAACAGCTTCGTACTTGGTTTAAAACTCATGCCATGTGATCCGCCACTGTTGAGGTTTAGTTTCATGTGAGGATTAGGTTATAGGATTGTGTGTGTGGGTAGCATTTATGTTTGGCTTTGATATTTCATGGGAGAAATTGTCTCAGGAGCAAGTGTCATGGAACCAGTCTGCTGAGTATTAAATGAGTGTTTACTGTGAGTGAGGCTCCCCCAATTCAGAATCCCATGAAGAACCAATGGCAAGCAACTCAATTGGTTATTCTGCATAAGGGTCAAGGGATCCAAAGGACAACAGTGCAGGCACACAAAATAGTCACATTTGCATGTTTGTATAGTGTGTGACGTTTATATGGATCTTTGTTTTGAGTTCGATATACATCTTTATTTGGTTCGATATTCTTGACAATCTTGCTATGGAGGGACGCATGAACCCTATTAAGTTTGCATGCGTGGTTTTAAGGTCCCACAGGAACCCTACTCCCAGACCCCTTCCAGCAAAGGAAAAAAAAATAACGAAATTTGGATCGCAGCCCTGGAGAAGGGACTAAGCCACAGATGGGGAAACATCGCCGGATTACACTGAAAATAGCATCAGCTAAAATCGTTTGAAAGGTATCTGCAAAACAGGATCAAGATCAACCGTCGCGATATACAAACTGTACCCAAATTACACAAATTCAACTCCCCTCACACAAACTGAATTGTACTTAGACTTGTAAACTTATGAACCTGTCACGGTAGGCACGGTACAAACCTCTTCAATAAATTGACTTGTGACTTGTGTGTGTGTTTTCCTATTGGCAACTATAATACAAGAAACCCAGTTGTAAAAGAAATATTTCGTCCTTGATTAAACCTGTCACCAAAGTACAATTTAAAGAGACTATCACATTTCCTGCTCGAATATTACCAAACCAAACCACCATAATCGCGTCATTTTTTTCATTATTTCTCCCCTGATACAAGTGGCTATCAGTAAATCATGAACATTACCTCATCTGGCATGCTTTATCTCTATTTTTCCATGCATTTAATAAATTATTTGACCAATACTCGCAAGTGCTCTGATTATGTGTAAGATGTGTGTTTTGTGGTGTGGCTGGAGATTTCAGTGGTTATGACTTTCTGTGATATTTTAATGAACAACAAGAGAGAGAAGGAATAACATGGATGGAGAAAGAGAAGGGGGAGGTTGGGAGAGAGGGATGAAAGGAGAAAGAAAGGAAGAAGTATAGTAGCGATATTGGTAGTGATAAAATCAGGGCTCAGCAAGGCAGGGGAAGTATAATTAAGATGATAAAGAATAAAGAAAAAGAAATAGAAATTGATAATCATATTTAGACGTTGAAGGATACACGTTTACATCAATGCTATAAGAATACAATTCCGTACCAAAGCTATTAATCAATCATCATCTATGGATGCACCGCAAAACATTTGTGCCTAGGAATGTTTTAAGTCATGTGCTATTTTCAATTCGACGTCATTATGAAAAATTTCAAGACACAATACTGGAATTATATCATTCTGGGGATTTTCACACTCACCCTGGTAGCATGTTCACGTGGCAAGCCTAATAAATTCATCAAATATTCTATATAACACGTTTTGATGCGATGAAAGTGATGATGGTTATGATGATGATGATGATGATGATGATAATGATGATTAACATTTGAATATATCGCCAATTATCGTTAAAAAAACATCCGTACCCTTTCGTCATTGCTTCTGTCGGAAGAAAAAGATAGAGAGAGCTCTTTGTTATTTGTTCGTAAGAGGAAAAATGGAAACGTTTGTACAATATAATAATTGCTTCGACGAACGAATGTTATATAATGTTGGCTTCAGTACGAAGTTAGTCTGAAGTAGTAGAAGTTAGTAAATTCTGAAGCTATTCTGCAGACAAAAATGCAATACGTCCTCAGGACCACTCATGAATTAATCCAGAATGGCAAGAGATTATAATTGATATTATAGCAGATTCCCGTCCCCCATCAAACCAGAATGATCCTGCCTCTTACCCCCATCCCCCATCCCTCCCTACGAGTAAGAGTAACCCCACAGCTCCACTTCAGAATCCTGCTTCCAAATATTGTCTGCTGCTGTATAACAGAAATTTCTCTGCTGATGGGAATTACCGAATGTATGAAACGAAACCCAGCCCTCGTTGCACAGCATGATTATAATTATTGCGCGTCAGTTAGAGTTTCCATGCGGTTTCCATACCAACAGACGCCACCTCTGTACTAGATATTACAAAAGATAGTCACGTGATTCCACTCAATAATGCAGGTGACTCCACGCTTCAACGATTCCACCTCTGCCACCTTTCAACAATGCTCAATAAGTTATTTGCCACATAAAAGGCGTCCCAGCATTTGCGTGCTTGGAAGAAGAGAGGGGGTTCTTTTGCTTTCATTATGCAGTGCTACACAATCAGAGAGCAAGCACGTTCAGTCAAAAGGCTCAGGAGAAAAAAAAAAGCCGAAGCCCTTTGAATTTGACTTGTATCATTCATGCAAAGAAGAAAGGGAAAGAATGAAAAGGTGAATATCTAGCATAGGCTCGGTCAAACTGGCAAAAGATTGCGATATTAAAGATCTCGAAATTTTGCCAGTACTACCCACTCCAACGATAGGGATATTTCACTCACCCCCGCCTGATTTCTCGATCTTTTGCTAGACAAAGTGTCATCGCTAGAAACTTGACCTTCGCGATCGTTGTCACGTGACCAGTCCACCACTTGTTTGCGGGCGGTGCCCGTCCGAAGCGCGCGGCAATTGTGATTAGGCATAGGTGCAATGTTCATTGTTACGTCGCAATAACTAGCCATCAGAAGGCGTACTCTTTCTCTTTACCTTTTCCGTGCCTACGCTCACTAGTGACCCAAACTTCTCAATTCAAAGATCTAGAAGTTTGACTGCTAGTCTGAACGGAAGACAAAAGATCGCGAAGACTTCGGAATCTTAAACTTAGATCTTTTTCAAGAATGTCTCGTGAAAGGGGAAGATAATATTATTGTCAATATCATGATATCCATCGAATAAAAATATAGCATTCATAATGAGTATATACATTGTTCATTGATGGCAGAAAACAGTATGATTATAATATATCCATTCATCGTGTTTTGTTTTGTTTTTTTTTTGCTAGTAAGAAGGTACTTGAATATTTGAAAAAAAAACAGAAAACAGTTATTTGTTTAAATTGTCTGTACCAAAGAAATGGTTTATATTGTGTTGAAGTAATAATTATGAATTTCATCCATCCTCTGTATAATTATGTTGCTTCGAGAAATCTTCAATAAATTCTATCATTTTAAAAAAAAAAAAGGAAATTGGCAGCCACATAGAGGATTGTTACAGGAAATTATCCCCCCTCCATCCCCCCCCAAAAAAAAGACTGAATAGTGTGAGACTATTGGAAAGAAGACTGTTCAGTCACAGTTGACTCCATAGAAGTTTCCTCTTTAGTCATGTTCTTATTGATTCTTTGTATCAATTTGTAACAATTGAATTATAGGCCCTAAATAATAATGACTTACCATTGATGATGAACAAGAAACGTATCATACACTTGAGGAGAATGATACAACAATATGTCTTGTCCTCAGTCAAGCCTCATCAGGCAGTAAAAAGGCATTTTCGTTTTTTTCGAATAAGCTGATTTTCAAATCATTTCAGAAACGCATTTTGGCGTCACACTTGTTTTATAAGATTTATTTATTCTTTTATGCTACCGCATAAAGTTGTTTTGTTTAAAGCTGTCCACATGTTATCAGAGGCTCAGTTCAGGATTTTTATATGATATAAAATCTATCAAAAAGTAGCCTGTTTAATGTTGACACACACAGACAAAGTGGAAAGGGTTTAAATCTTCAGTGCCTTTCTTGTTATATCATCCATTAGTTTTTTAAAACTATATTTTATACTGTTGTATAGGTGTCTTGCATGCCTCTCCAGCACTATAAAATTGCCACTCGAAATGTAAATGCATACGTTTTCCTGAACAGACGAAATGCTAATACTCCCAGCCATGAGTGGTCTGAGGGGGTCCACCGTTGAGCTGCCGTGTGAAGTTGGCAAACCAGTGATAGCCGTCTATTGGCATCGCCACAACTCAACTGGAGGAGATTCGATCGTGATACAGAATTTTGAAAATGAGGTGATCAACAGCGCGGGTCCGAGACTTGATATGACGCCATCATTCTCCCTTGTGATACGGAACTTATCGGTGGAGGACGAAACCACGTACTCGTGTCAAATAGCCTTCGTCAATGGAGACACTCCCCGTTACTACATCAACTTGACAGTTATTGGTGAATAAAAGCTGAAATGATGCTCACAAATTCAAAGATTCGAATTGAAGGAAGGGATATACCAAGTTTATATTTTCAGGCGTATAGCACATGCCTTATGTCTGTATGTATGTACGTTTAAATATCATACATAATTATCATGCAAATATATCTCTGAGAGGTAATAATATTAAACATATCCATCACAGTCCTATCAGGATCTAAGCTAATGGTGATGGCAATGGCCACTGGACTGTTATACAACTATAATCGTAAGTCATATTAAAATAAGAAATGTTAGCAGTTGAGCTCATAAACTGAGAATACTTGATAATACCAATTATTGATCTAAGTGTGGAAATACCGTGAGGACCATTGTAAGACAGGTTTTAAAGGACTATAGGTGTTTGCAATGGCAATATGGTATGCTTTGTGATGCTAAAAGTGGGAGAAAACATAAACACACTATGAAAATTGCTCTTTGCCTTGATTGGCCCTATATGCTATTATTCGGCCCTCGTGAAACATATCCCCCTGTGTATTACCATTTTCCCACCAGTTCTTGCCGAGCCACATCACCCGACAGTGGACCACTGCAAGCCAACAAGTGAGGGAGAGTGTACCTACACGGTGGGTAAGTTGATGGAAGAGTTCGAATTGTTTCCCATCGTGTGCCGAGTTAGTATGGTTCGTCCACCCGTCCACCTGTCTTGGACCAGCGTGAAGGGAGAGACGCACTCCGAGGAGTACGCCAGGAGGGATACATTAGTAGAAGGAGGCTTCTGGAATGTGTCCCTTGGTCTAAAGGTGAGAGATCCCGATAAGCAAGCATTTTCCCGTTTTTATGAAACGGGCTCCGTACGTGTGTGTGTCTGTGTGTCCGTCCGTCTGTCCGTCCGTCCGTCCGTCTGTGCGTCCGTGTGTGATCAAAATGTTGAATACTCCTTCGCCATTTCTAACCCGATTTTGATTCTGTTTGCTTTATATGATAGCACTACATGGGAGCTTTGAAACTTCTACACAGAATTTCAGTTGTGACCTTTGACTTTGACCTTTGACCTATATTGTACACTTTGCTTCAAAATGCTACTCCTTCGCCATTTCTAACCCGATTTTGATTCCGTTTGCTTTATGTGATGGCACTAGGTGAGGGCTTCAAAACTTCTACACAGAATTTTGACCTTTGACTTCTTTGACCTTTGACCTTGATTTTTGACCTATATTGTACGTTGGCTACAAAATGCTACTCCTTCGCCATGTCTAACCCGATTTCGATTCCGTTTGCTTTATGTGATGGCACTAGGTGAGGGCTTCAAAACTTCTACACAGAATTTTGACCTTTGAATTCTTTAACCTTTGACCTTTGACCTTGATCTTTTTACCTATATTGTACATTTTGCTACTAAATGCTACTTCCGGCGGGGACATATATTACGCACCGCGTAATTTCAACTTTTTCTTGTTTATTTCGCTACTTAATGAATTCCAGAATCTAGGGCCTGTGTATATAAATGTATTCTGAGCCAATAATGTTTTCAGAAGAGGTAGATGAAACTCAGAAGATTGTCTGGTGGGATAATTATGGAAAAATTGATTCCTTGCAAACATTGAATTGAATATACAGGGAAGTGCATTTGTGTTGAAATTAAACAAACTGTCCAAGTTGAAAAAAAATACAAATCTTTGATTTTTAAAATCTTATATTTACTGAATAATGGATCTGTATGGGAACGTGGCGGGACACCACAAATAACACGAAGTGCCTTTTTTTTTGTAAAACCAGTAATCTATCTAGTAAAGTTTGATGAGCGTTACCCCATGCTAAAAGACCGTAGTTAAGATAAGGTAAAATTAAAGAGAAATATAACGTCAGCAAAGAAGACAACGGAATATGAAACTTAAGTCTATTAATGATTCCAATATTACGTGATATTATTGTACTCATGTTAATAATATGTGGCCTCCATGAAAATTTATCGTCTACTGTAATCCCCAGGAATTTTATATGAGATACGCGTTCTATTTGAATGTCATCAAAAATAATCTCTTTACGTAAAATTTCTATAGAGTTACTAAATAACATATACTTAGTTTTCAAAAGATTAAGAGATAATTTGTTAGCTCTTATCCATTGGGTCACTTTTTTTAATTCGGAATTAACAATGTGCACGAGTTCATCTGGATTTTGATGTGAAAAGAAAACATTTGAATCATCAGCAAAAAGTATAAATGACAACACGTCTGATGATCTGCAAAAATCATTGATATAAATGATAAAAAGTAAAGGACCTAATAAGCTACCTTGTGGGACGCCACACTTAATGAATTCGAGACTTGAAACGTTCTCGTTCAGAGATACGTATTGTTTGCGGTTTTGCAGGTAGCTCCTGAACCACTCCAAGGCCTTCCCCCTTATCCCATAATGAGACAACTTGTAAAATAAGATTTCATGATCTATTGTGTCAAAGGCCTTGGAGAAGTCCAGAAATATACCAATAAGATGAGAATGATTATCAATAGTATGCGCTGCGTGGTCGATAAACTTCAAAAGGGCGTGAATGTGTTTTTGACGAAACCCAAATTGAGAATTTGTAAAAACGTTATGAAAAGTTAAAAAATTAATTGTTCTTTTAAATATCAATTTTTCCAAAACTTTAGATAAAGATGACAGCAAGGAAATGGGCCTGTAATTACTCATATCAGAACCATCGCCTTTTTTGAATAAAGGGAAAACCTTAGCTATTTTCATAAAATCAGGAAAAACACCACATGATATAGATCTATTAAAAATATGTGAAAGTGGGTCAGCGATTGAAAATATAATTCCCTTTAAAATAAAATTACTTATGTCATCGTAACCAGCACTTCGCTTGTCATTCATTGCAGTAACAATATCAATAACTTCATATTTCGTAGTTGGAACAAAAAAGATAGAACTTGGGTTTGGTTGACCTAAAAATGTTGAAAAATGCGTATTTGACTGTGGTACCCTTCTAGCCAAATTCTCCCCAATCATTGAAAAATAAGAGTTAAAAATATTAGCTATGTCACTTGGATCTTCATATATTTTGTTGCCATATCTTATTGTTGTAATATTTGATTTCTTTTTCGATATATTCATGGCCTGGTTCAAAACCTTCCATGTATTCTTCATATCATGTTTATATTTTTTTAATTGAAACGTATAATATTTCCTCTTTTCTAACCGTATAATCTTAGTTAAAGTATTTCTATAGGAAGTATATTTTTCTTTTGACTTCTCAGTTTTTTCCATTTTGAATTTATAATATAGCCTATTTTTCCTATTGATTGAACGAAGAAGAGATTTTGATATCCACGATATACATGTACAAGACATGAAGTATTTTTTTTAACCTTTAAACGCTATATTTTGAAATACAATACCATGCATTACCATATACATCCCATTGTAATATCATGTGGGCTAATTGTGGTAAGACTAATGTTAATCTTACTTTATTATTACAAAAAAAGTGCAGTCCACATTTGGACAGGATCATCCTATTTTGCTAACACAGATCCATTGTTTCATGAGTTGAAAATATTAAAAGTGACTGATATTAATGCTTTTCAAGTTGCAAGTTCAAATATACAAATAAAGAACTTCTTTCATCTTTTTATTAAAAGTTTTTTTCGCTTTTGATAACAGTATTTATTTATACCCAACAAGAAATGCCAGACATATGTACATAAAGGTAATATTATACAATAAAACAGAACTCAAGAAATGTATTATGCTGTCTATACCAACAGTTTATTTGAAGAACACAAAAATTTTCGCCCCCCCCCCTGCCCTTTGTAATGTGACTTTGAAAAACAAAACCAAAATCATCCGACAAAGGGCAGGAAGTCTGAAAATGTCATTTTCTTCAAGTAATCTGTTGGTATTGACAGCATGTTACATTTCTTGAAGTCTATTCTATTTTTCATAATTATTAATGTCCAACACATGGACTAACTATTACTCAAATACACATGCACACATACACAAATAGTTATATATATATATATATATATATATATATATATATATATATATATAAAACCCTCTTTATTTGTTGTTAAAACACAAGAAACATAAAGAAAAAGAATGAAATGAAAAGTAGCACCAGAAATATTGTTTGCCACCCCCTCCCCCCTTTACGGAATTCCTGGATCCGCACCTTGACATGCATGCCCAGGGAACACATCCATTTCTGATTTAATTTACCACCAGGCAGAAATGTACGTTAAACTGCCAGCCCTAAAGGGATTGTCCATTCGCTTTCTATTGATGAAAAAAGGTCCTAATTGCAATTTAGTTTGGTGAGTGTGGTATTGGATTGATTTCATGGATTACAGAAATATCAGTTGCACTTCATCGCCTTTGTTTTTCTATTTTATTGCGAAGAACGAGCAATAGAAATAATATGGTTTATTTCCTGTCCAAAACGCATAAAATCTTGATTCACCATTATACTAATAATGGCCAGAAAATCCCAGCCACTATTATCACCGCGTATAATGTCAAGTTTAGTCTATGTGTATATATGAGATTAAAGGGACTGTACAGTAATGGCTGAGACCTAATTTCAGGTTTCTAACATTTTTAGGTGAGATAATAAGAAATCTCATACGAAATATGAAAGAGCATGCAATTCTATGAGGAATTCAACGTTTATTTGATAAAAATTGGTTTTGAAATGGCTGAGATATCCAAAAAGAGCGATTCTAATAAAGTGTGGGACCCACACTTTGGAACGATCGCTTTGTTTTAGTTTGTTTTTGGATGTTTCAGTTATTCCAAACCCGATTTTCATCAAATAAACTTTGAAATGCTCTTAAAATGGTATGCTCTGTGCTATATCATAAGTGTTTTCTGGTATCTTGCAAAACTTTTAAAAGCCCAAATTCTTATCTCAACCAAAACTGTACTATCCCTTTAAAACCTAAATGGCATTAAAACGCTTTATCCTGGCGAGGAAAGCGCATGTTTTAGAAACAAGACACCAAACAGGTGTCTTGTTTCTAAGACATGCGCTTTATTATATATATATGTGTGTGTGTGTGCGTGTGTTTATGTGTGTGTCTACGTGATCGCATATGTTTTTCTGTCTGCAAGAAAAGAAGATATGAAACAAGTTAGGAACGACTTGTTGATGTTGCTCCATAAGGATGTATGAAACAGGGGCCGCGGAACGTTTTTCAGTTTTTTTTTTTTTTTTTTTTCGGGGGGGGGGGGGGGGGCTGCGCAGCCCGGGGGGGGGGGTGTATCAAGGTCAACCCCCCCCCCCCCCCCCCATGCCGCTTAGACGCACCGGCGTAGCCTGGATAATGATCTTCTGATCTTGGGAGGGCGGCGGTTAGGCCTACTATGCGAGGGAGCCAAGCGACCGAGCCCGAGCGAGCGGAGGGAAGGGGGATGTTCCCCCTCCCACGGTGAGAACTTTTTGCATTATTATGTTGTAAATGGTGCAATTTGATTCATGTTTTCTGTCTTTTATCGCCTTGAAACGGCCCCACTTTTTTAAGGTAGCAGGATATTTTGATGTGGATTATAATTGAACAATTTGCCTATAAAGTCTTGAACCCCCGCTTACACGTACCGGCGTAGCCTGGATAATGACCTTGTGATATTGGGACGGCGGTGGTTACTATGCCAGGGAGCGAAGCGACCGAGTCCGTGCGAGCTTAGGGAACGGGGGGGGGGGGGGTGGGAGGGGGTGGTCCCCCTTCCACGGTGAGAACTTTTTGCATTTTTATGTTGTAAATGGTGCAATTTGATGCATGTTTTCCGTCTTTTATCGACTTGAAACGGCCCTACTTGTTTAAGGGATAACAGGATATTTTGGTGTGGATTATTATTGAATAATTTGCCTATAAAGTGGTGGCATATGAATAAACTTCTTGTATAAATTTATTGTTACAATTGATTTCATGAATGTTGTCTGTTAAGCAATCAAATAGAAAAGGCAGGCTCACGAGGGTGTATATACAAAAGGGATATTTCTCCTCCTATACACGAAGGTGATTTTACATTTTCAGACCTGAAATTCAGCGATCTGGTGCAAACTTTTGGTGCAATACTTGGATTTTTTTCTAGCTCCCCCAGCCCCCCTAAAAAAATACATATTTATGGAAATGATTTAGATTTTTTTCAGGAAAGTGTTAATACTAAATAGCAAAATCACGGCATTTAGCTCTTATTCCGCGCGTGCATCATCTGTGTGTATGTACAAAGTCTAATGAGGTAGAGGGGGAGGGTGTGGGAAGGGGATGCCCCCTCCCAGTCGACAGAGCTTTTGCGTTTTTGAAATCAAGATAAAGCGATCTGAAGTACACTTTTTGTGAGAAATTCGGGTAATGTGATTACCCCCGATTTTTCCCCTTTCTTTCTTTTTTTTTCTTTGATTTTTTTTCACGATCAAAAAGTGTGGGAGGGGGGGGGGGGGCTACAAGCCCCCCGCTTCCGCGGCCCCTGTGAAAAGCAAAAACGAAATCGTACTTGTTCACTGCCTGTTTCTATAAGGATTGTTTCAGTTTTACAAATTTCATTCGATCTATCATGCCTACTGTGGAATGAAGTCATTAGTTGTTACTCACTGAAACTTCTTTTTTTTTTTTGTAGTCATTTCCTGGTCGTATCTCCTTCTGATTACAGACTGCTCCTGCTAAATTGATTTGTGTGTGTGTGTGTGTGTGTTTGTGTGTTTTGTGGTTTTTTGCTCTTCTATAGAGTTGGTTTTCAGCTGTAAAGATATCTGCGACGAATCACACACTAGCAGGAAATAAGCTCTGTGCATGTACAGCACACACGCGAGCATGTGCACATACAAACATACAATATGTATGAGGCAATGTAAAGATACTATTAAATCAGTTCATGGGTGGCGATTACAGTGAATCGATCATTGTTTTTTTATTCCTTTTACACTTTCATCATTTAAGAAAAGACCGCGAACTTTGCATAAGAGCAAATATGACCACGAAATATTATACTTTCTCTACCATATACACATAACTCACTGCACGACCTCTCAACACATATGGTGTATGTAACACAAAACATTTTCCCCACCTGATGATCAAACTATCCAAGCAATTTCACTGTTAGATTCACATATTGCATATCGGTTTTGTTCAATCGAATTTGTTTACATGTTTGTACGAAAAGGGAATGTAGAAAGAGAATCATATTAAATCAAACCAGAATGAAATACTAAAAATCTACATATCTAGGGAATGTTATATTAAGTGAGACAAAAGAAACAACAATTGTTTTGCAGGATACACTACCCCCCCCCCCTTATACAAAAATAATACATTTCAAAGTTCATACGTTTGATATAAACATTTTCATATTTTCAGGTTTCTAGGTACGAAGTCGGACGCGAGTTTAGATGCCTGGCAGAAGGTGTTGCTGTGAAGGGGAATACTCAAATGATTGCACTTGTAGAGCGACAACAGCAAGGTAAACATATTCATACTCTACGTAACCTCACATGTAATGTATGTATAATGTGTGTATGCAAGCTGGTAAGCATTATACTCTACGGATAATAGAATCACTTGTCTGTTTTCAGGAGGTATAGATAATGTTGATCATTTTCAAACTATGCTTTCTTGCTAATGAAGTACTAGTGTAAAAACGGACCAGGTGGTTCACGGGTGTGCAAAATAAGTATCCACACACATGTATGTTTGAATCCCTTTCCAGTCAATGTGTTTTAGATTCATGTTAGGTAGGTTTTATTGTTTTTTGATAGTCGATCATAATTTAGAGACTTCTTTAATCTGCAACTATTAGGATCCTGTAAATTACTTTCAACGAACAGTTTGATTTTTTTCGGTAGTTCACGGAACACTTACTGGGATCGGATGGTCGAAGTGGTAATAACAGTGCCGTTATTGGGAAGGGCCCTGTCATTTTTTAACAAATAATTAATTATTATAAAAAAAAAAAAACCAATAAAGGCACTTTTCATGTTTAACACTGTCTAAAAGTTGTCAATTTCATAACTGAAAATGCAATTTTTTGGGGTGTAAAATCATAATTCATTATCAATATACATTATAATATCTATACACTGATATTTACTTTTGAGTAAATCTATTGTATAGACGGCATAGCCTCGCGTCCTCGAGTGTGCCCCCTGAAACATACCTTTAATAAACCTACATTTTCCCTTTTTCTATGCTTGTTAGCAATATAAGAATAATCTTACTGCTCAAACACTGCAATCACGTTTAAGCTTTTAATGAATACATTTCAGACGAATGGCAGAGTGGAAGTCGCTCGCACGCTCTGCCCGTACTTATAGTATATAGTAAAATGAACAGTTTTCATAAGTATGATGATATTCCTTCGCAGTGATGTTTGTTCTACTACGTTTAACTCCCTAGAAATTTGAATTAAAATTTTCTGTAAACGCGACTTTTACACTTTGTTTTTACAAAGAGTCCCTACCGTGGGAGGGGGTTGGGGTATCCCCCCTCTCACACCCTCCCCCCTCTCGGTCGCTTCGCTCTCTCGCCGAGGATCTCACACCGTCACATTAATGTACCCCCGTATGTTATAATCGTAGTCCTTCCCAAAAATGTTCAATATGTGTAATTTCCTAGTAATTTGTTTCTAAATGCTCTATAAAAACAACTTTTGTACTCTGTTTATACAAAAAGTCCCTACCGTGGGAGGGGGGTATCCCCCTCCCACACCCTCCCCGTGCTCGGTCGCTTCGCTCCCGCCGAGGATCTTACACCGTCACATAAATGTATCCCCCCTATGTTATGATCATACTCCTTCGCACTTATTTTTTTACTATGTTTAATTTCCCAGAAATTTGCTTTTAGATGCTATATAAACGCGAATTTGTTCTCTGTTTTTACAAAAAGTCCCAACCGTGGTCCCCCCGCTCGGTCGCTTCGTCCCCTTTCCGAGGATTTCACACCGTCAAATAATGTGCCTCCGTCGAGACTTTGCCCCCCCCCCCTCAAAAAACAAAAAACAAAAAACAAAAAACACACACACACACTTTTCCGGCGCGCTCGCTCACTTGGATCAAGAAGACGTCTATCGTTAGGGATGCAGGAATGCTATAATTTATTGTACCTGTGTTAATTTGTTACTTGATATCAATCGGCAAGAAAATTTTACTCAAATATTTTGACAGGAACTCAACAGCCTGTTGTTGCTGCTGGTACCATGGCTACTCTGTCTGCCGGCCCATCAGTGGAGGGGTACATCGCTGGCATTGTGGTTCTTGTCGTTGCTGTGGTGCTCGTTATTGCTCTTGCGTTTTTCTTCTATCGCAAATGGAGAGGTAAAAAGAGAGTTTTTTTTTTTTCACGTAAACACTAGGGTCAGGAGCATTTGGCTTGGCCGATTTCTCGACCGATCCAACATGCTACAAAGGAGGTTTTGCATTCAGCTCAGCTAGTAAACACCTGAGCTTACAGTTGACTTTTGTATGTCAGTTTTTCTATTGAACCAAGTATACTAATACAGAGCTACCAAGTCTCACGCATTCTGCGTGAGACTCAAGCATTTAGGGTCTGTCTCACGATCTCACGCATGGCACCCATTTTTCTCACGCATCTGGTGAAGTCTGCAATTTGGGCCAAAAATAAGGAGCATAGCTCAAAGGATTAAAGTGATAGTTGCAATTGAAGGTATATTTCCCTTTTGCCTTTCAAAATTAGTAAAAAATAGTCACTTAAGTATGCACCAGATCGCATCATTAAGAGCTAATAATTTAAAAAAGCTCCCTACCATGGGAGGGGGACACCCTCCTCGTTCGTGTGCGCATGCGCGCGAACGCCGAGACGCCGAGTCATAAAAATCTCACTCAGAAAAGTTTTTTGAACTTGGCATCTCTGCTAATATGGTTAATGCAAAGATGCTAATTACTGGTTTGTTTGTTTGTTTGTTTGTTTGTTTTTGTTTTTGTTTAATATGCAATTGGGAGGGGGAGCGCTCGGTTGATTGGGTGAGGGCAAATAAATTTCCTGTCCAGATGAGTAGAACCTCGCGTGGAACCGCCTTTAAAGTCAAAGGTTTTCTTGTTTTGTTTGTTTGTTTGTTTGGTGGGGGAGGAGTCAATTTTCATCTTCCTCCTTCGTCTATCTATGGAATATTCCTAAGGCCAATAATCCGTCTTAGAGCAGTGTGTGTGTGGATAGGAGGTGGGGTGGGAGCGAGAACAGTATAGCGAAAACTAGGGAGTATAATTCAACCTTCGTCCACACTTTTGAGGAATCACCTCTTGACAAAATATACTTATAGTAAATCCGTGCCACTAAAAATAGTTAATATCTGTATTATGATTCATATTATTGTAAATAGGAGAATTGGGGATTGTTTGGCTTCCTTTTGCTTGTGGAAATATGATTATTTGTTAATAACGGCGATTTGTCATTTTGTTTATAAATATATTGCCCATTCGCAATAACTGTAATATTCACTATAATATTTTACGTATTTGAATACTGTTATGATAACCTTAACAGGAAAAGGACTATCTATTATTGTTTGTGTTATATAATATCAAAGATTATATCGTGAAAAATATGTTAAAAGCAAATATGTCGTTTACACTCTCTTGTCCTCTCTTAACTTGTTGGAAATCGTACACAACATAGCTAAAACCGGCATATTCGATATCTATATCTTCATTATCAGCGAGTTCCAAGCATTACATCGAAGTCAGCCAAAATCAGGCCGGTAATCAACTACAAGGTAGGATTATGTATGTTTCTGCGGATAGAGATATTTGATATTTACCTTGTTTGGTTGTTGAATGGTTTTATTACCGCATTTTTCAACATTTCAATACCAAATAAGATCATTGATAATTATTTTTCACCATTGCTGACAACACAATTTACAATATAAACAGAATTTGCAAATCTATTATCAACGATGTCAAATAGAAGCAGTATTCGTGAAGGGGAAATTCATCAGACCGCATACTGTAAGCCTATGCTTGAAATGATTGTGGCCTGAGAATGTGGTAGTGAAAAGAGGGGGAAAAGTGGAAAATACTGTGCCTGGAATCGTGCATGATGTATCTTGCTGTGTGTGAATGCGCATGAACTTCATAATAATACTAAGTTGTCAAAACCTATGTTGATTATAATACATTTTAGATAATTAGTAAAATTATAAGAGATCCCACTCTGTACAAGACAAAAATCGTCAGGCCAGTGTCACGTTTTATTTCTCAATACTGGAAGGCAAACTTTACTTAGCGTTTTTGAAACTGCAGTTTATGTGACTTGTGTGAAGAAACTAGCACAATTTGCATTTCTTTTTGGTCATTCATTTGCCATGATCTCAAGATACCAGGTGAACCGTTTGCTTATGATGTTTTTTCTTTCTGCATATTTGCACGTGCAGATGCACCTGCAGTGTACTATGCTCCTCTAATCTTAATACTGGGATTATTTTTTCCTCTTTTGTTCATTATTCATGTTATGTTGAGCACAACATGGTCCTCTATGCTCTGAAAGGGCGATTGACTTCATAGAATGATATTCTTCGCAGATGATTGTTTTTTGTTTTCTATTTCTTCTCTCTCTCTCTCTCTTTTCAATGTGACTTCAATGCAATATTACATGACAACAGCAACACTACATATTAGGTGAATACATCATTGTAACTTACAATAATGTATAATTATGTCCATGTATGTCTGTGTCTGGGTATGTAAGTATGTCGAGTTGATCTGGCAAGACTAGTACCAGGATGTCTTTTATCATACGTCCCCCCCCCCTGTCTCTCTCCCTCTTTCCCTAACCTTTATTCCACGAGCATCATGTTGGAACCTCTTGTTTTTCTTCATTGTCATGCATATTAATCGTTATTGGTTGTCAAACATTCAAACTTTGTGCTTATTTTTAGCAATGGTTCTGTATGCAAATTAAGATGTAACTCTTGTGTTTATATTGAGGATGTAATTTATAGCTGATGAAAATGATGATAATTGTCCAAAATTGGTCAAAATTTTCATACTACTGTTATTTTGAAACTAGATGGATTTGAAAAAAAAAGGTATACAGAGAATAGATCAAATCAAATCAAATCAAACTAGAATGCAAAATTATTATTTAGAGGTTTACTATAAACGCAATTTTCGTATTAAAGGAGTAATCATAATTTTGATGATCTTGGATTGTTTCATTTGGAAGACATATCTCAAAAAATAGAGTGGAAATTGCAATCTCCCTCGGCCGAGTGTTTTCTTTGTTAGATTACAGTTATGGAGTAAGTTCAACAGGGTATCGCCTAGGTCAAGAGTTTGCTATTCAAGTGTACGGAGCTGGCAAATAGAATCGCTTATAAGACTGGCAGTCCAATTCGAGTTTTAATACTCCGCTAATCTTTTCCATATCGTCAAACTGTTTAACGTTCATATAACAGCTGCAGTGAGAAATGGAATAAACTACTCATGTCATTTCAGTCTGCAAGGTTACTAAACCAACTCCGGAAATTTAATGAAAAGATTCTCTTGACACATCATAGTCCTGTATTGTTTACCGTCCAGTGTTCACATTTTTGTAATTGCTTTGATAGAGTAGTGCTATAAAAAATAATTTCAATTCAACCTGTACACATAGATTGTAAATCAACATTTAAAATGTTTTTACTCCTCCAACCCTTTTGTAAATGTAAAATTTTACACTCAATATATTGAATTTACCATTTCTGAAATGGTAGTTTAACATTTTGAGTGCTAAATTTAACATTTTGAGTGTTACATTTTACACTTTACAAAGTCTGGAGGAGTGACAACATTTCAAAGGTTGATTTCCAATCTTATTTTTTAGACACTAGTGCCATAAGATAGTCTTGTTCTACTTCTGAACGTTTGTAACTAACTCGTAATGTTAGCATCTCCTCGTCAATCCAAGTGTGTTCCTAAGTCTTCATGTTCAGTCACATTGTGAATTTCGATTCTCTTCAATTGTATTTGTTTGTAAATCATCCACGTTATTTGACATGCGCTCTAATTCATGTACTTTGTCTATACTCTCCAGCTTACTTCTTTCTATTGCATTACTCACACACACAGCTCTAAGAATCTACGTTGCCATCAAAGAACGTTCATTTCTTAATTCATGGTCATGATATACGTAGAACGTTTTAGAATGCTGGAAATGACTTTACTATACTTTTATGATAGTTTTCACATTGCTCTGTTGAATATTTCGTAGTATCCCATTCGTTGTTGTACCACAATAAAGGGGGATCATATCTGGTGACATTCCACGGGAGTGAAATAAAAATGACGCCTAGTGATAGATCTCACTTAAGACATACACCACACACTTGAATTCCCTGTTACAAGACTAAGTTCAATTTCTGAAATAGAAATAAAAACCTTGAAGGAACGACACTGAAGAGATCATGTATAGACTGACCTCTTTATCCTAACTGTCATGGCAGCTGCAATTATGAAAACATTCATAAGGCCGAAAAGTGCAATTGCTTGTCCTTCATCACTCAAGTATGATATATATATATATATATAATATTTTGTGTATATAAAATATAAATATATATATATTATATTTTGTATATATAAATATAAATATGTATATATATATATATATATATATATATATATATATATATATATATAATGTATTGGCAAAGAAGGGTCTATAGTGTTAGTTAACAGATTAATAATAATAATAATAATAATAATAATAATAATAATAATAATATGAACACTTGTAATGCGCCGGTATCCATCATGAATAGATGCTCATGGCGCAACACATTGGACCGTCGTCGTAACGCTACTTTCTTACATGGTTTGCATCATGTATACTCAGAGACACGGAAGAACATAAAAGACTACAAACCAGGCGCATACGCAATGGTGGTACTAACAAGTTTGCCGAAGAAGACACTTCTGGCTGTGTACGGCGTGGGAGGTGCCGGGCGATCTTCATTCGCCAAGAGCCTCATTTACAGCGTGACAGGTGAGTCCATGTTGTGAAAGGTGAAAAAAAAAATTGCCCAGTCACCTTATCACACCTAGAAATTACCGGTTACAGTCACGTAGCAGAGGGTTTGTTAACCATAAAAGAAATAAGTATCGTTATTTCGATGGCTCGTTTTTCCGATAGTCCGTTAATCCGGAAATGAAACGAGTTTCGTTATTTCCAGGCAAGATTCGTTACTCCAAATATCAAAATGTTGTTCGTTATTCCGTAGGTTCCTTATTCCGAAAATGTAAATAAAAGGGTTCAATTTCGAAAGGTCCGTTAATTCGAAAATGAAATTATTGCCGTTAGGATAGAGTACGGTACGTAAGGAGGGCACGTGCCCCCCCCCCCCCCCCCATCCGCTGGTAAAAAAAAAAGAAAGAAAAAAGAAAAAAACTGACCAAAATGGTAGTTCAAAGGTTAGTAAACTGGTTTTGAAATCGACATGAAAGATTGATCAAGAAAAATTTAATTTTTCTAAGATTTCTTTTAACGATAATTAAAGAATTATATACATGTAGAGTGAAACCTTGTTCAAAAAGCCCGGAGCCAACAAAAGATTGTGATTCAGTGTGATTCCTGGGGTGTGTTTCATCGACGTTTGTCAGCGCTGACAATTTCAGCAAAATCCTTGGTTTTGATTGGCTGAGATGCTCTGGTCACTGACTGTTACTATGGTGATTCAAGTTGTCAGCGCTAACAAACGTTGATGAAATACCCCCTGGTTGGTATTCTGAATATAAGCAGGATGTGCGCAGTGTATCTACTCAGAACATCCGAACGGAAATGTTGCGGAATCTGATGTAGAATGTACACCTTTGTACCTTACGCTTCGTTATATCAAAGCTAGATCATTGATTTTGCAGTGTTGCTTTACATACTAAATGCCTTGCATTGCCAATAATAAGACTTGACCTTGGCTATTATTTGCCTAACTTTTCCATGTATATAAAACACACACAAACACACACACACACAAACACAAACAATTAGGGGATGCTCTAAAGTGCAGATGATGGACATCCTTCTCCCGCTCAGTCACTTCGACGCCCCCTCGCTAGTCATACCTCCCCCAATCATGAACATGTAAAACCGACACCCTAGTTATACCAATGGCGGATTCAGGGGGGTGCACCGGGCGCCCCCACCACCCTTATTTTCGAAAGCGAACAAATATAGCTACAAACGGCAATTTTTGGACTGTAAAATGTCAAAATTTTCAAGCTTGCTCACTTCGCTCGCTCGAATTCAATCGTTTTGCCATTCTCCTGATGTTACTGCCAGAAATTGCAAGTAGTTGCGCCCGGTGCGCACCCCCCCCCCCTTAATTTCCAAAGCGAAAAAATATAGCTGCAAACGGCAGTTTTTGGACTGTAAAATGTCAAAATTTTCAAGCTCACTCGCTTCGTTCGCTCGCATTTAATCGTTATGCCATTCTCCTGATGTTACTGCCAGTAATTGCCAGCAGTTGCGCCCTATTCCCCTTAATATCCAAAGCGAAAAAAAGATAGCTACAAACGACAGTTTTGGGACTGTAAAATGTCAAAATTTTCAAGCTTGCTTGCTTCGCTCGCTCGCTCGCATTTGATAGTTATAGCGTTCTCCTGATGTTGCTTCCAGTAATTGCCAGCAGTTGCATCCGGTGCGCCCCCCTTAATTTCCAAAGCGAAAAATATAGCTAAAAACGATAGTTTTTGGACTGTAAAAATGTCAAAATTTTCAAGCTCGCTCGCGTCGTTCGCTCGCATTAAATCGTTTTGCCATTCTCCTGATGTTGCTGTCAGCAATTGCCAGCAGTTGCGTCCGGTGCGCGCACCTTAGTTTCGAAAGCGAAAAATATAGCAACAAACGACAATTTTGGGACTGTAAAATGTCAAAATTTTCAAGCTCACTCGCATTTAATTGTTGTGCAATTCTCCTGATGCTGCTGCCAGTAATTGTCGTTTCACACCGTCTTTCCATAATCCATGTAAGGAAATGTTGCCCAATGACTGTGCTGTGGAATGTATCACATTCCGTAATGTCTAAAAGACCTTATTAGTTTGCAGACTGACGTACAGCGCACGCACACACGCACACACGCACGCACGCACAAGTATACACACCCTCAAAATTACTTTTCCCCGAGGTGCCCCCTCAAGGTCTTGACCCGGGGTACGCCACTGGGTACGCACCTTCTTTTTTGCTTTCGGATTAACGAATCGTATACTATTTGCGGATTAGTGAACTTTTGGGATAAAAACGTCACCCAATTTGCTAACCCCTTTCCATTGT
Source organism: Diadema setosum (assembly GCF_964275005.1). Lineage (NCBI taxonomy): Eukaryota > Metazoa > Echinodermata > Echinoidea > Diadematoida > Diadematidae > Diadema > Diadema setosum. Next base: position 21,611,375 of record NC_092700.1, on the reverse strand, counting down.
CACAATTGTGTGTGATATAACTGTTGGTGAGCAGATCTGTCATTTGTTGTGTTTATTTGCCTGTTTGTGTATGTGTGTGTGTGTGTGTGTGTGTGTGTGTTTGTATGCATTTAAGTCTATCGATTACGACATCTCATTTCAGCGCTCTGTTTCATACTTTTATAGTTTTGCAGCTACTGTATTTTAAAAGAGACGTGTTATAGAATTACAGCGTTCATAACGCAGAGCTGAACAAAAGGAATAAGGAGAGATCAAAAGTTATCAATTGGATAGACCCATTATGTCTCTTGCTATGATTATCCAAATCATCACTGTGTGTGTATACGTGTGTGAGTGTGTGTATGTGTGTATATGTCTACGCTCGGGTAACAAACTTTAAAATAATCAAACCTACCCTATCAGTTGACTCGTTGAGGACGGGCTGATTTTGCTACGACGCGCATTTTCCATAGACACCTGCCCGAGTATACTCGGGACTCGTCCTCATAGAGTTTTAAAGAAGCCTTCATTTCGTTTCACGTTCATTGAGCATGTTCAGAATACTAAACAGGGGTAAGATATGTATGTTACTCTGTGAGGACACTTTAATTTGACAGGAATGCGCCATGCCCTATGGGCATGATTATCATGATCTTCACAATAATTAATCATAGGTCACTTGATGAGATGAATATGTGTCGTTAGAGCTGGCAACCCAATCGATTTCGCTACTCAGCAAACACATAAACGTTTTCAGAAAATTTCCTAAACGTTTTTTTTTTTTTAAAGGTTCCGTAGGTCTTCGTATAAAATGGACGTTTTAAAACGTACATACAACGTCAAAGTTGGGACTTAGCATTTACCGCAAAGCAAAGTTTGTTTTTTTTTAACAAAACGTTTTCATGAGTTCTGCTAAGTCGACTTCGTCTTTAATGAACGTTTAAAAAACGTTTTTTGTTGGTCCGCTACGTGTTTGTCATTGATTTCTTTATCGTGAATATTCATGCCTACTTATGAATTTTCAAATAAGAAAATTTTAGATTTGGTATGTGGTCTAATTTTAGTAACCATGTCTTAATACATTACAACATTTTGCTGGTATGTAAAAGAACGTGATACAGATTCATCATCATCACTAGGTAATATAATGTAGTATAGGTGGTAGGAAGTTAGGAACAGATTAGTGTAGGATTATATAGGATTAGGATTAGAGTATATCAATTGCAGATTGTGACTGTATAATCTGGTAACTATTATATTTCAATACTCAATAAAAGAACTAAACATTATGGACGTTCTAAAAGGATTTGAAAGGTTCTCTAAACGTTCTGGAACGGATCATAACACTTTTGAGATGTTCTTAAAGCGTGTTTTTTTTTTTTACGTTCTAGATGGTTTTCAAAGGTTTTCTTGACGTCCGCAGAACGTCCACAGAATGTTTTGAATATTATTAAAACATGTAAAAGGTTTTACTAACGTCTCTGACTCCAAAAGGTTTTCTGCACGTCCTTCGAAATTCCGAAAGGTTTTTTATTGGTTTTTTAAAAAGCGTTTGCATAATGTCTATTTGAAACGTTTTAAATACGTCGAAAACCTTCGAAAAAAAGACATTCTGAAAACGTTTTCACAAAACGTTCAAATAATGAACTTGGGACGTTTCAAGACCGTTCAGAAAACGTCCACGTGCTAACTAGGTAATCCCTTTTTATCGCGTCTATTTCGATGTGTTACTTTTAACAGATGAGTATCCTTCCATTGAAACGGGGACACCAGAACCTGACGGCCAAGGAGTCACAACGGGATCAAACTTCTATCGAATCACTGACAACATCTCCATTCAAGATACCATTGATCTGCCGAATTCTCGCAATGAAGTGTCAGAAGTGGTCACTAGAATGCGTAAGTCAATCCGTCTACAATAGAGACCTGCTAGAGAACTGAGCAGATATGAAAGACAAGAATCAATATCAAGTCTATGTTAACCTTCATAACTGTTGTAAAAGCAAAATAATGGGATTTCATTAAATCAGCAACTCCCCTGCTCCCCCCCCCCCAAAAAAATAGTTAACGAAAAATGAATATCGCTCATTGTCATATTATCTTTCATTATCAAAATTATTTTACGCCAAGTAATACTCTCAAATGATGGTTTATATAGATTAGGAGGTTTATAAAACACAAAGAGTACTACAATATATTTGTATAAATAATTTTACCACTCTATCTGTCTGTGTATCCGTCGGTGTTTTGTTAAAAATGACTCTTTTTTTTCGTTCGATTGCGTTAACCATGTCGACATCATAATTAATATCTTAAAACGGAAAGACAAATCAAAATAAAATAGTTGAACGGATGGTAGGACCTACACTTTTGGTTGAGATTAGCTTTAAGTTTCCAACTTTTTTGTGAGATAACGAGAAAGCTCTTATTAAATATACAATTCTGACAGGAATTCAATGTTAATTTGATGAAAATTGGTTTTTGTAATGGCTGAGATATGAAAAACAAAGGGCTCCTCATAAAAGGTGGGACCCACCTTTCATTAGGACCTTTCATTAGGATCACTTTGTCTTATATTTTTTCATATCTCAGCCATTTCAAAGCCGATTTTCATGGAATCCACTTTGAGTTTCTCTAATATGCTCTTTAAAAATGTTTTATACAAGGTTTAAAAAATTGCAACTGTCCTCTTTTTGGCTCGAGTTATACCTTAAATTTAGTGGATAAGGAATTTTGTGCTGTCGATTTAGAGCCTTTTATGCCCAGATTTGTTGTAGATATTGAAAGATAAATGGATATTTTCCGCGTTGTATTAGACAAAGGTGTTAACAAATTGGGTGAATTGTTTTCCGACAATTGTATCTCACCTACCCACAGTGGCCGATAAGATTTGCTGCCCAATTGTTGTTATGGGGTGAGTATCTTCATTTCTTGAACCTCTGTCATTCCAGCCATCATATGTTTCTGAGTTCACCATTTGCTCCATGATCACAGAACAAATATTTCGACTGGAAATATTACATGCCGAGGGATATAAAAAAAACAACTGTTGCTGTAGAGAAGCAATATCCTTGATGTGGGCCACGAAAGAAAATTCGTCAGCATCTTTCCGTTTTCTTTCTGTTTTGTTTTGTGCTAGAACAACATGCATTTCCTGGATGAATGCATTCGTTGGATAAGAACAGTGTAGATGTACGCGTCTATTAGATTATATGCTCCACTTCAGAGGGGTGACGTTCAACAAAGATAAACTTCTATGACACATGATATGTATAAATTGGACAATTTCGTTAAATCGCTGTGCCCGAGACGGGTCTTCAGCTCATTTCTCGCTGCCAGTCCAACCATTCAATCATGTCCTGTGATCCAGACAATAAGAATGATTGGCATGTAAGCTTGTGATTTAATCTATCCTTTACATGTATATATATATATATATATATATATATATATACACATATGCATGCATAATGTATGTGTATATGTTTAATATGTATATATATATATATATATACATATATACATATATATATTATGTTCATCTTGGAACTTTCCACGTGTTGGACTTCGAATGTTGTAATTATTAGAAGAAAGAGTCTCAAGTACGCCATGAATCCAACGGTTACCAAATCAAAAAGAAAAAAATTGTAATCGGTGGATCCATGGCGTACTTGAGACTCTTTATATATATATATATATATATATATATATATATATATATATACATATACATATATACATATATATCACTACATATTATGCGCACAATCATTATGTCTGACAGTTCAGAACGAATCAATTTTATTATTTTGGCATGAATGACATGTGTGTGATTGGAGCTAGAAGATTTAAATGTAACTGGTAAAAGTTTATAATTATGTCACGGCTACAGGATTACAAAATTCATTAAAAGTTTAAGCACAGTGTTTTCGTGTCTAAAATTTAGCTTTCAGTATGTCAGTGAGGAAAAACTTGTCCATTACATGTTTTGTATGGGTAAGTTCAAACCATCTTTTTTTTCCTGATATGATTGTTCATGACATGATGTAAGTTGTACCGTTCTTTGACAAATAGAAATTCAGGCAAATCGATACTAAACATCATTTCAAATTGTTCTGTTTCAGCCGAAATCAAGACATCCAACAGTATGAGTCCACATTTAGACAATTTATCAAGGACATCAAGCAACGACTTTGTAAGTACAATGTATCTCACAAACTGAGCGCTCTTTTAGTCCAAAATTATGATAATGTTCTGCTTCTCTGCGGTATGGATGTATCTCTTTAAGATATGAAGTGCATGCGGTGCACTGAATGCTGTCTCATCTAGTATCACAAAATTTACTCAGAGACCGTTGATTTCAGTTCTTCGTATATTTTGCATTATTAAACACAAATACACATATAAAATGATCTCCAATCTCCACACCATGTCCACACAATCTCCTTCACAAGCACATACGCAGGATATTGTTTGTGCACATTTATTTTGGTGTTTTTTTTTTTGTTTCTATTTCAGAACTGTGTGTATGGAATAAGCCGGCACTTTTTTTTTCAATTATGTTGGACTTCTATCCGAGTCAAAATCTGTTTGGATAAGCAGATAAATCAAGTTTTGTGCAGAGTATAGTAATCATGGTAAACGTTTGTAACGTATAAGTGTTTCTTATAATGTAGCAGTCTTAATTGAAACGAAATGCTTTTTCCTTTCAATGATCACCAGATGAAAGCAGGTGTAGACATTGTCACAGGACGTTAAGGGGGAGTAGTGTAGGGTTTTTTTCGGTGTGTTTCCAAGGTGTTTAGTGCTTGCCTTGTGAATAAATACATTACTTTACAATTAGTAAGCCCTCATAAATAAAAAAAGATCCTATATCATGTATTTTGTTTTGCTTATTCTTCCAATAAAAGATCAGTGGTTACAAAAAACACAAACAAAAATAAATCATAATGAAATCGAAGACATAATTCAAACAAACAAACTTAGAGTTTTCACATTTGTTGTATCAAACAGTACATGAAAATGAAAAAGAGAACTACCGAAAAGCCTTGATGCCCTGTATGAAATAAGTTTCCTCAGGTATGTATAGGGATCACAAAGATTAATGACACCCTTCTGTATGTAGAATTATCGTTTTCATAACTCTTGATGTGAAAAATAATTATTGTACTCATTTTCATGCTTTGAAAATCATGATTATAATCATTATCGATGCATTCCGCAGCTTTCCCTCCTGTCTTCGTGGTGACGCGCAGAAATGAAGGAGATGCGGGAGACAACAGAATGAAAGAGCAGATAACTGGCCTAGGAGGTGTGCCCGACAGAATCATCTTTGTGGACAACATCCTGGAAGAAACGGATGACGATGACTGCAAGAAAGCCTTCCTTGAGGTCCTTCGGAAGCTGCTGCGGGTTGCTGACGATAATATGGTTGAGAAAGCTAACGGAATCTTTGAGGCCCAAACGTCTTAACACTGAGCAGTGAGAAAAAAAAAATGATAATGACAAAAGCTTGTGCACAATCTGGGGCCCGTGTCATAAAGCTTGTCATCAGTGACAACTGCCACATTTCTATGACAAATTTGCTCTCAGCCAACCAGATGCAAGGATTTCATTAGCTTGTCACATCTATGACAACTTGTCACTGATGACAAGTTTTATGAAACGGGCCCCCTGATCTCGAATATCCGGTTATCATGTATTGGGACTTATCGAAAAAAAAAACATAAACAAAAACAAAATAATACTCATTCGATTTTAACCAATCATATTCTCAACCGAAACGTGTTATGAATTTTACATTAGAATGTTTCGATTTTTTGGAAAAAGGTGGACTACAATTTCATGTAAGTAAGCATAGATTACACAATTGTCATGACTGTTGCACTGCATTTGGCTACAATTAGGTCGACAGCTTCATGGATACGTTATCATAAACATCGTTTCTCCCATATCGCGGTCATTCCGCTTAGTCGGACGGGCGTCATGTCCTCGTCATGGCCGGATAACAGAGGTCGGACCATATTTATCCGGTTGACGGGTTGTTTGGTTTTACAACCTAATTATTATACGGCAATGCAATCACACCGGTATAACCAGTTTGCTCACTTAATTCCCATTGGATCAGCCGAGCCAGGCTGACACCTTACAATGGTCACATATCAACAAAGTAAATTCACAGATGACGCATGGTAATATGCTACTGGATTATTTGATTTTCTCCAATTTCACTGATGTTTCTAGTAATACATCTGCATTAATTAGGACAGGGCAGCTCGTCTGCCTCCAGATACAAGGGTACCGGGTTCGATTCCTCTCTAGTAAGAGGCAAAACACTCCCTCGAATAGGACCTTAAATGGAGGTTCCGTGCGTGAGTTAGCCTCGGCTCATGCACGTGAAAAATCCCACTTCATTCATTCATTGCAAAGAAGAGGGTGCTAACCCGGTGAAGTGGTCGCCCTTCCCATTCACACAAGAAAACGGGCGAATGATGCCGACCCCACGTGGTTCGCCCAAGGTGAGTAACAATACAAGTCAGCAAATGGTATCAAGTAGGAACATTATGCCCTACGATTGAATGAATTTCTGCATTTTCTCAATTTCAAGATATATTTGTTGTCCATTTGAGTTTTCAATTTCAAGCTGAAAACAGAAGTATGTTTTTAGTGGGCCAGTCATTAATGGGCATGAGATGAATATCTGTTGTTGTTGTTGTTGTTGAAATGCGTTACTAATAGAAACAAACTTACACTTCTGCAACGCAGAACCTTGTTTTGGGTATCTTCAGTTACTGAACACGAGCATCATATCATTCACACTGATAAAGATAACGTCGACGCACATTTTTTTTTCTTGTTCGGTGTCCCAACTCCATACAATTACGATATTCCATATTTAATATTTCTTATTTACGGCTATAGATGTACGCATGGCACGTTATCAATTTCATCCTTTCATAAAGCAGAACGCACAGCACTATTGTGCGTGAAGTTGAAAGTATAATGCATTCTAAACATGATGAACACTATACCATCTCTAAGCAACTTGAGATATGGAAATTTGACTTGAACTGTGTGTGTGTGTGTGTGTGTGTGCGTGTATGTGTGTGTGTGAGTGTGTGGTTTCCATAGTTACTGTACTGGATTCAGTACATCGCACACATAATAATATTTTTTCTATGTCAGACGAATATAACTTTGCCCATGTTTTCAAGATCATGGAATGAAATTTCACTTGAATTAAGAAAAAAGACCAAAACAAAAGGTGTACGCATGCAAGATCAGGAACACAATTTCCTTATCAATCGAATTGAAAAGAGAGACATTAATGCTTCATAAAAGATTGGTCTGAAAGTCTACCGATTAAGCAATTCTGGCATTCAAAACGAGCGTTCTACAGTACCTGAGAAGCACACCAATAGACTTGAGGATGTGACCAAAACCGGGGAAAATATAACCTCTGTAAGAAGTAAGGAAGAGCTACAGTTAAACTCGCATAAGTCGATCTTCTCGGGACTGAGCAAAACACATCGACTTAGGCGAGTTTCGACTTGTGCGTAAGTCGAAAAAAATCGACTTAACAACAGTCACACCACACGTACATTATGTATAATGTACATGTATGTTGTCTACTCTGGAGCCGAGAGCTGGAGAGGTGTGCTGCAGCACGGGTCGCCCGGCAGCGTAAAAAACGCCGCCCGGCAGGGCCGCGGCTAACTTTGCATGGACAGTGCATTAGCATTGGCACAGGTCCGATTACTTTACACCCTTGTTAAACCTTGGGGAAGTGAATATGAACGATATTTGAGCAGTGATTGATTCCAGTTTACCATACCGTGGCTTGAAATGCGTGTAGAAGTGTACTTCTGATTTACCCGTGCTCGTAACTTTCCCCCAACTTTGCGCTTTGAAAACTCAGCAGCTTCATCCATCCACTGCACAGCGCAGACTGCAAACATACACAGACTATACACAGCCCAGTCGCTGTACGCACATACACAGCCCAGTCGCTGTACGTACGTAGCGCTAGCGCGACAGGGCTGTACCAGCGGACCCCCAAACACGAAGAGAGTTCAACAATCGCATGCGATCGCTTTGAATTTTGATACTGTCTTTAGATCATTTTTTTGTCACCTGTCTGGTCGGGCTAGTTCTTACGTAAACAAAAACTGGCGTCTCGTGATTTTGACAGTGATTTATTGGACAATAAAATCTTATTCGACTTAGGCACAGTGAATTTAATGGTTTTTCCGTGAAAGTGTTCTTGGAATTTCATCGACTTAGGCGAGTATTCGACTTACAAAATTCGACTTGTGAGTGAATTATAACACGTAAGTCAATGGGGAAAAATCGGGACTTTTTAAAATCATCGACTTGCGCGATTATTCGACATATGCGATGTCGACTTAGGCGAGTTTAACTCTAATTTGAAACGATTTACCATATCAGGGTGATGATATCTAAAATTTATTGACAGCAGGGAAAAACTCTTTGTGAGATCATCATCATCACCATCACGACACTGCCGTCCATATGAATATCAGGAAAACAGTATCAGTGTCCCCGCATGGTTCCGAGTGCTTTACTCGAGTAGTCTCTCTAGAAATGCTGGTAAATGTATGAGTAAAACACGATGATAATGTTGTTAATAAGCATAATTTATGAGTATTTCGTAGGGCCTACATGTATATTTCCTGCATGTCTCTTGCATGATGCCGTTTCCTTCTTTTTATGCCTCCGCCACGAAGTGGTGCCGGAGGCATTATGTTTTCGGGTAATCCGTCCGTTCGTACGTCCGTGCGTACGTCCGTCCGCATTCGTTTCCGCGATAACTTGAGTAATATTGACTGGAATTCTACCAAACTTGGTCCAAGTATAAAGTATGATAGGGCAATTAGTTGATTAGATTTTAGGTGAAATCGGCCAAGGTCAAAGGTCAAGGTCAAATCATGAAATTGTATTCGATTACGCGATAACTCAAGACTGGATCAAAGAAATTTCACCAAACTTTGTCCGAGGATGATGTATGATGGGACAATTATTTGATTAGTTTTTGACCTAAATTGGACAGAGATCAAAGGTCAAAGATCAAGGTCAAATCCTAAAATTTAACTGTTTACGTGATAACTCAAAACTGGATGAAGCAGCTTTCACAAAATTTGGTCCAAGGATGATGTATGATGGGGCAATTAGCTGAGTCAATTTTAGTGACATTAGCAAGAGGTCAAAGGTCAAAAGGTCAAGGTCAAAAGGTCAAGGTGGAATGCTAAAATTGTTGCTATTTCCCCCATATCCATGCAATGTCCGAAGGTATTTTTAGAAACTTAGTGTAGACATGTACTACTGCATAAAGATTCTTCAGAGAGAGTTTCATGTCCTAAGGTCAAAGGTCCAAAGGTTAGGTGAGAATGTTACAATTTCACTTTCTTGCAAATGGTTCAATGTATCTCCATGGAACTTGGTACATACGCATGTACTGACTGGCAGGGATTGTAGGAATGTAGGGGTCATGGGTCATTAGTCAGGGGGTCAAAGGTCAAGGTCAACTCCTCAAAATTTCACTATTTCCCTCATTAACTAGTATATATGCAATGCTTGCATTATCATTTTTAACACTTGATATACATGTATTACCTAATGTAGATTCTCTAAAAAGGTCAAAGGTTAAGGGCCAAAGGCCAGATTTAAATGCAAAAGAAAAATCCATTTTATACTGTAATTACACTCTTTTTTCATATCTTGAAAATTACTCAATGCATAAACTTATAAAAGGGTCGGTCAGAAGTCATGTAAAAATTCTCAATTCCCCAAATACAGGTACCTGCACTCTTAGACAATTATAGCAAACCTAGTTCAAGGAAAGTGAACATTCAAAATATTTCTGACAAACCTGTCATTTCAATATTTTGTCAGTTTTGTGAAACTGTCATAACTTACACATTGTGAAGACATTGTACCATACACCTATTGGGAGAATCATGCATTATGGCGGAGGCATCAGTCGCCATAGCGACATTTCTAGTTTCCTATTGTCATATTATTTAATTCTACATGATATGCAGGAGAAATTTTTAAGAAAGTAAAATGCATGTACATTTACCCAAGTTTACAAATAGCAGACCAGACCAGACAATTAAGAATTAGAAATGCGTGACTCCCTGTTTGACCTGTATCTAGGAGCATCCATTCTCCAATTACAGGGACAATGGAGCGTTTATAGTGCCCCCATACTTTTCGAAAGGGAGAAGGGCAAGAACTTTAGGAGACCGTTAGTAGGAAAGTCGTGGGTTTTGTTGCCGGGGTCAATTTCTCGGGGGAGGGAGAGGCAGCCAAGAATGTAGGCTTTATCCATGTCACGTATGATGAGTATCCTCTACTGAGAGTTGTGAAGTGAGGTTTTCCTATGAGACTATCGATTTACAATAACTCTGATTTAGGTTTTTGTGTTTCTCTGTTTCTTTGTTTACTTTTGACTGGCATGTAGATAATCACAAGTATAGGGCCTCTAAGAAATCAATGTTGACTTAATGATATCAGTAAAAAAAAGGAAAAGAAGAAGAAGGAATTGTATTTAACCATACCCTAAAAAAATGAAGGCCAAGAGAGGCATGCGAATAAGGGGTGAAAGACAATATCATGAAGTGATGATGATTGGAATGAAGGCATATTGGACATCTCTTCAAAACTGCACGTGTCGCATATACTATACTATATACAGTATACATTATTATATAATATATGCGTGTGAGTGTCTGCGCGCGCGCGAGTGTTTATGTTAATAGTGGGCGGAAGGATTGTTTTTTTTTTTTTTTTGCTTTTTGCTCTTGTAACATAGAAATTGAAGTAATTAATATAGAAATGAAAACAGAATAAACTGACCAGAAAGAATATAATTCGAATCCCGATGGATTCCCATTTTTCTTTGCTCACTTTTCTACTAATACTTTATATTCTTTCTGGTCAGTTTATTCTGTCTTTACTTGTTACAAACTCAAAAAGCTGCATCACTTCGGCGATCCCTCGCATTTATCCCCAAGTTGAATTATCCTTCGGGTTTATGCCAGGTTCAAGTGTGTGCGTGTGTGTTACACACAAACACACTGCTATAGCTTCTGACCACCCGAGCATTAAGAATTAAGGGTTTCTGGGACGAACACTGTACTAGGGCTTTCTGTAGCTCAGTCGGTAGAGCACCGGTCTATAGCAATCCGGAGGTCTCGGGTTCGAATCCCGATGGAATCCCATTTTTCTTTGCTCACTTTTCCACTAATAATCTACATTCTTTCTGGTCAGTTTATTCTGTCTTTATTTGTTACAAACTCAAAAAGCTGCATCACTTCGGTGATCCCTCGCATTTATCCCCAAGTTGAATTATCCTTCGGGTTTATGCCAGGTTCAAGTGTGTGCGTGTATGTTACACACAAACACACTGCTATAGCTTCTGACCACCCGAGCAAGGGTTTCTGGGACGAACACTGTACTAGGGCTTTCTACAGCTCAGTCGGTAGAGCACCGGTCTAGCAATCCGGAGGTCTCGGGTTCGAATCCCGATGGAATCCCATTTTTCTTTGCTCACTTTTCCACTAATATAGAAATGGTAACATCTGTAGTTAAGTTAGTATTCAATTGTGCTGCTTGGCTTCTGTTATGAGAACTAGTATTTAAAAGCGGCCATTTGCATTCTCTAAATGAAATGTTCACATTTCGACGTATCTTTGCAATTTCTTAAGTACTGTGATATTATGTGTACAACCAAGTGAGTCTATACCTTTCAAGATTTCCTAATTGTGTGCGCAATACCTTTATGCGAGGTATTCTTATAATCATTCCTTCCTCAGAACCTGGCTGTTTTTTCCTCTAATAATACTTTAAGCGTTATACGTATAATATACATTTATATATTTTGAACGTATATATCTGTATACATGTATATATATATATATATATATATATTACTGTTTTTGTTTGCGGTAAAGCTGTGATTGCATACTTTATATCGTGTTGCGTTGTTTGACATTGTGATTTTTCTTTAAGTTTTTGAGTGGCTTATATGCATGATAATATGCTAATATTTGCAATTTGCTACGCCTGCAAGGTGAAAACTCAGGTTAAAATACTAATGCATTCTCTTTAAGGCTTGTGCAAAAATGCTATTACTCAAGTATAAGTCTATTTTAAAGCAAGAAAAAAGGTATTTGTCTGTCTTGCAAGGTATTATTTGAAAAAGAACCATAATTCCTCGTGTCTTGTTTACCTCTCCGCAACTTTTAGTATTATTCTAACTTACCTTCATATTAAGCATAAATTATATCTTATATCTATATATGTGACATACGCTGTAGTATTCAGTTCAGATTAATAGTTGTCTTTGAAGACGGTAAGAATGGCTGAATTTCTAAGAATGGAGGATTGATTTTGAATGTAAATATTAGAGCTGTAAATAAACCAAACTACTTATATATTTGAACCACACGACAAACGATTCATGTTTTTACGTCGACTATGATGAGTGTTACGAGTATCCTTATACACGTATAATACAAACGAGGACAAGATTCAAGGAAAAGACTTTTTCTTACACTATACATCTCAAGTGATGTTTTACTGTCTATTCTTATTAGTACAAATCCCGTCGGCATTTACCCAAGTCAGTAAAGGAAAATGTAGATGGTATATTTTTTTTAATGACTTAATTCGTCGAAAACTTAAAATGCGTGTAAGTATCTTTATCGATTTTTACAAATGAGAATGAATGCATGGATAACTAAGAAATGCTTGTGTTTGAATTTTTTGAAAAGATGTAGAATACCGGAAAAGTATTTTTCATTCTAAGCCTAAACCGTATATTGTGAATGTCCTTCAGCTTGTAGTTTCTGTGCAGAAGCTGCATAAATTGTCACAAAATAAAGAGAGCTTTTGGTTCGGTGTGGTGAATATGATTAACTGTTTTACTAATTATCTGTTCGTGTGTTTACGTCCAAATTCAAACCTGCGTTCACATCTATAGCTGCCATGACTCTTTCACATTAAAAATCAATGCCAAGGACATTTGAAAAATCGTGATTATGCATATTTTTCATATTCACCTGCTGCCAACTACTAGTAGGTAACAAAACTGGTGTAAAAATGAGCTTATATCATAATACACAATTTGTGCATTATATATATATATATATATATATATATATATATATATATATATATATATATATATATAAGGTGTTTCAATGTGTTTTTAGTTGTTGGTTTGATGTCGTCTGTACATGTGAAAGAATGAAATCGGCCAGCTAATAGTTACCACACCTGCGAGAACTTCGGCACGATGTGCTATCTCAGTTGCTGCCAAACTGATACCACAGCCGATATCGGTTGTCAGACCCTGCGAATAATGCACTGTATTGTGAACACGTCTAAATCACATCATGTATTCCAGAGAGATCTAGACATTGGCGTAATTCTTTGATATCACCTCTGCGGGTCTTCTCGTTAAATCAGTTTTATTCATTCATTCAGTATTTACAAGATTTAAAACACTGGTGCCACGAGTAGGAATGTAGTAATGTAGTTTGAACCTTAATCTATGTCATCTCCCAAAACATTTGATTGATCGAGAATGCTGGTATCAAGGTCTAAGTAGGTTGCATGGGTACTGTCAGCGTAGAACACCAGGTGTCTACTGGCTGATGGCGCCAATTGATGGTATGCCTACTTGCCTAGTCCATGTTTAAATTCATTTCAATTTCATTTCAATTCAATTTCAATTCAAAGTTTATTTCATTTTTCGACAAAACACATGTTTCACTTCCTTTGATAACAGAGAATAAGGTAAACAGAACATTGTGAAATGAAAAAGCTGTACAACAATTGAGGACCTTATATAGTAATCATACATTATATAGTAAGATTAATAGTGTAGTATTTCATTGTATTGTAAAAAATAGTAAGATTTCATTTCATACATAATTGTATTCTTATGCATTTCACTACTAATTAAGTAAATCAAGAATTTTATGACCAACCATGCACATGAGTAAAACATTTAAAACAAGTTTGATTAAATGTGTTTCAGGAGCGCTCGCACCAGTGATATTTAGACATCATAACGGTCCTGAAAGGTGAAGTACAGTGGTGCGGTGTAAGAGAAGCGACTTTCCGAAGGAGGAAATTATACTGCATGACGTGAAAAGCGCGGGGAATGAGATAAATGACTAGCCTAGGGAACAAAAGGCAGCAAGAAGAATATTTGCATATGATTGATAATAACGGAGTAATTTGCATATGATTGGTAATAATGGAGTTAAATACATTTTGGACTCTGATCTCAAGAATTCATGACTTGTGTCTATACGCCTAACGGTCCCGTCATAATTGTGCTGACAGATTTCGAAGTGGCGATTTGGGTAGAAGCATAATTCGCTCTTCATCGCAGATTTGAAAGCAAATAAATTGTTCTGTTGCTCCATAGCTCTATCTAAATATCGATTAAGAACCTACAAATCTGACAAAATGATGATTCATTTGATGAGGCAAGTGCTGCTGGCAGCCATTTTGTTGGGATGTGCTGATTGTTCAGGTAAGGTTAAAGAATCGGCAGGCGCATTTCAGTGCGTGTTAACGATATGAATATGCTACAGCCTAAATGTTCAGTCAGGGACTTGAGCGTAATTTTCACGTTTGCTTTAATACACTTTTTCCAAAGTCCACGGCGTTACAAAGGTGCCGATGTCAATGTATGTACCCGAGTACAGAGTTGCCTGATATTTAGTGTAGAAGTAAGGGTCCAAAAAATTTACATGGATCTCCATGGATAAGCAAGAAGCAGAAAATCTTCTACTTAAAAGCCCAAAAGGGTACCAACGGACCATTTTATACAAACACAACAAAATGTATGTGTAGCATTTGTGGAATACGTGTACACAATATTGTACTTAATGTCTCTTGTAGCTATCTTTATTCCTGTGATTCCCTGAAAGACACATAAGTCGTGCAAACAAAAGCCCTACTTTTGTACTACCACTACTACCACGACTACCCTAAAAGCGATAGTTTGCGATGCGTTTCAGTGCAACACTGAAATAATGCGCGCCATTGCTCTCCATAATTATGCTCCCCGTTGCAGGATGTTCTCTAAATCACCGGTAGATGTATTGCAGACCTCCTCACACTGTGCGCCATCTAGCGATCTTCTGCTATGCGACATCGTATCGACAGTGCATCGCAACAAATTTTACAGTGTGAGAATTTTCTTTTTTTTTACAGATCTGTGCGTGAGGAGCTGTTGCAGCAGACATATGAACCTATACTCAGCTAATTGCCATTGTACTGGCAACTAGAATACCAGAAAATACAACATGGTCACATTATCTTTTCCTTTTCCTTCTTTCTTTCATGCTTTTTATGTATGTGTGTGTGTGTGACCCTGCACCTCAAAACAAACAAAAGTCGCCAGACATGAATTTTTAGTTAAGACCATATTCTAAAAGAACAAACTTTAAGCTTTGAAATGATGTATAACTCAAATCAAATGGACTCTCCTTACCTATCTAAATAGTGGAAAGAAAGCACAAACTCAGGAAAAGTGTGAACTGAGAAAAGAGGCTCTGAAGTACAGTGTCTAATCAAGCGCTTAATCTTTACCAAACCGTGCTGGCTGTGCGATGAATGGGACAAAAAACAGGAAGTAAACCACAAAAGTAAAAACAATGAAGTAATTATCAGATTAAACTGAAATTAAGCATGCCTCAGTAATACATTCTGTCCATAATTAATGCCAACTTTCAAAGCAGTAGCACTATCCTTTCAAAAGTTATTAGAATTGAAAGTGAAGAGTGTGGACAAGGTTTTTCGGAAACGGAAAAGGGATTCTAAAGACACACCTAATCACACTATTCTACCGAAAATGTTCGATATAAACTGCTTAAAAAAACACACTTTCCTGCTCGTTTTATGATACCAAATTTTAGCATGATGTAAAAGAAGACCCGCTCTTTCAGAGAATATGAAAAAGTCAAGTTCGGCTAGGTTGACCCATTTCACTTTTTTTCAGTCCTCACGCAAAATCATTGTGTGCGACTTTATATTCGCTTTGAGGTGCACGGTCACACACACACACACACACACACACAAACACACACACACATATATATATATATATATATATATATATATATATATACATATATATATGATAAAAATCTAGAATGGCATAGCTCTCCATGTATATAAAACGCTTTATACTGGCGAGGAAAGCGCATGTTTTAAAACAAGTCACCAAACAGGTTAGTCATCGCATTCTTCATCAGCGACCAAGATGCGATGTGATGTTAGATTAAAATCCGTTTCTAAAGTAGACATATACACGCAAGGGTATACGTCTGCTCCTGGTCAGACGGATTACTAAAACATGCGCTTTCCTCGCCAGGATAAAGCATTTTATATAGATCTATGCCGTTTTAGGTTTTTATCATATATTGGTTCAACATGTCAGGTAACTCCACTTTTCTGAGACTGTCGTATTTTCTGCTCAGATATAACTATTTAACTAACCAACTTTAATGTTCTCGTCGTCATAATTATTGCTAAACTCAAACATGTATTACGCGACTTGCTTTCGCTATATCTTCACATAGGACAAATTGCATTGATATTTACCATCAACCATATTTGACCCAGACTCACAT
The DNA here is from genome assembly GCF_964275005.1 of Diadema setosum. Taxonomy (NCBI): domain Eukaryota; kingdom Metazoa; phylum Echinodermata; class Echinoidea; order Diadematoida; family Diadematidae; genus Diadema; species Diadema setosum. The sequence continues at coordinate 21,594,717 of NC_092700.1, read as the reverse complement.
GTGCTCGGATAATGTGCGATGGTTCCGTGTAATGTGCCGGAAGATTAAAGTAAATTAGTAAAATTTTCGATAGAAAGATATATATATATATATATATATATATATATATATATATATATATATATATATAGAAAGAGAAAGCGATGATTGTTATATAATGTGAGGAAGCAAGAGCAAAACCAAATGGGGATTTATTGTACGAGACGGACACGTAAAGAACACCAGACAAGACTCCCGAGAACACAATCTAAAAGGAACTTTTATGCACTGGGAATGTATGTTGGCTCGCGTTGATTACGTAACTGAATGAATATCTACATATAAAAAAAAAATCTTCAGATTGGTTGGATACGCATACACACACATACAAAAGAAAAAAAAACACACGAAATCTAGATTCTTCCGGTGACCTCATCTATCAGTCAATCATTGCTAAAGTAACAATAAGATTAATAAAAGAAAGTAAAAAGTACCTTCCCCCAGACTGAGCAAACAACAAAAGACATTGTGGGGAAAAATGCGATACGCTCTGGTCTTGGGGGAGGTGCTTACAAAACAATGTCTGTTTTAGGTGTTATATTAGTAAAGTATGTCAAATGTGGCACGTATTCAGAAACTCAGTGTACTCGGAGTATTATGAATGAACATAAAAATCACCTTGACTAGTATTTACATTGCAGAGTTTCGTTAAGATTCTATCAAAATTCCGTCTAAAATATAGGCTGACATTGGCATTGACAGGTTTATACATGACAAGTATTGAGTACGAATGCCGGAAGGAAACCTCAGGTAAGAAAAAAACATACCAGCTTATATCTATTTATACTTTACATTTCGGCTATAAGGAAATTTCGATACAACGACAGAATACCGCCGGGCCGGAGGACTTTGTTATAACGGGGGTATACACTGTATGCTGCAGTGTAGCAAATTCGATTCCTCATAGAAAGTATTGTGTTCACTATATGCATTTCCATCCTACTTTATATCTAACACTCGTATGGAACAAATTACAAAGCATGTTTCGCTTTTCTTTTTCGGTTTTTGCAAATATTTTGGCATTTACACTTGAAAACAAAAACCTAGAACTAAGAGTAAAATTCAGATTCTTTCTTTTTCCAGAGAGAAGTAACCTTTGTACAATCAACATCTAACATACTCCATTTCCGTCATTTACATTATTTATTTTTACTCCTCCATGGCAATAAATCACCTGTTATCCCGCAATAGCTTTGAGAATCACAGTAAACTGACTGGCCGATGCCCATGAATAATTTTTTCACGCCCGTAGATGCATTGGATGTCATTGATATTGTAAATAATTTTAAAGCTAAACAAAGCTCAGGTTATGATGGTATTTCAATGTTTCTTCTCAAACAAATCATTTATGAAGTAGCCGCACCTTTGACCCATGTATTCAATTTGTCTTTAATGACTGGTGTTTTTCCTAGTCAAATGAAAGTTGCCAAGATTATTCCTGTTTTTAAGAAAGGCAGACAGGACGACCTGGGCAATTATAGACCTATATCTCTTTTATCATCATTCTCCAAAGTACTTGAAAAAGTTGTCTACTCCCAAACTATCAAGTTTTTAAATGACCATGATATCTTAGTAGACACTCAATTTGGTTTTCGCAAAAAACATTCGACTACTCTCGCTGTTTTGTTGTTAATAGATAAAGTTGTTCAAGCTATCGAAGCTAAATCTCACACTGTTGGAGTTTTTCTGGACCACTCCAAGGCGTTCGACACAATTGATCATGAAATATTACTGTACAAACTGTCTCATTACGGGATTCGTGTCAGCGCCTTGGAGTGGTTCAGAGATTACCTCACAAATCGATCACAATTTGTACACATTAATGATTCTGATTCAAGCACAGCAAATATAACGTGTGGTGTTCCACAAGGCTCCCTTTTGGGACCACTTCTTTTTATTGTGTACATAAATGATTTGCCCAGGTCATCAGCACTCCTTTCTTTCCTCTTGTTTGCGGACGATTCAAGTCTTTTTTTGACGCACAGAAATCCCACTGAGTTACTTGATATGCTTAACTCTGAGTTGAATCACGTCAATGATTGGATTCAAAGTAACAAATTATCCCTAAATCTAAACAAAACTAATTTTATGGTGTTTAGTAATACAATCACTTGTCTACCTGGCCCAATTTCAATCACAGGAGTAAACTTACAACAGACAAATTCAGTTAAATTTCTTGGCCTTTTAATTGATTGTAAATTATCTTGGCAGGAACAAACAAATCATTTATGTAAGTTATTATCAAGAAATTTGGGTGTTATACAGAAGCTTAAGCATGTTTTCCCCATATATATATTACGTACCTTATATTCGACTTTGTTATTGCCTTATCTTCATTATAGCATACTGGCCTGGGGGAATTGTTCCAAAATACGCCTGGAGTCTATCTTTAGAATACAAAAGCGAGCTGTAAGGATTATCAATTGTACCAATTATTTAGCACCGACAAGCCCCCTGTTCAAAAGTAATAACCTCTTAAAGATTTTTGATATATATTCTTACTCCCTTGGGATATTTATGTACCAGTTAACTAAAGACGAATTACCTTATGCTTTCACTCCCATGTTTGTAAAAAATAAAGTTATACATTCCTACCCTACAAGACAGGAAAATTCATTTCACTTTTCTCCCGTGAGAACTGCATTTGCTCTTAAAACAATAGTACATACAGGTCCGACATTCTGGAATAGCCTTGACTCCGACATTACTGAATCGTTGTCATTGAATTGTTTTAAACGTAAACTAAAAAAATCCCTTGTGCAGGCTTATATCTAATAATACAACATGCAATTTTATTTGAACTCCCTCTTCTTTATCAGATTCGTTGTTTATCATATGTATTCCATGTTTGCCTTTTTTTTTTTTACTGAGTCATTTATGTCAAGGCTATTCCTGAATTACTGAATCATTATGTATCATGTGCGTTTTTGCGCATTCTTACAGTTACGTAACTGTGTTGCTCGGGTGACAAGGAGTCTTGTAAACGCGTTACAGGTGGCTACTTTGTATTTCGCTATGCTTTCGTATATTTTATTCCTTTCTTTTGCTCTTTTTGCTCTCTTTTCTTTTACGTCCCTTTCCTTCCTTTCATAGTTTTCGTTTCTAGGTTGTTTAAGAAGACCAACACTTTCATATATACAGGGACCTATACATTACAAGCTTTGCTTTTTAGTAGGTCCCCACATTTCATGTTTGTTAAATTGTCTTCTCTTGTATTCTTTGTAATTTACGATGCTATGTTCAATCTTATGTTCAATCGATCGCATCATGTTTGATGTTTTGAAATGTGGAACAATAAAATCAAATCAAATCAAATCAATCAAATCAAATCAAAGAGCATTAATGTACACTTACCAAAGAGCCACGCACACTTCTAAGCCAAGGATTGGTGAAATTCTTCCAGACATCATTGCCTTTGAATTTATGCATACTTAGTGAGATTTATTTTTTTTTTCTCACCTTAACATTTACACTAGAAGCTTGACTGAACATCTACCATACCGCATGATGTGATTATGGGTTTGACATCGTCTTTGCGGTATTTCTCTGGACCGATTTGTAAATCATACGATGCAAAATAGCATTTCATGATAGGTTAAATCGGATACGCGTAACAACTTTTATAAGAATCTAAAAACATTCCAATCAACTCATCCATCAACTGATACATTGTTCTCTCTGCAATACATTCATACTTGTGTTATGTTGTAGACAATGTACAAACAAAAGCCTTGTATTCAGGATATATTGCCATCATATAAAAACTTGAAGCCATCAGAATCAAAATGAAATAAAATTATATAATCTATGTCTTTTCAATTTAGACCTATATGGAGTTGTATGACAACGTACGTAACAGGCTTGATGTATTCTTCTGAACACTACCAATTCTAAGTACATTAAAAGTATCCTAATGGCATTGCTTCGGATATTACATGAATATTGCTGTATAGTTTAATTGCTATGAAGAAATTTACTTCGTTAACAATTAATGTTTATGTTATGTATGGCACCAACAATGTATATAATATAATGTGCATGTATCTGCATGAGCAATGATATTATACAGGAACCAATAAAATCAAAATCTAAATCAAATATTATGTCATTGTCATTGTCAGTTCAGAATAACGATTCTCTTATATACCATACCTGAAAATTGAAACGTTTGAATTTGCATCAATAAACATGTTTATACTGATAGTAGGTTATCATTATAGTTTTAGTCCAGCTTGGATAAAACTCTTCAGCAGATAGTGAATTCAATACCCGTTGTCAGCATAGACTATCGTTGTTTAAACACAAACATTCACAAGAAACTATCAGCCTTAGATTCTGAACCCCGATCTTATTACCCTTTGGACTGTAAAGTGTAACCATGTTAGCATAACGATTGTTTCAGTTTCAGTTTCAGTTTCAGATTCAGTTTGAATTTCAGTTTCAGTTTCGGTTTGATTTACTTCTTCACTTGTACAAATGAAATCATTATGACAAAATAAACAATTTTTACATTAGAAGATCAACAAGCGTAAAAAAAAAGGAAATCTATGATCAAAATGCTGAATGGAACGTACAAGTTGTAAATTTGAAAGACAAACTGTGCGATATCGAGGGGTATTGCTAAGTTGCATGAACCTTCTATCACATGGACAGACAAAAGTGCGAAATTTATTATAAGTGGTTTTATATAGGCATACAAGATACTGACGCACATTATATACTCTTTCTGAATATACACAAACACACAGAGAGACACTGACACTAGAAATGTTTTGTTTTGTTTTGTTATGTTTTTTTTTGTTGGGTGTGTGTGTTTGTGTATGTATTTAATCGTCTCACATAACCCTTTTTTATCTTTCCTTTCCACCCCCTCCCTTCATTCCTACCCTTGTTTTATGTAAATAATCTCCCTTCACCCCATTACACATAACCTCCCTTGTCTATTCCCTGTTTTCGTTTGGAATTGTGTATTTTTTGTTATTTTTTTTCCACCACGTATACATACATATATATATATATATATATATATATATATATATATACACACACAATGTATTTTTTTCTTTCTTTTATTCCTGAGGGACCTTGTCTCACAAGCTATGCTTCACTAAGGTCTCCTCGTTTGCCTTTCTCAAAATATTTGTTACCCTTTCTTTATCATTTCACATATGTACATGTAATCATATACCTATGTATTTGCAAAAATTTTAGTATTAGTTGTTGTTGTTCCTATATACTCTTGAAAGAAAGTGTCAATGTTATTGTTGTTATTGTTATATTGCTTATTGTTGGAAGAAAGACAAATGAATAAATAAACTTGAAACTTGAAACTTGAACTTAAGACTATCCATTAAAAAAAATTGAACGCAATCCAATTGTTTACCGTCCACGTGAATAATGATGTCATTTATTGGTGTTTGGTTATTTCTATGAAAGAAAATGTAATTCGTTTTGTCACTATTCAATAAGAGTTAAAGGGATAGTACAGTATTGGTGGAGATGAGAATTGGGCTTTTAAATTGTTGCGAGATACCAAGAAAACACTTATGATATACCACATAGCATACCATTTTAAAAGGAATTCAAAGTTTATTTGATGAAAATCGGGTGTGGAATAACTGAAACATCCAAAAACAAAGTAAAACAAAGCGATTGTTACAAAGTGTGGGTCCCACACTTTATTAGAATCGCTCTTTTTTGGATATCTCAGCCATTTCAAAACCAATTTTTATCAAATAAACATTGAATTCCTCACAGAATTACATGCTCTTTCATATTTCATAAGAGATTTTTCATTATCTCATCTAAAAATGTTAAAACCCTGAAATTAGGTCTCAACCAGAACTGTACGATCCCTTTAATTGCGCTTCAACCCTGCAGAAACAGAAAATGGTTCTACATTTATTACCTTGAGTAAGTAAGTATATATGAATGAATGTGTTGGAAATTTGACTGCCCCTTTGTGAAATTGAATGACACAAATACTCTTTTCGGACAGTCATGGCGAATTTGAATGAACGTAGAGTACCAGCCAATTTGAACACTTTTTTTTACAAATTCGAAAGTCAATTGTGCAAATTTCATTGATCAAAATGCTGAATGGAACGCACAAGTTGTAAATTTGAAAGACAAACTGTGCGATATCGAGGGGTTTTGCTAAGTTGCATGAACCTTCTATCACATGGACAGACAAAAGTGCGAAATTTATTATAAGTGGTTTTATATAGGCATACAAGATACTGACGCACATTATATACTCTTTCTGAATATACACAAACACACAGAGAGACACTGACACTAGAAATGGTTGGTAGTATTATCTTTATCGCATGTTTATTTCATTCATAATGTTTGTTTATCAATTCATTATTTTCATTAATTTGCACGTTTTTTCCTTACTTATATTTTCAGTGTTCTGTATGCCTCTTTATCGCTCCCAAATGGTCACTCAAAATTTCACCTGCGGACATGCATGCATTTTCCTCAACAGACGAAATGAAGACACTCCCAGCCATGAGTGGTCTGAGGGGGTCCACTGTGGAGTTACCATGTGAAGTTGACAGACCAGTGATAGCCGTCTTTTGGTATCGTCACAACTCTACCGGAGATTCAGCAGCCACGATCGTCATACAGAATTTTGAAAATGAGGTGATCAACAACGTGGGTCCGAGACTTGATATGACACCAACTTACTCCCTGGTGATGCGAAACTTAATAGTGGAGGACGAAACCACGTATTCGTGTCACGTTGCCTTCGTCAACGGAGATACTCCTCGTTACTACATCAACTTGACAGTTATAGGTGAAAAAAAGAAGAAGAATGAAATAAGGCTCTCACCAAGTTTTTATTCTCAGGCATGTAATCTTTACCTTTGACAAAAAAATATAATAATACATGTAAGTATTAGATATAGCCACGTTCTCTCATCTCTCTGTGTCGAGAACGTTTGCATTTGCTTCCAGTGAGTTGTATAATGGGCACATTTACTAGGATAAGATAATGTTAATTTTCACAGCCAATATTATGTTCATTATTTGCTTATTATTATTATCATTATGATTGTGATGATTGTTATCATCAGCCTCATAATATTATGTCGTGAATAAGCTCATACATTCAGAATAATAGATAATACCAAAGTGATATGAGAGAGTATACCAATAAAGCTTATCGCACGACATGTTTCAAGGGACTCTGTTATGAGTGTTTTGAACATTGACAATCATGACATTGCCAGAATGGAAGTGTGACTAAAGTACAAAAATCATTGTAACAATTTTTCTTTGCTTTGATTGTGTACTATTACTCGGCATATGTGGAAACCTATGTCGGTACTAGTTCTTGCCGAGCCACTCCACCCGACAGTGGACCACTGCAAGCCGAAAAGTGGGCGAGAGTGTACCTATACGGTGGGTAAGTTGATGGAAGAGTTCGAATTGTTCCCCATCGTGTGCCGAGTTAGCATGGTTCGTCCACCAGTCCACTTGTCGTGGACCAGCGTGAAGGGAGAGACGCACTCCGAGGAGTACGCCAGGAGGAACACATTAGTAGAAGGAGGTTTCTGGAATGTGTCACTTGGTCTCAAGGTAAGAGATCGTGACAACTGTGCGTTTCCAGCGCTTCAACGTGATTGCATTTTCATATGATTGTATTCATTTCATGTAATGTTTCACTGAAATCAAAGAACAGCATGTATGTCAAAAGTACACATCATCTAATTATAAGCCGGGTTTCTTTTGTCTGCAAAATTTGAAACAATACAACCAGCAAACAAAACGTCGATTTCATAGACCATAATGGTTCACTGCCTGTCAGGCTTGTTTCGTTTCCTTGATTGTCACCTGATAACATAATGTAGTCATGGGTAATTAATCACTCACATAGCTGATACTATCCGATAGTTTCGTCAGCATGATTATTCATTGTAATGAAGTTATTCACTTTCTGATTTGTCATTACTATTATATGCTTCTGTGTGTTTGCCTAACAAAACGTTATTCTTAGCAAGTACAAAGTGCATATTTGATGCTACCAATCAATGTTTATAGCACGATGCGATTTTTATGTGATTCCATATGTATATACATATATATATATATATATATATACTGTATATATGTGCGTATATCCACTGCTTAACCTTACGTATAGAGTATACATGCAACAGCGTTAACAGTTTTGACTATTGTAATTCGAATTGTATAATATTAATAACAATAACATACATCCAAAAAGAAGGCTGAAGTTAAGGCAGATAGAGAGATGAAGCAGTGCAGAATTCAGCTTGTTATGAAATTTGTAATAAATATAGCTCAGTCCTGTCCAGTCACGAAACTTCATAAATCAACTTCATTTGGTTTTGGCAATGTATGTGATTGTAACGTTTATATTTCAAAATTCCACTGAATAACAACAACAACAACAACAACAACAAGCGATGGTCCCTTGATGTGGAATTCTACACAGCATACCATGCGGAATCACCCACTATCACAAAGGCCCTAAAAGACAAGTGCACACATAGAATATGCAGAGTAAAAAAAAAAAAAAAAAAAAAAAAAAAAAAAAAACCTTCTACGATTATCAGATGGTTCTTAACTTGATATTAATTTGTCCTCTTTGTGTTTTTATGTCATAACTATATCCCCTGAAGCATTAAATCTGCCAGTTCACATTTTTCTGCATTGAAAAAAAAATCAGTCAAAAGGGGTCTGAAAATAAAAACTAATGCATGTATATTTATAGGTATCAAAGAGATTAACCCTACAATCTCTTTAATAGGTAGATATTATGTGTTCACACCCTGCGTGCGCGCACACGCCCACACACGCACACTCACGCACACCCTCTCACATACAAACACAATACTTCAATATTCCACTTCTTGGGTTAGCTTACACATTGCCGTTTCCTCTCTGTTAAGGGATAAACTAACAAAAAACAACAACAACAACTGAGAAATCCATGTATTTTGAAAGTCATACATTTAAGGTAAAAGTTTTTTATATCTCCAGGTCTCCAGGTATGAGGTCGGACGCAAGTTTAAGTGTCTGGCAGAAGGTGTTGGTGTGAAGGGGACTACTGAAATGACTGCACTTGTACAGCGATACGAACCAGGTAAAAGTAGGTCTATACCGTGTGGGGCGATATGAATGTTTGCAAGCAAGCTACAAATTTGTAGTACGTTATATCATCTTCATGTATGATCCAATGTTTAGTATGTATGCATATGTATGAATGTGTAACATGATAGAGATAAATTGCTGCTATACAGAGGAATAGTGTTCAGCTCCCAGTGAATACGTGTAACGATATCTAAGAAAGGACGATCAAAAAGTACGAATACGTTGACAAATTTTCAATAGGCCTAAGCTTTGAAAAGGAATATGACATTTATAAGTTACTTAAAAAATGAAAATGTTTTATAGGTCCTACATGTTGATGATTGCTCGGATAATTTGGCTGTATCTTTTTTAAGCACCATTGACTCTTTAGGATTTCAACAGCACGTTACAAATGCAACTCATAAAGCTGGACATACGCTAGACCTAGTTCTTAGCAGAAAAGTCGACAATATCGTATCGAATGTGAATCTTGTCACATCTCTGCCCTCTGACCACTCCACCGTCATCACCACTCTCAACCTCAAAGGCCCAGTGAGTCCTAGGAAGCAGACCACCTCCAAAAATCTACGGTCTATGGACCTCTGCTCCTTTAAAAAAGACATTGCAGCATCACTTTCTCAGACCAGAGAGCCAGCGTGTCCCTCCGAGGCTGTCCTGCAGCTCAACTGTCATGTAACAAGACTTCTTGATCTGTTGATAAGTACGCTCCGCTCAAGACTTGATCAGTAGTAGGTGTAGTTCCTGAGCACTTCAAAAGGTCGCACATATTGCCCTTTGGGAAGAAACCCAATTGAGACCGTAATGATTTGAACAATTTCCGCCCCATTGCTAATTTGTCTTTTCTTGGTAAAGTTCTTGAGAAAGTAGTTGCTCGCCAACTCAGAGATCATCTTGATGAACACCAGTTGTTTCCTACTAATCAGTCTGTTTATAGGCACTTTCATTCCACAGAAACTGCCTTATTGAAGGTACTCAATGACCTCCTCTTAGCAGTAGACAAAGGCCACGAAGCTGCTCTCCTGCTTTTAGATTATTCTGCCGCGTTTGACACTATTAATCATGTAATTCTCCTGAACAGATTAGAGGCTAACTTCGGTCTTACGGGAACAGTCTTGAGATGGATTTCATCTTACTTTATAACACGACCGCCACCAGATGGTTACCGTTAACGGCGCACTTTCTCAGTCGTTCCCTCACAGACATGGTGTCTCCCAGGGGTCTGTGGTTGGTCCTTTAATATTTCTTCTACACACAGCCCCTCTGTCTTCCGTAATCAACTCTCATGACGATATCCTACATGTTATGTATGCCGACGATACTCAAATTTACATAATCATACAACCAAATACCCAAGTCGAAGCATTCTGCAAACTTAGTAGATATGTTGAGGATATTAAGCAATGGTCTCGTGATAATTATTTGAAATTGAATTGTGTCAAATCAGAATTTTTATATGTTCATTCTCAGTTCAGGCGGGTTGGTTCTCTCACAGAATTTTCCCTCGAAGATAGTACTATCCCCACCTCTCAGTCCGTCAGAGATCACGGAGTTATTGTAGATAAGCATCTGAATTTTCAACAACACATTAAGAACTCATGTCGTTCTGCTGCCTGGGGTATCTGTAAAATCGGTAAATTCCGAATGTTATTGGACCAGTCTTCCACTGAACGTTTTTTCCCATCTTGACTACTGCAATTCCCTTCTTGTTGGTCTCCCTGCTTCGAGTACTGCACCACTTCAAAGAATTCAAAACACAGCTGCTAGGCTTGTGACCCTTACAAAAAGATCTGACCATATTACTCCTGTTCTCCAATCCCTCCACTGGCACCCCATTCATCATTTTGATCCACCTTCAAAATCCTCCTTATTGCTTTACAAAATATGTAATAATCTTGTTCCATCTTATCGTAAAGACTTAATTTCTTTCCGCTCCTCCACTTCAACCCGTTCTCTTCGTTCTTCCTCCACTCTCCAACTAGAGATCACATGGTCCCCGCACCTGTACCCGCTATGGTGATAGGGATTTTGCTGTTATTTTCCCGTCTCTTTGGAATAAATCCCCTCTCTATATTCTTAATGCTGAAAATGTTGATAAGTTCAAGTCATTGTTGAAAACTTATCTGTTTACTCAACTTTAATTCTGTTGTTGTTGTTGCTGTTGTTATACTATAATATAATATGTGCATGTACATAATGCTGTCTTTTATTTCAATGTCTTCTTTTTCCAGATCGATGCGCTTAGAAACATCAGTATTAAGCGCTATATAAATGTTATTCATTATCATTATCATTATATATATATATATATATATATATATATATATATATATATATATATATGTGTGTGTGTGTGTGACCGTGCACCTCAAAACGAACATAAAGTCGCACACACTGATTTTGCGTGAGGACTGAAAATAAGTGAAATGGGTCAAACTAGCCGTACTTGACTTTTTCATATTTTCTGAAAGAGCGGGACTTCTCTTACATTATGCTAAAATTTGGTATCATGAAAAGGGCAGGAAAGTGTGTTTTCTTAGCAGTTTATCTCGAACATTTTTGGTAGAATAGTGTGATTATGTGTGTCTTTAGAATCCCTTTTTCATTTCTGAAAAACCTTGTGCACACTCTTCACTTTCAACTCTAATAACTTTTGAAAGGATTGTGCTACTGCTTTGAAATTTGGCATTAATTATGGACAGAATGTGTTAATGAGGCATGCTTAATTTCAGTTTAATTTGATAATCCCTTCATTGTTGTTACTCTGGTGGTTTACTTCCTGTTTTTTGTCCCATTCATCGCACAGCCAGCACGGTTTGGTAACGATTAAGCGCTTGAATAGACACTGTACTTCAGAGCCTCTTTTCTCAGTTCACACTTTTCCTGAGTTTGTGCTTTCTTTCCAATATTTAGACAGGTTAGGAGAGTCCATTTGATTTGAGTTATACACCATTTTAAAGCTTAAAGTCTTTCAGAATATGGTCTTAACTAAAGATTCATGTCTGGTGACTTTTTGTTTTGAGATGCAGGTTCTTATACATACATATACATATATATGTAATCATTTTAGGCATGAGAATAACGTCATAACCATGAAATAAATGTTAGACAGAAAGAGGCTCTGATTTATCAGCTTGCAATGTCAGTTTTATAAAACTGGAGAGGTAAAAGGGTGCTCATTAATGTTTGGTTATATTTATCTCGCTATAGTCGATTTATCTTTCAGGGGAAAGTGATGCTGAAAGTTCTGTTATTTTTTCAATTGTCATACATGAATAGTTGTACTAAGTTGTTTTGAACTCAATTGAATTCAATATTGTTTATTCATTTCCATCTAGGAACGAATATAGTAGGCGCCTTTAATAAGCGGGAGTCCTACATGTGTCAATTCGACCTTAATCCATGGGGAAAGGGCAAATCATTGAACACAATGCATTTATACACAAAAAAAGAACAATGCACACGTTTGCCAATGTAACAAAAAAGAGGAAGCAATCATACAGTGGATATGACTCCTGCTACCAGTCAAGAGTTCGTTGGTTTGAGTCCAACCCGAGTATGTACATGACTGTGATTTTTTTTTTATTTGATTTGATAATGGTTTATTGAAACAAACATGCAAAAGTAGTAGCCCGAAGAATGAATTATGATGCATCATATTGAAAAACATATCAATTGCATCCACACAACATACATTGTATGAACATTTCAACAATGACATCAAACATACAATATCATATCAAAACGATGAACAGTTCATACCAATTATTATGTAAATTACTTCAAAATGATAACCTTAGTTATCTACGTACACGTACGTACGCACGCACACATACACACACGTATACATGCACATCACATCCACATGTGTACAGATAAACCCATACTGTATAATACTCATCTCTGATGCAATCATTCAACTCTTGTATACACTGTCACACACCAAACGAAAAAAATATAATTTCTTGCTTGTGAAGATAAAAATTATAGCCATAAGCAGAAAGGCAAATTTAACAACATACTGATAAATGTCATTGGGAAAAAATCAACAACAAATACCTATAGCCAAACATTCTCGAACAATTTCATACAAGCAAAATATCAAAACCTTCAACTTTTCGATTCTGTAACCACCTTCAGGTATAAATGATGTTATTCTCGGTTTCAAAAAAATACAACTTCAGTCTATACAACCATGAAAAACGCGTATTACGAAATAGGGTCCTACATCAATATAAATATAAATTTAGATAAAAAAAATAAATCAATCCATAAACCAATAACTTTCCTTTTCCGAGTGACACATGGCACAGTGAAATATGCATACGAACACACACACACACACACACACACACACATACACACACACATCCTCACACACATTCACACACAATTGCCCAATATCAGAACTCTCACCGCCAATCAACTGCAAATAATCTCACATATGCACTTACTTTTTCTAAATACACACACACACAAACATTCACAACATACACCTACAGTATTTATTACACATACGACCACAAGATTAAAAGAAGCCCTGATTCTTATAAAACTGGTATATTGCTTGTGGAATAGAGAGAATAAAAAAAAAAAATCAGTTTTCTTTTGTAAATTGACAAAATGATAATTCACATAAAACATCGAAAAGTAAGGGCAGAGGCTAATAAATTGGTTTTAACTTTTGCATATACTGATAATGAAATTATTTGATATAACATAATTGACAGGAACAAAAAGAGAATAACATTACCAAATAACATAATGATAACGTCAATGAAAGCAAGTTATTCAATTACACCATGCATATTTAACAATGGCTGCTATCATATAGAGATATTGAGTCTGATTTCGTTAATGATTTGAATGGGATATGAATTCGATTCAACAAACGACCGAATAGACAATCCTCCATTATTTTGACAGGAGCACAACAGCCTGTTGGGACTGGTGCTGTCCTGTCTGACTGCCCATCAGTGGGAGGTCTAATCGCTGGCATTGTGGTTTTTGCCTTTGGTCTTCTTATGCTCATAGTTGTTCTGGTTTTGATGTATTTCAGGTCCAAAGGTGACGGTAAAGTTTCCACAATATAGGTTTTCCAGTTCATTTTCATTTTTTTTTTATTTAAGTCCAATTCAATAGATTTGGGTAGTTAAATGTCGTCCAGGGAAATCCGGAAATTTAGTCAATAGTCATACATTCTCATCATTTACAATTCAAATTTCTCCATCACACTCGCTGCACGCATAACAGCAAAAGCGATTTCGTCTTTTAGCAATCATTTTCGTCAAAATTTCCTTCAAATTCATCTCATATCTTGCCTGTTTTGATTCCCTGGTTATTTCATTATGTTTCTCTCCGTGTGTACTCTGATTAGGGTGTGTTTATGTGCGCGCGCGCGCGTGTGTGTATGTGTCTGTGTTTTTTGTGTGAGGTCGGGTACACAACATGCTTGTATGTTACTCCAGGGAGGTGAAAGAGAGAGGTTACGCTTAAATGTGGAAAAAGTGAATGGTTGCAGGAAAAATAAATTAAATAACCAAGATATCATAACAGAAAAGATATGAGAAGAAATTTGAGGGAAAATTTGACGAAACTGGTCGCTTAAATACTAAATTGCTTTTGCCGTTATGCGTGCAGGGTGTGTGAGGGACGAATTTGGATTGTAAATGACGAGAATGCGTGAAAAATGAATAAATTGAATGGACTTTGTTCCAAAATGATCGACAAAAGACGAATTGGAACCTAGGATTGGAATATTCCAGATTTCTCGAGACGATACTGAATTACAAATCTATCAAATTGAATGAAAAAAGTTTGAAAATGAACGGTAAAACCTATAGATTAAAGATTATATGTATATATATATATATATATATATATATATATATATACATATTAACCAACGTTCGTCTTGCTATCAATAGTTTCTTCTTAGTACAGTTCTTTAGTTCTTTCTTATCGGAGACTGCATAATTTCTTTACGAAATAAACTGATAGATCTGTTATGTTGTATACATTACATCGTATTTATCTTTGGGTGTGTCAACGGAAGCATCATTAGTAACATTTAATTTGTTAAGACATGCAAGAAGAGAGTGATATTCTTTTAACCTTCAAATTTAAACTAGTTCAAAGAAATTGGGGACTTTATGGACTTTCTCTGTACTGTGTTGTCATCCTAATATCATCATGTTAATCACTTACTAGTAATATTGGATTTCCCAGTCAATTTCAAACTTTTCCCCATCAATCTAGCGTTTCGAGCAACCAATTTCTTCCGAAATGCGGTCGCGATGTAAAACACAAACAAACCAGCGTTTAAATTCGTTTTTGGGGCTCAAATTAAAACAATAACAACAACAACAACAACAACAACAACAACAACTCAGCAATCAAATTGAGTATATGAATATAAGAACGACCCAAGTCCATGGATGACCATTTCAAGTAAACTTAAAAAAACTTCATATTTTTTTTTATTTGTCCAATAATATTCTATTGAACTGTGATGGGAAGGCAACATTGTATATACAATTTAGAACATATATTATTATGACAATTAACATTTACATTAATTGTGGAGAGGCCATTTTGTGTGATGGACTTGGGTCGTTCTTTGATTCATATGGACTTGGGTCGTTCTTTGATTCATATACATGATATTCTGCTATAGAGATGAGAGAAGGACGAGAGAAGGCGCTATAATATGAATGTAAGAACGGCCCAAGTCCTTCATGTTTACATTCATATAAGATTTAACTCATTTATTTCAGGCCCTTCCGGGGGTAATTAGGATTTATCATTTATACACAAGATGAGTCCATGCATAAGCTACAATTTCCCATGTCAAACTAAATTTGGCCAAAAATTGGACTTGGGTCGTTCTTATATTCATATACTCAATTGCAACTTGGGCCAAGTAATTTGACCCTAGGAGCAACGGTATTCGTCAATAGTGATTCGAATTCGTCCATGCCTATACACATCTCCGTTCCTTCGATTATTCAAATTCGGTGATAAGCAAGGATTATTTGAAATATCTGCACTCAACTGAAGAAAGTGAGGTAGAATCAGGTAGAAAGTCAAAATGGGGAGGAGATGGGGAACTATAAAGAAATACAGAAAACAAACAAGGTAAACATAAAAAAGAAAACGGAAAAATTATTGTCCCGAATCGCTAAAAAGAATGAAAAAAAAAAAGAGAATGAAAGGAAAATAAGAATAAGAGAGTATACCGGAATGCATGTACACGAAATTCAATGTAGGTTATACAAAAATGTCCTCGTATGTATGCATGTAAGATTAAAATATCTGTTGTGTCCGCGCGAATACATTGTACATAATAATTCTAATTTGAATGAAGGAAGTGGAAAATCGACTTCCCAAAAATGAATTTGAATGCTCGAAACAAGCTCCCGAGCCGTGACTAACAGAAATTCTAAATTCTACTATTCATTAACGAAATTGTCCGAAAAATTGGCCTAAAACGAAATTGGTCGCTCTTTGTGTTATATTGAATGACCGATAGTCTTGAAACCGTAAAAACACATATGGTATCGCTGAATTTGAATGACAGTTTTACGAATTTGATTGGCAAGAGTTTGAAATTGACCGGGAATTTCGGGAAATCCTATATTTGAAGTGATGGTTAGGATGATTTTCGATTGTTTGTCTATCCTATATGTTATTAGTTGTTGATTACGTCAGTATGTCTCTTTCCTTTCTGTTTTATATACAATATTTCCAATAATATTTCCAATATATTTCCAATATATTTCCAAAATAGAAGTACCACATCACGTATATCATCAGAATATGTATTTTGGTAATTCAGTTATTTATGTGTTCTCCATTACTCAACTTTTTTTGTATCATGGTTAGTAATGATGCACACGCTTTCCAAAAATCATTTTCTTTATCTTTTAGCGCCGTTCAAGAAGTCGTACATCCAAGTCTATGACCCTGAATCAAGTGAACTGCAAGGTATGAAGTTTACATTAAAGGGACTTTCACACTGGACATGAGTAGAGATGCGTAGTGGGGCATACCTATTGCGCTAAAATTGGCCGCGTACTCGGGAAAGTCGTTTTGGCGGAAGTAAGAGAGAGAAAGAACGAGAGAAGTAAAGAAGCATTTTGGTCAGTCCTTTCACTGAGCCTCAAAAGATTTTTTTCGTCAGAATGGCGTAAAGTAGCATAGTGCTCCGTGCTGTTGCGAGAGCATTGCGTGCAGTAGAATAGCGTTGCGCTGACTTGCACAGAATAGACTGTGCATACATATTTGCGCCCTGTGCTCTACGCCAGTAGGAAGCGAAGAAAATACAAATGTTTATTCTTTTTTTTTTCTGGCGACCCGCCTACTTTTTCACGTCTCTCAAGCCACAGTGCAGAGTAAACTCTGCATAGTCGGTTAGCGTTCCAAAAACTCCCCCCCCCCGCAAATAATAATAAAAAAGATGTTATGGGAGGCGTTAGTTATCGTTCTTATGTAGAGCGTTTGATTAATTGCATGACAATTACTATACAGATCTTGACAATGAGCAGTAGCATAATTTTGTATCATTTCTTAATCGATGCAATTATAGTATCTGCAATCCTGTGTAATTTTTGAAAGTAAAACAACAAGCAAGTAAATAGTGCGTAGACATTAACACGGATATCATAATGGTAAATGTAATTGTGCTGTTATGATTACAGCAGTCAACCCACCAGTGATTTCTTGCATGCAGGGCGATATCTTTTCCGGAATAGCGTCCTTAGTATGCAATCTCGGGTGCTTATCCAAGATTTTATAGTTTTATTAGACTGACTAGACTGTCTTGTACAATCTCTCAAATGGATTGCCTACCGTATGCTCAGAGTTGCTGGGGAAAATAGCGACGCACAAACCGGGAGCTTTCGCTACTGTCGAACAAACAAATCCACCGAAGACACTGCTTGCGGTGTATGGCATAGGAGGTGCCGGGAAAACGTCACTCGTTGGGAGCTTCATCAACAGCGTGACAAGTAAGCCTATGTCGTTCCTATAATTAAACCTTTCTTCTAGTCATCATACACTTTTAAAGGTTTTCCCTTCCATTTTCCCACTTTTAAAAATCAATTTCAAAGATACTTTTTTAAATTCAAATATTCGTTCCAAGAAATATACGGAATGCAAATCCTATAACTTCAGAATAGTCAGTTGCCCTTGTAATTCGCAACAGATTCAATATGTTCAATATTTTGTAGACAATGAAATGTAATTCGCAACAGATCCAATATATTCAATAGTTCGCAGACAATAAATGTATTAATAGTACTTGAGTGTTAACCAGTTTCATTAGATGAGTGTTCTTATTCTAACATTCCTGTAGCAATACAAAATTATCTCCTTGAAGTGTAGGCAGTACAAAAAGAATAATATGGATTACTTCTTTTAAGGATTTATTTTGAATTCGAAATATCTTTGACAGAATCATGCCTAGCAATATCACCTACCTCTCTTTCATATCATGTCTCTTTTTCCGTAGTAATCAGAGTTGAAAATAAGTACGGAAATTAGACGACTAAATTTCAAAGAGAGAGAGAGAGAGAGAGAGAGAGACGAAGCTGTTGCCTTCAATCAGTAACGAATTTGGCTACTATAATTAAGTTATGGTGACCCACTCTAATATAGCATTATGCCATGCCGAATGAAAGCATTAATAGATTTAGTCTATATAGACGTTTTATTAGTCTCTTTTACACCCATGTTTCTACCCATGTTCAAATCCTTCTGCTAATCTACTTGAAAATATCCTCACACCTTGTAGATGCTAAATACACCAATAATTTGGGTCATGAGACAGAGAATGTTCCAATCATGCCATACCTTAATTTTAAGCAGTTGACTCTACACGTTCTTCTTATGATTAGAGCATTACATGTCATGAAAATTCAGCAAGCATGGCCAATAAAGTATAATTATTCTGGTATCTAACCATAATTTTATACTTGTCTAGCCGATTACATGGTCAGGCTAAATAACGTTGATTCTAACCTGTCACTCCGTCATATTCACTAAACTCCCAACTGCCAATGTACCATTGGCCATACGATGACTGTGTAATGAGTGATAGCTATAATATAGGTTTTCCCGTTCATTTTCAAGCTTTTTTCATTCAATATGATATTCTTGTAGATCAATTCCGTCCCGAGAAATCTGGAATATACCAAACCCAGCCTCAAAGTAGTCTTTTGTTGATCATCTTACAAGAAATTTTATTCACTTACTTAATTATTTGTCACATATTTTCGTCAGTTACAATTCAAATTCGTCCGTCAACCTCGCTGCACACATAACAGCAAAAACAATTTCGTCTTTTTAATAGCGATCATTTTCGTCAAAATTTTCCCTCAAATTCGTCTTGTATCTTTTCTATTGTGATATCTTGGTTACGAAATTAATCTTTCCTGCAACCGTTCATTTTCCACATCAAGGAGTAAAATACGCACACGCGTACCCAACCTTCCACCCACAAACGTCACATACACCCACACGTACATACAAAACAAAAACATCCTAAGCAGAGTACACATGGAGAAAAACATGTACAGTTACACTAACGAAAACAGTCATCCACGACTTCCACGCACAGAACATTTTCACTCCAATATCACTCCAATTTCACTCTAAATTCATCCTTTTTTGTGTTCACTCCTTCAAGAGTGAATATTGTCACTCGATTTCTTTTTTAGAGAGTATGACTGGAGACAATTTCCTATGTATAGTGGGCAGGGATGGGGGTAGAGGTAAAGCCCGTTTTAATGTAAAAATAAAAAGATATTACGTTCTTTGCCGTATTGTGTGTTTGTTTGTGTGGGCATGTACTTTTGCGTGTGTGTCTATTTGTTGTTTTTGTGTGTGTGTGTGTGTGTGGAGGTGAGTTGCTTGTCTGTGTATGTTTCTCCTACATGTGGATAAGTGAACGGGTGCAGGAAAAAGGAAATAACCAAGAAATCACAACAGAAAAGATATGAGACGAATTTCAAAGAAAACTTGACGAAATTTAATGATCGCTTAAAGACGAAAAAGACTTTTTGCTGATGTATGTGCAGCGAGTGTAACGGACGAATTTGAATTTTGAATGACGAAAATGTGTGACAAATGAATAAATTGAATATACTTTGTGTGAAAATGATCGACAAAAGACGAATTTGAAAATAGGATTGACCTATTCCAGATTTCTCCTGACGAAATTGAAATACAAATCTATTAGATTTGATAGAAAAAAAAAGGTTTGAAAATGAACGGGAAAACCTATATAACTTTGTTGAAGGCCTTACAGTGGTGGATTTTTTTTTTTCTTGCAAGCTTTTATTGTATGGGTATACATGTACTTTCATTTGCTAGGCTTACACCATACTCCATGATTCACATAATACATAGTCATATCGTGAGGTTGAAATTGATAGAGCATGGGCTGTTGGTCAACAGTCACTCATGTACCCTTGCACGAATGTTGATAGCAATTTTATAACCCTACAGCAATTCGTTTATATTTCTACTACAGATACATTTGCTCTCATGGGAACGGGAAATAACGAGTCTGGCGAAGGAGTGACCAAGAGGTCAGATAGGTATAAACTAAGCGACACAATCTCGATTCTAGATACTGTTGATCTGCCGAAAAGCCCCAGTAAAGTGTCGAATTTCGTCAACGAAATGTGTAAGTAACTATACTGTTTGGGATAGAGACTATTCGGGGAACTGGCATTGAAAAGAACCTTTAAAGGGATCGTATAGTTTTGGTTGAGACCTAATTTCGGGTTTCTATATTTTTAGGTGAGATAATGAGAAACCTCTTACAAAATATGAAAGAGCATGTGATTCCATGAGGAATTCAACTTTTATTTGATGACAATTGGTTTTGAAATGGCTGAGATATCCAAAACAGAGCGATTCTAGTAAGTGTGGGACCCACATTTTATTACGATCGCTTTGTTTTACTTTGTTTTTGGATGTTTCAGTCATTCCAAACCCGATTTTCATCAAATAAACTTTGAATTCCTCTTAGAATGGTATGCTCTGTACTATTTCATAAGTGTTTTCTTGGTATCTTGCAAAAACTTAGAAGCCCAATACTCACCTCTACCAATACTGTACTATCCCTTTAAGCTAAATATCGTATCGGTACATTCGTTAAAAAAATTATATATATATAATATATATATATATATATATATATATATATATAGGTTGCAACAAAATAAATTCAGTAACAGTATTTGGGTTTTATTTAGTTTATATATATTCGAATACAATACAATACAACACAATACAATGCAAAGCACTTAGACTCATGTAGCGATCAAGTACATCGAGTGAACATGTGTCACATCACTTCAGAAATTTTACCAAACTTACATAAAGGGAAAAGATAAATAAAACAAAAATACAAAATACACATAGTTTATTCATCAAGTGTTGAAAAGGAAAGTCTTCAAGGATTTCTGAAAAACTGCAAAAAATGGTGATTCCAGGACACTCTGGGGGAGCTGATTCCATAGGTTTGGGCAGCAGCCGAGAAGGATTTTTCTCCTCTACGAGTGTTCTGAGGATAGATAACAGGATTGACTTTTTTACAAAGGCATATCCCAAACAGATTTTTTTTTTTCTTTTTCAGTTTGAAATGATATCCATTCCCACTGTCATGATATGACATATTTTGTATTTGTCACGTAATAATTTGTCTCATTGTACTACTGTTTATTATGTAGCTCATGTAAGAAATTGATGTTATGGCAATGGTTACAAAAGAAGTGCAGCTTTAAAGACATAAGCTTGCATCAAAATAACCATATAAGGAGATGTTGCGATGCACAATCAAAGTAAAAGAGAGTGATTTGGAATTAAATGTTTTGGGGATGAGTAAACCCTACATGACGTCAAAATACGAGGAAAGGGTATCCCTGGTAGTATGCCTCATGCTGTCTGGTATGTGGACGTCATTCACGACGTCAAACACAAGTTTCTAGCTAGGTCAAAACAGGACCACTTCAAAGAATTTTGGTTTCCGTGGACAGGAAGTGATGACGTCAAGCAGAGGCTTGACCAATGCAAAATGAGATACTCAGGAAAGTTTTGACAGACAGAAAACGCCAACCAATAAGAAAAGGGGGCAGGACTTCTATGAAAACTTTCTAGGAAGTCACTTCATTTAATTAATTTTACATGGAGACCTATGGTCCAACAAATGTATAAATATGCAGTGTTTGGGCATAAAATTCAGATGCCACATTATTTGCGGAACACTCAGGACCAGGCTACGGTACTTCGAGAATTGCGAAGTTAAAGAGTAGCAGAGTGTTATTTGGAATCAGTGTGATTCAGGGATTGTTGCATTTCGGCTTGGACAGCCTGACCGTCCAGCAGAGAATCTAGGAGGATTCGCGTGTAAACACCAACAACTGTTGGTGTTTAGGGTTCCAGAGAGAGAGCCACCGTTTAGGGTTCCAGGGAGAGAGCCATCGTTTAGGGTTCCAGCGAGGACCAAGTTTAGGGTTCCAGAGAGGACCAGAAGTAAGGGGAGATGACCCGCTACTTCAGGCAGGGCATCGTCGACAACCTAGAGCAACCAAGCACGGGAGCTTCTAGAATAAACCAACGAGCAGAGCAACCAAGCTCAAGATCAAGTGGAATTGGATATCTGTATTCAAGTTTGTACTATGTTATTATTGTAAACGACCACAATTTGAGACCAGTATAATAAATCGTATTGCTTGTTACATTGTAAGCACACTGTGTGATTGGCTACTTATTTCGAGGCACGGTAGTTGCACAAGTCGAAAGAGTTGATTGAATGAATGGTCTGCTAACAATCTGCTGCATTTTGAGAGAGTCAACCATTGACTATAGAGAAAAGATCCCAGTCGCAGGGAGGACTTTCGTTCCCCACATTCAGAGGAAAGTCCCCTGTGACAAGAATTGGTGGAGAACCCGGGCAGCAATTGTTAAAAGTTATAAACTAGACCAGTCAACTCAATATGTGCAACTGACAACTCGGAACAAGAAGCCAAAGGTTAGACCGCCAGTGGCCACTTGCCTGGCCAGTGAGAGTTAGGCTCAAGGTCCAGTGTCTTAGGTCAGATTACATTGAGTGATTGTTGCTATAGTAACGTGAAAGCCCATTGCAATGGATGTGTATTCTGAACTCATAAAAGTGGGGAAGGAGGCAGGGCTGACAGGCAAGGAATTGGTCGATTTTGCTAGGGATGAAAAGGAGAAACTAGACTTGAAGGAAGAAAAGCTCAGAGAAGAGCGCCAAAAGGAAAGGGATGAACGACAGAAAGAAAGGGAACATTTGAAAGAAATGAAAGAGCTGGAGCTGCAAATTGCAGCAGCCAGACCTAGGAATGATTCTCCTGGTAATAGCATGAAAAAGGTGAAATTACCTCTTTTCAATGAGAAAACAGATGACTTAGATTCCTATCTATGCAGATTTGAGAGGTACGCTGAGAGTATGGGATGGGCCAGAACTCAGTGGGCCCTACCCCTCAGTACACTGTTGACGGGCAAAGGCCTGGAAGTGTATTCCCGAATGCCGACAGAACTTGCAAATGATTACGATGAATTAAAGGCCGCCTTACTCCAAAGGTATGAGTTGAACGAAGAGGGATTTAGAGCTAAATTCCGGAGCTCGCAGGTAGAGCCTGGCGAGACTCACAGTCAGCCGAGAGGCTAAACCGCTATCTCTTGCGTTGGTTAGAGTTAGCTGGTTTTAGGGCTGAGTTTGAGGACCTAATTCAATTGATGATAATGGATCAAATTTATGCCAGGAGCTCGAAGGAGCTGAAGCAGTTTGTTCGCGAGAGACATCCAACAAACTTAGATGAAATGACGAAGCTAGCGGATCAATACAGTCAAGCCCACCCCCATAAGGAACAAAAGAGCAACTCCTACAAAGACCAAAAGCGACCTGACAAGGGCCAAAGTCAGGGTCATTCGGCTTCCAAATTCATTGGCCCACAAGGAAACAAGGGGTCAAGTGGTTGTTATGTTTGTGGGAAGGCAGGTCATTTGGCTCGAAACTGCCAGGCCAAAACGAATAGTCCGAGACCAAACCGGGCTGCTGCTTTGGATGAAATGAAGGGGTCTGAGGAGAAGACTAGTCAGGACCGAAAGGGGGCTGCCTGTATTGAAGCTAACACAGTTAGATATGAAACGGCAAGACAGCCAGGCTCGTATGTGAAGCTAGCTTCGGGGGATGAAATACCCCTTCTCGAGGCAGGATGCTCTTCGGGAGTCAGACCATCAGGTGTGAACATGCCTGTTCTTCAGGGAAAAGTAGGAGGGCATGTAGTGTCCGTTCTAAGGGACAGTGGCTGTAGTACAGCCGTAGTAAAGTCAGTGTTGGTTAGAACCCCTCAGATTGTTGCAGGGCAGAAGAAGAGGGTGGTTTTGATAGACGGGACTGTCAGAGAATTCAACATTTCTAGGGTATGGGTAGACACGCCTTTCTACACTGGGGAAGTGGAAGCTATGGTTATGGAAGACCCAATGTATGAGCTTATTTTGGGGAATATTCCCGGGGTCAGGGACCAAAATAATCCCGATCCACAGTGGTCACTTGATAGTGACGAGGTAGTGGTAGAGGAGGAAGAGATGGTAGAATCATCCGAGGGAGGGGCGGTAGAGACACGTGGCCAGAAAGCGCAAAGTGCGAAACCCCTCAAACCACTGCCGACAGCAAGTGCACTCTCACTCGCGACGAGTAAAGGTGAGTATGAAGCAGCGCAAAAAGCTGACCCGACGCTTGCGAAGGCTTGGCGAGCAGCAGAGAGTGGTCAGAAAACGACCACAAGCAAAGGAAATGAGAGCAAGTTTCTCGTGCATCGAGGCCTGCTCTATCGCGAATTCCAATCTACACAATTGGAATGTGGCAAGCCAGTTCGACAATTGGCCGTACCGAGCGCATACCGTGATGGATTAATGGCGCTTGCCCATGATGGCATAATGTCTGGGCACCTAAAAAACACAGAAAACACTCGACCGATTACAGCAAAGCTTCTGTTGGCCAGGTATGGGAGATGACGTCCGGTGTGGTAGGAAGTAATGTCCGTCCGGAAAAAGACTCCGGGGGACCTTATTTCCGGGTTCGAATTTAGGAAATAGTATCCTAGGACCAAATATCCGTTTCGCAAGGACCTAATCGCCGCCGAGGGGGATCGAATCGCCGGGTTTGTACGAAGAAGCCTATTCGGGGGACCAAATCGCCGCTGAGGGGGTCGAATGGGCGGATTTATACGCAAATTCGGGGGGACCAAATCGCCGCCGAGAAAGGATTTGATCGGTGGGTTTAGAAGAACAAGCCTACTATTATACTGTAGTATTCGCTAACGTCAAAGTGCAAGGGACTTAAATGAGCAGGTCAGAAGGATGATTTGCCGCTGAGGTGTTATTTGATTTGTTTAGTGGATTCAAGAAATAATAATATAACTGTTCCATAATAGTCCCTTCATGGTGGGGTTATCTGCCCCCCCCCCCCCCCCCCACGGAAAAAAGCAGTAACTGACATTTTTATGAATGTTTACTTTTTTGCAAAAATGAATAGTTTACCCAATGCTCTCCAATGTTAATAGGTCAGTTTTGCAAAAAGAAAAATGAAAGTGACCAAAAATACAATTTTTCACTTTTGCAAAAAGCAGTAACTGCATCCAGTTGATTCAACTTTGCAAGTTTCCCCACGGAAAAAAGCAGTAACTAACAAAGCCCACGGAAGAAAGCAGTAACTAACAATTTAGTCTTTATCATTCAGACTCTGTATAGTCCTTCCTGTATATTTTTTTCCCTAATACCATTTATTTTTTCTACTAATTTTTTTTTTTAAACAATGTAAACAGCAGTTTCTCCCATAATTTAGGAGAGTAGATATAAAAAGATTGTTTCACCAGTAACTTGACTCTGCCCGCAGGGAATCATATGACAAGTTGTAGAAAAAGCTTCTTTCTGGAGACTAGCAAACCTGGCAGACTCAGCGCGCTCAGAGTGCAGAATACGCGTGCAGCAGCTGCATGCGCATAAATTCTGCAGCATACAGTAACTAGCTAAACATTGCATCACATCACAGTCATCACTTGCATGCACAGTATTGGAGGTCTGGTACAGTCTGAGTGATCATGCCAGTGCTAACCATGCTGTCACACAGTTTCTGCGGTCCAGGCATGCCTGTAAATCTATCATGAATTGCAGAAGAAAAGTCATGGTAGCCATGGCTTTGGCCAGAACCAGAAAATCTAGGTGAGCTGAAAATATATTGAAGGGAGATGAGCACTAGTATTAATGCACTAACGTTAGTCTAATGTTAGATGTAGGCCCTAAAGTTTAAAATAGGTCTACCAGATCTAAAGTTACAGAGTAGATCTAGATTCTAATCTATTGTTAACTGTTTAGTGTTAGACAAAATGTCAGTAGGCCTAATCTAACGTAATAGATCTAGGTCTAGCACTAACATTGGGCATAGATCTGTAGTCTAGCTTAAGTGTAACGTCAGAGTTCGACTAGGATCTAAGACGAAGAGACTTGACTTTATTGTCTAGTCCAGGGTCATGTGTCAGGGGCCAGGCCGGGCACTCCAAAGTTCAATTAGGGTACATAGGTGTCTACCTTATTTTTACACAGAATGCCATTCAATCTACAAGACCTAGTCTAGGTCTAGCGATAGGTCCTAGATCTTATAGATCTAGACTAACCAGAAAGTAGAAGAACTTTATAACCTGGTGGTGGTAACAATTCTCCTCCTATGGTCATGTGACATGTGCAGTTACTGCTTTTTTCCATGGGGAAAACAGCAGACTCCTGGCCGTCTGCAGTTACTGCTTTTTTCCGTGGGGAAACTACCCAGAATCAAGGGTGAGCCACCGCAGTAACTGCATTTTCCTAAATAACATTTAAAAAATAACGGAAACATCATTTTTTCCTAGGTATTGTTAGACAACTAGGTATGGTGCATAATCATACCACAAAATTATTTTTGAATGTTTCTGTGTTTTTAAAGAATCTGCAAAAAACACAAAATCGCATTTATCTCAGCTCAGCAGTTTATGCAGTTACTGCTTTCTTCCGTGGGGGGGCAGTATTATTGACAAATGTGATTCCTAGCAGTAGGCTACTTTAGAGTTAATGTTGGGAATTGGGCTCTTTTGGCATAGGGTTAGGTACGCTTAATAACAACACCTCCCCCCCCCCCCCACAAACTAGTATGATTCTCAGTGCAAGACCAATTATTGGCATAAAAAAGGGAAATCATCACCTTTTCTCCATACATGCAATCTATCAGCTGTTTCTCGACAGAAATGACAAATCCAATAACACTAATAACATCCTGCACTAACAAGAAGGTAATACCAGGGGCCGCAGAAAAGAAGCTGATGCTATTCAATCCTTTGTCGAAATTATCTCACAATATAGGCCTGTTATCATATTGTCTTATATTCTATATACAATGTTATATTTAGCTACCTCATTCTCTGTTGCCTGAGAAATTGAAATGTACATACTATGTTTTTGTCGAAAGACGAAATGAACTTTGAATGACATACAAATTATGGGCAAAATATGCAAAGAAGGAGCTGCCATGTATTGTAGGGACCTACTTCTAAGGGCAGTATAAATATCATATTGTCCATGAATGTTTTCACTATTTTTATTATTTTGTTTTTGCACTTCATCGTATAGGGAACAAACTGATTATCAGGTGTAGAAGTCAACGAAGTAGGAAATTTGTAAAGTATTTGCAAATAGGTTTCCCTTCTCTGCATGCTCCTGATCATATATACGGTATGATATCTTTTACCGCATAATGTGGACGAATCAGATCATTAACAAAGGATTATTCAATTCAATTTGATTCAATTCATTTATTTTCATTCTTCTTTTTCCAACAAACATAAAACAGAATAAATCAGGAATTACATCATGAACATAAACATTCGCCTCTGCAAGAGATAAAATGATACAGTTTAACATAAGAGTGCATACTGGCAAAAATGCAAAGTTATGTTTTAGTTAAGAAAACAAATTGAGAGGGCCACTAACAAGCTTGTATACTGTTAACCACTCAAAGAATCTTATGAATTACTTATTTACAAATACTTATCACAAATATAATTTACGACAGGACGGAACAAAACAGGAGAAACACAAGACGTCTTGACAGAATAGATGGAAAGAACGGAAGGAAAAAAAAAGAAAAAAGAGAATGCCTATACACGCTGAACAAGGGAAATGGAACAGGGAATTGGGGTGCTTCAGAGCTCACAGCTCACAGCTGTGGAAGTATCATTATAGCTAAATCATTGCGAAATAATGAATTTAGTGACTGACTGATTGATGGTGTGTTGAACCCTGAGGTTGATGAGACCTAGCTAATAAAGAAAAAAGATATCAGAGAGGATTTAACAGAAAGAATTTCAACTTGCACTTAAAATAATACAAAGATGAATATATATATATATTTTTTTTTTGCTTCACAGCTTAATGAATTCCAAAATCTGGGACCGGTGTAAATAAAATGTATTCTGAGCCAATAAAGTTCTCAGGAGGGGTAAATGAAACTCATCGATTGCCTATAGTGGGATATTTATGAAAAAACTGGTTCCGTGGGAACATTGAATTGAAAATATTGGGAAGTGCATTTGTGTTGTAATTAAACACAAAACTTGCCAAGATGAAAAAATAAAGGTACAAATCTTTGATTTTCAAAATCTTATATTTAGTGAATAATGGATCTGAATAAGAACGTGGCGGGATGCCACAAATAATACGAAGTGCTCGTTTTTTTTTTTTCTTTTGTAACAGTAGTTACTGTAGTTTGATGGGCACTACCCCATGCTAGGAGTCCGTAATCAAGATAAGGTAAAATTAGAGAAAATACAACCGCAACAAACAGGGTAATTTGATATGAAACTTGACAATGATATCAATATTAGTCGAAATTATGCGGCCTCCACGAAAGTTTATCGTCCATCGTGATACGTGCAGAGTCATCAGAAATAACCTATGCGTAAAGCTTCTGGAATTGCTAAAAAGCATATTGCTCGGTTTTCTGGAGATTAAGTGATAATTCAGTAGCTCTTATCCACTGAAACACTTTTTCTTCAATTCGGAATTAACGATTCGAACGAGAGTATCTGGATTTTGGCGAGAAAAGAAAATATTTGAGTCATCAGCAAAGAGTATGATAAATGAGAGTATGTCACATGATCTGCAAAAGCCATTCATGTAAATAACAAAAAGTAAAGGTCCTCTAACAAGCTACCCTGTGGAACACCACAATGAAGATAGACTTGAGTTGTTCTCGTTCAGAGTTATGTATTGTTTTCGATTTTGTAGGTAATTCCTGAATCACTCCAAGGCCTTCCCCCGTATTCAATAATAAGACAATATTTTGTGAAGTAAAATGTCATGATTAATTGTATCGAAGGCCTTGGAGAAGTTCAGGAAGATACCAATAAGATGAGAATGATAAATAGTATGCGCGGTGTGTGGTCAATAAACTTCAAATGGACATGAACGGTGCTGTGTTTCTGACGAAACCCAAATTGAGAATTGGTTAAGAAAATTCATTGTTCTTGTAAATATTGTTAACCTAAGACCCTAAGAATATGAACTTAACCAGGGAGGTGTCTCACCTCCCTGACATAACTATTATAGTGTTGATGAAGAATTCAATAAGTGAATACATGTATTTACAACATGCATCTTTTTCACTTCTGCCCTTGATGGTAACAATAATAATAATAATAGTAATAATAATAATAATAATAATAATAATAATAATAATGATAATAATAATAACAATCTCTTATACAGCGCATTTCAGACTTGAAAAGAATTTCAATGCGCTTTACAAACAAACAAACAAATTATACCATAATACAAAATGTAGCAACAAAAATTACAATTTACCAAGCACAATATATTACCCTACAATCACTATTTCTTAAATATACGTCAGAGCTGCCAACTAGTACTGATTTTCAGTAATTTCTACTGAAATTGGACAAGAATACTGAAGGTTACAAGCAAATTACTGATTTTAGAAATCATTGTCTGTGATAAATTCTATAACACTGTTAAGGATTACTGATTTCCACTCAAAAAAGGTGCAAATTACTGATTTTCAGCCATCATAGTACTGAAAGGCTTTTACAAAAGTTGGCAGCTCTGATACGTACATTGAAGGTCAGAGCTGCCAGTACTACTGAAAAATGACTTCAAGTTTAACAATCATAGGCTATTTCGTAAAGATAGGTTTTGAGTTTTTGTTTGAAATTGTCTATTGGCATCTGACTTCTAAGTGGGTCTGGCAGAGAATCCCATAGAGTAGGTGCAGCAAAAGAAAAAACCCTGTCCCCATAAGACTTCGTTCGAATGGTAGGTACAACAAGCAAGTTTCGAGCAGAGGATCGGAGACATCTAGTAGGCTTATATGGGGTTAGATGACTTATTGTATAGTGCGGGGCTGTTCCGTGTAGTGCCTTGAAAGTAACGAGGAGGATCTTGTATTGAATACGATATCTTATAGGAAGCCAGTGCAGATCTGAGTGAAGGATTATGTGTTCACGTTTCTTGGCAAGTGTAACAAGGCGGGCAGCGGAAGGTTGATAAATATTAGCACATGAGAAACGGCTCAAGGTTTATTCACCCCAACGCTTTATGGTACCATACCTAAGAAATAGCTCGAGCAAATCTTCGCTGACAAATAAAACGAAATTTAAGGTCCATAAAACGGGAATTTCACAAGCAGATATTGTACTCAAAAGCAATATGTAAATGCCTTCATTAAGTCTTCATCAAATTACCATTCAAAAGTATTACGGATTGTGGGAAAGACACAAAGAAACTGTATAAAGCTGTTATTGCTTTAACTTTTACCAAAATACCTCACTCATGGTGATCAGACTGAGCTTGAAAATTGTTTTAATCAGAATTTTGTTGGTAGAATCCTGGCAATTCAACAGTCTTTCCAAACTTCCATCGTACAGTCAGATGACATTGTCTGTGAGGCCACGTAAGAATTGAGTGAGTTACAGTATGTCACTATAGATGGAATAGAACATTAACTTATTAATCAAGAACTCACCAAACAAATCACGTGAACTAAATACAATCCCAACAGACAGTGGCGTATCGGTGTGGGGGGGCAAGGGGGGCACTTGCCCCGGGCGCCACTTCTTCGGGGCGCCAAAAAACGAAAAAAAAAAAAAAAACGAAGAAGAAGAAGAAGAAGAAGAAAAAAAAAAAAACCTCGACCCGACGGGGGGGGGGGGCAGTAAACCAAATCAAATAAGATAAAAACAAAACATGATGATGACGCGGACAAAATGACAATGTATATTGTGTTCACACATGTCATTTTATATTTAACAGGCAAAATGTTTCACGTAGCAGCGGCTGCAATTTCTTTTATTCTGAAGAGATCGCCGATTGGATCAAAGGAGGGCGCCAACTGTTTCGAACATGGGGGGGGGAGGGGCAAAAAAACAAAGCAAAATAAGAACAAAACGTAATGATGACGCAGAAATATACAAATTTCGGCTCACTCGCTCGTACTAATTCAGAGGATTTTTTCAAGTCCTCTGTTTGTTGGTATAAATCGTTATCTATAACGCCGTCACTATTATTATTTTGAATAGAATTGTAAGATTTAATAAGCAAAAATGACAAGAATTCCATGTTTTGTAAGCTGGAAAACAAAATTTTTCGGCTCGCTCGCCTAATATCTGTCATAAAAAATATAAGAACAAAACGTGATGATGACGCGGAAATAGGACCTATGCAAATTTCAGCTCACTCGCGCGTACTAAGATGGAGTATTTTTTCAAGTCCTCAGTTTATTGGTATAAATCGTTTACTATAAGGCCGTCACTATATCTTGATTAGAATAAGCCAGTTCGTAATTACCTCATTTACACATTGGTACAAATGACCTTTCTTTTTTCTCTGCTGGTTAGGCACTTCACTCGTTTTCAAAGGGGGCATAATGCATAAGCGTGCATGCCCGACGTAACAATTTATGGAATTCATGTTTTGTTTTTGAATGCAATAACAGCATATTTCCTTATAGCGATGATTGCGAAATAGCAGTCTTGTTGTCAGGTGGATGTGCTGGCAAGCCTCATTTATATAAGGATCACATGAATAATTATTGCATCACGGATGCTTATCTCAATGAATTTACAAACCAAAATGCCTGTTGGTAAAAATGACCTTTTTCTGCTCATGCGCAGAGTGTAATTACGAACTGGTCTATTGTAAGATTAAATAAGCTGAAATGACAAGAATTCCATGTTTTATAAGCTGAAATACAAACATTTTCGGCTCGCTCGTTGCGTTCAATCGCCAAAATTTATTGCATCTAAATCACCCTCAAAAGACCTCAAAAGCATATGATATGAAAAAGCATAAAGTCTCTATCGGGATGGGGTTTAGGTTGAACACTTTTTCAGAAATTAGGGGCGCAGATTTTCGCGCTTGCCCAGGGCGCCGTTTTCCCTAGATACGCCACTGACAACTGATTTGGTTAAGAATTGTAGCACAGTTTTGGTATTATACCCGTTATTATAAGAATCACAAACATGCCAGCCTGAGATAAGGTGTATTCCCACAGGATTGTAAAAGAGCTGCTATTTATCAAAATTTAGGAAATAACAATAGGTTTGGAGTTTCTCTGAGACTACCGTCTAATCTCACTTTTATTCTTTTTGAGTAAACTGCTTGAAAGTTGTTGTTTTCTCAGAATTGACAACTATCTGCAAGATTGGTTTTCTTTTATCCATTTAGATCTGCAATTTAGCCTGGTCGAATGATGTGGAAACACTGTTAGTCAATTTAACATACATTATTGTGCTCAGAGAATTGGATTATGGGAATATCACTGTTGTTATCATGCTAGATATGAGCTCAGCTCGTGGCACAGTAAATCACGCTATGCAGACTCAAAGGTTGAAATATTTGGGTATCGAGGAAACCGTCCTTGATTAGTCCCATTTCTCTGAACAATCCCAGTGGTACGTCAGAATCACATTTGTTATTTTACCCCTGGTCATAAAGCTACTGCACCAGTTTGGCAATGTTTGATGTACCAAAGCCAGGAAAGGGTATTGTTGGAAGCCCGCTATCTTTTTTTAATTGTGCACAATAAATCAGTGAAGTGTATTTCGCTAACATTGTAGTAGTTATCATTGTTATGCAGAGGGTTTGTGTCTTAAAACCTATACTACGTTTACCGTGTCATCCGCCAATGCAAAACTGTCTTGAAGAATGTTTCCCAGACCTGAAAATCTAGTTTGCATCCAATGACCTTAAGCTTACTAATGGTAAAGCTTATTTTTTCTTATTTACTATTAGATTCAAATGACATACTAAGTAAGTATGTTCACATTGCTAGCAATTTTACATCATTCCATCAAAAACAGTCCGTTATAGGTGTTATAGGGGTCCAGGAAATGTCTTTTCCAAATCATATTATTCAAGTTCAGCGGAGTATTAGATATCATGCAGTTGCATAATTTAAGTTTCATAAAAAAGATATTCTCTAAATCCGCAAAATGAATGCTTTTTCTTTTTTTTTCCTTTTTATATTTTCTCATTTGGATTTTTTTTTTCGAATTTGCTGCTATGTAATCTCCACAGGGAGATGTTATAAAACTTCAACAATACCAAAATTATTCCTCCCGCCTGTCACAAAAAAAAAAGTTTGATAACATATTACCAATCTTCCGTTCTTTACGTTAAAAAAAATATCATTTTCAAGATTCTGTTATTAGTACATCATTCAGTTCACTCTCTTTCTCCGCATACTTGCAAGTCTCTGTACGATTCCCAAATACACATTGAAGCGGAGACGAAGCCTATACGTTCTTCATGTGAGATGCACTGTCCATTAAATACCAAGAAATTAACATGGATGGGGATCGCTCTCTCTCTCTCTCTCTCTCGGTCATAGGATCATGCAAACTGTAACATATTCCACTGCGCCAACTTCCATCTACAGGAACATTCAAATCTAAACTAGGGACGTATTACGTGTTGAGGATTACATATAACTGCAATCCATGATATATATATTACAAAAAAAAAAAAAATCTTGTCAGGGATTATGTTTCCTTTTTTTTGTGTGTCATTTACTTCCCTGTTGTCATGTTTTGTACATGTAGGCCTAGGTAATGTGTGTATATTTTTCTTTCTTCCTTCCTTTTCAAAGCGCCTTTGGCACCAACATTGAATATGTGCGCCATACAGAATACACGTAGTGACTGCAGGTGTATTATCATTATTACCACCACCACCACCACAGTGTAAGCACCACTACATAAAACAGAAACATACTCAAGTGATACAACGTGTACATACCAATAATAGGACGATTTTCTTGCCCAGCAAAAATAGGAATGTGTGGGACTGAGTGTTATGTAGAACGCAGCGACTTAGTCACCACGTAAGTCTGGAATCAAACACTAATATTCGGATATGAAGTGAATTTTGTTATCCAAATCACATCAGAACTTCCACTCAACTATTAATAGATACGGTCATGGTACCAAACAGACACCACTTGAAATGTAGATTTAAAATGATTAAATTTCGACCCAGTGTCCTGTACTAGCTGTCGCAGTACACACGGCCACTGGCGCTATCGCTGCTGGCAGAGTTACTGTGTGTGGGAGTAGGGACATTATTTCCGTCAGTGTTGAAAGGACATAGGACCATATCGCCGGTTGAAATCAGGATATCACATCCTAAGACATTAAATCCTGAAACCTGACACGGAGATTTGGTCCCCCGGAGTGTTTCTCCAGGGGGGACATAATCGCCTACTACACCGGCGATATTGCATATCATGTGATATCTGTCAGCGCACCGTGAATAAGGGGAGCGTGGGTCGCGTGCCGCTCGCGAGCATGCCGCTCGTTGATACTCCGTTCAAGCGCGTGGCGATTGACCTCGTAGGACCTTTTGACCCCAAGACCGGTCGTGGGAATCGGTATGTTTTGACGCTGGTCGATTACGCAACTCGCTATCCCGAGGCTATTGCTTTACTGAGCATTGAAACCGAGCGAGTGGCTGAGGCGCTTGTCGAGATGTTTAGCCGCTTAGGTTTGCCAGACGAGATTCTCTCTGATAGAGGGGCGCAGTTCACTTCTGAGCTGATGAGGGAGTTAGGGCGTTTGCTGTCCGTAAAGGCCCGGTCCCACTGGCCGACGGACACAAAGCGTATGCAGAAAGGACACAGCGGACGAGCAAAATTTCGGGGATGGCTTCATCCGCTTTCATCCGCTCCAGAAATTGACAAAATTGGCGAAAATTGGCGGTAACAGAACGGAAATAGAACGGACGTGGGTAGTATGTAGCGGGGATGTTAAACGGATGTTCATCGGAAGCCTAGCGGATGAAAGCGGATGGAAGGGGATGACAGCTCCGAAGGGGTTACCGGAGATAATTGTGAAACGGACGCATAGCAGAAAAAGCGGATGCAGAGTGGATGCAGAGCGGATGCAGAGCGGATGCAGAGGGGATGCTTTCGAAATGCCTTATATACGAGATGCATACGCTTACATCCTTTCTATTAACGTGCTATTAACGATGTAAAGACGTTCCACGTACCATATCTTTCCTCCCTCTTTCCGTTTTTAGCTGCAGCGGATGTGAGTTGCGAGGATGCCCAGAGGATGCAGAGAGGATGCAGCGGACGTTTAAGGGATGCCGCACGGACATACAACGTTTGTTGCTCGTATGTCGCGGATTTACATCGTACACAGCGGAAAGTTCATCCGTTCTAGAAGTTTTAAGCAGCTTAAAACTTTTTGCGCGGATGAAATCACAGTGGACGGATGCTCGATGGATAGAGCGGATGAAACACGTATGCGATGGGTACACAGCGGATTCGTAGCGTTTTCCAACGGATGGCAAGATTTTTTGTACGCTTTACATCCTCTTTGCATCCGTAAGTGCAGTGGGACCGGGCCTTAAAGCAGCTTAACACAACTCCGTACCATCCCATGTGCAATGGGTTGGTTGAGAGATTCAACGGAACTCTCAAAGCCATGCTGCGACGAATGAGTGCAGAGCGACCCAAAGATTGGGACCGTTATTTACCGGCATTGTTGTTCGCGTATCGGGAGGTACCACAAGCTAGCCTTAGCTTTAGTCCGTTTGAGCTGCTGTATGGCAGGACTGTACGTGGACCTCTCTCCCTGATTAAGACAATCTGGGAAGCGGAAACAGTCGACGAAGAGGTCAAAACAACATACGAGTATGTTGTGGACCTACGAGCAAGACTCGAGGAGACTTGCAAAGTGGCGCATGAGGAGCTCAAGCGCGCATCGAAAAGATATGCCAAGTACTATGACGCAAAGGCGCGTGACAGGAAGTTTGAGGTTGGCGATAAAGTGCTCATTATGAGGCCAACGAGCGCAAGCAAACTCCTGATGCAATGGCAGGGACCGTATACGGTCACAGGCACACTAGGACGATGTGATGTGAGAGTTGAGGTCAATGGCAAGGTCAAGACCTACCATGTTAACCTCTTGAAGAAGTATGTTGACCGTGCGCGAAGTAGGGACAATGAAGTCCAAGCGAATGCCATCTCCGTAGTCGAAGAGGAGGTAGAACCCGATCTCGACCGACCGTGCATAGGACTGCCCGCCTTATCGCAGAATGAGAGCGTGCCTGACGTGGTAATAGATGCGGAACTGACCGAATCACAAGCAGCGCGGGTAGCCGATCTGCTAAATCAGTTCGATGCGTAATTAACCGCTGTCAAGGGAACAGATAACGTTGGGGCAGACTTCCTTAGCCGATGTCCAGAGTAAGAGGGGCATGTTTACCCATAGCAAGGGGATTATCGAATGTTGATATTGTCATGTGTATGTACGGACAAATTAGTTTCATACGTGAAAATACTATTGTAGATAGCAGTACTATCTTGAAATGGGGGGTTGTGTCATGATATGACATATTTTGTATTTGTCACGTAATAATTTGTCTCATTGTACTACTGTTTATTATGTAGCTCATGTAAGAAATTGATGTTATGGCAATGGTTACAAAAGAAGTGCAGCTTTAAAGACATAAGCTTGCATCAAAATAACCATATAAGGAGATGTTGCGATGCACAATCAAAGTAAAAGAGAGTGATTTGGAATTAAATGTTTTGGGGATGAGTAAACCCTACATGACGTCAAAATACGAGGAAAGGGTATCCCTGGTAGTATGCCTCATACTGTCTGGTATGTGGACGTCATTCACGACGTCAAACACAAGTTTCTAGCTAGGTCAAAACAGGACCACTTCAAAGAATTTTGGTTTCCGTGGACAGGAAGTGATGACGTCAAGCAGAGGCTTGACCAATGCAAAATGAGATACTCAGGAAAGTTTTGACAGACAGAAAACGCCAACCAATAAGAAAAGGGGGCAGGACTTCTATGAAAACTTCTATGAAAACTGGAATCAGTGTGATTCAGGGATTGTTGCATTTCGGCTTGGACAGCCTGACCGTCCAGCAGAGAATCTAGGAGGATTCGCGTGTAAACACCAACAACTGTTGGTGTTTAGGGTTCCAGAGAGAGAGCCACCGTTTAGGGTTCCAGGGAGAGAGCCATCGTTTAGGGTTCCAGCGAGGACCA
The DNA here is from genome assembly GCF_964275005.1 of Diadema setosum. Taxonomy (NCBI): domain Eukaryota; kingdom Metazoa; phylum Echinodermata; class Echinoidea; order Diadematoida; family Diadematidae; genus Diadema; species Diadema setosum. The sequence continues at coordinate 21,556,906 of NC_092700.1, read as the reverse complement.
AGTTTAGGGTTCCAGAGAGGACCAGAAGTAAGGGGAGACGACCCGCTACTTCAGGCAGGGCATCGTCGACAACCTAGAGCAACCAAGCACGGGAGCTTCTAGAATAAACCAACGAGCAGAGCAACCAAGCTCAAGATCAAGTGGAATTGGATATCTGTATTCAAGTTTGTACTATGTTATTATTGTAAACGACCACAATTTGAGACCAGTATAATAAATCGTATTGCTTGTTACATTGTAAGCACACTGTGTGATTGGCTACTTATTTCGAGGCACGGTAGTTGCACAAGTCGAAAGAGTTGATTGAATGAATGGTCTGCTAACAATCTGCTGCATTTTGAGAGAGTCAACCATTGACTATAGAGAAAAGATCCCAGTCGCAGGGAGGACTTTCGTTCCCCACATTCAGAGGAAAGTCCCCTGTGACACCCACGAACTGTATAACCACGACTGCTGTGTTATTGCAGGGAGGTCACCTCCCTGGTTATTGCAACTTTACATTGATGTGAAAAATTAACCTTCTTTTATATTTGCGAGCGAGTTTAAAATTTCTAAGGCTACTGTATCATTACCTCATCTGATTGTTAAATATTTGTGCGACCAAAGTCAATATTTCGTGAAAACATTTGAAACTTGAACATATCATGAAATTCTCATTATTTGATGAAACCTCTACTCTTGTGATTGGTTCTTTTCATGTTTTACTTACATGTGTAGGATCAATTGTGCATAGAGAGACACTTCACGTTTATATTGTGAATTTATGTTCTGTTTACCTTTCTGTATTCGCTTGACCGCGCTGACGGTATCGGCTTTAATAGTTGCAATCATCATTTCTATATAGATAAATCTCGTCAACATACTCCTTCAAATCGCAACCAAAAATTTAAAACAAACACTTGCAAGTTTGGGATTTTGAGTTTTTCGAGACTAACCGACAAAGAAACAGAACAAAGAAATTTCACGCTATTGCAGAATAGCCTTGAAAGTATGTGGCGATTTAAAACTGTATACTTATGTTTTAGTTCAATGTTGAGACAAAAATTAAAAAGCATTTCCATGTTGGCCAGTTAATGTTGACAGATAAAATGAATTGTTTTTAACAATTGTATTCCCTACCAACAATGGATGCTGAAGTTAACTGCCCAATTGTTGTTATGGGGTGAGTATCTCTATTTTCCAAGCCTCTGTCATCACAGTCGTCTTATACTTTGCGGTTAATCCATTCTTGCATGTGGATAGGAGGAAAATGTTACCAGGGAATACATAAGATTAACTACTCGGCTGTTTCTATAAAACGATCGTGTGTTTCGTGAACACTAGATAACTCTAGACACTTTCCACTTTTACTGCAAGTAAGGCATACACTTTTTTAACCAGTTAAATTGAGTGACAAAAACACAGTGGTTATTCATGTCTCTTCATTACCCTTCGACAAAGGACCTCAGTGACTTTCAGCAAACATTGCCTTCCAGCATACTGCTAGTGTTTGCGCTTCTATACGTTTTCGAAAGGTGTTAAAGATTTTTCTGAAGCGTATAATTTATCTTCTGCTACCCCAATATCCAACCATATCCACCACAAAAATGTCAGAACGAAGGTCAGTGAATATATGCCTAACTGACAGTTAAAAAAAAAAATACTTGAATTTTTGGCATGGGTGTGATCAAAAATATAGGAGACCACAACATGTAAGAGAAAAAAAGTGTATTGTGCTTTTAAAATGTATGTTGATGTGAATTCGAGTACAAGGTCTATGTGTTTCTGATTTTGAGAAACACACGAATCCTATTCATCACATTTCACAGGAATGAAGCTGGAACTACCTTTCTTTATACTGATACAGTAAACCTTGCATGCTCACCTGTACCTAATTGGATTTAGGGACATTATTTCAAAAACTTCCTGTCTTTTTTCTGTTTAAGGCGAAATCAAAAAATCGAGCCATGTAAGCCCGTGTTAGAAGAATTTGTCAAGATCATCACTGAACGACTTTGTAAGTTCCTCATATAGTATAGACACCCTTAGACCACAACCTACATGTTCTTCTATGATAGCATAACGACATGAACATCAAACTTTAATTACAGTTACTGATGTACACTAAATGCTATCATAACTACAAAATCGCACAATTTAGATGGAGAACTGGTATCAGTTCTTAATAGCATTATTAATTTATTGTAGTATACATCGCAAATACATGCATGCAAATTATGCATTTTAAGTGCAGAAATATGCTGTCTCGATATCCATCCACGCCACACATACTCCTGCGCAACAATATTGTCTTCGAAATGTTAGAATAGCTGCAGTTCTTTCTTGTTTCCACTGTTTTGAGGCCGCTTTTCAGGTCAAATGATGTTATGAGAACACATGTATCTTGTCACGTAATGTCGCAATTCACGTTTTGTGTAGGTATATTTTATAAATTTTATGCGTTCCATATACATAGTGTAGCAGTAATAGAAACGAAATGAGTTTCTTTTTTGTTTCTTTCAATTCATCAGATGTGAGCAGGTACAGTAGTAGACAGGAGCTTAAGAGGGAATGGATGCACTGTTGTTTCGGTGTATGTTCTTGGTGTGAAGTCTTTTCTTTACTTGTGAATAGAAATACAGTCATACAAATTGTAAGGAGTCATGAACTGAAAATCCCTAGTCATGGGATTCCAGAATGTATGACTATTTTGTTTAATTTCTTGTATTTTCATTATCATCAATTTTACGGCAATAATCAAAGTTTAACAATCAGCGTATATTATCATTATCAATGCATTCCGCAGCTTCTCCTCCCGTCTTCATAGTGACTTGCAAAAAGGGAGATTCGGATGACGACGAAATGGAAGGTGTGATTATTAAACTAGGTGGTGTGTCCGACAGAATTTTCTTCGTGGACAATATCCTCAAGGAAAGGGAAGGCACCGTGAACCGCAAGAAAGCCTTCCTTGTCATTCTTCTCAAGCTGCTGCAGGTAGCCGATGACAATATGGTCCATAAATCGAACAGGGTCTTTGAAAATGCCCGAAAGTCTCACTGACCTGAACAGTAAAATGGTGATAACAATAGTTTGCCTGTTTGGTCATTTGCATGTGATTGACATATTGCCCTACACAGCCTTAAATAAGCACTGAATTATCAGTGTTCTTTAGTAGTAGTCATGATTAAAGAAATCATGGGCGTACGTACCCGAGCAGGATTTGAACCTACGACCTCCTGATATCCGGACAGATGTCATCTCCACTAGACCACCGAGCTTCCACTCGACATCAAATGTTGGTTCTAATCCTCGAAGCATGCAGCGGGTACTGCGTAATCATTCAAGTTCATAAAATTCTTCCGTCGAGATGTTTTCATTGCAGCTGATTGACAAATTCCCCTACATCGACGTAAATCAGTTGCAATGATGACATCTCGACGGAAGAATTTCATGAATTTGAATGGTTGGTTGTTTGTTTTACAAAATATTTCAAGCCCGCAGAATCACATCTGCATGGACAAGTCTGTACAGTCAACTCGTTTTACTCCCACTGGATTGTCCTCTCCAGGCTGTCATGGCGTATACGAATGCTTACTTGAACATCATTCTAGCGTCCAACTACCTACATAGGTTCTACTACAATATTCGCTCTTATTCGTTTACGCAAGAAGGAGCATTGTGAAGAAATTGACTTGACATGATTCATGTTCACTTCTACATATTGACACATACGATGGTCACTTATCAACACAGAGTTAATTCACTATTGACATGATAAATTACGCTGCATGATTACTAGTATGCAACAAGAAAAGGGCATAATTCTTACCTTTTTGGTTTTTCATCAAATGATAGAGAAAACTTTCACCAGTTGGAGATGATATGCAATAAGTAGGTTGAGGCTTCTACCAACCTCTCGTATTTTGCTGGCTATAGCTTTCGTCCACTCCTGTGGATCAAATTCCACGAGCCAAGTGGTAACACCGTTTCTTTTGCGGTGTTTGCTTGTTTCCTGATCATTGGACCAAAAATCAGTGATAAATAGTATCCCGAATTCCTATCGATCGTGGGCTTGATTCCGTCAATCCAGATGGACTCTTTCACTACTCTTGCTTGCCCCCCCCCCCCCAAAAAAAAGAAATAGAAATATCGCTACGGCGACTGATATGCCTCCGCCATAATGCATGGTTCTCCTAACAGGTCTATAGTACAATGTCTTGACAATGTGTGATGACAGTTTCACACAATTGGCAAAATATTAAAATGACAGGTTTGCCACAAATGTGCTAGATGTTCACTTTCCTAGCCCTATGTTCAATTGGATGAATGATTAAAACGTCAGAGTGCAGGTATTTGGGGAACTGATGATTTTTACTTGACTTTTGACCCTTTTATAAGTTTATGCATTGAGTAATTTTCAAGGTATTGAGAAAAAGTATAATTTCAGTATCAAATGGTAAAAGAGCATTATCTAAACCTGGCCTTTGACCTTTGACCTCACAGTTCCAAAGAGAATCACTGTTAGGTTGAACATGCATAAATATGTAAGTTTAATGATGATACCTCGAGTTACTTTCAAGATTTGGAGGAAAAGGTGCAATTTAGCACTTTCACTTGACCTTTGACCTTTTGACCTTTGACCTTTTGGCAAGAAACTTCCCACAGAATGTATATTGGGTAATACATATGTTACCCGGGTCTCGGGTAACTGGGTTGAATTTACACTCCAATATCACTCTTGATCTGTATGCAGAGAAAGATAACGCACGTCCAGTCAAGATGGATGCAGGGATGAAAGTGTTTCTCTTTATTCTTGTATAAATCATATCAAGTTTCAATAATGATCATATAAATCGCAATCAAAATAATTATCAATACTTCTTTTCATCAACACAACGTGAATTACACATGCAAATTGTTGATATGAATATCTAATTCTTCTTCAGTGTAATTGATAATTTACCTTGCTCAATATTATGATGCTTGATTTATACCTCAAAGAGTCTCTAAAATCAAAGGTTAATAATGACACTCGTAACAATCAATCTTAATATTCCTTTGTAGTAAGCATAACTAACTGTAAAATTCTCCTTTAACAAAAGCAACCTTATAGCTCAACATTAACCAGTCATTTAAAATACAATTGATTTAATCAAATAAACGCAGCTACATATCATTTGATTAATCTCTGTTTATATTCATAAACCGAAACACAAATGATTGACTACACCTAAACCTGGAATGCATTCACTTCTTTGGCAAGAATTGTTTTGAAAGCAAGCGGGAAAACTAGTCATCTTAGTACACAGCAAAACAAATCTAACTTCTTTAGTTTTCCTTTATTTCTCTAAAAGCCAGGTTTTCTCTCTCTTTCCTGCTCGCTTCTGTATTTTATCCCTCTCATATAAAACAAAACGCTTCTGTAAAATCCTTTTTAATCTCTTTATACCAAGTGAGGAACTGGCCAAAGTGAGGAACTGAGGAGCTGGGAAAGTGAGAGAGACACTGACCACAACTATAAACACACCGTCCAGAGAGCTGGTGGTAAGAGCTCTGGCCGATAAGGTGCGGAGGTTGGCGTGAGTCATCCAAACTGTGTTCACACCGGCCCTCCGTCTCTATCTCTATTCTACCTGTATCTACAAATGTACACTATTATCATCATCCGTCACTGTTTCCATTCTGCACAATGCTACACTACTATTCCACAAGCATCATGCCAAATATCCATGTATTTACAATAAGCATACTCGTTAAGGCATTTGGGCTTTCAGTCAGAATAACATATACCAGTCACTTAACACTCAATCCCAAGAAAGGTTTATCCATAATAAGGTCAGTGGACTCTTGCACGGCGCACCGCCTAGGAGAGTGTTTACACTGACCGTTCTACTCTTTCTCTTCCACGGGACAGTACAGCCTATGGCTTGTTCACACTCGCACAAACAGCACTTAATCCAGAATTAAATCAGCTTAAGTTGTAATTTCAACTCTTATATCATGAAACTACTAAAATCACTACACAAATATAACAGTAACACCATTTCTATTATTCACCAACACTAGCATACCAGTCATAATCGTATCTAGCTGTAAGTGCCAATAAATTTGTACAAATACATATACTTAATAACTTTACTGAGAACACCATTGGTGTTCAGAATTCCTTTTTTCTGAAGGAATAATTACTACATTCAACTACAAAACACTAAATATCATAGAATCACCAGATTTACCAATAGGAAGGAATGATTTGAATAATTGAAAAGGGGTAAAAGCAAGGTTTCTTACCTGTATGCAGAGAAAGATAACGCACGTCCAGTCAAGATGGATGCAGGGATGAAAGTGTGCTCAAAACCACATCCATCTGAGTGATGTCATTTTTCTCTGAATTTCAAGCAGTTTGGTTAACTCCACTCCGGGCTTTAGGGGTGGATGGATCAAGTTTGTGAGGGTATGTTCTTTCTTTTAAATCAGTGCAATTGTCCAAAACTTCTAAAAAAAATGGGGGGGGGGGTCTATTTTCTTGGGGTATCACACATACATACATCAAGTTTAAAAAAAAAACACCTTCAGGCATTGCATAAATATAAGGAAAGTAGTGATATTTTGAGGAGTTGACCTTGACCTTTGACCCCTGACCTTTAAACCATGACCCCAACTTCCCTAGATAATCACTGCCCATTGGAACAAGCATATATGCTAAGTTCCATGAAGATACCTTGAACCATTTGCGAGATATGGAGAAAAACATGAATTTTTAAACTTTTTTATGTGACCTTTGACCTTTGACCCCATGACCCTAAAACCCAAACAAAGTATTATCCCCCCAGGATATACCCTCGTACCAAGTTTGATGTAAAACCACCACACGGTTCTTGAGATATCGACAAAAACAAAACGGGACGGACGTACGGACGGACGGACGACCCGAAAACATACTGCCTCCGGCCACTTCGTTGGCGGAGGCATAAAAATCATTTCAAAAGCTAGTATCGAGGCCTCAATCCATCCAATACTGCGTCCCGTGTTGAGGGCGTGTTCAGCTACTGCTGAATGAGATGTCAAAGCCTATATACCAAGGGTTTTTTTGTGTTTCTTCAGTCGGTCAAGTAGGGTTCTGCCAGTTTTCCCAATATAGCAATTAGAACAATCTAAGCAGGTCACCTTGTAGATAATTCCTGTCCTTTGTTCTTTGTCTTTAGGGTAGATCAATTTGCTCTCCAGAGTACGTGTTGGGATTCTCGAAGAGAACAGAAATGCCCTCGTCATGGAATGCTCGTTTCAAACGAGAAGCTACGCTGTTGACAAGAGGAAGGGGTTAACTTGGATGTTTGGTTCTTGCTTACTCCTTTGAGGGATCTTGGTTCTTATTTTGTCCTTTGCTCTTTGTTTTACCCTTGGTGGGTATCCATTATTATGATGTAAGCACCCGGTCACTGTGTAGAAATTCACTCTCTTAAAGTAATAATGCATCGCTGTCTGAAGTGCCATTCCAGGCTCTCCACTGCAAAGCCTATTGTCTGAAACGCGCATTCCATGAAATCAGAAGAAAAATAAAATAATGCTTGAAAATAGGTTAGTCTCATGGTCAATTGTTTATCAAAACAACTCTGGCTTTCTAATAGAGCGATTTATAATCCCTCAATCAACTTAATTGTTGGCCAGGTTTTAAAGGAATGGTAAACTTTGGGTTGAGATGGGAATTCAGGTTTTAACTTTTTGCGAGATAATCAGAAACCGCCTGTACGAAATATTACGGAGCTTACAAATTTAGGAGGAATTAAAAGTCTAATTGGTGGAAATCGGTTTTGAAATGGCCGAGATATGAAAAATAACGCAAAACAAAGTTGTCCTAGTATACGGTGGTACTCACCTCAGTATTATCAGGACCATCTCCTGTTTTGTTTTGTTTTCTTTTTTCCTGAGAGCTAGATTTCCGGGAACTTAATCACTATTTTATGATCTTAGGTTGTGTGGAATCATGATGGAACAATTCATTCATAGGTGCATCATGTAATCTAGGAATATCTAGAACTATTACTGAATGTGATTTTTACCCCCACCTAAGCCTGATGGTGTTAGCTCATTCCAAAATACTTGTAATTTAGTATGTTCTTTATGGAAAAATAAATTACCATGGGAATGAATTTTTCAACATTGATTAAAAATGTGCATTGCTCATTTAAAAATGTCGGGGAGGTGGCACGATTCCCGATATTTGGTGAGTTTTATTTCAAAAAAAAAATTGTTCCCATGATAAAACATTGTTTGACGGTGATAAAAGATGAAGTTTGCACAATCAAAGTGGTCACATACACCAAATTTCATCTCAAACGTTAAAAACAGAGGGATTTAGCCAAAGTGACAATACATCTTTATGATTTTAATACAAAATCTGCTATTACCATGGTAACACATTGTTGAACAACGAAAAGTAAGTTTGCACATTTACACCGTACAAAGCGGTCACCGTGAAATCGGTCACAATGTGCAAAATTTCAAGTCAAATGTTCAAAAAAAGGAATGAGCCAAATCTACACTATTTTTGAATGGTGTTACCATGGCAAATCATCGTTCAACATTGAAAACTGATAAAGTTTGCATATCTGTGTACTATTCCGGTTACATGTGCCAAATTTCAAGCAAAATGCCTAAAATCTGATGGAGGTAGCTCAATCCACAATATTTTTGAATGATATACATATATATATATATATATATATATATATATATATATATATATACATATATATATATATATATATATATATGTATGAAAAGTTTGTTCGCAAAAACCGATAAGTCAATTTTTGACGATTTTGAAGTACGGTCTCTGTCATAAAGTACAAAATGATACTTTAAAATGATATATTGGTCACTACATATAAAGGTACATTTTTGAAGTTATGGTCAAAAGAAGCAAATTTTTCCTTAATATTCTCTTCATTTTTCTTGACCTTTAATCGCAAATATCTCCATTTGGCAAATATGTACTTATCGGTTTTTGCGAACAAACTCTTCATATATATATGTTTTTACATTTACCATGGCAACGCATCAGTTTGCGGACACAAATCCTTGTTGGTCCTGAGAAATAGGAGTCTACGCCAAGCCTACTACATGCACCACTGCACTGTCCCATTGGCCGTTTACTGTAGCTTCTCCCTTGTTGGGAGCACCCACAGTGAAGGGAATTATAGGAAAGAGATACAATACTTTGACACAGACTCCTTCACGACCAACAAGGGTTTGCGCCTGCAAGCAAGCAACACATTGTCCGACAAAGAAGAAACACGCTGTCTGCACATGTACTATAGCGTTCGTGATGTGCCAAATTTCAAGTCAGATGTTTAAAAAAATGTGTGTGTAAATATTCTTTCTAGTGCTCTTAGCATTTGTATGTAAAAAAAAAGTTGTGCCATCAAAACATTTCTTTGAAGTATTTTATTGTTTTTCGGAATTTCTTATGTATTTCTTTGATTTTCGACTTTTTGTTTTCCATTGTTTTTTTTCGATGAAATTTGTCCGCGACATTATTGCAAGCATGAAAATAGGTTAATTGATTTTAATCTATAAAACCCAAAAATAATCATGATTTAAAGAAATTTGACTGTAAGCACAGTTTGCATTGAAACTGGACATGAATTCACGTTTTTTAGGTTTGTTTGTCTTTTTTTTTTTGTCTGACATGCTCGTACATACAGTGTATTTATGCGTAACTTCGGAACTGCGTGGTCGGAGGTCGCAAATTTGGTATCAAAAGATGCGGTAGACTTGAAAGAAAAAGTCATGACACATCGCGGCTATGGCCTTATGCGATGGCGACTCACCGTGCGGAATGTTGAGGGGGGCCAGAGTTAAAACTGAGAGAGTACATTGTAGCTCGATCCACAATATTTTGTGATTTTCACGAAACTTTGTCGTTGCTATGACAATGCATTACGGGGTACTGATGAAAACGGCGTCTTGCACATTTACTTGTAATAGCGGTCACACGCGCCAAACTTTAGGTCAATTGCTCAAAATATCAGGGTAATTAGATCGAGCCACATCATTCTGCATTATTTTTATGAAAACTTGCAGTTACCATGGTAACGCATTGCTTCAAACAGACGAAAAAGGTGTCTTGCATATCTACCTTAGATACTGGTCACATATGGCGAATTTGAAATATATTACCAAAAAATGAAAGAGTATAGGCCTACTTCTTAAGCCACGAGTTTTGCAACCGACCGACCGACCGACCGACCACCCTATACCAGCCACCCAACCTCAAGTGATTCCCTTATACCCCCATGCACACTCTAGTGATACTTTAAGGAAACGTTTTTCTTTGATTACACATCTCAAAAACTGTTTCAGTGCATTCTCTGAATAATATTTGATAATCCCATCACCTTCTACGGTGGTTTTCAAGGAAAAAGTGGACGAAATTTGTTAGTATAACAATTTGAATTGTTTAAAACGATATTTTTATCTTAAAATCGAATTCAGCTCTTCTGTCTGCATAAGGGACACTGTATAAATACATAGGCATCTACAATATTATTGTTTGTGGACGTATACATGTATAATGTAAAGACAAAATGCATCAAATGAATTGTTCTCATTTCAAGCCTGTGATTTGTACATTATTCTTCAACTTTCAGTTTCTTTGTGCTGTGTGAAGTGTCATTAAAGGGGAAATCCAGTCCAAATATGTTTGTCTAATAAAAAAAAAAATCCAAAAATTATGTGTACAAACTATATGGTAAGTTGTGAAGGGATGACATGTTCACTTTGCCATTTGCATTTTCATATTGACTGTTAAAGAACTGTTTCCCCCACATGTAGAGAAACTTCAAAATGCCATAACTTCCTTATTTTTCATCCGATTTCGATCAAAATTATACTGTTGAACTGATAATATTTGACTCTTTCTTATCAGATTAAAGGGACTGTAAAGCACTGGGTAAGGTGGGGATTCATGCTTTGAACATTCCTAATTGAGATAATGAGAATCCTCTTCTAAAATATGAAAGAGCATGTTGTCTTAAGAAGGATTCAACGTTTATTTGATGAAAATCGGTTTTGAAATGGCTGAGATATCCAAAAAGTGATAATAATAAAGGTAACAGGCCACGCCTTTTATTAGGATCTTTTTGTTTCACCTTGTTTTTTATATCTCAGCCATTTCAAAACCAATTTTCATCAAATAAACTTTTGATACCCTTTAGAATTGCATGCTCTTTGACATCCCACATTAGTGGTTTCTGAATTTCTCACAAAACGTTAAATGCTAAATCCTCACCTGGACCAGAACTGTACAGAATCTTTAACTTATACTTGGACTGGATTTCCCCCTTTAAATGAGACAGCCTCCAAACCGTTGTATAATATACATTTGTACTTGTATCTATGCGTGTGTTGCTGTGTAATACTAATATCACACCTGCTTTCACATCTGAAACTACTGGGACCATTAAAAATAATAATGATAATGCTAAGGATATTTTGACAAACCATGTGATTATGTTTATGCATACATATCTGCTGCCAACCGTGTAAACAAAAGTGATGTACTAAGTAAATACGTGTGTATATATACAGTTTGTACATTTAGTTGTCATATATTTTGTGTGTATCTGTTCAAAGACATTGGCAAAAAATCATTTACGTTTTCTTTCTTATGTTGGGTCACTTCTCTTTATTTTCTTTTTTTTTTTCGTTCATCATGAGGTGAATATATTTGATCTGCAGTTTCTAGCTATTGCTGTGAATATTGTGAAAATTGTTATGCCTGTAATACACAATTAAAACCTCGTGAGATGTGTGTGGTAGAATCTGTCTCCTCCCTTGTTTGTCACTGTATGCATCACCTGTCGTATCAATCAGTCAGTCAGTGTAACTTGCACAGAAACAATACACAGAGACAAGCTATAACAGTATGATTTTATTCAAAACATCTTTATATTTATTAATGTATGACTATAAACAAACTGCTAAGAAGCAATATTCTTTCTGTTGGACACAGAAATGCACAGTTGTTTTATCAAAGTCATTTTCTTTAATCAGGTTTTTCTCAAAATAATAAAAGAATACAAATATTTTAAGAGTACCCACAAACAATGATGTTGAAAATATGAAAGGTTATGACATACAGAAATATATGTAGAGATATGCTTCAAATATACAAAAGTCCATAATTCAGACAAGTATTGCTTCACTATCACATAAAAATGAGGTAGCTTTACTGCAACGATTCATTTCAATAGACAGAAACCACTTATTTTCCAGTACTGTAATGTGTCACTGGCATTTCAGTAGCCCACGCAATCAGCAGAACAGTAACATTGACAAAATGTCATGCACACTGCACAATGCTCGACATCAACGTGCAGCTGATAGGAAGTTAAGAGTTGCTCTCAACTGCAGTTAGTGAATCTAAGCAGGACTACTTAAATACCACGATGAGCACACAAGATTATTTATAGTAAAGCACGGTTAACAACCATGCAAAATAAAACTGCCGTCTGAGGCCCAAATGTCTGATATTTAAAACAGAAAAAGGAATAATTGCTCAAGAATGCATATTAGCACTTGAAGAGTAAGTAATATTCTTGAATGGTTAATGCCAGCTTACATGAATTTTCAATACTAGATATTTGCTCCTTACCAATAATTGCAAAACATATCTGCAATTAGCAAATTGACAGCAGATACGCCTCCAACTTTTAGAATGTGTTTCACAAAGTGTTTCACCCTGTTGTGGTATTTGCAAAAAATGTTCTCGAGAAGCAAGTTTGATATGAATACAGTCTGTGCGGAAATGCACATGGGAGTGAAAATGTTCAGACACCTTTGCATCAGAGTGGAAGTGAGTCGTTTTTTAAAAGCTAAAAAAATATTTAGAATAACGTATGACTTTGCATGAAACACAGTATCAAAATTGTCAGCTGGCACATAAACAGACGCTCATATAGTAATGGCATTGAAGCATAGGCGTAGCCAGGATTTTTTTAGAGGAGGGTGTTTAAGATTAGATCTATTCTTTATTTTAAGTGAAAATAATTGATTGACAGGAGAAGCGGGAACGCTTTGGAAGTATGGTGGAGAGAGGGGGTGGGAAGCGGGAAGAAGCTCAAAGGAGTTTTGCAGATAAACATGAAAAATGGTAATAATAACGATAATAATAATGACAATAACAATTATGATAATAATGTGAATTCAATCAATTCATCGTTTATTGTCCATATGGGAATTTGTTCTCTTTACATGTAACTCAATTGAAATTACATATTCAGAAGATACAGAGACATGTAGACATAAAAATAAAACATGCAAATATGAAAGTGACATTAACAGGAAACAAGGAAAAGGAAATGTCAGATTTAATTATTTCATATTTATCTTAACTATTTCTGTCATTCTGTTTAGTATTATTATTATCATTATTATTATGATCATTATTATCATCATAATCATTTTTATTATAATTATTACTATTATTATTATCAATCATTATCGTTATTATTATTGTATTGTACTGTGTTCGTAGTGATCTCATCTGAAATTTCATTAACTTTATTTTCTTTAAAACGTAGATTCGTCATCAAAATACAATAATTGATTTCTATTAAGTACATCTTCATGCCGCATTCGAATATAGTTACCCAAGTATTATGATATTCAGGCATGGCAGATCACGCTACTGGAAACCATCTTGTTCCTAGATTTTACAAGCGATAAAAAATTGGAATTTTGTATGCTGAGAACAGGGGGGCATTTCATGAAGGAACTTGTCCGATAAAATATCTGACAAGTCAATTATATCCGACAAGTTTTGAGAAATTCTTAAGTCTGATTGGCTGATTTCTCTGAACTTGTCGGATATAATTGACTTGTCGGACATTTTATCTGACAAGTTCCTTCATGAAACGCCCCCAGGTTCTAGTGTATTGTTTCTCCATTCTCATGATGGTGTATATTTTATCGGCATCTTCCGTTCTCATAGTGGGTATGATAGGAATAGGCTATTGGTCACAGGCCATTATCCACTGAAATTCATCTATTTTAGGTCAACCTCCGCCCGATTCCTTGCAGTTATATTATATACTAAAATTCTTTATAAGTAAAAGAATAATATGACATTAGATAGAGACACAAGATACAAACCAATTCCCTTTTATAAGAATAGTAACTATCAATATAACCTGCATTGCTTAAGATACTTAAAATGCGAGTGAGCGAAGGTAGCGAACGCTTCCGGGTATTTCTCTTCCACTTTCTTTTTGTTTGCTCTTCTTTCCTTTCTCTTTCCTTTTCTTTTCCTTTCTTTTCCTTTCCTACTTTCGTAAATGTTTTGTTGGGTTTTTTTGACCAGCCAATTTGAGGGGACATGTGCCCGCCATGCCCCTTCCCGTAGTTATGCCAATGCGACTCATGGGCAATGATATGAACTAGAAGGGCCGTCGAAGGCGGCAAACCCACGCCCCTACAGTGCCAGAGCCCTGTTGTTATGAAGGAAATTTTTCTTGATTCTTTTTCTTACGATTTTGCTTTAATTGAACTTATAGATGTAATGTAGTATCCCAGGAAGTCACTGGGTTAAACATGGTTGGAGTGATTGAATGCAACTGATTGACAAATCGCCCTTCTCAACATGTATAAATACCGATTACTCAGTGTGTTTTGAGTAAGCCATGATATAAAAAAAAAAAAATCATGGGCTTTACATACACGGATGGGAATCGAACAAACGACCTCCTGATTATTTTAGACAGGCGTCATATCCACTAGACTACCGAGCTTTCGCCCGATAGCCAGTGTTGGTCCGAATCCCTTAATAGCAGCGAGTACTGCATATTTTTATTCAAATTAATAACTCGACGCAAGGATCATTAATTTAAAAAGAGCCAAATTAATTCAGACATAGCAGAATAATACAATAAGGCAACAGCTTGCCCAGGTAACCCACAATGCGTGTTTTTTTGCCCGTACTTTTCTTGCGGAGGCCACGTCCGCCAAGTTTTTTCTGAAAACGGAGGGAGTGGCAACCGCCGGAAGGGAGTACGTCAACGCACGTCGGCCGTACGGTTGCGCAAGGTGTAAGTACGTGGCCCGCACGCTGTTTACGTGCAAAAACGTGGGCAAAATTTGAGATCCGTACGTGGGGAGCACCGATTCCGTACGGATTTTGGAACACGCAGACACGTCTTGGCACTTTTAGTGCATGAGGATCTTTCGCTTCGATTGATCGAGCTGCGTGAGGCGCGTGCTCTCTACGGTCAACTCATTGACATCGGGCGTCTTTTATATTTTTCTCGTAAAAAAAATTTTGAAAAAAATTTTTGACATTTTACAGTCCCCAAACTGCCGTTTGTAGCTATATTTTTTCGCTTTGGAAATTAAGTGGGCGCACCGGACGCAACTGCTGGCAATTACTGGCAACAACATCAGGAGAATGACATAACGATTATATGCGAGCGAGCGAAGCGAGCGAGATTGAAAATTTTGATATTTTACAGTCCCCAAACTGCCGGTTGTAGCGATATTTTTTCCGCTTTGGAAATTAAGGGGGCGCACCGGGCACAACTGCTGGCAATTACTGGCAGCGACATGAGGAGAATGACATAACGATTATATGCGAGCGATCGAAGCGAGCAAGCTTGAAAATTTTGACATTTACAGTCCCAAAACTGCCGGTTGTAGCTATATTTTTTTCGCTTTGGAAATTAAGGGGGGCACCGGGTGCAACTGCTGGCAATTACTGGCAGCAACATTAGGAGAATAACATAAAGATTATGATATGCGAGCGAGCGCAGCGAGTGAGCCTGCAAATTTTGACATTTTACAGTCCCAAAACTGCCGTTTGTGTAGCTGTATTTTTTCACTTTGGAAATTAAGGGGAGGGGGGGGGGCGCACCGGGCGCAACTGCTGGCAATTACTGGTACCAACATCAGCAGAATGGCATAGCGATTAAATGCGAGTGAGCTTGAAAATTTTGATATTTTACAGTCCCAAAACTGCCGTTTGTAGCTATACTTTTTTGGCTTTGGAAATTAAGGGGGGGGGGGTGCAACGGGCGCAACTACTGTCAATAATCTGGCAGTGACATCAGGAGAATAGCATAACAACTAAATGTGAGCGAGCGGAGCGAGTGAGCTTGAAAATTTTGACATTTTTCAGTCCAAAAACTACCTTTTGTAGCTATATTTTTACGCTTTGAAAATATTGAGAGGGGGGGGGGCGGATCCGCCACTGGTAGTCAATGGTGTCGGTTTATGTTCATGATTTGGGGAGGTATGACCAGCGAGGGGACGTCGAAGTGACTAAATGGGGGAAGGATATCCAAAATCTGCACTTTAGGACATCCTCTAATATTATTGTTTGTGTTTGTGTGTGTGTGTGTTTTATATACATGAAAAAGTTAGGAAATAGCCCAGGTCAAGTCTTATTATTGGCAATGCAAGGCATTTTGATATAGACTAGTATGTAAAGCAACACTGCGAAATCATTAATGATCTAGCTTTGATATATACGAAGCCTAAGGTACAAAGGTGTACATTCTACATCACATTCCGCAACGTTACAGCGACTCTTTTTGCCGTTCGGATGTTCTGAGTACACTGCGCACATCCTGCTTATATTCATAATGCCAACCAGGAATCATGCTGAATCGCAATATTTTGTCGGCTCCGGACTTTTGCACAATGTTTCACGTTATATACCTCTTTAATTATGGTTAAAAGAAATCTTAGAAAAATATCTTATTTCTTGATCAACCTTTCATGTCGATTTCAAAAGCAGTTTAGTAACCCTTGAATTACCAGTTTGGTAAGTTTTTTATTCTTTTTTTACGAGCGGATGCGGGGGGGGGGGGGAGCTTGGCGCCCCCCGCCCCCCCCCCCCCCCCACACACACACACTTAACAGGGATCGAATGTACCACTGTTTTGCATGAAATATAAAGTATGAGGGAAGTGGCAGCAAAAATATGAAGACTTTTTGTTTGTGTTTGTTTTTTTTTTTTCTTTTGCTTGTCAGCCGACTTTTGGCGGAAAATCAGACCTTGAAAGAACGAGGAGTTTTTGTTGTTATTTATTTATTTATTTATTTATTTATTTATTAAAACATATTTATAAAAACGATCAGCCTAAAGCTGTTTTACATCGAAGTCCTGTGTAAAAACAATGCATTTTCCTGCAGAGGGGATACTATAAAAGAGAGACCATCAAAAAGCGAAAAAACATCATTTTCAACAGATTTAGAACAAAAAGGACTGCCGGACTGGGATACAAATGCACAATTCGTTAAAAAAAATGAAAAATGCTGAGTTTTGGAGTATATTCTGCCCACTATTCACACCAAACAGAATCAATACACACAAGACTGAAACAAGCATTTTCAGCAACCCCATTTATACAGCAACAGGCACTCGGTCAAGCCTACAGTTCACACACGGCACACTCAGTTACACAATTACACACGTACACCATCACAGACACACCACACACAAAACTCACTCGAGCACACACTCGCACCACATGCAGTGATACAACACAAGATGACGTATCACAGGCAAATACTCACACAAACAATGCACACATACATAATACACATTCTAGAAACACAACGTAAGGGAGTATACAGTAATACAACACTGGCGATGGCATTAGATGTACATAAACGTGTCAAAAAATGCGACACAACAACCTCCATTTCCATGTATAGGCCTACTGAAATACAGAAATGAAATGTGGTAGGTAACTGGTAAAAAGTGACAGCCCGGCAGTTCAAAATAACCATTATAACAATTAATCAATCAATCGATGAAAATATAAAATCATACTTAATGAAATATCCAAGGAATCCCCATGCAGGAAAAGCTCACAAAATTCAAATAAAGGAAAAGAAGTTTACAATCATTGAATACACAAATACACGACATAGGCAAAATAGAAATGTAGTGACGGCTGTATACATACATTTCAAAACATTGAATAACTAAGAACTGCTATTTCACAATATATGTCTTTAAAAAAAGGTACGTTTATAAAACCTTTTGAAAGTCAAAAGAGTTGGTGCATTTTGCAATTCAGTGGGAAGAGAATTCCAGGCAATGGAGCCCGAGTATCTGAAAGATTGTTTAAACATTTCATTGTTTGGCTTTGGTAATACTACATTTAACGAATTTGCATTTCTTGTGTTTAGGCCATGTCTATCAAAATACATTTCTACTTCATTGCAAAGCCTGACTGGTGCTGTGCCGTGGATGCATTGATACACGAGCACACAAAGAAAATAATCACGTCGGGTTTCTAGGCTTTGCCATTTCAATTGGTTAAACAATTCAGTCACGCTTATATCACCATATCCAAACTGTTTGGAAACTACACGGGCAGCTCTTTTTTGAATGCGTCGTATAGATTCGCGATTTTTTGCGGAGCAGTTTCCCCACACAGAACAAGCATAGTCAAAACATGGTTGAATGGTAGACTTGTATAGGATGTTAAGTAACCGAGTGTCAAGGGTGCTACTAAGTCGTCGTAAAGAAAACACTTTACATGATAAGATTTTACACAGCTGTTTTACATGATTATCCCAAGTCAAATGACTGTCTGTATTAACACCCAAATATTTTACACAATCGACTTGTTTAAGTCTGATTCCATTAAGATTCACATTTAAATCCTTCAAATTAGGTTTAAAACGTGAGGATACAACCATTACATTTGTTTTATCAGCATTAATTTTCAATCTGTTATTTCTATACCAGCTATATATTTCATCAATACAGGCTTGAAGCCTTATTTCAACATCATTTACATTTTCCCCATAGCTGTAGATTGCAACATCGTCAGCGTATATATCACAGATACCTGAATTAACACTCTGAGTGATGTTAGAGCAAAAAGAGTATGGGTCCAAGAACTCCACCTTGAGGGATTCCTATTGTTATACTTTGTTTGGTTTGATAGCTTTCCATTCAAACATACTGCTTGTTTCCTTCCTTTCAGGTAACTCTCAAACCAGCATAATTCAGTGCCATAAACTCCATGATATTGCAATTTCAAAAGTAATAACTCATGTGAAATTGCATCAAAACATTTGGAGATATCTAGGAAACACACTGTCACTACTTCACGGGCATTTAAAGCTTCAAGACAGTCATCAATTACTCTGTGCAAGCACGTAACAGTTGAATGATATTGTAACAATGCTGACTGTTCAACAGTAATCAGTTCATGATGAAGTAAATAAGAAATGAACTGCTTTTGGACAAATTTTTCAAGAATTTTTGCAACGTGAGAGACAACCGAGAACGGTCTGTAATTTGACAAAACTTCTTTATCTCCATTCCCTTTGTAGATAGGGGTGACACGGGCGAATTTCCAATCTTCAAATACAAGTCCACTCTTTAACGAACAATTGAAAATACCCGTCAAAGTTTTAGATATAATGCGGCAATATTCACAAGTTTACTATCTATATCTAAAATATCTAAATTACTGTCTTTGGGCAGTTCACGTAAACTCTTTAGTACATCATCCTCTTGTATATCAGAGAATCTAAATTCGTAAAGATATTTCGGGTTTTTCCAACATAATGATGCATTATCAAAAGAATTAAAAATTTTCTGCCCAACATTTACAAAAAATAATTCAATTTATCAAAACTTATTTCATTATGAACACTATCAAAATACTTCGAATTACCCGTGGCTCTATGTAATTCCTTCCAAAGTTTCTTAGGGTTGTTTTTATACGTTTCAGAAACTGATGCTAAATACACTTTCTTTGATTTACGAATTGCATCAGTGACAATGTTTCTTTGTTTCCGATATTCATTCAAAGAAGTAGCACATGTAGCCTTACGTTTAAGGTAATCTCTCTTATACATCATACCAATAATTTCTGATGTTATCCATGGATTATATCTATTCTTTATTCGAATATATTTAATTGGTGCATGTTTATCACATATTTTCAGAAATGCATTTATCCAATTTTGCCAAATATCATCACAAATAATTTGAGATGAGAAATCTTGAGCTGATGTAAAGAGAAAAGACATTCTAATGCATGGATTGGTGAGTTATTTCCACCACTATAATCAACATTAAAATCACCCAAAATGATAAATTCCTTGTTATCCATTAATAATTTCTCAAACATACTGGTACATATCTCAAAAAACTCATTTCCAGCATTAGGGGACGGTATATACAACTTACCAATAAATTCATTTTCTTACATTTCAGTTCAATTAATACTGACTCAATATCATATTCCTCAATAAAATCACTTTTATCGGTTGTAGTTAAACAAAGACTGACAGGTGATTTTGCCCCCCCCCCCCTCCCTTTAAAAACGTAGCAAAGCCCTGAATAATGCCCAAATATATTCAATGAAATTGTAATATGGATCTCCATTTCTTTGTATGTAATAACGTACCGGTATTACCTTCCTGTAGATATTGTATTTTTCTATTTTCTTGATTTAAGTCAATAAAGCAATCATCCCAGAGGCATCGTTCTGTAATGATGGTGGGTGGGGGAGGGACTTGGAGTTGGAATATCTGTGCGAGGGAGCGGAGCGACAGAATGGGGGGAGGGTGTGGGAGGGGGATACCCCCCTCTCAGACGAGGAAGATTTTGCATTTTCAGACCTGAAATTAAGCGATCTGGTGCACACTTGTGGTGAAATTTTGGATTTACATGTTTACAATGTAATGTATAGGCCTATACTATTTGACGTTGTCAACGTCTGGGTCATACCTTATGTCGATATTACTGTCTTTGCGAGCGAGCGAAGCGAGCGAGCGCTTGAGAAAATTATATATACATTATCCTACAAGACTATTCAGCTCTGTTACCTGTTTGGCGACGGGCGTACTAGCGTCATGCAATATGCCAAAATTGATGCAATCACATTTCTGCTTCCTCCATTTTTTCCCTCAAATTTCAGGGGGGGGGGGGAATATATCCCCCCCATCCCCCCGGGATCTACGCCCATGGTGTGTGTGTGTGGGGGGGGGGGGGGGGCAATGCACGGTGCAATGTGCGTCCCTCAAGAACATACATGCATCCCCCAGTAATATTGGAGGTGTTCAAAAAGGGGCATTAAATGCAAATAATTTGATATTAAATGATTTTAGACATTAAGTGTAAAATCTTAGTCGATACCTAGTTGAATCATTACAAAAAAATCTTTCATTGCAACAACTTCCCATTTTCGTCTTGCACAGATGCACTGCATTTGCGAATAAAATATTCCCACACCAGACACTACAGAACAGAACTAACTTAGGTCTGCTGATACTGGCACGTCATGACAGGGCTATTAGGAGTGTCGATCGTGGAAAATTAGGAACTTTTAGTTTTGTGCGCCTCCGCCAAAAACAAAACAAAAAAAAAGGAAGAAAAGTAAAAAACCCGGATATGAATGGGTCTAATAATTATATTATCAAAACTCATTCAAATTATTGCATATCGTTTTATCTTCAAAATTTGTGGTCAAATCATGAGACAGAGTACTAGTAGCTTAACTTTGGAGGAATAAAAATTATTCACTTTCCGGAAATGGAAGTGGCAGCTAAAGGCTTTTGTTTTTATATTAGTGTTAATAGTCTGGATCCCCTCCCCCCACACACACACACACAAATTAGCTTAAATTAACTTAAATTATTAAGAACAAAAAATCAAAATTTGAGGCACTGCATTGTGTAGGGTTTTTTCTCACTTTGTTTTGGGAAAATAAGGAAGTTGATAATCTGGCAAAAAGCCGAAAGGTTCAGCTCCCCTCCCCTCCGCCGGCGAAATTGTGCTCGTATAACCAATGTTACTACTAGTAATAAATGTATGAAGCATCAGTATAGTTAAGACTTAAAGGGTGTGTACAGTTCTGGTGGAGGTGAGGATTTAGCTTTTAACATTTTGCCGGATATTCAGAAACCACTCTATGAGATGTCAAAGAGCATGCAATTCTAAAGGGTATCAAAAGTTTATTTGATGAAAATCGGTTTTGAAATGGCTGAGATATCCACAAACAAGGTGAAACAAAGAGATCCTAATAAAGTTGTGGCACGTCGCCTTATATTATTATCACTTTTTTTGATATCTCAGCCATTTCAAAACCAATTTTCATCAAATAAACGTTGAATCCTTCTTAAAATTACACGCTCTTTCATATTTCATAAGAGGTTTCTCATTATCTCACTTAGAAATGTTCAAAAAATGAATCCCTTACCTCAACCAGTACTGTACAGTCCCTTTAAGACCCCAATTTCATGAATTACTTTTACAAAAGATAATGGAGAGGGGAAGACTGGATAGATCGCCGTTTTTGGTGAAACGCCTGCCATGCATATGGAAAAGGGCGCAAAACAGCAATGGATAAGTAACTGACGCATTTTGTGTATAAACAAATGGGAGAACCTGACCCAGACCACACCCGTGTAGCCAGGGGGACGATGGGTGTGGTCGCCCCCAAAACGCAAAAAAAAAAAAAAAAAAAAAAAACATGAAGAAAAAAAGGAGTAAAAAAGACAAAAAGGTGAGGAAAAGACAGAAGAGAAGAAGTAGCGGCGTCGATGCTTCGATAATACACAAAGCGCGTCACCGAATCGGTATAGCATGCATTGCACACACATAATATTATGCATCATACACAATTTACGGTACCGCGTACGGTATAATACCGGTAAACGGAGAACATTATGCACAATGTATCTTCGCGATTCGGTCAGAAAGCAAAGCAGGGAAGAGAGAGAGAGAGAAAGAAAATGAACACAAAAGAAAGGAAAGGCGGAATTCAAAACGGAAATAAAAGCGGTAAAGACAGCTTTTGTTTCATTTTTTTTTCTTTTAACATCTAAACATTGTTGAAGAGGGGTGTTGAACAGCTCAAACACCTCCCTTTTGCCCAAGGGAGGTGTTTGAACACCTCAAACACCCCCATTTTGGCAAAGGGGGTGTTTGAACACCCAAAACACCCCCCTCGCTACGCCCTTGTCATTGAAGTAAACCCAGTTCTCGTATTAAAGGGCAAACATTTTCTAAAACAACCCAAAGTCTCACAATATATTTCTTGACACAGCTTTGACAACAATCTTTTCTTTTCAACAAGACAGTTCAAGGTTAGAATTGGCAAAGATAAAGCATACCCTGCAATAATATTTGATATGGAGTTACATTAATTCAAACTGGAACTAGAAAAAAATATATATATACATATATATATATATATATATATATATATATATATATAATAGTTAAAAGATGCTTTGTTTCACAGTTGATGAATAGCACATTGTAACAAAAACGAACAGGCCTTTTGTTCTCTTCAAAGCAGACTGGATCGATGGAGAATTCTTGTAGATCTACTCCTAAGCACACAAGGGAAATGAGAATCAGGAGAAAAAAAAAAGAGTATAAGAAAAATTGTACAAAAAAGCATGCAAAACATAAACAGCAAACTTTGTTATTAAAAGGAATACATGCCTCACTGCCTATATCTAAATTGATACCCTATGAACAAGCACATGTACTGTATGTGTATCTCAGTTGAAGCACATAAAATTGTTATACCCATGCCAATTTCATGGAGTTACATGACCTTAGATAAGGTGAATAAATGAAGAACGTATCTTGATTGAGATGCAGAAGGGTGTTAACACACAGCGTGATTAATAGCACTAAAATGACTTGTTGTCCGTAACTTTAATAGACACAAAACAAACATGGCTAGCTGAGATACAGAAGGGTGTTAACGCCGCAACTCCCATGGATTGAGCCCCCTTCTGCTTCTGAGCTGAAGACATACATTGAATTGGAATCATACACGTACTCATAATGAAAAGGCACTTGTAATAACTAGTGCAATTTGTACCTGAGCAATGCTTTTTGTACGCAATGAATGACACACCTTTTTAACAGTGTGCTTCACTACAATGTACCTTTCCGTCACATCCTGACAGCATCATTTAATATGTCATACACTTTGGTCCATCCTTTGCCTGGTTTAATACTGATTATAGATTACAGGGAAATATTACAACAATCTAAACAGCTGCTCATATTATAAGTTCACAACAGGATCAGATTCATTATTATAGGGTGTATAGGCCTCTAGCCATAAAGGCCTGTGGCATAGACCTCGTATCTACAAAATGTCAAATGTTCAAGAGAGCAAAAAACAACCAAACAAACAAACAAAAACATGACAGCCAAAGCTTTATATCAAATGGGAGAGCCTTTTTTTTTTTGTTGACATGCCGTGGTGGCTTCATTTTTGGGGTAAGACAGGTAAAATTTGGACTGTCTGACCATCAATCCAAAAAAAGAGATTTTCACCAAAATGTCAGATACGAGGTCTTGTCACCGCAGCAACGATGTAAACCTGGTAGTACCGCATTGTGAAGGTTTCACATCTTGACAGCGTTGCAGGTTTTAAAGATGTAGATTAGTTCCATCATGGCTTGAACTAGCACAAAATCATGCATCCGATGTCAATCTATTATCTCTGTTCTCAAGATATGTCTGCACTTACCTTGCAGCCCTTAAAAGTAATGGGCATCCAAGTTCTCCACATTTGCATTAAATTATTATGGTTTAAAATCCATTGATATTTACCAAGTATTCAACGTAGACTATGAACTCGACAAAAGTGTTTACTTTCCTTTTTGCAGAGTATATAATACATATATGATATAATGCATATAGGTATATCAGGGGTGTGTGAGTGTGTGCGTGTATTATATATATATATATATATATATATATATATATATATATATAGATATAGATATATATAGATATACATATAACAGGGCTTGACAGTAACTTTTTTCCTGTGGTGGCCTATTTGATCACTAAAATCTTTAAATCTGAAATTTGACCGGCAAGGAAAAGGCATGCAGTGGTCCAAAATAAAAGCCAAAACAAAACAAAAAATCCATTTTGAATAATAGTTTCGCGATTGGGCCACCATAAGATAAACTTGGTGCCCCACCACCAATTTTTAGTGGCTCCGGGCTACCGGGCTACCCCTAATTACAATCAATAATAGTTTCGCGATTGGGCCACCATAAGATAAACTTGGTGCCCCACCACCAATTTTTAGTGGCTCCGGGCTACCGGGCTACCCCTAATTACAATCCTATTTGTAGTCAAGATCACCTTAATGAAGGTATTCATATTGGCCTAACAGTATATACCGCGTATCTCGCCTGTATAGTTGCCAGGAGGTGCGCACGCAAGTCCGATTTACCTGCAGCCAAGTTTTGAGCGTGACCAAAACTTTTTCCGGATGAGTCGCGGGGATGGCCCGCAGAGGTCCACGCAGAACGCCAGTAGAAGGCCCTTAGCAGCAGCACCTCGCAGGCAACTCCCACGCAGGACGGTATTTCGCAGTCAATATAGGAACCTACTGACATTCTGTGGGACTTTTGCCATACCTTCAGAGGAATTCTTTCACTGAGTTGTTAGTCCCCATGCGCCTGGCACGCAAGTCACACAGAATACCCGCAAGGAAAACTTAAGTAGAACGCGTCCAGGAGGTAAGACACATGTAAAACTCGCCTAAATCCTTGTCCGCCCTCAGAAATTGTCCGGTATATTGGAGAGTCCCCACACGCAACAAGCCCTCGTAGCTTGCCCGGAAAGGTGTGACAGGGCCTTAACATGGTTGCGGGTAAACAGATTTGCGTGCGCACCTCCGGGCGACTACGGGTGAGATACGTGCTAGGTACTGTCATGTGCGGGTCATATGCGGGGACCTCCGGGTAGTAAAAATTCTTTTTCGCATGTCGCACGCATGGCTTGCCCGCAAAGTAGTGACACAGCCTTAAAAAAAGATGAATTAACTACCAGACTGTATCTTAATATGTGTATTAAAAATGTACCTAAGGAGCAATTCCACTGATAAAAATCATCAAGCAGCTCAATCTGTGCAAAGAAAGCATGTTGGGGGCGAACCGGACAAGCGCACCCTCTGTATTTTTTGTTGAAACAAAAGAAATAAAAAAGAAAAAAAAATAGGGAGGGGGAGGCGCGCGCCCCTTTTAATTTTGTGAAGGTGCCTCCCCTTTTATACGGAATTCATGTATCCGCTCCTGGAGAGAACGACATGGGCCATGGAACGTTTTTCTACCGGTTTTGGGGATCAAAAGGCAACGCGAAGGATACTAGCATGTCTTTATTATGATAATTACATGCACGTTGCAGTTGACAAGGAGACGGGGAATCCCCGTGACTCATGGGGAGTGCCTCGATCGACAAGCCGACGCGTCTTCATTCATCGTCGTTGACATATTTCGAAGGGACGATTTTGAGAACATTGAAAACGGACTCCTTTTACACACAAATCACCTCAGATTTCACAGTGACAACGGTAGTTCCATGGTCACATCACAATCACAAGTGCATACAAGTCTGCATACAAGTACAAGATGATCAGGATGGTGATGCTATCCCTACGTCTGTTCCTGTTGGCAGCCATTTTCTGGAGATATGCCGACTGTTCAGGTAAGGTCATGACAATCAGCATGTACTGCACTCATATACGTGGCGAGCACTCGTGCAGTAGCCTTGATGTTCAGCCAGATATTTGAGTGAAAACTTGACTTCTGCTTCTCATTTAAAAAGAAAGGGTCTAGTGAGTCGCAGAGGTAAACATCGCGATATCATCTTATACTCTTCTTTATAGGCCTAATGTGTGTTAATGGGTGTTTTAAACCGAGTGCAGGGCTGTTTCAATAGTGTAGTTTTGCAGTGACATGATATTGTTCCGGCGGCAATTGCATGCTTGGAGGTAGGGTTTGGGTCGGGATGGGATTGATGGTTGTGAGGATTATGTTATTGGGCTGTGTGTGTGTGTGTGTGTGTGTGTGTGTGTGTGTGTGTAGCATTTATGTTTGATCGGCCACTGCGTGTGTGATGTTGATGTCATGAAAAATTCCAAGTTATAGATTTAAGATGACCTGGAATCATATCATTCTAGGGGTATTTTTTTTTTAGCACACTCACGTGGCAGGCCCACTAAATTAATTTGTTTAACACGTTGTGATGCGTTGGAAGTGATGATGATAATGATGATGATGATGATAATGATGATGATGAAACATCATCTGAAAAGCGCCATTTACCTGTAATAGAAAGACATTCAAAGGCCTGCCCATTTCGTCATTGCTTCTCGGGTAAAAAAAGAAATAGAGAGAGGAGACCTTTGTAATTGTTTTCAAGTGAAAAAAGAAACGTTTGTATTTGCCTTGACGAACAACTATTAATTGTTATATTTACATATTGTCCGAAGTTAATCTGAAGTAGTAGAAGTTAGGCAATATGAAGCTTTCAGCAGACAAAAAATGTAACACGTATGCAGGACCACTCATAAATTCATCCAGAAATGGCGACAGATTATAATTGATATTTTCCGCCAGATTCCCGTATCCCATCAAACCAGAATGATCCTGCCTCTTACGCCCACCTGATCCCTCCCTCCGATTAAAGGCATAATTTACCATTTGCAGATGTAACAGAAACCCAGCATTAGTGATTCAAAATAGTTCCAACATGTGAGTTAAGAATTAAACAGCCAATGAAAGCATTTGAAACAGTATAATCGATGCCAAGTATTGTTAAATATACATAATGTAAACATTTAGTTATAAATAAGTGTTTCCACACTAAACCGTCTACAATTATAGCTTAATGAGAAAAAATTGTGATATTTCCGTATATTTTAGGCTTTATTGCAAAAAAAAAAAATAATATGATAGAATACAAATGATGCACAGGATAGAGTGCGTTAGCAGAGATGTAGCGCACTCGAGGGTATTTACAATTGTGAAACATGCACTACATTGTAAATACCCGAGAG
Source organism: Diadema setosum (assembly GCF_964275005.1). Lineage (NCBI taxonomy): Eukaryota > Metazoa > Echinodermata > Echinoidea > Diadematoida > Diadematidae > Diadema > Diadema setosum. The sequence goes on along the minus strand of NC_092700.1, from coordinate 21,529,064 downwards.
TGAGCTGCATATCCACTAACGCCATGAAATAATCCTGTGCATCATTTGTTTTATAAAATGGGTCGAAAACTAACAGCATTTTTCACGTACCTTTGTGGGTCAATACCTGTAAGCTACATGTAGCACTTGCTCAAGAGTCAAGATGTCCGAAGATGTTCGTCCCAAACATTTACGCACGTCGCACTCGGAAATCCCGCATATAAAAAGTACTGTACGTAAGAGTATACGTACGCCACACATGTTATGCACACAAGAAAGGCCGGCCGGCAGCCCGAACTAGAAGTTGTTTACAAGATTGACAGCGCGCATAGTAGCGCGCGACGCACTTGTAACAACTGATTGAGTGCGCACTGCTAGTGTAAACATTGTGACGTCAGGCCGTGTATGTTAGTGAGAAATTCATGCACGCACACGTGACTCATTTCAGCGCTTCCAATTGGCTACATTCTTGAACCCATTTTATAAAATGTTTTTGTGAGGGTTGCTGACCTACACATATGCATCAAAAGTGATATCTTGAACATTTTTAAAATCGCTGCTCCCAAAGGTAAACAGGACCTTTAAGAGTTAACCCTACAGCTCCACCTCAGAATCCTTCTTTCTAATAATCTGATGCTATATAACAGAAATTTCTCTGCTGATGGGAGTTACCGAATGTGATATGAAACGAAACCTAGACCGCGTTGCACCTCACGATTATATTGTATTCACTAACTCTCATAATCGCACATATTGCGCGTCAGTTAGAGTTTCCATGCGGTTTCCATGCCAAAAGACGCCACCTCTGTACTAGATATTACAAAAGCTAGTCACGTGATTCCACTCAATAATGCAGGTGACTCGACGCTTCAACGATTCTGACTCCGCCGCCTTTCAACAATGCCCAATAAGTTATTTGCCACATAAAAGGCGCCCAAATACGTTGCGTGCTAGGAAGAAGGGGGGGGGGGGGCTTCTTTTGCTTTCAGTACTACACAATCAGAGAAAAAGCACGTTCAGTCAAAAGACTCAGGAGAAAAAAAAAGCCGAAGGCCTTTGAATTTTGACTTGTATCATTCAAAGAAGAACGGGAAAGGATGAAAAGATTACATAAGATATGCTCGGTCAGACTGGCAAAAGAATGCGATATTAAAGATCTCGAAGTTTTGCCAGTACTTCCCATCTCAACTATAGGGATATCCCCCCCCCCCCCCGACTTCTCGATCTTTTGCTAGTATGATCGCTAAAAACTTGAACTTCGCGATCGTTGTCACGTGACCAGTCCACCACGTGTGTGCAGGCGGAGTCCGTCCGAAGAGCGCGGCCATTCTGATTAGGCACAGGTGTTCATTGTTACGTCGCAATAACTAGTCATCAGAAGGCGTGTTCTTTCTCTTTTCTTTCTACGCTCACTAGTGACCAAAACTTCTAAATTCAAAGATCTTGAAGTTTGACTGCCAGTCTGAACGAACGACAAAAGATCGTGAAGACTTCGCAATCTTAGATTTCGAGATCTTTTGCCAGACGTTTCGTGAAAGGGAAAGATAATATCATTGTAAGGCATATAATGAATTCACATTTTGTACTGATGAACGTTCAAATTCCAGTGCTTTCAGAGATAGATTTGATTTGTAAGAATTTGTTTATAAACGCTTATTTAAGTCGGTGCGTGTCATACGTCGACGTAGGGCAATTAGTAGCAAGAAAAACAACTCGACACAAAATGTCCATTAATTTGAATAAAATACGCAGCACCTGCAGCATGCTACATTGTATAAGGACTAGAACCAGCACTATATATCTGTCAGGCGGAAGCTCGGTGGTCTAATGGATATAGATAAGATACTTGTTTGGATATCACGAGTATATATACCCTATTTGCCTATGATTTTATCGTGACTACTGTAAGCATTGATTAGTCCATTCGATGCTTTTACGCTAATGTAGGGCAATCTGTCAATCAGTGACAACAGAATCTGTGTTTCGAAGATCTCACGTAATATCGTATTGAAATTATTATGAAATATATCTGTATATGACATGCATTTCGATATTCATTTGGTCACGTAATGATCAGGGTATGACAAGTTAAAAAAGTTAACAGAGATTTGCATTTTATAGGAATGCCACAGTCAATATCAATGTAAATTCCTAATCCTTTCATTATATATAAGGCTCCAAACAGATATTTTGTCACTTTGTTGGTACTGTTTATATTTGTCCTAAATTTGAAATATTCAAATTTCGTAATCGGCCTGCACACAAAGAAAATGTGCAGGCATATAGAGCAAAGATACAGGATATTATCACCACTAAAACGGACTATTGGAAAGAAGACTGTTCAATCACAGTTAACCTCAAGAATTCCTCTCTTTAGTCATGTTCTTATTTCTTCTGGTATCATTATTTGTTACAGTTGAATCATAGGTCCTAAATATGACCCGTTTGGAATGATCTGCAAGAAACTTATCTACACTTGAGGAGAATGATACAACATGTCCGCTGTCAAGCCTCATCGCATTTTAGCGTGTCACTTGCTTCAAAAAATGACATGTTTTGGTTGTTTTTTTTTTTGTAGTTGATTTTTTTTTTTTGGGTACCGCATAAAGTTATTAGAATTTAAGCTTTCCACACCGGACATATATCAAAGGCTCAGTTCACGATTCTTGTATAATATAAAGTCTATCAAAAAGTACTATGTTTAATGCTCACACACATCACACACACACACACACACACACACACACACAGACAGACAGACACACAAGTGGACAGGTTAAACTCTTTAGTGTCTTTCTTGTTAATCTCATCCGCTAGCTTTTTCTTCACTGTTGTGTTCTGTAGGTGTCCCGCATCTCAAGTCTCTCTTTCGCCGTAAGGTAAGTTTATCGTAAAAGACAATTATTGTCACTCGAAATGTTGCCCGTATGATGAATGCATACAATTTCTTCAACAGACGAAATAAGGACACTCCCAGCCATGAGTGGTCTGAGGGGGTCCACTGTGGAGTTACCGTGTGAAGTTGACAGACCAGTGCATGTCGTCTATTGGCATCGCCACAACTTAACTGGAGATTCGATCGTGATACAGAATTTTGGAAATAAGGTGATCAACAACGTGGGTCCGAGACTTGATATGACGTCAACATACTCCCTGGTGATACGGAACCTATCGGTGCAGGACGAAACCACGTACTCGTGTCAAATAGCCTTCGTCAATGGAGATACTCCTCGTTACTTCATCAACTTGACAGTTATTGGTAATAAAAGTTGAAAACATGCTCACAAATACAAAGATTCACATTTAAGGAAAAGGGTTCCTTATACTGTCAGGACTACAACACACGCCTTACGTATGTGTAAAGATTACACATAATTATCAGGCACAAGTTTCTGAAAGGTGTACATATCCATACAGTCTATTAGGATTTAAACTAATGGTATTGGAATGTTATATGATTATGTAAGTCAAATATGCCATTGGGTAAGCTCATAAGCTGAGAATAAGATGATAAAAGCAATAACTGATCTAACAAAGCAGATACCAATAGAGTTCATCGTAGGACAGGTTTTAAAAGACTGATGCGAGCGTTTGCAATGACAATGTTATGCTATGTGATGCTTGAAGTTGGAGAAAATACAAATACACTGTGAAAAATATTTTAGTTAGCTCTATCTTTGCTGCCAGCTCTTGCCGAACCACTTCACCCGACAGTGGACCACTGCAAGCCGACGAGTGATGGAGAGTGTATCTACACGGTGGGTAAGTTGATAGCTGAGTTCGAATTGTTCCCCATCGTGTGCCGAGTAAGCATGGTTCGTCCAACAGTCCAACTTTCCTGGACCAGCGTGAAGGGTGACACTCACTCCGAGGAGTACGCCAGGAAGGATACATTAGTAGAAGGAGGCTTCTGGAATGTGTCACTTGGTCTTAAGGTAAGAGATCCTGATAAACGTACTTGGATGATTATCAATATGAGAGAGAGAGAGATAGAGAGGCCCTACATATCATAATGTTTGACTAAAATCAAACAATTTGTTAGGCAAAGAGACAGACCCAACCATATATATATATATATATATATATATATATATATATATACTTCTTTTTTAATAAAAGAGGAGACATTGTTAAAATGAAGCTAAAATCGAACTCTTTAGAAAACACACACACACACAGAAAAAGAATTGCTTACTGAGGCCATTAATCCAATCACTTGAGATTACTAAGAATGTAAAACCCTTTTTATGTAAGGTTTAATGAATTTCGATTTGATGTGAGCACTGAATCTGCACTGATTTTACACTTAAGGTTTAGTGAACCTTATTGTCCACATCTATTTTCATATTCCACTTGACATTGAAGGAATACATTTATCGATTCCCCCCCCCCAAAAAAAAAGAATCAAAACAAAACAAAACAACAACACACACACACACACACAATATAATTGTAGTGGGGGAGGTGGTGTCCTCTCGGGGGATCATTGGGGAGTGTGGGTGTGTGTGTGTGTTGAAATTGAACTGGATGATCAACTAGATGTGTGAGGGGGTGCTAGGTGTGTGGGTACGCCCTACTGGTTCCCTGTTGCGGGGTTCTTATGGCGATCCAGTGGGTAAGGGGCGAACACGAGGCACCATGAAAGATGACCGAGTGGGAGACGGATCTGCCTGTATAAAATAATAAGAGAGGTCTTTATTAATATACTTTTGTACGTATGTAATGATAGGTAATGATAACATCATTACAAACAAACATCTTTGTCCAACACAAATACATGTCTTGAAATGCACTTGAAACACACTAACTCTCGAAGCACTGTAGTGTACGATATCATGAAATCCATACATGTTTAACGCCAAAACCATCTTATTTGTAGTAACAACTTATTCATAGTAACACACAGATACCAAGTGAGTTATCATCCTTTAAGCCATGTAAATCCACAGAGGAGTATCAATAATAGTATCATAACTAGTGAAAGCATCTGCCGTCATCAGCTGTATGTGACTTAAAGTTAACTCTCTCTTTCTCTCTGTTGTTTCACTAATCATGACTTTTCAAAACCATTTATAATACATTAAACAGACTGTAAATGGCTGGATACAAATATTGTGGAACCATCTGATACAATGTAAATGTGTTGTAACAATATCCACTTTGTGAGACTTACACATTTTGTATGTTACAACACTGTAATGCCTATTCACATAGAAGGCTCACTCTACGGAATAAAATCATACTCTCCACACTCCATGACAAGCAGCCAGTGTCATGTCCACTCTGTTAGTGCAATGTCAGACCCCATATAATAGGATAAAGGCTTTTTACATGTGTGACTACCAGTCCTTGCATATAAAATATACAATACATATCTCATTCATCATTATTTGTGAAAAGAATAATACCTGTTTTGCTTTAGAGTCCAACAAAGATCTTACTCAAACTACGCTACATGTATTTTTTTTGAATGATAATAAAAACAAATAAGACAGCAGTTCTCTCTTCAGTAATTTAAATTGCTGAACAGCTCTGCCCAAACGTAAATGCGTCTATTATTAACACTTTCACATAACCTTTCTTTGATCACATTTGCTCTTTAATAAAAGTCACGCGATATCATTCAGACAAATCCTCTCTTCCACCAACCATTCCTCACATTTACAGATCACTTCATCACAATCAGATCAGCTAGAAAACAATTACAATCACACATCTGATCCAAATAGGTCCTACTAGTACTACATCAAATCTGGAATGTCAGCAAGATAAGATGGGGGTATAATAATGATGAAAAATTACATTATACCAAACTACTGCGGATCTTACAACTTTAGATCACAGGGTACACCAACTATGAAAAACAAATGCAAATCTACACAATGCCTCAGCATGACACCTGTATTCTTAACTCCTCCATTATGTGTGTCAAAACTATTGTGATCGATACCCAGGTAGCTTCTTAATTAACTCTCTTGCTAGACGACACACTTACAAGATACCCTAGTCCCTCCTATCAATACAGAATCTTACTCTATTAGGGGAAACAAAAGGAATAATATTCCCTCTTACAACTTCAGTGGTATTACATTATAAACCCACAACACTGTGGGGCCTACCTGCACCGTACATCTCTGACTCTATCGTCAGACTCTTCCACGTTACCAAAATCATATTACATAGTTGCATTAATTAAGCAACAATAGTCAATGAAAACCATCCATTCTTCCTTTCACACTATGTCGAGCATTCTTTCTTTACTCATAGCACACCGACTACGCTTATCCAACGTGTCCTGAATTGACCGCGTACTCCAACCCCACTTAGGCCTACAGTATTTGCATACTGCAGTGTATCATACGTACAAGCCTACGACCGCAGTGACTCAATGTGCCTATACACAACACACATATCCGCAGGCTAATTCACACACATTACGACTGTGGCATTGACGTGCGTACTATACATACTACTAGTAGGCGTTGCATCAAGCCAAGTGTAAACCATACTCCTAACACCAAATTATCCATCTTTAAAATAACATTATACAATCTAACAACAACACTTCCAAACCTGAAATATGTATGTACAACATGACATAATGGATACTGCATGACATTGTGCCATAAACTGGTATTATATTTCATGAAAAATGACGGAGTTCCACATAACGGGCGCACTCACCTGTATAAAATAATGGGAGAGGTGCCCCAACAAAATTGACGGAGGCCCTCTCATACTGCTCTATAGTTCAATGACAGCATATTGTGATCCATCACATAATCATATACTGTGGCATATAATTATCAATGCGTGTCTGGGTATAAGACATTGTAAGGGGTCTGCATATTAGATTATTACCTATTTAAGGTAGTTTTGCCAGGCAATCGTAAGAGTTGGTATTTTGATTGGTCGGGAAACCACCAGTTTCCAACGGGTAATATTAGTGGGTATTTTTCTCCTTCCGGGTTTCCCCATTAACTTTGCATGTAACCACCCGGTCAATCGCAAAGAGAGCATATGCACAAACCAGACGTAGAGCCACATAAGATGATTTAACTAGCTCTGCGACTAGCTTAATAGATAGGGCTAACTGGTTTTGTGATTGTGATAAAGTGATGTACATCATTTTTGATAATTTTTAGAGGTGGTTAACAGAGATTTGATTGAATATATTCCAAAATTATTTAGATTAGTCAGTTAATTGTTAAACATTACCCAAATTTCCATGGGTTTTAAAATCCCTTTTCCATTCAATTAATAAGAAAAAAGGTTATATTAAAAGCTAAAATACCTGAAGAATTAAGAACAAATCGCACATTGTATTAAAATGTTTTAACAAAGGTCATAAGATCGTGAAAAAGGGAGATATGCGATTAAGTTCAAAAATATAAAAAATCTATATAATATTTATAAAGACTACATGGAAGGTATTACAGCAGATTTTAAATACACCCTCCACCAAAAAAAAACAAAACAATTCCAATAATACAAAAATACCATTTAATAATGGAACTTGTGTAAATCCCGGTGATATAGCCAGTATTTTTACTCTGGCAAAAGAAGCATCACATTTAAACACACATTTTTCAAAATTTTGGGGTCTCTCCAATTCTAGACCTTTTTTTTTTGTCCCCAACAACGAATATGAAATAATAGATATTGTTACTGTTATGAATAATAAACGAAGTTCCGATATGATGATATATGTAGATATTTTATCTAAAAGACATTTGTGACCCTGCATCACAGAACAAACAAAAAGTCGCCAGACATGGATTTTTAGTAAAGAGCAGACTCTAAGTTTTAAAATGATGTATTACTCAATTCAGATGGACTCTCCTAACCTATCTAAATATTGGAAAGAAATGACACACTCTGGAAAGTGTAAACTGAGAAAACAGGCTCTGAAGTACAGGGTGTATTCAAGCGCTTAATCTTTACCAAGCTATGCTAGCTGTGGGATGAATTGAACAAAAAAACAGGATGTTGACCACTGGAGCAACAACAACGAAGGGATCACCAGATTAAGTTGAAATTGAGGATGCTTTATTAGCACTTTCTGTACATGATTAATACCAACTTTCAACGCAGTAGCATCTTTCTCTCTAAAGTTATTGGAGTTGAAAGTAAAGTGAATGGACAGGGTTTTTTAGAAATGGAAAGAGGGTTCTATGGAAAACAACTAATCACACTTTTCCACCAAGAAGTGTTTGAGAAAAACTGCTGAAAATGCAAGTTCCTGTTTGTTTTATGATCCCCAACTTTAACATGATAGAAAAAGACTTGCTCTTTCAGAAAACATGAAAAACTCAAGATTGGTTAGGTTGACCCATTTCACCTATTTTCAGTCCTCACACAAAATCAATGTGTGCGACTTTTTGTTCGTTTTGTGATGCATGGGCACATTTTATCTTCAATTGCTGATCAACTTTCACACATTTTTTGATGAATTTATACTGGGATGCGCCTTGAACAAGGCTAATACCAATAAAGAGGTCCGCAGCAAGCTATCGCTCTCAGATCAACACATGGCTTCCCAATCGTGGTCTTTGGCAACATTGTTGTGATGGTTTAGGTGCGATCTGCTAGGAATGGAGCGGAACATTTTGATTGTCATGATGTGGTGATTGGGTTGAGTCGTGACAATATCACATGGTATTTTTCCTGATCATATGTAAAAAAGCGATGGTTTTCCATCAAATAAGAAAGATAATCTTGATATAAGCTATTAAGGACCCATATTTTACTTTCATCCTTATCTGTAATTTTGGAAAATTGATATTCAACAGCACAATCAGTTTGCTTAATTTTCATAATATCTTTATTTATTCTAGTATTACTATACTTTTGGTTTCATCAGAACGCATCATCACCTATGCTCAAAGTTTATCGATAATGTTGCGCATCATAGACAATCATTTACATCTTATAGGTATCTTCCTGGACTTTCCAAGGCCTTCGATACAATTAGTACTTTTTGCACCCCAACAGGGTTTTATTGCCTTCATAATTCAACATTTTATATCACATTATACAAAAAGTGGAAAAAATACACTGAGGTTCAAAAGACATTCTTGAGATTAAAAAGAAAAACACGAACTATTTATGCATATACTTCATTTGCTTAGGCAAATTATAATGTGTTTTCTTACTATTCAAATCTTCCTCTCATCTTTTACAAATTTCTCTTCAAACAAATGTTGCAAATTAGTTTCACGACATTCTGTTTCCGGTTTTATTTCATGACAGTATATATTTATAAATACACCAAGAGGCAATTGTCAAAAACAAATCTAATTCAGTCTCCTTATGGGCTTTTGACAGATGCATTCCTGTTATCTCAGAATCAACATTATATATAATTTTGATCATGACTGTTGAATACGAAAAGAAAAACTTATTCAATTTACACTCAATAAAGACACGTGAAGACATTCTTGCTATTTCATTCATGTCTCTCATTAAGTTATGCTGGTCTTTTGTTATCATCTTTATTTTAAAGCACATTTGGAAAATAAGGACAATATGTCAATTTTTGCAATGTTTACTTTTGTGCCATGGAGGATCCAAAATATATATGTTCACTCATGCGTAAAGTTTCCGCTTTATATTGACCTACTAGGTTGATAGCAAATTAAATTACCTTTAATATGGTATATAATACATTGAACTTTATCAAACTCTTCTATAAAAAAAATAATAATAAATGAACTCGAAAAAGTGTTTACTTTCTTTTATTTTGCTGAGTGTACATTGTACGAACTTGTGTTATGCTTTGTCGGGAAATGAACATAAAATGAATGGAATCGATTATGTAAATTTGTAAGACACAAGGTTTAAATCTCCATTGTCTTGTATCTATTTCTAATATGAATTTTTGTGGAAAAGAGGATAATGAATTAAAAGAAGAAGTGAATTTTAATAGACGGGTTGTATACAAAATAAATGGTAAAAAGAAAAACAAATCATAGGTTTGGATTGTCACATATTTTAAGGGGAAAAAAATCATGTTTCTAGGTCTCCAGGTATGACATCGGGCGCGAGTTTAGATGCCGAGCAGAGGGTGTTGGTGTGAAGGGGTCTACTGAAATGATTGCACTTGTTCAGCAAGGTGAATATATACGTCGTTTTGTAGCTGAGCACCATGTATAAAACATGTATGCCTGTATTATGTGTGTGTATGACTGCATATAATTTGTGTATGTGTATTGTATGCAGGTTATTACGTTAACATCAATATCCATGTAGACCCATATCAAATTACATTGATCATGAGAATATAATACTCAAGATAATCACTGTCTGTTTTCAAGAGTTATATTTGATTTTTTTTATGTTTCATGTATTTCATTAGTAAAACTGAAAGATAGACCATATAAGGGTATTTTGTACCCACGAAAGTGTGCAAATCAAATTCACGCCCAGTAAATAATGTTGTTAGTTTTTCTTTTCTTTTCTTACATTGGTCGATCTGCGTTTACACACTCAAAGTCTTTGGTGCATCCTGCATCTCTCAGATCCATTCATTGTGTGACACGCAAAAAGCATACCAACTCGCTTTCAGTAATTTTATAGTAACTATGGCGAAAATGAAAACAACAACAACATCGCTTTATTCACTTCGATCAGCCTATATTGAATGTATATTTGTGCCCTTCTTCGAACGGATCCAGCCATTACTATAATACAATGCCTTACATACATGTAGATCCAGAGGCATATTGTGGGTAAGACATCTTGTCCAAGATTATCAGCGCCGGATTACATTTATATGAAGATTATTATTTTGTAACTGTGTTTGACTTTCACGATGATTTGCATCGGCAACGAAAGATCAAACAAAGTCTAAAAGCGAAAAGATGTTTACTTATTTTTTTGACAGGAACACTAGAGCCTAGTGCTGTCCATTCTGACTGTTCGTCAGAGGAAGGGCTCATCGCTGCCATTGTGATATTTGCCATTGCTGTTGTGATCCTGCTCATTCTTTTGGGTCTGCTGTATCATAAATTCAAAGGTAAAGCTAACATTTCTTCACCAACGGAAGCACATTCTAATGTATTCATAGTAGCTGTTACAAAAACACTTCCCACTTTCCATCCTTAATAGTTCCAAAAGAAAATATACATCAGATATAGCTGTCATTGATATGAGTAGTAGCTGAGTATTGTACAATATAGTTGCAGGTGATTTGAATATAAGAGTCTTAATTAGTTTCGTTGAATTCATGATTGATTTTAAAGTGTTACGGTCCCAGAGTTAGGCAAATTGGGACTCCACTCGGAAGTTTGGTAGGGCAAGTCATTGTATACAAGAAGGTGATGAAGGATGCTTTGATGATGCAAGAAATTAAGAGTGAGTGTTAAGGAGTATATCTTGGGACGCTGACTGGAATAAAAGTTAGTCTTTGAATGAGCACTAGCGTGTGATAGTCATGTAATCTTGCGAGCCCGAATAAACCACTGGATTGAGACCTGAGCCATCGAAATGACTGGTGCCTGGTTTCTTGATGTGTCCTTTAGAGTTTAACTCTGTCTTGGGTACCAACACAGCGGTCCCAACAAAAGTTTAAAGTTCCCGATTTCGGTCAAATTCTAACCCTCTCTACAAAGTTGAACTTAACACAAGAACCAGTGATGTGTATGTGAGTGTGTGCATACGTATCTATACCCTGAACAATAGACATGAATACATTGTACCTCGAATACCGCCTTTTTCAGAGCTCTGCTGCATAGGCTTCAATCTGGACTCTTGCTCCAAGACACATGAATGCTTTATCAATGATTCATGAAAAATTTGCCGGGGCACTGCTAGTCTGAATTCATGGTAAAGGGTAAAATGCATGCACATGAAAAATAAGCACATGTTTTCATGTGTCTGCATACACTATATTACAGGGTGAATAAGAACTCGCTATGATAGTGGAATTTCTCATGAAAATATAACAGAGCATTCCAATCCTGCTCATTGTTCAGCACCATCGTCAGGGTGTTAAGCACACACTGCCATACACACCAATTGACCCCTGGGCAAAATTAAAAATTGTACAGAGGGTTGCAAACAGATCAAAATCTGAAACCTAACTTTAAAATAACTCTTGCATTTTTAACTTGCCTCCAACGAAATTGTATACTACACTGCCATACACACCAATTGACCCCTGGGCAAAATTAGAAATTGTACAGAGGGTTGCAAACAGATCAACATCTGAAACCTAACTTTAAAATAACTCTTGCATTTTTAACTTGCCTCCAACGAAATTGTATACTATTCAGCTATTGCTCATGTCATATATTATTTGCATACTTTTTACACAGCTGCGTGCAGTCACCAGCTGTTCGAAGCACCTCCTCAATTCTCTCTTCCGTTTCTCTTTTTCAGCGTGTAGCATTCTCTTTCTCTCTCTTCTCTCTCTCTCTCTCTTTCTCCCTCTCTCTCTTTCTCTCTTTCTTTCTTTCCTTTTCTTGCTTTAATTTTGTTTTTGTCCCATTCCGTTCAATCGTATCTCCCTCAGTTTAGACATGTCATGTTGTTGTGTCTCTGTTGTTTGTTCCATTTTGTCTAAATTATTTTTGTGTAATGTAATTGTAATTGTAGTAAATACTTTTTGAAGAAATTCCTGAGTGGTCCACAATCTACAAGCAGTGCTTTTTAGTAGACCTCTAAGTTCTCATTTTTCTCTTCAAATATAACTTTGTATATCCCGTATATATAAATAATCTATTTCGATTAGTTTGTTGACTATCGTTTATCCTTCGCACTTTGTAATACATGTATATATGCTTATGATGGATTTTCTGATTTACTTTGTGTTATGTTTTGCTGGAAGAAAATAAAAAATTAAATTAATGAATTGGATTGAATTGAATTGAATCATCGTCAGTATTATCTCATGCATAGTTTTTGAATTATTAAGAATCAAAAGTTGGAATTTTTCTTAACAGCTAGTACAAACTACAAGAGATCAGAAGTAATGCTGTGTAGCAAGTGAACAGATTGGATGATCCAGCCAGCACCAAATACACTTTGAACCTCCCGTTGACTTTTTTTAAAAAACAAATTTGGCTTCTGCAAAGACCTTTATAACGTTAGTTGGTATCCAAATCATACTGTATTGTGATCCTTTATCATTGTCACCATTGTTGCTATCATAATCAAACATATTGTTGATACTACCCTGTGCTGGCAAAGTATCACCCCCCCCCCCCCCCACCCCCCAGCCTGGAGGGGGAACATACATGAAGGCCCACATAAGAGAAATGAGTTACATCAAATCATTACAAATGAGGATGAAATTAAGTTTGTACTGGATGTTGAAAGTGAAAAAAAAAAGAAAGTGAGGAGTTTTGTTCCCTTTCTTTGTTGCTGTAATAGTGAAAGTTTACATTCCCCGGCTTTACAGTTCGGGGACAGCAATTTACACGAAATGGTTCGAACGTGAAAATTTCATTTTAAAGGGGGTGGCTAGTTAAACTTATCAGTGGGAATCAGTGGGAATGCTGGGGGATGATTGTTCCAATTCTTGTGGGATTCATTAAAGAGTACATTATGCATCTATTGTTGTGAGAAAATGATTTACTTCAGAATGGTCTCATATTCAAGTAATGTGCAGTTTAATGTTTGCAGGTTATCATGCATGTACATTACTGAATATGGGACCATTCTGAAGCAAATCATTTTCACACAACAATAGTTATAATGTACTCTTCAATATATCCCACAAGGATTAGAAAAATCATCCCCCAGCATTCCCACTGATTCCCACTGATCTGTTACTAGCCATCCCATTCAAGAGGAAAATTCAACGCAAGACAACCATTTTTTAAATGAGTTTGCTGCTTTGTTGTGAAAGACTTATTTTATACAAAGCAACAACAGAATCTTGTTCATCCATTTTGTAAAATGAGAGCCAGATAGTGAAAAGACTCTAAAGGAGACTTCCGGATGATTTCCAGACATTTGCATTTGAACATTTATGAATTGGTCATACCTGGTACAGAGTTTCAGTATTTGTAGTGATTGGGAAAATGATGGGAATGTTTCCAAAATTTGTAACAAACTACAACAACAAGGAATATGACATAGCAGCTTCACATAGAAATGCATGATTGGATGTTCAAGGTAGCAGAACAAAAGGAGAAAGCATGCATGAATTATACACATGAAGTTGTTAAGCAAATATTATTGAGTTGGAATTACACTGTTACATTGTTACATTATTGGAGTATGTGAGCCTTCTCTGTCCTTATTCCTCCTTGTTCAGTGTATTATGTTTTGGGAATTGATTTCTCTGCTCATGGAATCACAATAAATTCCACTAATCTATCATGTCACTGTGGACGTATGTATCACACGATTTGAAATTAGTAAAATCGTGTGGAATGTCTCCTTATGTCACCCTGCATCACAAAATCAACATAAAGTCGCCAGACATGGAATATTAGTTAATAAAGGCAGATTCTGAAAGAGCAGACTTCAAGCTTTAAAATGATGTATAACTCAATTCAAATGGACTCTCATAATCTATCTAAGCATTGTCCAGAAAGAAAGCACACAATCCGGGAGAGTGTGAACTGAAAAGGAAGAGGCTCTGAAGTACAGGGTCTATTCTAGAGCTAAATCTTTACCAAGCCGTGCCAGCTCTGCGATGAATGGGACAAAAAAAAAGAAAGAAAGATGTAAACCAACGGAGCAATGATATTGAGGGAATTATCAGATTACATGCTTTAATCAACACATTCTGTCAATGAATGATGCCAGCTTTTAAAACAATTCAATTCAATTCATTTATTTCCACAGGGTAAATATAAAGACATACAAACATTACAATGAGCGCAACTTACATCACGCAAGATGCAATAAATATATAACACGTTTGGGAATCAACAATAGACCATAATGGCCTTTCAAAGGCTGATCCCTGACAATTAAAAATGGTACAATTGTTAATAACGATCACATAATATAACATTACAGAATATATTGGACTATACAGATGACGAAAACACTACGATAAACAAGTAATTAGGCTAGCAATCTATCTAACTCATTCATGCGTGTGTCACACGATTTTGCTGAATCAAAGGAAATTGTTTATACTTTCTTTTAGAGGACGAAAGACTTTATGGTACATTTAATGTTGTCTGGTAAGTTATTCCACAAAAGAGGGTCAGCTTACCTTATAGTACGTGTAGAAGCATTGTATTTATAAAATGGGATATATAACTTATTACTTTGTACTGTCTATAACTCTAGTGTTGTATACAATGAAGCAGTTGTCTAAATATTTTGGCAAGATATTGTTGATTTAGGAATATGCGAATGTGCAGGTACTAATTTTGTTAATTTAAACACTGATAACAATTTTAGTTTTTTAAAGAAGGGCCTGTGTGGGTTTGGGGCTGTAAATGAGTAATAATTATTATAAAATGGGTTCAAGAATGTAGCCAATTGGAAGCGCTGAAATGAGTCACGTGTGCGTGCATTAATTTCTTAGTAAATGCACGGCCTGACGTACGTCACAATGTTTACACTAGCAGTGCGCACTCAATCAGTTGTTACAAGTGCGTCACGCGCTACTATACGCACGTCACTCCTGTAAACAACTTCTAGTTCGGGCTGCCACAACAGCCGGCGGCCTTTCTTGTGCATAACCAGTCAGGGAGACTACCTATTTTGAGGGAAGATTGAAATCCCCCGTTAGAGGGAACATTGAACCGCGAGCAGATGTTACGTAATGGAGCGACGCGATATGGTCAGAGCGAACCGTTACAGATGTTCTTTTTCCAGTCGCTATGAGAATAATTCACCGAGAGGGAGAGAGAGAAACGCATGTACACACACGCGAGCGTACACACACGGAGGGTCATCCGCATCGAGTTGGAGGACGGATCGTTGTGTGTAGCTATTTTTAGCGCTCCTCTCTCTCCCCCTCTCTCCCCCACTCTCCTCCTAGTTTGCAGGCACAAACCCTTGTTGGTCGTATAGGAGTCTGCATGCGCCAAGACTAATACACGCACCACTACAAAGCAGCCTCTCCCAACAAGGAGAAGCTTCAACACAGGGCCTATGGGACAGTGCCAAAGTGGTGCATATAGTAGTCTTGGCGCAGGCTCCTTTACGACCAACAAGGGTTTGTGCCTGCAAACTACTCTCCTCCATCGTTCTGTTGCTGCGTACCCCCAATCACTTACCTTTCGCGACCCCCATGGCAGAAAAAACAAAACAGCAAGTGCATTGACCATGCATATCGACATTGTGTTGTTGGAAGGCGGAGCATGGTCGTGCAGACCTATATTTTGATCGAAGTTAGAGCTCGAGGAAGAGACATGCAAGTTTGAAGAACAGCAAAAACCTTCACAAGACAAGACTAATAGTGAGAGGTATTTATCATCTATTAACTTTATTTCAACTATTTCAGTTAAAAGCATATGTGATTGTGACGTGTTGATCAAACATTTCTAGAGACAAAGTGAGGGTGGATGTCGCAATATAGTTCCCTGGTTCATTACCGTGATAGTGTACGTGTGATGTTGCGATGATTTAGATGAGGTAGCCTTGTGGTTGCATGAGGCTTATGATCATAAGAGAGCAAGAAAGTATGAGGACACTACATGGTCATGTGGCAAAAGAAAGAACCCCGGAGCTCCGGCGGTCCGCAGTTGACGTTCGACGGCTGTGCGAGAGCTCCAGCGTCATGCAACCGATTAGAACACCTACGGTGGCGGTGCCTTCCGTCTCTTGCTCTTTTCATTCGGACATTCCACAGAAATACGGGCAAACCAGGAGTTTAGGGGACCGCACTTCCTAAGTACAAAACCAGTTCTCACCAACTCATGATCATTTGACGAAAAAATAGATGAATTGTAGATAGAAATATCGGCAAAAACACAACAGGCTACCACAATTCCCACAGACGTTGAAGCTCAGCGGTAACAGCGCTCAGGTACGCACGGTACGTGCGTGCACTGTGTTAGCGCGGTTCATGCATAGCGCATTGCAGACACACACACAGTCCGTCCCTGTGTTTCGTTGAATAATCGCTGCAAAATAAGAACGCCTTGAAAGAAACTGGGACACGGAGATTCAAAAAATACACTTTGGATTCGCGGTTTCATCCTTCCATTACAAATTTTCCTCACTATATGTGAATATTGATTTTTGGAGGAGATAAACTTTATTTATTCATCTTTCATTGGGTGAAATTTCAATATCAACATATAATGAGGATTTTTTAAGGTGAATTTTTAAAGACATGCATGTCAAAACGATGCAGTGATAGCCATTGACTTTGTACGCGTCGAGCTTCGGCCAGAGACTGCGGAAAGGTCATGAATAATTCATTAAGTCCAACTTTCCCGATTTTTCGCGAATATCTCCATTCCCTAAAAAGCGGCTGTCTCCCTGACTGATAACACGTGGCGTACGTATACTCTTACACGTACGTACAGTACTTATGTGCGGGATTTCCGAGTGCGACGTGCGTAAATGTTTGGGACGAACATCTTCGGACATCTTGACTTTTGAGCGAGTGCTACATGTAGCTGACTGTTATTGACCCACAAAGGTACGTGAATACTGCTGTTTTCGACCCATTTTATAAAACAAATGATGCACAGGATTATTTCGTGGCGTTAGTGAAGGTGCGGCGCGCTCGAGAGTATTGACAATGGTGCGACATGCACGAGGCGCAACACACTCTATCCTGTGCATCATTTGTATATCATTGCACGTTTTTGTAAAATATAGATACGGTTCAAAAGAGATTTAGCAGTTCCTCCAGATGATATTGCAATACATAAAATGAGGCAAGATCATGGTTTCATATAAACTTAAGAGTATGTCAGAAGGAACTATTGCACTTTTTCCATTCATGCTCTAATTGCCTTAGATACTTTAAAACATACATCCTCAACGTGATTTTTCCATGTCAAATGATCGTCAAGCGGAACTCCTAAAAAAAAAATGCTGTGTGTTCAATTGGAACAGTAGCATCATCCTCATTAAAGTTATAAAAGTTGAAAGTGAAGAGTGTGTCTGGGTTTATAAGAAATTGAAATGGGACCCTAGTCTCAGACACACCAAATCACACTATTCTACCAAAAAAAAAAAGTCACTTAATATCCTTCCTCTTGCGTTTTCAGTGCGTCCAAAGCAGCATCACACCAGTGTCCCGCAACCTGGGTCAACTGAGGGGCAAGGTAGGGTTATCATGCCGACTACTCTTCTCATGTTTGATACAAGTAAATGGCACATTCCATTACATAAAGCATTAAATCATACTGAAATGATACGATAAACTACAGAATTTTGGATGGGTCTCTCTAAAGTTTGACCCAAATTGTATTACTTATGGTAATCAATGTAACTTGTTTCCACTATGTTATGTTATCTTCTCTTGTAAAGGAATGACACTGACCCTGTCCAAAATCGACACCGTCACTATTTAAATCTTTCCTTCACAGCAATGCTCCCGATTCAACGGGATGTTGACCGAAATCCGTCAAATGATGTGCAAGGTAAGCCTATGAAGGGTCACAATGATGATAATTAAATCAATTGTTGAGTTTTTGTATGCTTTATGTTTTAGTATATTGATGAAAACATGAGGGATCCAATTCCCGATACGACAAAAGTCTCCAGGCCTCTTTTTTTTTTCAGTTACTATACTAAGATTAGCAGTAGCGAGACTTGTGAGCATACCGACGGAATTTGTATTTGAAGAGTTTGTTTGCAAAAACCGATAAGTCCATTTTTGAAGATTTTGAAGTACGGTCTCTGTCATAAAGTACAAAATAATACCTGCTAAATGATATATTGGTTACTACATATAGAGGTACATTTTTGAAGTTATGGTCAAAAGAAGCAAAAATTTTCTTATTATTCTCTTTATTTTTCTTGACCCTTGATCGCAAATATCTCCATTTGGCAAATATGGACTTATCGGTTTTTGCAAACAAACTCTTCATTCCAGTTCAAAGACCTCAGTACGCCCTTTGAATTTGATACCGGTTTTGGTATAGAGTGGGGGGGGGGGGGGTATGTTACATGTTGTATAGGCTCACACAATAATGACTGGCTGCAGTTATAGAGGCTCTCTCATCAGTCGACTAAAAGATTGCTCCAAGTGTACCGAAAGCAATATTTCTCAAGTGGAAAAGAAAATAAGAAAAAAGACACGTCTTGAAGTAGATCATGTTAGTTATACTTTCATCATTAGATTTATCTGCGTGGCAGACAAGATTTAGTCTATTGAAAGGATATAGATATTTCTTTTATTTTCAAGAGTATAAAGGAACTTGAGACAGAACAAACTGCTGGTTCATATTTGATCTTGACAGCTGTCTGTGCATATTGAGATAAATAGGACACGTTCATCTTCCAAAACCAATTCCACTGGTTTTCCGTAAGGGTCTTTGTTAGACACCATAAGTTACAGTTTTTATGCATGTTGCAGACATTGTTAGATTTTACCATGTAACTTCTTCCATGAGCTCTGATAAACATGTGGTTTATCTCTCATTTGAACAAGGGAAATCAGAAGGTTTTGAAAACGACAACAACAACAGTAGCAAGGAATACTCTTAATGCGTCTCAAATTTCAATTTATTGTGTGACAACAAACTCAAGGTTAAAGGAGAACAGAGTACCCTTTATACCAAATTCTTCAAAATATCGGTCAAACATGAAGGTGAAGAGATGCAAACACGGAGTTTGTAGCAAAGCGTACGGACCTGGACCCACAGAAATGTAGACCATGGGCTAGTAGGGGTCAACCTGCACCCCCTCTGCACCTAACATTCATTATTGTCTCCATGTAGCCCTTGGTCTGGAGAGTCAGAAAAGTGATGTTAACAAAAAAAAAGTTGGGTCCCAAGATCCGCCCCGTGACGTTTTGTGACGTCACTTCCGGAACGACCTCTTCGCGGATATGGGGGAATAGCATTTGGGTATTATCCTTATAAAGTGGTCCCCATACATTTTTTGTTCAATGATATCCAAAGATTTTGGTATTTCTAGATTCCGCAGGAGATGGGATATATGATGCAAAGTAAAGTTTGGCAATATAAGCCCTCAGTTTATCGTCATCGACAACGAAATGGGAAACGATATCGACAAAATTCAACAAAATTTTACAAAATTTGTGCAATTTTTCAAGTTTCATCCTTTAAGTTTGTATATTTTTGTGAAAAATTTGTTAAATGACTTGAAATTTGGTCTGGATATAAAATGAATATCCCTTTTACGAAAACAAAAGATTTTGGCCTAATTGTAATCCAATCTTCTTCAGTAGAAATTCGAGTGCGCATGCACGGTGTCTGGAAATAAGCCTCCCAAATGCCTTTTTTATGTCCAGTATCAAAATGAGTTACAACGAATCTTTTTATCATGTAAATTCACAGTTTTAATCAATTTTTGTAATCAGCAATCTCCTGATTGAATAAAAGTTGCCTTAAGATGAGAAATCAATGATGGCCATGGTTCTTTTTGATGATGACGTTGGTCAAGACATCGAAGATGAAGACGACGTCAAAGACTAGAATTACGACATACATTGTAGCAGAGATTATTTTAGATATCTTTTAGTCTCTTTTAAAATTTCGTAAAATATTATAAGTCATGTTTGTAATTGGGTCAGTCAAATATGTACATTTCCTTGTTAGTAATGATTTTATTAACGTCAATATTTGATTGTTTGTTTATTCCGTTGATTTCACTGAATTTATATTCATTTCATTAATACTCAGTATGACCTAAACTATTTTGATTTTTTTTTTACTATTTCCTTTCGAAAATTTGGCAATAGGGACTTGCAGGTCATCAACAACGAAATGGGCATTATTGAGGTCGACAAACTAGGTCAGCACAAGTTCTTATGCTAATTTAGATATTCATTAGTTTGTGGTTAATTCACTATATTAATTGTAATTTAGTCTGGATGTTAAAGGATAAGACAAGCTTCGTGTACATGTAGGTGAAGTAAATGCGGCAATATTAGTAGAATTCCACATCAGTAAAAGTTTGGGGAAAGCGGACAATCCATTCAAAAGTTTTGAATTTTTAAAGTATCTGCACTGTCACTGCTGGATGAGAAGACTACTACAGTGTGTGATGTCACATGCGTAGAATGATATATACAATGTAAGGAAAATATAAAGAGAATTCTACAAAATCTTATTTTTTGAAAAATGTGCATATTTCTTCGACATGTCAGTGACTTATATTAAGGATAATATTCTTCCTGCCTTCTCACAGAGACAAGTCAAGTGTTCTTTATTTTGTAGGAAAAGTGAAAATATGTTGAATTTTCTTTATATTATTTTCTTTTTATCGTTCTGCACATGACAGTGACATCACAAGCTGTATTAGTCTTCTCATCCAGCAGTGAGCGAGCAGAAACTTCAAAAATTCATAACTTTTGAATGGATTGTCTGATTTTCCTCAAACTCTCACTGATACGTTCTACTAATATTGCTGTATAAACACAATTCACATGTCACATGTCTGTCAAGTTGAACTTGTCCTTTAAATAAATAGCCATCTTTGATTAAAAAAGAACAAATGAGCCATTATCTTAATCCTGGCCTCTTCTGTAGACGTTAAAGAGGGCAGGAGGAGTGCGAAATAAGAACCAACAAAATGTCCCTTTTGGTGACTAGTAAATTCATATATTAACTCGTATATTTCAAGTAAAATCGGAACTTTAATCATTTTGTTTAAATCATCAAACACCTGCTGAAATACATTTGACTTCAGTGATGACGGCAAAGACAGCGGCGTCGATGACAAAATTCACAATGGAGTTTCGTCTAAATACCAAATTCATCTGAATTTAAAGACGACCCTTAAAGATTAACACAATTAGCTATGAGGAAAAGAAGATTTTGATTACATCTGCATTTTGCCTTCTCAACAAACTCGAATCCTTTAAAGAGAATTTAGTATGTGTTTTTTAATAATCCTGCAGTCTTGTCAGATGTGTAGTGTGCATGCAAGGTGTGTGAAACAGCCGCCGTAAGTTCTTTTCTGCTGTCTAGCAATCAGTTTTTCATCAAAGATCAGAAACTTCAATTATTATAATTTGTATTAAAGAAAATATAAAAGAAAATAACTAAGAGAAATTTGGCTTAAAATGAGAAATTAGAGGCAACTATACATAATTCTTTCATAATTTACCACGAGAAATCATTTAATGTGACTATAAAGGCATGTTTATTATAAGTAATTACCCAATTCATGGGACATTATCTGAAATGGTTATTAGACAATGATAGTTCAGTAATAAGAGTTTGATTTCATAGATCATATGAGGCATATAATACATTCATTCTTTGCTAAAGTTGGCTGCTGTTAGATACTCAAATTCCTATAGCCTTCTTTTTTCAAGAGTATTCTTTTGTTTAGTCAGGTGTCGTAACTTATGCTTTGAAAATATTATTAGCATTCATACTTAGTCAACACTAACCGATTACATCTGTGATACCTCTTTTTAAAATTTTCATTCCATCTGAAAGTATAAAGGGAAACTTTTTAAATGTAACATTGCTCACAGTAGAATTGGTTATATGATGTTTCATAAAAATTATTTGCTAATTATTATGTATTTTCCAGCATGATTTACTTCCGATGAAATTATTGAAAGTCCAACATCGAAATGATTACCACTGGCTTAAAACCTATATGTTGAAATTGATGAAGTCATGTACCAACTGAAGTTATCCTTTCAAAGTCTGACACTCGTTTGCTCATGAACTCTGTTATAATTAAATTTTAATGTCACTATCATTGTAACTCTGTGATTCTATTGGTTGAATGAATCCATTTTCACTACTGTCACTGTCACTACCAGTATCGGGCTCCAATTCATAGGTCATGGTGCCTAACAAGATGTCTCCAAGCTGATGCGGAATCATCTCCCCATCCTGTCAGTGTCTGATATTCATTTGCGCATGAATTCTGAACCAAATCAAGTTCCAATGTCCATAATGGTCATTTTCTGAGTGCGATATATGTTGAATTAATCCATTTTTACTCATGTCACTGTTGCCATACCTGTTCGGCTCCGATTCATCAGCCACAGTGACTTCCAGGATGCATGTCCACAAGCTGACGCGGCAGCACCTCCCTTGAGGTCCACAGAGGTCGTATTAGATCTTCATCCTTTGTCCATCCATGTCCTCCGTTTGGGTTTGTTGCTAGCTTTCATATTCTTGTTTGATAATTGCATAGGACATGCTGCTCTAAAACCTTTCAGCAGGGCGGTATCATAGCCAGATCAAAGTTTTTGCCTTTGTGACATAAGCCATTTCACCGCACTTGGACTGTAAAGGGTTTGGAGGGCATTCACCTTCCTAATTCTTCTGTTACCATACAAGGCACAGGTAAATTGTTCCAGTTCATCATCATCTCAGCTATAACACTTCAAGATTCACCAAGCTTTGGAAATACAGCATGAAACGACTCATCAGCCTCGACATTGTTTTTACCTTCCCCTTACCTAAAAGGCACTAGTGGTATTACAGCCAGTAAATGCGTGGAGTCCTAGAAATGATGTACATACAAGGGCTGAAACATGAAATGGGACAGCTGAGGTGATGGATGAACTGAAAATATTTTGCTGTGCTTTGCATGGTAACAGAAGAATTTAGAGGTGAATGTTCTGCTATTCTTGACAATACAGTCTAAGTGCGGTAAAATGATTTATGTCACAAAGGCAAAAACTTTTGATCTGGCTTCTCAGAGACGTCTCTGAACTGCATGTCCTCCGTAGCAATTATCAAACTAAGAATATGGAAGCTATCAACGAACCAAAATGAAGATCACGGATAGACGAAGGATGAAGATCTAATGCGACCTCTGTTGACTTCACCTCAGGGGAGGTGATGCCGTATCAGCTTGTGGACGTCCTGAAAGGCACCATGGCTGATGTATCAAAGCCCGATACTGGCATAGAAGCAGTGACAGGAGCAAAAATTAATTCATTAAGCCTACACACTCAGAAAATGACAATGATGGTGACAATGGAATTTGATTCAGAGTTCAAAAGAATTTCATACTTTGAAAGGATGGCAAAGTGATTCGTTTGAAACTTTTCTAAGCAACCACCCCCCCCCCCCCCAAAAAAAAAAAAAAAAACTCACAAGTTAAAAACGATCCACGAGTTCGCTATTACATTGCAGGGCCGTAAATGTTTTTTTTTTTTTTCTCGTGGGTCTTGTTTATTACGTGTCAAACTCGTGGGCCTGGCTTGCCTATTGTCAGACTCAAGGGTGTCGAACTCATGGGCTGTAGGACTCGCGGGCTCTATGACTCATGGGTTGTATGATTCGTGGGTGTCGAACTCGTAAAGTGCACCAGGTGAATCAGCGTCAGCTTCTGGACATCCATAAGGCATCATGGCTGCCATCTAACAAAAGTGTTGATTTTAAGTTAAATGTCTACAGGAAAGGCCTGAATTAAGATAATGCCTTATTTGTTTTGTTTTTTATCAAACATGGTTATTCATCTGATATCCAGACTAGATTCAATTTCATTTAATGATTTAACCACAAATAATGGATATTTAGATGTTTTAGCGTGAGAACTTGCAAAAAAATGCGTAGTTTTAAGTTTGTCAACCTCATTTATGCCCATTTCATTGTCGATGACCTGCAAGTCCATATTCCCAAATTTTCGAAATAAAATGGAAAAAAAAATACAAAAATACAAAATCAGATAATGATGTTAATATTACCATCGAGAAAATGTACATCGTGATTGAATCGTGACTCGAACTCGGGTCCTCCGATCGGGAGTCGAAAGTTTTACCCACTATGCCACAGAACCGCCAAGAACCCACAAGTTAGCATTCCCAAGTTAAAAAGAAAAACAAACATTAAAGTAATTTAGGCCTCTGAAAGTCCATTGTCTCTATTAAGCATCATGCATAGTGTCAGTTCGGTGACAAGTTCAATATCGATGCAATTTCTGAAGAAATTAGAGGAAAAATCATGTCAAAATATTATCCATGCCTATACAGTATTTAGAATTGTGCCAGTGAGTGCAGCGTAGTTGATATAAGTGTTTTAATTGTGAAACTAGTTAATAGCCTTTATCTAAAGGGGAAATCCAGTCCAAATAAAAGTTAGTCCGATAAGAAAAAGTAAAATATTACGAGTTCAGTGGTAAAATTGTGATCGAAATCGCATGAAAAATAAGGAAGTTATGACATTTTGAAGTTTCGCTATTTTGGGGGGAAATAGTTCTTGAACAGTCAATACGAATATACAAATGACAAAGTGAGCATGTAATCCCTTCACATCTTGCCACATAGTTTGTACATACAATTTTGACATTTCCAGTTTTTCATTCAAACGCAATTATGCTCGAGGCTCAAATCCTGATATATCTAACATCACTATTACCAAGTTATGCAACCAGGAATATTATCATTTGTCAGACTTCATTGACTATTAAAATGAATTTTCTTTATTTTTTTTTGAACGCGATCAATGGAAAATTGTGAGGTTATGACATGGTCAGGTCACTAATTTGCATATTCTTATCCACTGTAAAAGAAATGTTTTGCAGAAATTAGGAAAATTATAAAAAATAGTCACTTCCTTATTTTTCATCAGATTACAGTTAAATTCTTACCGTTGAACTCGTAAGATTTTACTCTTTTTTATCAAACTAACTTATTTTCAGACTGGATTTCCCCTTTTAAGCAGGATTTGAGTTTATTTCAAAGAATTAAAATGAAAATAAAAATGAAAATTCATTATCTTGATTTCCTTTATTGTAAATTTATCGCTAAAATCAATCAATTGAAATGGAGATTTGTAAATGAATCCCTGCTATGTCGTATTTCTTGTCTTTGACGTCGTCTTCATCTTCGATGTCGTGACCAACGTCATCATCAAAAAGAGCTATGGTCATCTTTGATTTCTCATTTTAAGGCAAATTCTATTCAATCAGGTGATTGCTGATTGCAAAATTATGATTAAATTTGTAAATTTACATGATAAAGAGACGCAATATAACTCATTTTTGATACTGGACATCAAACAAGGCATTTGGGAGGCTTATTTCCAGACACCGCGCATGCGCACTCGAATGTCTGCTGAAGAAGATCGGATTACAATTAGGCCAAAATCTTTTGTTTTCGTAAAAAGGGATATTCATTTGATATCCAGACCAAATTTCAAGTCATTTAGCAAATTTTTCACTCAAATATACAAACTTAAATGATGAAACTTGAAAATTGCACAAATTTTGTAAAATTTTGTTGAATTTTGTCGACATTGTTGCCCAGTTCGTTGTCGATGACGACAATCTGACGGCTTATATTGCCAAACTTTGCATCATATTTCCCATCTTCTGCAGAATCTAGAAATACCAAAATTTTTGCTTATCAACGAAAATAAAGTCATGGGGACCACTTTATTAGGATAACACCCAAATGCTATTTCCCCGTATTCGCGAAAAGGGCGTTCCGGAAGTAACGTCACAAAACGTCACGGGGCGTGTCTTGGGACCCAACTTTTATTTTTTATTAACATCACTTTACTGACTATCCAGGCCAAGGGCTACATGGAAACAACAATGAATGTTAGGTGCAGAGGGGTGCAGGTTAACCCCCACTAGCCCATGGCCTAATGCTTTCAAGTAAGATCGTCAAGACAAAGAAACGTAATTGTTGCATTTCATTTGACATTAAAATGAGATCTTTGCTCAAATGCAGATTTGTATAGGTATATTCATCTAAATTCAATCTCTGGAATCAATCTCCTAATAATGCTATTCTCTTCATCAATTTAAGATGTTATGTGAAAGTCGGTTTCCATTTCTTTTGTGGTTTTTGAACTATTAAATTCTACATTATTAGATTCTAAACTATTAATACTGTTAACTGGTAATGTTCACTTCTTAGTTTAACCCTACTTATACTCAGCACTCTTTTTGCAATGTGCTTACCAATGTACAATAATCTTTGTTGATTGAGGATATTTCAATTTTCATTGTCATTCTAATCATTATTCTGAATAAATGGTAATGACTGACATACTATTGTGCAGATCTTCACGATGTATTTTCGCATGTTTCATATTATCCTTTGGGGCTTAAGTGATATCCGTAAAATTCCACAGGAAGATAGTACGATATAAGGCTTATTCGAAAGTGAAAAGGGATTGATAGTTTTATTAAACAAACCATATCTTACGCTATAACCATCCAGCAGACCAACTACTAAATCTCTTACATGGCTTGCACATTGTATATTTTATGATCAGAGATACAGAAGAGCATAACAACCTACAAACCAGGTGCATACGCAAGGATGGTACTATCAAGTTTTCCGAAGAAGATGATTCTAGGCTTGTACGGCGTGGCAGGTGCGGGGAGATCAACTCTCGCCAACAGCTTCTACTTAAGCGTGACTAGTAAGCCTGTGTTGTGACGGTGAAAAGCTTTACATCTTGATACCAACCTTTAGGCTGTGCGTGTGTGCGCTCATGCGTGTGTTTGCAAGCATGTTTGTGCGGCCGTGTGAGTGAGTGTTTTGCCCTATTTCGAGGGAGTGGAATCTAAATGTGGATGATACAATTCTTGCATCCTTGGGGATTTTGAAATACTCAAAATTATGGCCGCCAAAATGTCAAATTCCAATATATTTCCTTATAAATAGTGACAATTTTGACGAAAATGAGGCTTTACCGCATTTCTGCTAATTCCGAATCTGTATGATGTAACTACATGTATTGCATTCTTGAGGATTTTGAGATATTCAAGATGGCCACCAAAGATGGAAATCCGCATCATTACATTTCTTTGGAACAGTGATAAAGCTGAACAATTTTGAAATTTTTACCTTATGTGGAGATCTAGAATCCGAATCTAGATAAAACAATTTGGTAATCTCAGGCATTTTTTGAGATATCCAAAATAGCCCCCCCCCCCCCAAAAAAAAAAAAAAAAATATCTAAATAATCTGATATGGGCATTTCCTTGCGAAATGTGCATAAATTTAACATAAATTGACGGGTTTACCCTATTTCGAGGTTGCTGAATTAGAATCTGGTTGACGCAAGTCTTGCATCAGTGATATCTTTTAGATATCACAAATGGCCTCCAAATGACGCCAATTTTTGATATACCAAACATTTCAAGATTTCAAGACTTGTATCAACAAGATTCGGATTCAGCACCTTCGAAATGGGGCAAACCCATAATTGTATTGATTAATTCATCAGGAAATAGGCCAACTCAAATTGGCATTTCAATTTTTGGCGGCCGTCTTGGATATGAAAAAAAGAAAGATCCTCATTGATACAAGAGTTGTATCCACCAGATTCTAATGCAGCACCCTCGAAACGTGGTAAAACCATCACTTTAAATTCTGAATTTTGTAAAATCTATGCGGAAATACTTAATATATCTACCAGATTCTAATGCAGCACCCTCGAAACTTGGTAAAACCATCACTTTATTCTGAATTTTGTAAAATCTATACGGAAATACTTAATACTTTCAGTTTTTGTGTATGGCAGTCATTTCGAATATCTCAAAACCCCCAGGGATACAAAAGTTCATTACCCTTATTCGGATTCAGCACTCTCAAAACAGTTTAAAACTACCAAAGCTTTTCAAGTGTTTATCATCTGAAAAGGAAATATTGTGACATTTTTGTGAAATAAGAATAATGCGGCATACGATTATGTTGTACGTGTACCACTATTCACCTATATTCGTCATGCGTATTCACGAACCCTGTTTGACCCCTTCGATGTAATTGTTAAATGCTGATACCATCATGTTTCGAAACTGCTACAGTTTCATCTAATAATGCATCCCTGATCTGATTCTCCATCCATAGAACTAGTCCAGCCCGATACCAAATAGCTGGTCCAGTTGCATACTCACTAGATCGGTCCGCCCTGAACCTAAAACTGCCCTTTCTCGACCAAGCTTGAATGTAGACAAGGCCGACTTGATCTCAGAAAGATATAGGTCATGACCCAGTTTTACATCCACGCGCCTCTGCCTTCTTTGAGAAACTGGATGACCCAGTTACACACCGTTCGCATGGTAACTGGATCGCCCACCTTTATGGCACGCGACATCCCCAGATCGTATATAAACGTCTGTTTTGGTAATTACGGGAAGAAAAGAGAAGGAAGAAAAAGAATTCCCTTTACGCCCTGCTTTTACGAGACTGGACTAGGAGCGAGTAGTTCGAGACCGCATGATGTGTTAGCCCTTTTAATGTCTCGCTGTTACATATGTGATGTTGTATTGACGCTCGTCTTATCAGTACGTGATGTCTTCTTTTAATGAAATACGAATAAAGTGAACTCGATACTTCTCTTGTTATTAATTCAACTCTCCTCTACAACGAATTGTATGGGATATGCGTGTGCGTGAAATCACAATTTGAACTCTCGCCATCCATGACATGCATCCACAACTCTCATCACGAACGCACCCAGAAAATTCGTCGCAATATACATGAATTTCTTAATATATCGAAAGCTTTTGAGTGGATGTGATTATTTTGTTCTTTGTTCAGGTAAACGCTTGCTGCGCCAAATCACTGACGGTTATACAGTGTATGTTGTTAGTAGTACATGTATATACCAGAGTAAATAACTTACTATACACTTACTGGAATTAAAGAAGCATTCGTCATTCGTTTTAAGGTTAATACACTGGCAGATAGGAAGGGTTTCGCTGTCACGTAAGAATGTTTTATTTGAAGGGCTATACTCCTTTGCTCGCGGATATAAATTCAAATTTCAAGGTATTTAACCATGGAACATTTGAAGTGAAACGAAGGTCGCATGTATGTACCCCAAACTGGTTCTATAGACAAAAATATACAGGCAGTTTAACTTCGATGATGCTTTTAGCTGTATTATAATTATTTTTGTCATCAACAGATAGCAATCTTCGCATTGAAACTGGGCCGTCAAGGGATGGCCAAGGAGTTACAACGCAGTCAAATCTCTATGAAATATCTCACAACTTTTCGATTCAAGATACCGTTGATCTGCCGGAATCACCGGAGAAAGTGTCAGAAGTGGTCGAAAAAATGCGTAAGTCAGTTCCGTAAAAGTGAATATTCATTCAATTTCTGTATATAGGTTAACATTATGATGAATAACAGGTGAAAAGACCGTCTTTCACAATTATGAAACTTCAATAAATTTGACTCTTCACCTACCCCTCCCCCCCCCCAAAAAAAAAGAACAACAACAACAACAACAAATGAATAAGAGGGCGGCCAGTTTGAAAATGTTCGTTGTCAAACTAATCTGATGCGGTGCTGTGTGAATAGGTGCAAATCAAGAGTTAGACATCTACGAATCATACAGCTCACAAGTCATACAGCCCAGGAGTCATAGAGCCCACGAGTCATATACATGTACCATCAATGGGCCAATATGACCGATGAGTCCGACACT
Source organism: Diadema setosum (assembly GCF_964275005.1). Lineage (NCBI taxonomy): Eukaryota > Metazoa > Echinodermata > Echinoidea > Diadematoida > Diadematidae > Diadema > Diadema setosum. The sequence goes on along the minus strand of NC_092700.1, from coordinate 21,498,642 downwards.
AGGTGAACAACGTATGCGAGTTCGAAGCAAACAAGGGCCTTGAGACCTACACATAACGTTCCGTAGATGTAATGTAGAACTCGTGGTTTGTTTTACCTCGTTCGAACTCGCGGGCCTTTTCTTTTCTTTTCGCTTCGTGTCGAACTCGTGTGTATTGTTTGAACTCAAGGGCTGTATATGACTCATTGACCTTTCTTTTCTATTTCATTTCATTTTAGCTCATTTCCGACAAAAGTATTCAATACAATATGACATTTGCATACGGTATGAATAAAATAGAGCACAGTGTATTCTTTGGATATTCAAATGACATCAATGCAGATCAATTTATAGTAAAAAAAAAACAACAACAACAACTTTCTTTTTCAATATCTAACTCTTGGATCGTATGTCTCGTGGGTGTCGGCCTCATGGGATGACCCCGTCTGAACGTCACTACTCTCCAATATTGGTTTCATAATGTAAGGAGAGTTGTGGGAATAGTATTAAAAAATAAGACAGTTTTACCTCTCCACAGATTATTTCTGTATCACCACCGAACAATAACTTACACGTCGGATTTTGCTATCTCAATCTATTTTGAATAGGAATACCTACAGCCCAAATTCCTTTCAAGTCCAGCTGAATACACTGATCTTGCGGTGACAGGAGTACCGCGTGCAAGTGATTGTCCAATTGTGCCGAAATAGTTGTTTTAGTGCCGAAATAGTGGTGTGAAGCATGTGGGAAATTTTGTCCGATTTTGTTGATACTTTCCCTCTTGTGCTTATTTCATTTTATGAACAAAGTTTGACTGTTGTTTTGTGAAAGAATGCTAATTTATTAGTGTGAAATTGAGCAGAGAAAATGGAATTCCATCGGGATTCGAAACCGAGACAGTCCTCCGGATGCTAACCCGGTGCTCTACCGACTGAGCTATAGAAAGGCCTAGTTTAGTGTTCGTACCAGAAACCCTTAATTTTCAATGCTCGAATGGTCAGAAGCTATAGCTAATTCAATACACTGAAGGGTGCATTTGCTAGTAACCGTAAAATAATGCAGAAGAACGGAAAAACATCAAATTTGAATGTCCGCATGCTCTTACAAAATAGCGACATTGGTTACAACCACAAAGAAAATTGAAATTGTCAATGCGTTGTCCATTGATTATTCTATGAATGAAGATTATTCGTACTTCAATCATCTTTTCTTCTAAGTTTCACATCTTTTAAAGCGTAAATGTCATCATATCTCACAGTAACAATTTCAACCTGGTATATCACTACATTAATAGTAAAATATATGTGCGTGGGCATTTTTTTTTGAATTTCCACAAATGAGATGTAAAGGTTTCATTTCGTGTCAAAGAAAATTTGTAAGGAATGAAGACATTGTTTTATTTCCAAAAACAATAATGCCCAAACTGAGAATGTTGTTAGCTGAGAACGACATCCCATCCAAACTTGACATACAACTTCGAGTTTAATTTATACAAATAACAAAAATACAAATAATAGAATATTTTGACTTAATAAAAAAAAAAACACGGAGCAAATTTAGACAAAATCTTACAGCGGGCTGGTTGGAAAACCAGAGTTACCGTCGATTAGAATTGATTTGTGAGTGGAGTGATATTTCAAAATTTTAGAATTTATAATACTGATTAATTTCTATCCTTTGTTTATCAATTTTCATTAAGAGAACCGCATTCGTTTTGTTGTTGCAACCTTTATACTCAATTTGCTTGCGTTCGATCATGTTAATATCACTGTAATTATTTTTTTTTTTAGATCAAAGTTCAAGATGCACCTTATATTTAGGGAAACAAGGAAAACTTGTGTTGTCGATGGAAAGCCTTTACAGAGTACACCAACAAAGATAGTTTTCTTATGACCAGATAAGTTCTTAAATGTTGACGCATAAATTCACACATTTCTCTTCTCGTGTAATGTTTACAAAAAAAATAATCATTTCTCAACAATGATATTACCTATCCACAGATGACGATAGAATTTCCTGTCCGATCATTGTTATAGGGTGAGTGTTTAAATTCATGTAAGGAAGTTTCCCCGGTGAAGTGAGTGAATTCAGCAGTATTGCAAAATGCATGAAGTGCAAAACTGCACTGACGTATCCTACATTTTTGCTATCCTGCTATCCATGTGTATGTTTGGTCTCTATATCATTCTAATCATGAGATATCCAATATTAGATTTAAGTTGTGTATGCAGTGGGCGCGACTATCGCACGAGGTGCGAGATAAGTCACTGGTTTATTCGACAATGCGCATAGCGCCACGATGAATAGACAGTGGCGAATACTACTTACAAACCTTCGGCATTATTATTTCATTTTCAAATTATACCGAACCTTTAGAATATCGAACCTTCAAAATAAAGAAATTTAACCGGGATAGCCGCGTGCATTAAGAGAAAAGGTATACTAGCATGAACGTTGGGTCGTGAATGTCTTGAATGATAGTTCTAAAAAAAAAAAAAAACGGACATGATTTGAAGTTTTCACATGGGAATTTCGAAGTTAGAAGATCAGTAAAATATCTGACTGGATGTATAGTTCGAGCGTGTGTGTTCTCAAAACAAAATAGCTTGTCAAGAATCGATAAAAAAGAAATAAGTATAACAGCGCTTTGAGTCTACATCTTCGACTGTAAGCTTTCATCAATGAGCAACACACCAAACAAAAATAAAAATTGTTGCATTGGCCAGAGCGAGTTTCCTTTCTGTAGGAGATAGGAAATTACCCCTTAATTGTTTTCTCTTTTTATTTCAGCCGGAATCAAGACATCAAGCAGTATGACAACATGTTTAAAAAATTCATAAATGACGTCGGCGAGCGACTTTGTAAGTTCCCTCATACTCGCACTCTTCAATCATGCATGTTCAGCAACTTGGCAACATTAACGTCTTTTTTTTGAAAGAGCAACACTTTCGTAGACCTAGGCGAATAGTGTCTCACAGAATGTACTGAAAGCAAAGATTTAAATTCGTGTTACAGTATATTACCTGGGATACAATTACATACGAAAAATTATTGCTCAAGTTCATTCATTCATCCAAAATGCAATAACATACATAGTCATCACAATGTGAATTTTCTGTTGTCTTCTTCTGGAATTAGCACATTTTCGAGAATAAAGATTAGCGTCGCATGAAGGCCACTTTGCAAATGGTTGTCGTTACCAATGAGAACAATTTTTACTTTATTTCTTGAAAAATCTATGACAGAAAAGTATGTAATTGTCAATTTAACATAGCTTTCATGGCTGGTGATGACGGAATTTAATGATGGCCTAATATCAAGATTTATTAGGAGCGCAGTTACTAACTTATAATTAACAACTTGTATTCAAAATTATATTGACTCCTCCTTCTCAAAATTAACATGTTCTTTTTTTATATTTAATTGTCATGAAATTTAGCCATTTCAGAAAATTACAGCCGTAGGTGTTGAGTTTTTTTTTTTTTAGTAACGTGTAAGCCATTTCGGATGTGATTTGCGAATTTTGTGGAAAATTGTATTGATATTTCTGCCTGAAATCAGTAAAATCTATGCAAAAAAAAATAACAACAGCAAAAAAAAAAAAAAAAAAAAAGAAAACCCTGCCATCTGTAACGGGTATCTAAAAAACTGGCTGCCATGGCAGTAGGACGCGATTTACGATGGCCTGTTATCGTGGTTTAATTTAAATGTATTTTTCATTTCTGTTTGGAATGTTTTTGAATTATGAATTTGCTTATTGTTACCAAAAGAAAAGAAAAAGAAATTGCATCCATCAGTTGTCCACATTGAAAAGTATGGCTGTCATAACCATTGATCGCACATTTTATGGTGGTGCAATATCAAAATTTATTTTAAATGCAATTTTTCAATTTGTCTGCTAAATTTTATTGACTTTTTCTTCTGGAATTAGCAAATTTCAACCCCCACCCCCCCCCCCCCACCCAAAAAAAAAAAGTAACATCTACTACGGCCTGTAAATGCCTACCGCGGTCATTAAAGGTGAAGCTAATCTGGTAAGAAAGAGTAAAATATTTTGAGTGCAGCGGTAAGATTTGGACTGAAATCGAATGAAAAAATAAGGAAGTTATAACATTTCAAAGTTTTCCTAATTTTTCCGGAAACAGTTCTTGAATGGTCAATTATGCAGATGACAAAGTGAGCATGTCATTCTCTCACAACTTGCCACATAGTCATGATAGAGTTTCTACACAAACTTTTGAAATGTCCATTTTTTCATTCAAACCCAATTATCCAAGAGGCTTAAATCCTGATATATCTATCCGATCATTATTCTAAAATTGTTCAAACATGAATAACATCATGTTTCACACTTCAATGACAGAAACATTGTATTTTTGTCATTTTTTTTTGTACACGATCAATTGAAAATAATTGTGAGGGTATAACATGGTGAGCTCACCCATTTGCATATTCATATCCACTGTACAATAACAATTTTACAGAAATTAGCAAAACTTCAAAATGTCCTTACTTCCCTAGTTTTCAACTGATTTCAGTCATTTTTCTACTTTTAGTAATGGAAGATTTTACTCTTCTGTTTATCAGACTAACACATTTGGGCTGGATTTCCGCTGCAAAGGCATATTTTTACCATTTACAGGTGAAACAAAAAACCCAGACTTAGTGCTTCAAAATAGTTCTAAAATGTGAGAAACAAGCAATGTAAAAATTTGAACCAGTATAGCCGATCGTCAAATATACAAAATGTGAACAATAGAAAAAAATGTTTCATGACTAAACCATCTGCAGTTATGGTTTATTAAGAAAATCGTGACATTTCCTTATATTCTACGCTTTATTGCAAAAAAGAAATGTATATGGTAGGTAGTTTTGAGACCTAATTTCAGGTTTCTAACATTTTTTGGTGAGATAGTGAGAAACCTCTTATGAAATGTGAAAGACCATGTGATTCCATTAGGAATTCAACGTTTATTTGATGAAAATTGGCTTTGAAATAGCTGAGATATCTAAAACAGAGCGATTCTGATAAAGTGTGGGACCCACACTTTATTACGATCGCTTTGTTTTACTTTGTTTTTGAATGTTTCAGTCATTCCAAACCCGATTTTCATCAAATAAACTTTGAATTCCTCTTAAAATGGTATGCTCTGTACTATTTCATAAGTATTTTCTTGGTATCTTGCAAAAACTTAAAAGCCCAAATCTCATCTCCACCAATACTGTACTATCCCTTTAAATCTCTGCTCCCAAAGGTAAACGGGGCCTTTGTTAAAGGGCGAATATTATATAGAGTATATTAATTTCATTTATCTATTTATTTATTTATTTATTTATTTATTTATTTATTTATTTATTTATTCATTTATTTATTTATTGTAATTTCCCACCTTTGTCAAAGATTGATACTTTTATCATGAAATGCACACAAGCGTTCGGCTATGCCGTTTCACTAATGGTTTATTCTGTTCAAGATATAAAAACAATCGATTATAGCTGCTGTTGAACTTTTTAACATGTTTGATATTTTGCTAACGAAGGGTGCACCTCAATGATTATAGGACTTTGAGCTGTGCTTTTTGTTTGAAATATTCAATTTCGGGGATTTGTCACCTGATATCCTATGATTTTAGAAATATTTATTTAGACCCTTTTTTCTCAAAATGTTTCAGGATTGTTTCAGAAGTAATGGAAATTGTTTCATCAGCACTAATACAAAACAGACAGGGCATATTCATCGTTCTACAAAAGAAACTATGTCGGGGAGAGGAGTGTACATTATTTGATTAGATCACTTTGGTTTGATTTATTGGTTCCTGCATTGCGTTGTACGTACATATACATGGACTATGTGTTTCGTTATCATTATCATTCCTTGATGGTTCCGCGAGGTGCTTTGATGAAGCTTAAAGATTTTAAGACAGAAGTTTGCCTGTATTTTTTTTTTCTATTTGCTACTTCTTTTCAACTAAACCTATTTTAACAAGCTGCCACATCGACCAGAAGATAATATGAAGCACAGCCTAGATATGAAATTAGCTATAAGTCGCACGCTAGACGAGTGCAGAAATAGATATCGGGAGGTATAACACAACAGTAAATGTAACCTCTTTCCCTGTAATATGTTCTTGGAGTACGATCGGTAAAGCCTTAAAAAAAAAGAGAGGAAAACCCTAAGGTATGGGGTTTCCTCATAATCATTTTCTTTATTTTAAACTGTAATAATCAGGGTTTATTTATTTATGTTGTTATCATTATCATCACCATTGTTAATTCACTCCACAGCTTTCCCTCCTGTCTTCATAGTGACGGGCCAAAATGACAAAGGAAATCCGAGTAATAAAAATATGATTAAACGGATAACTAACCTAGGAGGTGCGAAGGACCGAATCTTCTTCGTGGATGATATCCTGGACGAAACGAGTGACGACACCAGCAAGAGAAAATACCTTAGGATTCTTGAAGAAATGTTGAAAGTAGCTGACGACAAAATTGTCGAAAAAACCAATAAGATCTTGGATAAGGGCTCAAAGGCCACATGTGAGTAGTGAGAGCAATATTACGATTTGTTTATTTGTGTGTCATGTATACTTGGTTGGCTGATTATTTGCTTAAGAACATACAATGGGAATCAACATCACACCTGCACAAGCAGTCGATTCACTAATTTAAATCCCACCGGACCAGCCCGGCTAACCTATTATCGAACCTCTTAGCATGCCGTCTAACGTCCCACCATCGCAGGCACTCCAATGTACTTCAAATGCAGGCACTTCAATGTATGTATGTATGTGTGTATATATGTATATCGTGTATCAAAGGCCGTGTCACACCTTTCCGGGCAAGCCTTGCGTGCGACTTGCAAATGACAATTTTTACTACCCGGAGGTCCCCTCAGATGACCCGCACATGACAGTACATAGCACGTATCTCACCCGTATTAGCCCGAGGGGGGCACGCAAATCTTTTTACCCACAACCAATTTTAGGCCCTGTCACACCTTTTCGGGCATGCTACGCGGGCTAGTTGTGTGTGTGGATTTTCCAGCATACCGGACAATTTCTGAGGGCGGACAAGGACTTGGGAGAGTCAGAGCATGTGTCTTACTTGCTGGACGCGTTCTACTTAAATTCTACTGACGGGTATGCTGTGTGACCTGTGTACCAGTCGCGTGGGTGCTGACAACTCAGTGAAGGAATTCCTCTGAAGGAATGGCAGAAGTCCCACAGAATGCCATTATCTTGGCTGCATACGGGGACTGCGACGGGCCTGCGTGGGAGTTGCCTGCGAGGTGCTGCCGCTAAGGGCCTCCTACTGGCGTTAACTGCGTGGACCTCTCCGGGCATCCCCGCGACTCACCCGGAAAATTTTTTGGTCATGCTCAAAACTTGGTTGCGGTTAAATGGGACTTGCGTGCGCACCTTTGGGCAACTACAGGTGAGATACACGCAAGGTACTGTCAGGTGCGGACCAACTGCGGAGGGCTCCGGGTAGCAAATTAGTTTTCCTGCAAGTCAAGGCACAAAACTTCCCCAAATACGGTATGACAAAGCCTTGAGTATACTCAACACTTGTTCCGAGTGAGTTGTTGTTGTTGTTGTTGTTCATTTTCCATCTGTGAAGATGGCTGGATAGTCATGGGGGTTCGCTAGCAGAGGTACACGCAGAACACCAATAGGAGACCCTTAGCACTTCTCAGGCAACTCTAATGCAGGTACTTCTCAGCACCTGTAAGTCACCCGTAACAGAACACGGATCGGTTTCAAAGCTCTCTGGCAGGTCACACAGAATACACGCAAAGTAGAAGATAAGTAGCACGCATCTGGTAGGTAAGAAACAAGTATGAAACTCGCAAACATTCTTCTTCGCCCGGGAAAATTCTCCTGCGCGCTGGAAAATCCCTCCACGCAACAAGCCCGAGTAGCTTTGCCCGGAAAGGTATGACACGGCTTTTATGTATGTATTAATGTATGATTCTACACAGATTAACATTTGAGAGAAAAACAATTGACCTTGATATAACAATTGACATTAATTTCCGTACCACATGATAGTGACAACATATCAGGTATAGACCTATCAAATATTTACCACTGATATGCTACCCCTTACGAAAAAGTCCTGTGGTACTCCTGTAGTAATTACCACAGGACGGTACCACAGGACAGTACCACAGGAAAGTACCACAGGACAGTACCACAGGAATTGTCCTGTGGTATTTTGGGACATACCACAGGACAGTACCACAGGAATTCCTGTGGTATTTTGGGACGTACCACAGGACAGTACCACAGGGCAGTACCACAGCTAGGACAGTACCACAGGACCAGTACCACAGAACAGTACCACAGAAACTGCCCTGTGGTACCACAGGTCATTACCACACAGCATTACCACAGGGCAGTACCACACAGCATTACCATGGTCCACAGGAGAGTACCACACAGGATAGATCGAAAAAAAAAAAATCTGGGAGAATTTTAGCCACATATCAAGAAATATTCCTGATAGGTGAGTGATGGATTTCAGGACAAACACGGCCCTACTTAATAACCTGTCCTACTCCTAACATATAATCTCAAACGAGAGTCTAATATGGCCAAGTGCCATTCTAGTCCTATAATAGATCTATAAACCGGGTGTCCCCAAAAAAGCGGAACGGTGGATTTTCAGTACCTTGCGTTCTAAAAGTAATATATTTTTAGACATCGATAGAAAGAGCATCTTCTGCAAAAGGCCATGATATCAAAATCATTAAATTTGGTTCTGTACTTTTTATTCTACGCCAATTTCTGTAAATACAGTCATTTTCAATTTTGTGCGACTTATGAGATAATAATTTGGGTGCGACACGCGTTCCATACGATACCATGTCAGCAAAAGATAACGCTTTCATATTGGGCACACACACACACACACACACACACTGTTTTTTTTCCTGGCCCGTGCCCAATGTGAAAGCTGTATCTTTTGTTGACATGGATCACCGAGCTTACACAATATTCACCGTATGGATCGCGAGTCGCACTCAAATTATTATCTCATCAGTCGCAAAAATCCGGCGAAATTTGGCAATGACTGCATTTTCAGAAATTGGCGTAGAACAAAAAATACTGAATCAAATTTAATGATTTTTGTATCATCGTTTTTGCGGAAGATGTTCTTTCCAATGATGTCAAAAGATATATAACTTTTAGACAGCAAGGTACTGAAAATCCACCGTTCCGCTTTTTTTTTTTTTTTTGGACACCCGGTATATAGTCATACTCTTTGCCAATAGGGCTTAATCTCCGGCCGTATGCGGATACTATAGTCTCTGCGTGCAGAGTTTTGGTTAATTTGCCCGCAAAGCTTGCAGTGAACTCTTTCAATTTCCACTTTCCCGTTAGCAACGGAACAATTATTTATTCATTTATTTATTTATTTGTTTATTTATTTATCTATTTATCTATTTATTTATCTGTTTATTTTGTTCTATTGGGGGAGGCTAGGCATGGATTTGAAATTAAACTGTATAGATAGGCCTAGTCACACCATGTTTGTTATTGAAAAACACACACACACACACACGTTCCGTATCGAAAAGAGAAGGTAGACTGTATTGCCAGTTTGCAATAAATATTATACATGAAATCTCAATGTCAATAATTTCTTTTATAAGATTACATCCTTTTCTGACCAGTTCTTAGTATATGGGGGGGGGGGAGCTGTGGTATTAGTCTGGGTGCCGAAGGCGGAACCTTGTTTTACCGTCCACCCGATGTTTTTTGATGGTTTTACCCTATTTCGGGGGTGCTGAATCCGAATCTGCATGATGCAACTCTTGCATCCTTGAGGGTTTTGAGATATTCAAGATGGCCGTCAAAATGGCCACCCAAACCGGAAATTCCTATGTATTTCCTTTTAAATGGTGAGAAATTGAAAACAATCGATGGTTTTACCCTATTTCGAGGGTGCTGAATCCAAATCTGGATGATCCAACTCTTGCATCCTTGAGGATTTTGAGATATTCAAGATGGCCGCCAAAATGGCCGCCAAAACCGGAAATTCCTATGTATTTCCTTCTAGATGGTGAGAAATTGAAAACAATTGATGGTTCTAAGCTATTTCGAGGGTGCTGAATCCGAATCTGGCTGATGCGACTCTTGCATACTTGAGGATTTTCAGATGTTCAAGATGGCCGCCAAAATGGCCGTCAAAACCCGGAAATTCGTATGTATTTCCTTCTAAATGGTGATATCAAGTTCAAAACAGTTGATGGTTCTAAGCTGTTTCGAGGGTGCTGTATCCGAATCTGGCTGATGCGACTCTTGTACCGTTGAGGATTTTGAGATATTCAAGATGGCTCTGATGGCCGCCAAAATTGCCGCCCAAACCGGAATTTCCTATGTATTTCCTTCTGAATGTTGAGTAATTGAAAACAATTGATAGTTCGAAGCTACACTGTATTTCGACGGTGGTGAATCCAAATCTGGATGTTCCCCTGTATTTCCTTCTAAACGGTGAGAAATTGAAAAACTGTTGATGGTTTTACCCTAGTTCGAGGGTGCTGGATCAGAATCTTCATAAAACTCTTGTATCCTTAAGGGTTTTGAGATAATAAGGATGGCCACCAAAATGACTGCCAAAAATGGAAACTCACATGTGTAGACCCCCTTTTTCCTTCTAAATGGTGTAAAAATGAAAACAAATTGATGGTTTTACCCTATTTTGAGTTTGCTGAATTTGAAGCTGCAGGATACAGCTTTTGCATCCTTGATGGTTTTGAGATTATAAAGATGGCCGCCAAAATGGCCCCCAAATGGCCGTCAAAAACGGAAATTCCCATGTAGGCCCCCTAATTCGTTCTAAATGGTGTGAAATTGAAAACAATTGGTGGCTTTACCCTAATTTGAGGGTGCTGAATCCGAACCTGGTTGATGCAACTCTTGTGTTTTGCGGGTTTTGAGAATTCCAAGACGACCGCCAAAATAACAGTTAATATTGAAAATTTTGAGACCCTATTCAGCACCCTCGACATTTTGTTGTTGCCATTTTTGTATACCTTAGGGTTTTCAGATGTCCACGATGACCGCCAAAATAATTGGCAGAAATTGAAATTCCAATGTTAATATCTTTTTTCTAAATGGTGAAAATGTGAAAATTAATTGATGGTCTTACCCCATTTCGAGGGTGCTGAAGGTTTTGAGATATTTACAAATGTCCTGTATAAACGGAAATTCCTTGATATTTTCTTATAAATTGTGAAATATTGTGTTATAACGTGAAGCGAGGGATTAAAAGCAGTAATCCGTATTCTTGAATTCAACTCGGTCGAGCAAATTTGTCAAATCAGCCAACAATTAATGGCATCCAAAATGACTGTCAGAATGGTATTGTAATATACTGAGATATTCCGATATGTCTCAAACGGAACTTTAACACGTAATGGAAAGAAAAATTATATTGATATCATACTGAAACGTACAAATAACACAAAGATAAGACTGAAATTTTTTTATGTACAATTGTATAAAGTAATGCCTGTGGTAGCCAATAAGGGCTCCGCAGACTGATGTAAAGTTAATCCTTTTTGGCTGTAAGAGTAATATTAAATTATGGCCTGCTGGTATTTGGTGTTGAAATTTGTCTTGTATTCTTATGAGTCTCGCCGCGTACTCTTATAAAACTTGTGGCATATTCTGATTACGTCACTAGAATTGGTTGCATCCACGACCATTATAGTGGATATCAATATAAGGGTAATTTCAAAAGTACTCTGCGTGATTATGATATTCGTAAGTATACTGGACTATCAACTATTACCTTACATGTTGTCGTTTTTTTTTTTTTTTTTTTTTTTTGCTTTTTTTTACTGCGCGTTACCTGTGACTTTCGTGTTTATATATGATATCGTCGCTTGGGTGACAAGACCCTGTATCTGAAATTTTAGTGAAAATGACTTTTTTGAATAAACAGTCAGATAATCAGTTAATAATAATCTGTCCAAACCTTAGTTGTCTTACCTCAAAAATGAAGCTGTACCATGGCATGTCAAAGGAAAGGTTCTCTCATTTGTTATAGTGCTTTGGCTGCCATGTTTGTTTGCTTTTTGTTTTCGTTTTTGTTTTTCTCTCCTGAACATGTGACATTTTGTAGATACGAGGTTTGTCACCCCATATATGTATATATATATATATAATATATATATATATATATATATATACATATATATATGATATTACATCATATTGAAGAAAAAATTGAAGCAGAACTATAAAAATGATCAACTCTTGTCTTCAACAATGTCATCAAGACCACCAATATAAACCAATTAACCAATGTGAGTGTTCATGGATGAAACGATTAAAACTGTTCATGGATTAACAGGTAATGTTGGGAATCTCAGTAAACTTCTTCACATCACTATCACAATATGATCGAGATGGTTATGTCTTGTCCACTGATTGTTAGTGTTCATCCATGATAATACTATGTAGATGAAACAGTATAATCTTTCAAATATTCAACCGCATCAGTAGTCTTGCAGGATTCATTCCTGGCACAGCTGTATCTTACAAACTCCAAGATATCCGGTAAAGCTGGTTTCACTGTACAGCAAGTTCAAACTGGGATGTACAATATGCGTTCGTTTATCAGCAGAGTATGGTCGGGTTTAGATTTTGCCATTGACAAAAACCTGAAATAGGGTAAAACCATCAATTGTTATAAATTTCTCACCATTCTGGCGAGCATTAGCGGCTGTCTTGAATATCTCCAAACTCTCAATGATGAAAGGGTGGTATCGTCCAGATTCGCATTCAGCATAGTGATTGAAATAGGGTAGAATCATCAATGAAATTGTTCTCAATTACGAAACATTAAAATTGAAATACGTGGAAATTTCCGGTTTTGACGGCCATTTTGAAATCGGAATAGGATAGAACCATCAATTGTTCTCAAATTTGAACCATTGAGAATGAAATACGTGAACATTTCCGGTTTTGGCGGCCATTTTGGCGGCCATCTTGAATATCTCAAAATCCTCAAGGATGCAGGAGATGCATCATCCAGCTTCGGATTCAGCACCCTCCAAACAGGGTAAAACCATCAATTGTTTTCAATTTCTTACCATTTAGGAGGAAATACATCGGAATTTCTGGTTTTAATTGACGGTCAATTCGGCGGCCACTTTGGCGGCCATCTTGAATATCTCAAAACCCTCAAGGATGCAAGAGTTGCATCATCCAGATTCGGATTCAACACCCCCGAAATAGGGTAAAACCATCGATTGTTTTCAATTTCTCACCATTTAAAAGGAAATACATGGGAATTTCCAGTTTTGGCAGCCATTTTGGCGGCCATCTTGAATATCTCAAAATCCTAAAGGATGCAAGACTTGCATCATCCAGATTCAGATTCAGCACCCTCCAAATAGGGTAAAACCATGAATAGTTTTCAATTTCTCACCATTTAGAAGGGAATACATCGGAATTTCCGTGTGGGCGGCCATTTTGGCGGCCATCTTGAATATCTCAAAATCCTCAAGGATACAAGAGTTGCATCATCCAGATTCGGATTCAGCACCCTCGAAATAGGGTAAAACCATCAATTGTTCTCAATTTCTCACCATTTAGAAGGAAATACATGGGAATTTCCGGTTTGGGCGGCCATTTTGGCGGCCATCGTGAGTATCTCAAAACCCTCAAGGATGCAAAAGTTGCATCATCCAGATTCGGATTCAGCACCCTCGACATAGGGCAAAACCATCACAAAACATTGGATGGACGGTAAAACAAGGTTAGGCCCAAAAAGTGGCTTTGGCACCAAGACTATATATAATAGTGGATAGGACTCTCGACTCCCGATCAGAGGACCTGACTTTGAAGATGTTTTTCCTACCTTGTCCCTCTCGACCCAGGGGGTACCTGGCAACCCTAGGGTAATGATAATGGCAGGGCCCTCTGATAAAGTAGTGACAACATTGAAGAGTTAAACCCTTACTAAATAAGACTAATATTATAATAATAATTATGATCTTAGTCTTATAATATTAGAATTATTATCAGAGTCATCTCTACACGTATAACTGTTATTTTTGTTATTATTATTATTATTATTATTATTATTATTATTATTATTATTATTATCATTATCATTATTATGATTATTTTTATCATTACTATTTGTCCGTAAGGTTCTGGTATTCCAGTATATTTCCAAATATTTTGAATAAATTGAATGACCTAACATATTTCTTTAAAATTCAAAGCATGTTCTCAGTCAAAGTAGCCTTCAGGCACAATGATTTCCTAAGAACTTTAGCAGGTTGTTACCGACGTATAATTAAGCAACTTTGTTACCATTATGCTAAATACTAGGCCTTTGTACTTAACGACTAGATGTAAAGTTGGTACATCATCAGTGGCATATTTTCAAACGTAGGCTCAATGCTAGTATGACGTTGTACGCTTATAAATTTGTAATGTATTCTGTTGGTGCTGTTCATGTTGCTTTTATTTCTGTATTCAGACAGGAAAATTAAGATATTACAAGTTGCAAGAATTCAGAAACGGAGATTGCGAGGGAAGTTGTGAAGTATAGTATTTGCTTTGCCATTAACAATTTACGATAATGATGAATGACATGACGGCATATCGGACATCGTTTCAGAAACTCTTAGTACTCTCGGCGGAGAGACAAAAACTTCAGGATGTACCACTACTTTCCCATAATTACACGTTGTATTTTATGTATCATAACCGTGTTGTGTTTGTGTATCTTTCTCTGTGTGTACATTGTGCTTGCGTGTGTAGAATGTGCTTATTGCATCAATTGTACCCACGTTGATTTTTATTCTTGGAGGGAGTCTGGAAAGAAAGAGTGAAATAGAAGTGTAAATACGACAAGCATAGGAGTGAATAGAATTGTTTGATGAAAATCGGAGTAAAAGTAAGAAATTTATGAAATTTCAGATTTGTTAAATTTTGTACAGCAGTTTTTCAACATTTGAAAATTATATGTAAATCATTAATGTGATGATATCATCTCACAATTTTCCATTGATCATGAAGCGAAAATTGACGGAAAATCATACTACTGGGCCTTGTTTTATGAAGAGTTAAAATTGAATATAAAGTTCATTTCTATGATAAGACTAGGGCAGCTTGCGTGTTAAGGAAATTTAAAATCGATTTTATCTTTTCATAAAACAGAGCCCTGACATGCCTGACCTTAAAAGCATAAAACATAATGTTGTTACTTGTTGAGTGACTTATAGCGATCCTTCAGAATAAAATATCAGCATTTGAGACTCTGTATTAATTGCTTTTAATCGAAAAGAAAAGAGATTTCATGATTGTATGTACATAGTCTTGGCAGTAGGGCAAATTATGATGGGATGGCATTGTCATATTGACTGTTCAAGAACTGTTTTGTAAAAAGTAGTGAAATTTCACAATTTTACAATTCTCTTAAAATTTCCATCCGATTCTTATCACATTTTCACTGTTGTGGTTAGAAAATTTTACTTTTGTTAAGACTAACTTTTAATTGCGCAAAATTTTGCCTTTAAGAGTGAGCGGGAGAAAAGAGTGAAGTGGCTTGCAGACTGGAACGTATTTCGATGCTCTTGTTACATAGAAATTGAAGCAGTGGTATATGCCACATAGGGCCCGCATATTTTAATACATTAATATCATGAACTTGATAACTGATGATTGGAATGAAGGCATATTGGACATGACTGAGAAACTCTTTCTCTGGACAGAGAGACAATCGACGGATCTTCGAGGACAGCAAACTTTACTTATAGAGAAGAAATATTACCTGTGTATATAATACGCGCGTGTGTGTGGGTGTGAGGGGATATGTGTGTGTGTGTGCATGAGTGTGCAAGGTGTGTGGGCAGAAAAGGGTCTCTCTATTATTAGACATTGATGTAGTTCTCATTTACTGCTCTTTGAAACATAGAAGTAGAAGCAATGTAAAAGGATGCTAATACAGTGTATCTGTAGTTAAGTAGGCCCTATTAGGTAGTTAAATTGTAAGTTAGGTATATTAAGCGGCCGTTGCATGCTCTATCAAAATGATATATTCACATTTCGCCGTATCTTAACAATATCTTGAAACCTGGAAGTGATTCTATACCTTTAATGTACATAGGGATTTCCTTATTGTATGCGCTATGACTTCGTGCAAGATATTTTTATGATCATTCCTTTCTTTATAGACTTTGGTTGTTGTTTTGTTTGTTTTTACTTCAGCAATGCTTTAAACGTACTTGTATATATACAAAAGTGAGTACACTTATGCAACATTCTCAATATTAAGAGCATAGATTTTGTTACCGTTGTCTTTCTTTGTGTTTACAGATATCAGATTTTATACTCTGTTGCAGTGATTTTTCCTTGAACCGGTGTTGGACATTGTTACTTTTCTTTCAATTTTGAGCTGCATATTACGTATAATATACTTATGTTTGCAATTTGCTATGCCTGCAAGGTAAAACTTCAGGTGAGATAATTTTGTATTCTCTACAATGACAGTGCCAGAATGCTTATTACCAAGTGCAAGTTTATTTCAAAGCCAAAAAAAAAAAAAAAAGGATCTGTCGCCCACAAAACGTGTTTAAAGGTACCATTACAATGTATTTCATGTTTTGTTCACCTTTCTGTAATTTTGTAGTGTTAATCTAACTTGCATTATAATAACCTGGTGTATAGCATACTCTGGTATTTTAAATCAGATTAATTGCCGTCATTAGAGTTTAGGAGCTTGAACTTCAATGTTAGATCTGTAGAATCAACAAAACTACTAGTGTATTTGAACCACACGACACGCTATTCATATTTACGGTGTCCATAACGAGTTATTTAAGTATGTACGTAAATACAAAATACGAGGACGAGATAGTGCTAAGTGTACTTTAAGGAAAAAATCTTTTCTTGGACTATGCATCTCAAAGGCTGTTTTATTGTTTAAGTTTGATTACTATCAATCCCGTCGGCTATTACCGAAGTCATTCAAGGAAGATGTGGATGATAGTATTGTTGTTTTCATATTATGTAAGTTCCATGGCATTTGCTCCTGACACATTTATGCTCCCGTGAAGTGTCTGCATCCACAAACATGCCCTAATCCTAATCCTCACAGAAAACCTAAAACCTAGTACAATCCTAACCGTAAACCTAAGTTATTGGAAAAAAAATAGAAGACAGGAGCAATTGTCGCAGGAGTTAATGTGTCACCGCATTGTTTTAATTAATTGATCCGTCAATGGTTTAATCTTAAAATATACATAGCACGAAATGAGACTGTGAATGCACAGATACCTACAATAATGATTGCTTGTGTTTGTGAATTTTGAATAGATACAGCTGTACATCGTATAGTACGCCAAATAAGTAGTTTTTAGGTAAAGCCTGTCATGTGGACGTCCTTCAGCTATTGCAATGTAGTTTCCTGATGCAGACTGCATAAAGTGTCACTAAATGATATGAATAAAGAGAGCTTGTGATTCAGTGCTGCTACTATAATAAACTGGTTGTACTTGTATCTGTTTGAGTGTCACTGTCCAATTTCAAACCTGCATTCACATCTTTAAATTACCAGGAACAATTCAAATTAAAAAAAAAAAAAAAAATTAAATGAATAAATAAATATATATAAATATATTCATGCCAAGGACATTTGACGAAATATATGATTATGTTTTTATGCAAACATATCTGCTGCCAACTAGGTAGACAAAATTTTTGTAAATATGTCTATAATTGAAGAGTTTGTTCGCAAAAACCAATAAGTCCATATTTGCCAAATGGAGATATTTGCGATTAAAGGTCAAGAAAAATAAGGAGAATAATAAGACTCAGATCACCTAAAAATGTTTGCTTCTTTTGACCATAACTTCAAAATTGTACCTTTATATGTAGTGACCAATATATCATTTAAAAGGTACTATTTTGTACTTTATGACAGAGACCGTACTTCAAAATCCTCAAAAATGGCCTTATCGGTTTTTGCGAACAAACTCTTCGTATACATTTTAACATATATGTGTATCTATTTTCAAATATTTGCAAATAATCATTCAAATTTCTGTACATTTTGTTGCTTATTTTTGTTTGCATGATATGAATATTTAATATACAGTTTCTAGCCACTGCTGTGAATATTGTGAAATACAATGTAAGTTATTGTTATGCACATAATACACAACTAAAATTTATATATAATTTATTATTATATATTTATTTATATTAGTTGTAGAACATTCCAATTATCTGCCACTATGCATCACGTCATATCAGTCAGTGTAAATTGCACAGAAACAATACACACAAACAGAGGCATGCACAGCTATACCAATATGAGTTCATTTGAAATAACTTTATCTTTATTAATGTATGACTATGAACAAATTGCTAAGAAGCAATATTCTTTGGGTTGGACACACAAATGCACATTTGTTTTATCAGTCATTTTCTTTAATCAGAATTTTTAAATTTTTAAAAATAATAATAATAAAAAAATACACATATCATAAGAATACCCACAAACATTGATGTTAAAAATATAAAAAGTTATGGCATACACGTACAAACATATTTATGTAGAGATATGCTTTGAATATACAAAAGTTCATAATCTATACAAGTATTAATGCTTCATTACCACATAAATATGAGGTAGCTTAACTGCAACAATTCATTTCAATAGACAGAAAGCACTTATTTCCCAATACTGTGAAGTGTCACTGGCATTTCAGTAGCCCACACAATCAGCTGAACAGCGGCAATGACAAAACACTGCACAACGCTCAAAATCAACATTTAAGTGAAAGGTAAGAGTTGCTCGTGATTGCATCTAGAGAACCTAAGCAAGACTACTTATATACCACAATGAGCACACAAGATTAAACACTAGTAAGGCACGGTTGAGACAGGACAAATGCAAAACCAAACTGGCGTCTTTGTCCCAAACATCTGATATTTAAAAAAGAAAATGCTGAAGAATGCATATCAGTACATAGAAATCAAGTAATGTCTTTGAATGACTAATGCCAGCTTTCATGAATTTTCAACACTAGATATTTGCTCCTTACCAATTAAAAAAAGAAAAAACATTTACACATGCCAAATTGAGAACAAATATGCCTCCCATTTTCAGATGATGAGAAACTTTGAAGTGTTTTACAATTGCTTGTGTATTTGCATATGTTGGTCAAGAAACAAATTTGATATGAGTACATATTGTGTGGAAATAGGCATGGGAGTGAACATGTTCAAACATTTTTGCATCAGAGTGGCAGTGAGTTGTTTTTTAAAGGCTGAAATATATTTAAAATAAGGTATAACTTTGCAAGAAACATAGTATCCAAATTGTCAACTGGCACATAAACAGAGGCTCGTATAGTAATGACATTGAAGTAAACTCAGTTCTAAAAAGGGCAAAAATTTTCTAAAACAACCCAAAGCCTCACAATATATTTTTTTACGCAGCTTTGAGAGTAATTTTTTTCTTTTCATTGAGACAGTTCAAGGTTAAAATTGGCAAAGATAAAGCATACTCAACAATAACACTTGATACGGAGTTACATTAATTCAAGCTACAACTAAAAAATATAATATGATAGTTAAAAGATACTTTGTTTCACAGTTGATGAATAGCACATTTCAACAAAAATGAAAAGGCCTTTTGCTCTCCACCAGACTGGATTGATGGAGATTTCTTGTAGATCTATTCCTAACACAAAAGGGGACAAAAATCAGAAAGAACAAATGAAGAAAGTATAAGATAAACTGTACACACAAAAAAATATGCAAAATGTAAATAGCAAAGGTTGTTATCAAAAGGAATACATGCCCTCACTGCCTAACTAAATTGATACACCATGTACAAAAAAAAAAAAATACATGTGTATGCAAAATGTAAACAGCAATGGTTGTTATTAAAAGGAATATATGCCTCACTGCCTAACTAAATTGATACACTATGTATAAACACATGAATCTCAGTCGAAGCAGTTCTCAGTTGCCTGTAACCTAAAATAGACACAATATTAAAGAACATGGCTAGATGATACCTTATAACAGCATGCTTTATTACCATCAAGTCACATCATGACAACACTATCTAATATGTCGTACACTTTGGTCCATTCTTCGTCTGATGAAATATTGATTAGACTACAGGGGAATTGTGAGCTGCTCATATCAAAACTTAACGACACTTTCAGATTTCCTTCTCTTAAAGGGCATGATTACATGAGCAGAATAAAACAAACTTTGGTGTATACGCATAGTAGTGTGTTGTAAAGGTTTACTTCTCATCTTGACAGTGTAGCATGTTTTAGTCATGCAGCCAATGTCATAATTTATGATCTCTGTTCTGAAAGGTACATGTATATCTGAACTCACCTTGCAGCCCTTAGAAGTAATGGGCATCCAAGTTCTCCACATTTGAGCGCCCATAGAGCTGCACAAGAAAGAGAAAAACATCATCATTAAGACAGGTTTGTACTTTTCTATGTGACTGGCAAACAGACTGCAGCAAGTAACAACACAAATGTGACCTGCTGTTACATTGTCCATTATTTGGCTAATAGCAAACAGGGAGCAAATGTGTAATACAGCTTATAAACAATGGCTTACTCAAAAGTGATGCCTCGTTAAGTTTTACAAACAAAACTTATGAGCAGAACACTACTGAATCAGTCCGTAATCACTAGAATAAATATAAAGCATGCTTCCCGGCATGACTGCAGGCTTTAGCTTCTCAGCATTTGAAGAAATACATGTATGTACCTTCCATTACAAACATTAGTAAAATGGTACAGGGCTAATTTTGATTTGATAACCACTCATTGCTGATCCAGAAAAAAAAAAAAAAAAAAAAAAATCTAATAACCATCGTTTCGTTGGCACCTCATGATCTTCAGTCTGTTCATTGATGAAGCAGATTTTTCTTCGGCAAATGTAGAAATTATGGCATCTTACATTACAAACGATATGGATGTCAGTTTGGACAAGTGAATGAATACATGAATACAAATCATGAATACAAATCTGTTTTTTGAGAGATTGGGAATATTGAAAAAAGACTTCAAAATTTTGCTTCATTAGAAAGGAAGTGTAGTAAAGGCAAAAGTGCACAAATGGTAGAGGTGTAGCAAAGGTGGCAGGGTTGATCCCTTTCTCATGTAAAAGATTATGTGATTATTTATGACATTGCCAGGTGTTGCAAATGCCTTTGACAAGCATTTTACATGAAGTTAGCAAGCACAAACAACAAAGTGCATAATCGACAGTTTTAGTTAATACATGAGTGTATACACACAGGGGTCAGATAGATCAACTGGTATGTTCACCATGATTGCGATGATAGGGTAATGGGTATGGGTTTATGGATATTGTCGTTGGGGCGACAAGACCTCGTGTCTACAAAATATCAAATGTTCAGGAGAGCAAAAAAAAACATGGCAGCCAAAGCACTATATCAAATGGGATAGTCTTTATTTTGACAGGCCATGGTGGCTTCATTTTTGGTGTAAGACAGCTAGGACTTTGACAGAACATCACTTCACTGATAATCTGACCATTCATGCAGATAAGTCATTTTCACCAAAATTTCAGACACAAGGTCTTGTCACCCCAGCGACAATATGAAACAGTTCACGATGATCACAATGACCAAGTGTGAATGTGAGATTTCACATTATGCAGTATCTGCTGTTTCATTCATTGTTTACTTCAAAGTTTTTTGTTTTTTTTCTTTATTTACCATGGCAGCTTCATCTCCGGTGGCAATGTATGGCTGCTGCTGCTGTTGGTTTTGTTGGTTAGTTGGATTATCAAATGTCACAGGAGCAGTCTACATGATGATAAGAACAAAGAAGCAACATACACACCAGACACGTAAGGACATCAGAACAGCTATGTTACAAACAATGCAACTTCACGATAATCTATCAATATCATCATCAGAATCATCCAAAGTGAAGCTGAACTACAAAGTGATGGGTAAAGGGGGCCATCAAACTAGCCTGGACACTGCACATTGTAAAGATTCTGGAAATCATTGCCATGAAATCAGTCAAAGCTGAGACGAAGGTTCATTCCCATTTCCCTTTCCACTAGAAACATGTCAAAGCTGATGAATGTTACAAACACTAGCCAAAAAAAAAAAAAAAAAAAAAAAAAATCCAAAATAATTTTTTTTTTTTTTTAATGAATTAGTAAAGACAAAGAGTGCAGGCTGAAATCACACTAATCATAATAGTAATTCTCTTTTGAAATTCAACAGTGTTGGTTCTTCCATGGTTACCACAAACGTCCATTAAAGCTGTGTGGCAGTTACATCAATTTCAACATCTTTATACAAACTGCTCAAATATGAAACATGTACCATAACACACACATGCAATACACTACATATACTTCACGCAAACAAGTTGTTGCTTTGACTATCGAGTGCATTTCATTACCCAAACAGATGCATCCAGAGCATCCACAGCAGAAGCAGGTACGGTTTGATCATGGACATTTATCTCTGCATTACCCTCTTCTTTAATGTCAGGCTATTTGTTAGATGATGTAAGAAAAGCAGACAAATACATAACAAATGAACACATAAATAGAAGCACTGCTACGGAAACTCAAATCTGAAAGGCTAGAATGTTATGACAGTTTAGCTGAAAATGAAGGAAATATGTCATTATGAGAGAGTCATTATACAAGATTATGGAGCTGTTAGGACAATGATTAGAAGCAATACAATGTATAATACCACATTGAAGAACTACGTAAGACTGTGCAAACAAGCACAAATGTAAACACACACACACACACACACAGAAATGGTCTTTCCAAGAAGCAAATACACTTTGTATTGAGTCCAAAATCACTTTTGTTATTGACGTAGAGGAGCTATCGTAATTACAGTTTGTGTTTTATGTCACTGATGTTAAAGCAATGAGCCACACTCTGAAGCATCAAATTGTGATACATTCTGTGTAGCCGATACAAAAACAAAAACAACAACATCAACAACAATGAAAATTCCACAAGTTGGTTAGTGTTAGATACCAGACAGCACGTGATGGAGTGAGTTCAGTGTGACAGACAAATGCTTACCATTCCACTGGGCACCATGTCTGGTCTTCCTCTGTAGATCTGATCCCCAGCCCTGTAATCCCCACTCTATAGTCAGCAAAGGGACAGTTGGACAGACCGCTTTACAATGTGCAAACCATCTACAGCATGGCATGGTGCATCAAAGACTTTGCTCAACATGGTAAATCACTGTAATATGCACAGTATTGCCAAGCAAAGATGATCAAAATGTATTCGAAACACCAACTTTGTAATTTTCCTCATGTATTCAACACTGCTACAATGAAGATACCAACTGATGATGACAATTTTTTAAAACTTTTTTCTGTCTTCCAACTGCTGTCAAGTTTTCAAATAATGCAACGGGATGGCAAAAAGAAAGCATAATGCGGAACAATTCATTGAGATAAAATACTATGAAAGCACACAGATATATTTTTTTCTTGCATATTGCCAAAGTGTGAATGTGCAGGTAGTATAATAATAAATGAGATTATGCAATGGAGGATAACTGAGAATTAGGTAGCTTACCCTGTGTGGTGCCTCCATGTGGGAACGGCGGACAGGCTCCTCCCTAGCTTCCCTGCCTGTCTCGTAGTGTGGGGGCGAGTTATGAAAGAACTGCTGACCCTTTGGCCTTTTGGGTCTCTGAGAGGCCTGGCGAGAGGGAGAGGGATAGCTTGTCCCCCTGTCCAGCCTCTCTCTCTCTTCCGACAGCAGACGCTCCCGGCGATGCGACACCCGCCGGTCCGAGGGGCCGCGGTGATCGTGGCCGGGACCCATCCCCGTGGCTGCGCCCCGCATGTGCACCATGTCATCCCTGGCCACGCCCAGCACAAAGTTCTCGTGGCCCTCCTCCACGCTGTAGATGAAGTTGCCGCTCTTGTCGTCCTGCGATCGCATGACGAAGAAGCAGAGGACGAGCAGCACCAGGACGATGATGACGAGGAGCACGGATGCCACCACCAGCACGATGATGTAGGCTGGGATGCTGTTGAGGTTCACTTCGCACTGGTCACCCTCGTAGTTAGCTTCACAGCTAAAGAAACACAGAGCGATGTACAGTATGTCAAAAATCCTTGAGATGAAACTACACACTTATATCTCCTCAAGTCTATGCAGTGCAATATCATTTTGAAAAGCTGCCCTTTTGGTTATGAAAATTATGATAAAAATTTTGTATGCCTCCACCCAACCTTTGGTATCTTTACTCCATTCTATCCAATACTGTATATCACTCACAGCTCATATGAGAATCAGATGGGTAGAGACTTCATTTGACTCTACAAAGTAATGGAAGGGTTTTAGTTCTCAATAATGATGCAAAAGGTTGAGTTGTACAGCTTGTCAGAATTGGAAAGATTTCAAACACTTGGGCCTACAAAGTCCAGAAGAAAACAGCATACTGCCATGGTCATGATGTCATATATCAGCCTTTAATGATCATTAAAGGCTGTCCTCTTTGTGGAGATCCGATAGAGTGAGTTCATTTAGCCATTCATTTCAGCATCAGCATTGTTTGGAGGCCAGGGAAGTACTTCAGTCATTTGAAAGAAAGTGAACTTTAACACAAGAGACTGAAGAGGATTACCAGAACAAGCCTTATAAAGAGAATGAAATGAAAGCAAGCCGTTTCTGGTGAAACCATCTGCCAAAGGAAGTCAGCGGGATACTTACAAGCACACTTTCTGGAGACCAGACGTCACTGCACACACGCCTCCATTCTGGCAGTAGCCCTCGTAGCAGATTTCTGTACATTTCATGGAGAAAAATATATCAGTGAGCGTACACATTGATGTTGCCATTTGTCTTGTTTGGTTGTTGTTTTTTGTTTTTTGTTTTTGTTTGTTTTTTGCAGCAAACTCTATCATCCTGGAAAGGAGATGTCTGATACAGTTTTGGTGGCGACACAACGCAGGGAATCCTATCTTGTCTCTGCATTCAATCTCTGCTTTTCACATTACATTTTAAGTATACGCATCACTTTGGCCAAGCACTAGGGGGAAAAAAGGATGACCGTAATTTATACTAGATGGATTGACATAATGAAACTGAACCACACATACAAGTAAATGCTTTTTAATATCTAACATACATGTACATGCACTACTGTAAAACAGAACTAAAGCAGGCAGTTATGTTTTCGTTCATTATTTCATAACAGCTGGTCCTGACTGATGGGGGCTATAGAATAGAATTTTCACAAAAAGCCTTATGATGGAGCTGGTACAATCACATCCTCCTGCTCATTCTCCTGGGATTCATTTCACAGCTTTCAGCTTCTCTCATGTCTTCGTGTCCTATTATATGGACACGTGTTTGACAGCGAGACAGGTTTAACCCTTTGCGTAATTTGAGTACCAATTGGCACAGAAAACCCCATGTGCACACAACACTGTCCAAAATCCCTGGCATAGCAATGGTCAAGTGCCTTACCCTGAATGGTAGTGACAGTGGAGGTCTTGACAAAGATGGCTGAGTCACTGATCTCGCCTTCCCCTGTGATGCTGCTGTTCAGCATGGTCGACACCGAGTTCGAATCCACCTCGGACTCGAAGAGGAGGACGTACTCCACCTTGATGCTTCCGCTGGACAGCGAGACGATCTCGGAGCCCAAGTAGCCTGGGGTGGACTCGTAGATTGCATCCAGCTACACGGAAGAAAAGAGAAGGTGAAGCAAGAGACCACACCTTGATTTTAATAGCTGGGGCACAAAGAAATGCAATCGTTACTCTACTAATCTCTCCTGAAACAAGATTACTGATTTCAAATTTTACCTCCACTTTCGCTGACAGAGAAAATAAACTACATAGATTAGGACACATACTCTGTATGTCAAATGGCACAAAAGTGCTCACATTAGGAGCGAACTAGTATTCCATGTAAAAAACCTTTTGCTGGCAGTGTTTTTCAAAGCAAATCAAGGACTTTCAAGATGAAAAAGTATTTGAAGTCAGAGAACATTACGGTTATTCAAGTGTTAATTTAATGTCTACAAATGGAAACTACTGTACCACCCCTAAATAGATTGAATGGTACTTGTACTAGTGAGATAATGGCTGAGAAGTGTCAAGGGTGATGTTCAAAAGAGCTCACATCTAACAGCCCACAATCAAACAAACTAGGCATGGGCACCTCAAAAAATCTGAACTGCACATTAGACACAAATTATTAGCAGCAAGGATGTCCTGTGACACTAGGGATGAATTGGAATTCTAATGCAGCCAAGAAATAATAGGTAACCCTATACAGTAATGAGTTCAAAGCAGAGTAGATGTTGCAAAAAAAAAAATAATAATCCTTAGTTTTTGTCAAAAGAAAAGGAGATACTTACAGCAGATGTGACACCTGATTCAACTTGGGTGAAAGCGGCCGAGGTCCTATCGTTGAGCTCTGAGCTGAAGACGGCCGGTTCGCCATCGATCATCTCGATGTCAAACGTACCTCCTAGCTGCAGTGCAACTGTGCAAGGGGAACAGGCAAAGAAGACCAGTGTCCATGATTTTGGTTCATCACTTGGCGGTACATGCAAGATGATTCAAGACTTTTTGACGAACAAGCAATGTCATCCATAAGGGTAATGCATATTCAACTTTAATAGGATGCAACCTCACAGATCCAAATCACACCTACATATAAATTGTACACGAATGTACTATGAAAAATACAGCATATTTGTAACACACTCTTAGAACTGCATTTCCTTTTTACCTCTGACACAGACGCTGTTCACATCGGCAAATCCCATCGCACAGTCGCACCGGTAACCACCCACTGAGTTGACACAGTCCTGGTTTGCACCACATGGATTGTTGTCACATTCATTCACATCTAGGCAAAAAGTGAGAATATGAATAGGATGAGATTGAAAATCAAGAGCTTGATTAGAATGTCATCAATCATAGTACAAATATCCTGTTTTGCAAAGCATGAACTGTTCTTGCATTCGTCCACATCTAGGCAAAGAGTAAAAAGACAGACAGAATGAGACTGAATATCAAGAGCATTACCAGAAGATCATCAGTCTTTCATAATTTGAAGAAAGAAAGATATATTTGCCCTGAAAGTGCAATGGCCAAAGTCTCAATTAAGAAGGTGATAGATTCAAGTTGGTACTGAAATTTTGTATCACCTTCAGCATTCACCCTGCGGTAGCATGCTGATAATGACTTTATTAGCAGAGTCCCTTTTGATAAACAGATGGAATAGGATAGCAAGTCCTGGGCCCTGTTTTATGAATAGTTGTAATTGATTACTAGCTGATTTTTATCATAAGTGGCAGCCTGTGTGGTAAGGAAATTTATAATCCCTTATATCTTTTGATAAAACGAGGCCCTGCTAGAACAGCAACTTCCAGTAGCAACAGCCTATCAGAAAGGTGGATTCTTGTCGTTACCATGACATTTGCCACTCCAGCTGGGGTTGATATCACAGAGTATTACTATCACTGACAGTAATGTCACATACATGTACGTGTAAGCTCTCAGCAGACACATTCTCCTTACCAGCGTCACAGAGTGTTCCCATATACGTTGAGGGGCAGGCACATTCAAAGGAGACCCTATCGATGGCAGAACACACCCCGGAGTTCAGGCATGGGGAGGTTGAACAGGGTCCAGTACCTGAAAAGGAAAAGCAAAATTTGAGGGTGTCAAAATTTCACTGACAAGACTTGTTCTATTCAATGGAACCTAATGAGAGATAGGTCAGATATTAGCTCTCTTATGATACAGGTGATTTTGAGTTTTGTTTTTGTTTTTGTTTTTGTTTTTGTTTTTGTTTTTGTTTTTGTTTTTGTACCCTGACATGCAGTAGTGAGAAGCCTGATATGTCATTATTGTTAGGTTCTTGCTATAACAAGGATCCTCTCTGTGCCTTCATTACCCCATGTGCCAACTTCATAAGTTACTTGTGGCATATGCACCCTCAGGTAGCACAAGAACTTAGTCTACAATGTACAAAGGTGAAAAATATATTTGGTACAAGCAAATAATTTACTTGTACTACAACATCAATATTACAAAGAGGCAGAAGATGCCAAACATTTCTTCTTTCAATCCAATCATAAGATACTGCATTATCTCTGCATGACCGAAAAATTATATAATATATACAAACAAAACACTCTATAATTGACATCATGAAACCAAACAGAAAAGGACTTAATCAAAACAACTTGATCTCATTTAACTATTTCTGAAATATGTATGCATGTACTAGATGTTTAACTGTCATATGATTTAAAAGTCAATGATTATGCAACTGTAATGAAAATACTAGTAAACAAATAATTCAGAAGGAAATAAAAATGCCTTAGAGTGAAATACTTACCAGTATAGAAATCATTGGCTGATGGCATTTCATTGTTGACATCAAATGTATTATTGAGGAGCGCTGCGTCAAAGGCATTCTCCACATCGGATTCAGAGACTCCAGCGGAGCTACGGAAGTAGAGGGTGATGGTGAAGTCAGCGTTGAGGTCAGAGTCGGGGTCCACGGTGGCTGCTGTGATCACGAGGCCTGCAAAGTTGGAGCCAATACTACTCTGTCTGAACAGAGTCTCCAGCTGCAGCAAGTTTAATAAAACAAGAAAAAGGGAGACAATTGAACTACAACATCAAATGGGTGTTGCACTCAGCAATTGACAAGGCTTCCCACTAATTAGTTCTCTTTCTCTCTGCAGTACACAGGAATCTCGCAATAATGAGTTTCTCAGGACTACTGGCTGCAGTACACTCAGGTATAATATATGCACACTTTAACCATTGTCCATTCTATGCAACTTTAGGGCAATTACAATTAGCAGTACATACAAAATATTATAATGCATGTCTCATTTAGGTGACATTCTGTTGATACAAATGCAACATGCCCATTAATTTAGGAGCCTGAGAAAAGCCATTAAAGGGGAAAAAGTGAATAAAAGGGTTGACAGGACGATCATATACTGTATAAGTTATTATTTTCGCGTTCAGATACTTTTGCGAATGGGGAGGTCACAGACATTTTTGCGAATTGACACAAAGGCCTTTACAAGCGCCCTATTACAGTGTACCTTGGCACATGGTGACATTTTCTTGTGTTGTTAAATTTGCGGTCCAACTGTGGTTTGTGAAATTCACAAAAATTAAACCCTCACGAAAATAACAGCTTATACAGTTGATATGTCAAACAATATTTCTTGAAGCAGAATTTACATCATCAGCCAAGTTGGAGGTGCTGCCGGTCACATCGCCTAAGGTGAATGGTCCA
Organism: Diadema setosum; assembly: GCF_964275005.1. Taxonomy (NCBI): domain Eukaryota; kingdom Metazoa; phylum Echinodermata; class Echinoidea; order Diadematoida; family Diadematidae; genus Diadema; species Diadema setosum. The sequence goes on along the minus strand of NC_092700.1, from coordinate 21,469,318 downwards.
ACCTGATCTCTGACACGTGACAGTTTCAAATGCCCTTCAATCTCCGTAAGACCTGGATACACACAAGTACCAAAGTTCAGAGAATTAGAGAACAATATCAATGGGTCACACATAAAAAAAGGAATCCGTTCCATTTCATCCACAAAGAGGTTAGAGTACCTTCATTTACACAGGTAAGAAAGTGTGTTACTGTAGCTAATGCTTTATAATAAAAACTGATGAATTCACTGTATTAGGAAGTGAGATGTCTAAAAATCAATTAGACCAAATGATGAGTCAGCACAATAGAGGAATAGCACATACAAAAAGAAATAACTAATCCATTTCACCTCTCTTATGCTAGGAGAAAAAAAACAAAACCAGAACAAACATGTCACACAATAAATGAAAATGAGTTTTCCATGATACACATCACTGTAGCAGGAATATTCTCAAGAATAGAACAGCTTCACACTGTAATGAAATACTCTGTAATGCTCAGATTAAGTTTCACCGCAGTCACATAACATAGTGTGAAGAATGAGTAACAAGAGAACAACTTACTTGTGGCAACTTGTATGATGACGACAAAGCTACAGGTGGCCACATTCTGAGATGGGTCTGTGGCAGAGTACAGCACCGTCACACTGCCCTCCGTGAAGCGGTTGCCTGGCTGCTGGTTAGACATGGGCGTGATGCTGGCCCCAGAGTTGTCCGTTACCGTGGGAGCAGTCCAAGTGATGATGGCGGGCTCAGAGGAGTTGAAGACGAAGGCGGTGATGTCCGTCGGGCAGTTCACCAGCACGGGGTCTTCTTGATCTGTACGGCGGACAACAGGTGATCAAAAGGACTTAGCTGAATACATGAACATGCACTTTGCTTTTTAACAAAGTGAGAAGCATTGTTCTTGTCTTTGAACCTCCTGGTGGCAAGGAATACATTCTACCTGAATTACATGTTATGAGCTTACATTTTCCACCAAATCATCATACAACGGATGTTCCACTGAGTTTCTACTGAAATAAAGTGCATCTCTGGTATAGTCAAAGATCACCAGAAATACAGCAACTCTATTTTTTTTTCTAACATATGGCAACCATAAAGAATATGAATATTTCATAGAAGATGAAGCTATTCAATAGCTCTTTTTGCATCGTAAAAAAAATTGTCTCAGTAGTTGGGATCAGAATGGTCTCCATAGCAAATTGGTCCTGGTTGACTTTGTTAGACAAATCACAATGGAGAGGGTTATGTTTATCAAAATGTTCAACACAAAAGTCAACTGCACACGTCCGAGTCTATTGGGACTGGTGAATATGCTTCAATTTAGGCAATATTCAGCTCTCTTGGTATGATGAACAAACAATGTCCACTCTCTGCTCTCAAAATTGACTCTGACCGTGCAATGAACATGACCTCTGGAAGCAGTATTGTTAAACTGCTAGTGTTACTCTTCCTAGTCAGACAGTATCTTGGGTAAGCCAAGAATACGTCAGATTAGACGTCAAAAAAGAACACACACAAGAGCAGCTCTTGACTCCATCATTGACTTGTGATTGTGAGCTCTGCATTACATAATGTCTACAAACATGTATCTGCAAGTTTTAACCTAGTATTTACATTCTAACTTGATATCTGAACAGTGCTACTCAGTCTTAAAACTTGGAACATAAGCTGTAGCACACTGAACCAAATATGATTACACCACTGCCTCACAGAATAATTGTTGTGAAGAAAAGAGTACACATCAAGGTAGTGACCGTCCCAAGCAACCATCATGATAATACATACCTTCTACAGTGACAGTGAAGGAGCAAGTGGACTGTGACCCGGCCGAGTCTGTGGCCGTGACAGTGACTTCCGTCGCACCGATAGAGAAGTTGGCGCCAGACTCATAGTCTGAGGAGACAGTGACAGCTCCGTTATCATCTGTGGCTGAAGCAGGCACCCAGCTGACGGAGGTGTAGGAAAGACCAGTTTCGGCTGCAGCAGTCACATCCGATGGGCAGCTGGTGAACGTTGGAGGCAAGTCCACTGCAAACATGACCACAGGGAAAAGGTTTAACAACTTGGAACATTCTCCTGGCCTCCTTCTTCAATAAGCTCGTACATTTATTGCTTTTTGTTTTGTACTATGGCTCCATATGAAGTGCTTGACTGCACAACAAGTCAACTCCATTCTTGGTGATTTGAGATATTTGTGATTGAAGTTGCTAAAAACAACAAAGAAAATGGTAAGAAAAAATATGGGATATTTGTAATTATAACAAAAATATTCCCATTTATGTTACAAGTGAGGTATCAATGGGAAGATTTTACATGTAGTTTGCTCTATTTGATGATAGACTTACGTTACAAGGTTTGAAAATGGCTCTTACGCCGTTTTGCGATCAAACTCTTCATATCTGTTTTGTAACCCATTGATTGCGATACTCATTGATCTACCACACAACTTTCAGGCCTCTATGAAACTTCTGTCAAGGGGGTTAAGTGATATATCCAGAAACAAGATCAAATCTTTTCTTAGATCGGCACTTATTCCACCATGGCTAGGAAATCTCCAGGGATGCATTTTGTTCAGGGGCACTCACATTTGAAATGTACAGTATACAGGGAAACACACAAAAATGTATGGATAAATGGAAACTGACCAAAATGCTTACACACCTACTGTTTACAAGTAACCATATCCCCCCCCCCCCCAAAAAAAAAAAAAAGAAAAAGAAAAAAAGAACTGAATCAAATGAAAAAAGGAAAGATATATCACCTGTTATAATAACATCAAATGTACAGACAGCATTATTGCCATATTGATCACTGGCAGTGTAGCTGATCTCATGTGTGCCCTCAGGGAATGCCGTGCCCGACTCAATGTTGACATCCAGCATGACATTATCAGTGTTGTCGGTTGCAGTCGGCGCTGTCCAGGACACGACCACTGGCAGCTGAGATGAAGGTAGGGTCAGGCTGGTGTCATTTGGACAGCCAGAAATGACTGGGTCCTCCGTGTCTGTGTGTGCGAAAGGGTAGAGAAAAGTGAGTGCATAACTGTCACAACCAGTCTCATTCCATATTATGGCAACTGCAATCATAGTCAAGTCTACAATTTGTGGGAGAACAGACCATCCACTTTAATAGCCAATCTGTATCATCTTTAGGTGATTTCTCTGATGTACTGACCCTTTGCTTCATAGTGTGGCAATAAATTTTGCTTTGATTTGTTCAAACAGTTACTCTATACGCCATATATTTCGCGAGTCTAAATTTTCGCGAATCTGGAATTCCCGACCTCGCGAAATATTCGGCGTATACAATACATCATTGCTCCTGAGATACTAAAGAGTCTTACATGTAGCAACAGATTTCATATCATGAAGAAGAGTTAGTAAGGTACATTGTATGTTACTTGTTCATCCTAAACCACATGTTATAAAGGCATAGAATGATAATTATCTGCAGTAGAAATGAAATAATCAGACCTTGTACAGTGACCGAGAAGGAACACGTGCTGGTGAGGTTGACGCTGTCAGTGAAGGTGTAGGTGACCGCTGTCGTGCCCAGTGGATACTGAGTGATGTCCGGCGTGACAGAGACGGTCACATTGCCCGTGTCATCCGTGGCTGTGGGCTCTGTCCAGCTACTGGAGGCGTAGTCCTGGCCTGGGTCCGTACTGACCGTCTGGTCACCAGGACAGTCACTGACCACTGGTGGCTGGTCCTCTGTTTCCATACAAAATATCAACCCACAGTGATCATCATTTCTTGATTACATTCTATACATGGTGGGACGCTTTAGGCTAGCAACAATCATGAAGTCATTGGCTGTCCAGATTCATGTGCAATAAAGCTCTACATGAATACTATGCAGTTAAAAACCGGTAATACCACTTTGAGAAATGTCATCTTACATGTAGGTTGACATCTAGCCAGCTCTTACTGCCATAAATGTCATATAAGCCACCAGGCATCTCAACATACGGTATACAAGTATGTTTACCCGTCAGTTTAGAAATGGTTGCTAGTTGGGAATTTCCGTTTAACCCTTCTCCGTCACACTCGTTCACCATCATTGCCAGGCTTTATTTACCCTTGTCTACTATGCTACATTGAAGAAATGTAGCCATAAGAAGAGCACGGCCCCGTTGCAAGAAAGTTGCAATCAACTGCAAATAATTGCTAATTTTGAAACAACCATTCTGATTGGCTCAGGGTCTGCCCTATTAAGAAGACATGCATGCAACAATGATTTTGATTGGCCAGTGACAATCAGTTGCAAGTTGTGTTTAAACGCAAAGTTTCTAGCAACGGGGCCCAGTGCTTACACAGAAAATTGTGATTGAAAAGTGAAGTGTCTCTACAAATTGACCAACTTATCACAAGGTCCATGTTACTGAAGTCAAAATGTTACAGTGACGGGAAAACGTTCTGATGCTGAAAGAGTGAAGTTGCAATTTTGGCAACAGTATTTCACTAGAAAATGGTCATGCAAATCATACCATTGATTGTGATGAGGAAAGAGCAGACATCCCGGTTGCCAGAGGCATCGATGGCCACATAGATGACCACCTGGAAACCCAGGGCCAGCTCCACTCCGGGATCCAGCGTCCCCGTAACGGTGACCGATCCAGAGTTGTCGGTGGCTGTGGGCGGGGTCCACGTGACGGGCGTGGTGGCAGCATTGGGACTGATGGTGGTAGTGACCACCGTGGGGCAACCCACCAGGGTGGGGTCTTCATTGTCTGCAGATTGAGAGGTATGTACATTGCAGATGTATTTGAACTTATCCCAAGCAATGTCCACTCTTTACATCATTCAAGATACGATTTACCACTGTTCATATACTCATTGCATATGATTCCTACACTGTACATACTACTCTGAAAGTTGTTAACAAATGATTCATAGGCCCAAATTCACAAAGGTGACTTCAATTTAGACCATGGTTTATGCGAATTTCTTCTGCATAAATACGATTTCAAGACAGAATGCATCAACAGATGTCCCATGACAAACATGGGTTGATACGCACATGTTGAAGGTAAGTCTATCTCTGCTTATTTTTTACCATCATGGTTTCAATTTAAACCATGGCCTAGATTTAAACGTCTTTGTGAATTAGGGCCATGTCTCATTCTATGTTTCACATGAAATCGCAATCCATGATTCGGCAGACGTAAGTCGGCTGTTGCCTGTACAACGAGTCATACTGTACATGGAAGTCACGATGGACGCATTCATCATCACATGACCAGACAAAGAGATGAATCAGTAAAAATAACAAACCTTCCACAACGACATCAAAGGTACAGGTGGCCGTCTGTCCGGCTGAGTCTGTGGCGGTGTATGTCACCGTGGTCGTGCCGATGCTGAAGGCTGAACCAGAGGAGGCATCGGGCACCAAGGTGGGATTTCCAAGATCATCAGATGCACTGGGCTCGGCCCATGTCACCACAGCGGTGGCACTGGAGGCGTCCGTGTCCTGTTGGATGTCCGCAGGGCAGTTGGTAATGGTGGGCACTTGGTCCTCTGTTGGAAGAAATGTCAATCAAACAAGTTATAGGAGGGCATCATAAAGTGAAGATGAGACAAATGTGTCTTGCAATGTCAGGCACAAGATATGAGGACAGATGCACTCTCTCTAATTAAACAACTCATTGCATGCTACATTAGTCAAATCACTTACTACATGTATGTCCCACAGATAGATCTGTACTACAGTCAAGGGAGTTTGTTTGTTTTTTTTTTTTTCAAAATATTCATCACAGGTTAAAAGGGATGGAAAAATTTGTCTGAGCAAAAGTATAAGTATGAAAGAGTTGAGGTGTGAGTTTTCTTCAACTTGTCTCCATCTACAAGTTCATCTGTAGAGGGAGACAAATTGAAGACTCACACCTCAACCTTCACCCCTCTGCTTAATAATCTCTTGCTTTAATTAAAAACGAGTAGTAAAAATTCAGAACAGGTACAATTAATTAATATCCTGTAATATCTCGAGTGATATTGGAAATGTGAGAGGAGAGTGTCCTAGTCTATGAATATTACTGTACATGTGTCAAGAGTAGCCATTTGATGTAACTGTTTTCAAGACGGTCCTAGTATTTTAGATAATGGCCTGATCCAACTCATACTGTCACTGATCTGATGCTTGCATTTCACTGTATTCATGCAAAATACTTCATACATCCTCCTCACTATCATTACTCAAAGATCAGAGAGGATTGATTTGTCTATAACATTATGGCAGCGTTCCGCAATTCTGTGCGTTCTGTTCGGTGTTCTGTTCTGCACCACGCATACACCACAGGTGTGAGACACCGCAGTCACAATCATGGTGGCTCACGCTGCCAAGTCAGATCAGTGTAGAGCTTACCGAGAATGGTAATTTGGAAGGAACACGTGGCGGTGTTGGATGAGCTGTCCACGGCGGTGTAGATGATGTCGTGCACGCCGATGGCAAACTGTGTGCCCGACTGGATGTTAGACGTCAGACTGTTTAGTTTCACATTGTCTGTCGCTGTAGGTGGCGTCCACGTCACTGTCATCGTCGTTGACGCAACTGCGTACTCGGTGACTGATGACGGACAGTTCGAGATGACTGGGTCCTCGTTATCTGGATGGCATTACAAAGAGAGCATACATTCTGTTGACAGTGCATTGAAACAAAGTGTTCACGAAGACGAGGCAAATACTGTATATGCTATATATTTAGCGAGTCTACGTTTTTGCAAATCGGGACTTCCCGATAATTTTGCGAGTGGTTAAATTCGCGATAGTGGAGTATACAACTGTAGCACTGAAGGAAAAAAGGTATATGTGCATGTCACATTCATATCGAGATCAAAGTCAATATTTTTGTCTGTATTTATATTTGCGAATAGCACTGGATTCAAGAAAATAAACACCTCGCAAAATATTCGGCGAATACAGTAAGCAAAGTTAGTTTGTTAAAGATATGCCCACAAATATACAGTACAGACACTCTATTCCATCATATCCATAACACTATCTGAGGAGTGTGTTATTAAGACCAATTGGAATCGACAGAAATCAGCTCCATGATGTTTTACATGTTGCTATATTTAACATACAGAAGCCCAAACCTTTAGAATACTTAAAAGCCAACAAATGCTTCAGTTTCTCTACAGGCTATTCATTGTGTCAAGAGTGTCATGTTGTTGATGATGGCATCACTGTTGTAAATCACTTCACATCTTGGATTCTTAGATGAGAATGATGATGATCAAACTGATAATCACAATCACATCATCATAACCACAATCATTGTCAATTATCTAATTTTCTTTTAATATCATACAAAGTACTTGGAAAACAAGCGTGTAAAATGTCATGCTCTCTGCTACAGCTGTATTCCCACCGTTCTACCCACCTTCAACAACGACTGGGAATGAGCAGGAGGCCGTGTTGCCTGAAATATCGGTAGCAACGTAGATGACAACCGTGGAGCCACGACTGAAAATGTGTCCAGGCGCGTAGTTCTGCGACGTGATGGTGGCATTCTCCCTGTCATCCATCACCGTCGGCTCTGTCCAGCTGACATTCGCAGTGCTCAGGCCAGGGTCAGTGGATACGGTCAAGGAGCTGGGGCAGTTCACGAATGTGGGTGATTGGTCCTCTGTACAAATGGAAGGATGAGGGATGCGAGTATTTCAGATGAAGATCATAATCCAACAGTTCATCATTCTTGCTGAAGTCTTCCTCCGTATGTCTTTGCATCACCCAACAATCATACTGTTTAATATTGCATTGCATACTTATCCTTTCACAATGGATATATATCGCTATCCAACAGCCAACAGGTTTGCTTGGGGGTTGATAACCAATATATAATACAAGTGCATGTGTGCATATAAAGCAGCACATACAGTGTGTAGTGTGGATCATACAATTTGTAGGAAGAGCTCTATTGCAGAACGGGCTGGGCGTCACTTTTTAACATTCCAAAGTGAGTCCATCATGAGAAAAATGAGACTTTTTAAGTAATACCTGTACTTCACTTGTAACATAACAAGGCTTATTCTTGAGGTACTGTATGATTATAGATATCTTAATTTTTCTTATTATTTTCTTTGTTTGTTATTTTCATCTTTAATCACAAATATCTAAATTTAAGAAGAAGAAAAAGAATGGAGTTGACACTTTGTGATTACACTCTTCATAAACAGGTTCTGCTAAAAACTGAAAATGTCATCCACTCTCATGGCCAGATCTAGAACGAAGATGGATAAACATGTACAAAAATGAGTACATACTGAAAGTCCCTGACCACATCAAACGCACTTCTGAACAAACATGGCCAAAATGTAATGAAACAAGAGACACATACGGATGACTTCCACAGTGAAGGTGCACAGATCCATGTTGCCGGCTGCATCTTGGGCAGTGTAGACCACTGTCACCAAGCCCAGATTAAATGTTCCAGGAGATGAGGTGCCAACCAGGCTGACAACACCCACATTATCTGTGGCTGTAGGCTCCGTCCACGACACCATGCCCGAAGTTTCTGTGTCCTGGATGTAGACGGTCACTGGTGATGGGCAGAAGGTGAATTGTGGGGGCTGCAAATCTGAAGAGACAAATAGAGCAAAGCTAGGTTTAGAAGACAGTTTTGGATACTGGAATCATTGAAGGTGAGCTTGAAATCTTAGCAGTGTCTACCAAGAAACATCTGGTATCACAGCTGCAAGGCAAAAGATACAAATTACTGAACATTTCCATTATATCTTCATTAAAATACAGGACATCTTTCAGTTTCTTAACAATACAAACATAAAACTAAACAGTGACTGTAATATGATATTGTCCTAATCTAAACTGAGCAAACGTCTTTGGTAGCATGCAGTGCTTTGCTACTGCGTTTGTGGGAAGGACCAAAGTTGCAAATCATGTTCCCGTTACTACAACAAGTTGAACAGTCCTGCCTGTAACATTAAATTGTTGAAGACTGGTCCTAAGTAACTTGGGCAAGTGTCAATGGGAAATGTGTGTTGCAACAAAATCGGCTCATCCTCAATGGGTTAAGCTACAGCATAGAGGAGCCTAAGAATACAAGTGGGAATTTGTACATGTCTTACCCTGAACGATAACATCAAATGCACACTGCACCGTATTGTTGGTCCCATCGGTAGCTTCGTACACGACCTGCGTCGTACCAACAGGGAAGGTGTCTCCTGGGGAGTGGCTGTTGCTTGTGGAGACGGCACCGTTGGCATCACTGGCCACTGGTTCTGTCCAGCTTACCGTGGCATTGGGAAGACCACTCTCCGCACTGACAGTGATATTCGTGGAACAATTGGCAAACTGTGGTGCAAAGTCCTCTGTTAGGGACAAGAAGGTCAGCAAAAAGAAGAGAGAGAGAAAAAAAAATGATTATGACAACGGGCAACTTAAATGTATTATTCACAACATCAGACACTGCTCAGTAAATACTGCATGTCTAAACAGTAATGGATCTTTCAATAAGTATCTTTACAATGAGCTTTGCAAGAAACAGGACAACAAGAACAAAAGAAGATCGGTATATATCAAAGTGCAAGCAATTATTCCCAATATCAGACTAGGCTAAGACAACAGTGTGCGTATATTGAAACAGTAATGGAGGCTTATACATCTTTGCGATGAGCTTTTTGTCTCCAGTAGCAGCACATCCTTGTCACAGCCTGAGTGATAGGGATTAGTAATCATCTTTTGGCATGCATGCCTCACTCTTGCCTCACTCTAGCTATTTTCCCACCATTCCAGAATGTGAATGTACATTGTATTGGTAGTGACAGACAATCAGAGGTCAGCCAATGATGCTACTGTGAAAGCTGTTTGCGAAGGTTTCAGTTTTCTGAATTTCATGAATCCTTTTTAGGCCACAAGTTTAAGACACGCAAAAATATCACCACCTGCTACATGTACACTCAGTTGTATACTAAGTACATAATATGTGCAGTACAGTGGCAGAGTGAACAGACAGGCACTGAATCACTAAATCATGACAAAATATCTTGTGAAAATGTCTGTGACCTCCTCATTTGTGGAACAAAAAAAAATCTGTAAGCAAAAATAACAGCTTTTAGATTAATGAATGACAAAGAAGCTACAAATAAGTCTGTGGCGGTTTTTAGTCACTCATGTGGGGGGGGGGGGGGGAGGGTAGCTACATCCACCCATTATAAGGAGAGCAACAAAAACTATTGATAAAGAGTCTTTTTCTCTCGAGCTCACAGATTCATCTCACTCTCTAGCATATGATTCCCCTTCTGTTTCTGTCTAATCCATGTACACATGTAGCTTGTACGTTGTACATGTTGTCGTTTGAACCCAAAATTGCCCTTACCGATAACTTGGACTGTGAACTGGCAGGTGGCGGTATTGTTGAAAGAGTCAAAGGCGACATAGGTCACAGTGGTGAAGGAAGTAGCAAAGATGCTGCCACTCTGGTAATTAGACGACAGCGTCACTGGAATGTTCGACGAGTCCGAAGCGACGGGTTCAGGCCAGGTGACCACAGCTGAGGTATTACCGACGTCGGTGTAAACAGTGAAGTTACTCGGACAGCTGTCAAAGACTGGGGGAGTTGTGTCCATTGAGACTGACAAAGAGATAGCAGAAGACAAAGTGATTAATTGATATGGCAAGAAAATGCACTGAGCAAAACAAAATGTTATCAATGCATTTTGATTAATGAGAATTATATGAACACTGCAACTGCCCTCATAATAGTTAATTAGTGATTGGGATGTCATACTTATCAACAAATAAGTTACTATAGATGGTCATCACTTTATGCATGCTAAAAAGACTGAGATATTCCCAATCATACAGAAAGTATTTTGACATGTCCTCTGATGTATCATGTGAAAATACATTCAAGCATACAAGCATGAACAAACAATTCTACATTACACTGGAAAAAGAAATGGGGAGAATACCATAGCACCAGCTCTGGTGTAAAGATAGGGTGTGTGAAATACTTAGTGCCAATTAAATACAGCACATTGGGCTAACTTTCATCCATGCTGACTGGGCTCTTCTTATACTTACGCAACACAATAACATTGAAGGCACAGGTTGTAGATCTTCCAGTGGTGTCTAGGTAGACATAGGTGACCTCCGTCGTGCCAACAGAGAAGGTATCACCAGGCGAGTGAGACCGGGTCAAGTTGACCATGTCACTATCTGTGACACTGGGCTCTGTCCAGTTGACAACGGCAGCAGAGGTTACTAGCGATGAGTTGACCGTGATGTCCAACGGGCAGTTGCTGACCACAGGGCTGTTGAAGTCTGATGAAAAAGAAAAATAATTTTTAATTTTCTGTTTCTCATATCATTCAATGTTGTGCTTTTTCATATCATAAAAAACAAGCTATGAGTTTTGTTGCAAAATGAGCTAAGCACCATCTTTATACATTTTAAAGTATGTCCATCATGAGACAGAGCAAAGTATTGGAAAACCTTTCTGGTGGAACCTTACTTGTAACATAACACAGAATATTCTAGAAGTCATGATGACAAAATATCCTGCATTTTGTTATTTTCTTTGTTTTTTAGCAGCTTTGATCACAACTATCTCAACTTAACAAGAATGGAGTAAGCTTGTCTTGCGATAAAACTCTTCAAATCTACACAGGCATTGTGTAAATAACTGGTAGTATTCAAATGTGGACGAGTTACAAAATTTTGGAAGAGAAAGTACACTGCACACTGCAGACATACAACGTACTTATACACTCAAGTCTTTGAAGCCATTATGAGGGACACAGAAATTGCACAAATCATATCTCTACTCACCATCAATGGTGACCGTGAAGACACAAGAGCCTACATTCCCATACTGGTCAGTGGCGTTGTAGGTGACCACTGTGGCACCAGGAGGGAACACTCCTGGCTCGTGCGAAGCAAATGAGCTGGCAATGACCATGGTGTTGTCACTGGGAGTCGGGATTGTCCAGCTGGCCACATTGGTGGTGTTGAGGTACATGTCTGATGGACAGCTATCATACATTGGCTCTTCATCATCTGAAACACAAGATCACATCGGCTTGATAAAACTGCCTTATGGCATTGCTATATCTAATATATCATACAAACATAAGCTGGACCTTTTTCTTAGTGTAATTCACACATGTGATTTATTACATCTCACATAGTATCAGAATAATGGAGTAGTGAAGCATCTCACTTTGTACTCTATTACTGTAGCATCCTAACTTGAAGCTCCTCATAAGACGGAAATCATGGAGAAAACAAGTCATAACTTACAATGAAATTACCACATAAATTTTTGCTCTTTTGAACATCTTTATTAGATTCAGCATTTCACACACATACACGCAACTTACATACACAAAAACCAGACACACAAAAGATGCAGAGACAGACAGACACATACACACTTACACAAACATCTGCTATTCGAAACATTCTTTCACAGTCGGCAGAGTTGCCAATAGACAAGCTTCTTTTGATAGATTAAGTTCAATGGTACATGTATCAAATGCAAGCTACCCACCAGACACACTAATGTTGAACTGACAGGAGACCGAGTTCCCAGATCCGTCCTGAACCGTTATGGTCACCACAGTAATGCCAACTCCCGCCTCGTCAGAGGGCAGGTTGGAGCTGACCAGCGGGGTGCCCGAATTATCGGACACATTGACCGCAGCACTGATATTAGACGCCACAGCCCTTCCTGGGTCAGTGGTCAAATACACAGTGGAGGGGCACTCCAGGACAGGGGGGACATTATCTGGGCATTACAGAAACACAAACCACACAAGAGGGGGTTGATGAACATACATGTACATTGTAATGATGAAGAATAGGCTATTTCTTACCATTTAAATGAGGAAGTCAAGACAATAAAGCAGCCATTAACCAAGCAAACATGATCATGTCATGTCAACATATACATCATGATTGAATGAAGGAGCTATGTATGTTGCTGACCATTTTTAAGCTTATATAACACACACTGTGAATCTTTGAACTGACTGTTCAATCCCCTTCCCTTGAACAGCTGTAAACATAATATGAAGTACAAACGGTACAATAAATTATTAATAACATTTGCATCCACATTTTATTGCATGCACATACAGTATACCATGTACATTTCACAGGTCAATCAACAAAACAGCAAAGACTTTAAACATTATTTCACAATGGTATCATTTAAGTGAGTAAAAATTGGCTATGACTGCATAGAAGCAAACTAGAATCATGGACAGTTGTTTTTAAAAGCTTGGCTGATTTCATCAAAATATCAAATTTGCCTAAAAATTGTATTATCTGATGATAATTGTTATGCTTGAAACACAGACAAGACTCACCAAAGACAATCACTGCAAATGTGCATGAATCTTCATTCCCTGAGCCATCGGTAGCTGTGTATGTCACATTGGTGGTTCCGATGGAGAAGATACTGTATGGGGCGTGTGATGTCTGGAGCCCCACGCTGCCGCTGTTGTCAGTGGCGTTCGGCTCCGTCCAAGACACATTCACCGTTGAGCTGAAGTTACCCACCTCAGTAGTAATATCCATGGGACAGTTGATAAGAACTGGAGACTCTATGTCTGTAGCATTAAAAAAAAAAACACACAAAGAAGTTTCATTCTATCTTAAATCTTCAATATCAATTGCTGGACTGTTTTTATCAGTCTCAAAGACAAAGTGCATTTAGGGGTGATACACGTACATACTGTTTTTATCCAAAGGCACTCCTCACGTCAAAATTTCCTGATGGCAACATTTTAACTAGCTTTCATTCAACAAGATAAATGTGTATCAAATAAAACTATGATGTTTTAACAAGTGCTCTTCACAGAAAGGCATGCCAGATTTGACCAAGGGGCACTGATTCTGGAAAACACTTCAAGTAAGTAATAGAAAACAAAGAAGGTGGAAAAAGAACATCAGAAGTGTAGGATGCAGATCACAAGACATTATTCATCATCTTTGTAAAATCAGGAGTTGACAAATTGTACCTAATATAGTGATGTTGAAGGAGCAGACAGCAGTCAGGCCTGATGAATCGGAGGCGGTGTAGATGATGGTGGTGGTACCGATCGGCAGAATAGCTGGCGGCATCTCAGACTCCACGAAAGAGGCCAGGACGCCATTGTCCGTGGCATTGGGAGCCGTCCAGTTGATGCTGGCCTCTGAGATACCCATGGCCAGGACTCTGGTGAAGTCAGCTGGACAGCCAGAGATACTGGGAGGGGTGGTGTCTGCAGAGGAATAAGTTAGCAAAGCATATTAAAGTCAAACACTACTGCCTCCTAAATGCTGTGTTCAAAACACAGAAACACTGTATAATGTCTATTGAGACAGTGACAAGGCAGGAGAGGTATGCCATGCTGTGTTTGTTGTAAACTAGAGTGACATAAAACAAAAAAATAGAACTAACAGGTGGGTTTTTGTTGCTTTTTTTTTTAAACAGCAGATTGAGTTCTCTTGGTGTAGAATTAAAAGTTCTGAAATTTAAAGCCAGAATTGCATTTTTTTTTCTTTCATAAATTTTCCATCTTTAACGGACTGCTAGAATTTCTATCTTTATGTAGGCCTACAGTAGTTTGCACATTGTTACACAGTGCACATGTGAAGGAAAACAAACTGTGAACTTGATCCATTCAAATTCAACTTCCATGCACCACATTACAATATACAACATGTGACTTAATCATGCATCGTTACTGCTTTATTATAAAAAGCAAACTATATTCCTAAAGATATTATAATAATAATAATAATAATAATAGTGGCTACTTGTATAGCACACAGGTCCACTTTTCAGTGCTCATGGCGCTTCAAAAATGAGAAAATATCATATATTTACATGCATATACATATTCAAACATTTCAACAAAGAAAAAAATGGTAAACAAAAGCAAATATATACCAAATAAAGAATACAACATATATCAATTAAAAATACAATATTAATCCAATATTAATGACATACAGCAATTACAGTCCTCAGTATGAAAGGAACAAATAAGTTTTAAGTTTGGATTTGAATGACTCTGTAGATGACAGTTCCCTTAACTGAAGAGGTAACTGATTCCACAATTTTGGTCCCATAACGGAAGAACATTTTATGTGGGTTCTGTATGTACAGTAGTCAATGACATGGCTCTGGGTACGAGAACTGCAACGTAAAATTTTGCTCTAAGCAAAATGCATCTACATGAGCTTGGTGATGTTCCCAGAAAGGAATGGTAATGAAGGCAATCATTCTCACCCTGAACAGTGATGGTAAAGTTACACACAGCAGTGTTGCCAGACGCATCTTGAGCTGTGTATGAGACCTGATAGTCACCCAGACCTAGGTTATCTGGATTGGAGTTGGTAGCAGTGACGGTGACGTTGCCAGAGTTGTCTCTGAAGATGGGCTCAGTCCAGTTGACTGAGATGGTGGTCAGACCACCACTGTTGAATTCCAGTACTTGTGAGCCGGGGCAGAATTCAACTCTTGGAACTTCATCATCTGCTCAGACAGAAGTAGAGAAACAAAAAAATTGACGACAAAATTGACAAAAATATGAATCTACACGAAAACCTCATAATAATTCTTAGCATTAGCATTGACTTGTACATCTCTGTCAGTTGGGATACACCATTAAAACATTAAAACATAATCTCACCTATGACAGTAACATCAAAGACGCAGGAAGAGGTCAATCCAGCGTAGTCTGTGAAGGTGTAGGTCACCTGGGTTGTTCCGATGGTGAAGTTGTCAAAAGGTCCATGGGAGGCCGACATGGACTGGATGCCCACATTGTCGGAGGCATTGGGAGCAGTGAACAGAGGCCCCTGCCCCACGGTGTAGTTGGAGGCCGCTAAGGTGATGGAAGGCGGGCAGCCAAGCACTGTTGGTGGAGTCACATCTGTGTTGAATGGGAAGGCATGGTTTGATCATTAGGTCAGAGGTACAAAATTTAGCCCACTTGATCCACCTGTGTGTTACCACTCACACACACTAAATCTGCAGGGAATAAATATTCATGATCGCCACATATAATGAAAAATTTTACAATTTAATATCTGGTAATTACTAAGAACAAAGAATGAAAGAGCATTTTACTGACCACTCCTCTGATATAGAGCAACCCAGCTTAAATGCAGAAATGGTTTAAAACTCAGGTTGTCCCTTGCAAATTGCATTGTTTATCAGATAAGAAGCTCATATGTATTGTATCTGTATTCCGCTGATGAAGGCTGTAGCATCAACAGCTGAAAATTCTGGAAGTAAATATTCTGTATTGAGATCAAAAGTTGAACACCAATTGCATTCTTTATCATTTACTATTCAGGTAATAGTTGTAGCTGTACTTCCTTAATTATGATTTACCTTGAATATTAACAGAGAATGTGCAATAACCAACATTGCCATAGACATCCACTGCTGTGTAGTTCACCGAGGTTACACCAAAATTGAAAATAGAACCAGGCATGTTGGATTCTGTGGTGTAGTTGACCATCACGTTGTCCGCAGCAGCGGGCACTGACCAGTTGACAGACTTGAAGCTCTCAGAAGAAGACAGAACAAGAGTCTGGTCAGATGGGCAGTTGGTAAAATTTGGCGCTTCCTCATCTGTGTGTAAATAGAAGTGTACAATGGATGGAATACATAAGAATTGTCAAAGTGTTTTATTTGTGCTTGATATGCATTCATTTTTCTTGAAACTGAAAAAAAAAAAATGCATCACCTCAATCAAAATGCACTGACATGCTGTTTGTACATTATAAAGTAAAATAATTCCTCAATTTCAAGTTTATGAGGAAAACATTAATAATGTGGTATTCAGTTAAACTTACGTACAACTTCTCAAAGGCTTCCCCCCCCCCCCCCCCCCATACACACACACTCCAATCGCATGCACAGCAATAGGCCTACATTTCTAACCTAGTCTGGAGTGCTGAAACAAGCTTTGGCTAAAGACCATTTAAAATGGATTGTACCCTCTAAATCTCTCACCTACAATGTAATTTCTCATATAAAATTAAGAAAAAAAAATGAAGAAAATTAAAAATTAGAATTAAGCGTGCACCACACCTGCTACTGTGATTACGAATGAGCAGGTAGCATTGTTGCCCGATGTGTCCGTAGCAGTGTAAACCACTTCCGTCTCCCCGACCGGAAAGGTGTCCAGTGGATCAAAGTTTGAACTGACCGACGGGGTACCAGCATTGTCGACTGCGTTGGGGATGGCCCAAAACACGGTGGCAAAGCTGGCCCCTAAATCTGTGGACGCATAGAGGCCAGCCGTGCTGCAGTTTGTGAACTCTGGGCTCTGGTTATCTGTGTAATTCAAAGAAAAACAAACAAACGTGAAAAACATTCTGTCAATATGAGATTCTTTTAATGGACTTGATAACCATGAATTGTCTGTTGTAATACATTGTAGACAAGAATGAGACCAACTTCAGAGTGGGGAAATCTACATTATTTAACATAATTCATAAAAAAAGAATACAACTCTGCCAGTCAGTTTTCATCCTCACACACAGTTCTTAAAGGACAAGTTCACCTTCATAGACATGTGGGTTAACGGAATGCAGCAATATTAGTAGAACATATCAGTGAGAGTTGGAGCAAAATCGGACAATCCGTTCAAAAGTTATGAATTTTTGATGTTTCTGCTCAGTCACGGCTGGATGAAGAGACTACTATAGCTTGTGATGTCACATGAGTACAACGATATAAAGAAAGAATAAAGAAAATTCGACATATTTCCATTTTTCTTGCATAACAAAAGAACACTCAACTTCTCTCATTCAGAAGGCAGGGGGAATAATATTACCCTCAACATACATCAGTAGCAAGTCGAAGAAACGTGCACTTTACTCAAAAAGTAAAGTTTTGTGAAATTCTCTTTTTATTTTCCTTATATAGTTGTACGCATGTGTCTTCATACACTGTAGTAGTCTTTTCTTCCAGCAGTGACCTGCGCAGATACTTAAAAATTCGTAACTTTTGAACGGATTGTCCAATTTTCCTCAAACTTTCACTGATGTATTCTACTAATATTGCTGCATTCTCTCAATCCTTACGTATATGAAGGTGGACTTGTTCTTTAAGCAATGTGAACATATTTTTGAGTTCACAGTCCACAGAATGATGAATATACAAGATTATTAATCATCGGATATTTGGAATGATTTTTTTTTCTTTCAACTTAAATCCTGATATAATTTCATTTTCACAAACAATTACTTTCATATACTTTGACATACAGTGTACCCTCTCTGATGAAAGAAGAAAAAGAAAAAGAAAACAAAACAAGTAGGGACTTACCAAACACAGTCACTGTGAAGGAGCAGTTGGCTGTGTTGCCACTGCCATCTACAGCCGTGTAGGTGACACCTGTAGGTCCAATAGCAAAGGCAGAGCCACTTGGTAAGCTGCTGGACTGGCTCACCATGCCCGAGTTATCTGAAGACGATGGCTCAGACCACGTGACGACAGCTGTTGGGGAGTCCGTGTCTGTCGCTACGGTGATGTCGGCAGAGCAGTTTGCCAGTGTTGGATTCTCTTCATCTGAGCACAGAGGTAAGAGAGAATGGTATGATCACTCTTACTGCAACAACATAATGCAGTGGGATTTAGATGTGCAAAATTGCAAAGACAAGTTAGGAATGGTGTGTGAAAAAGAGGCTTTGCATCAAAAAGGTGTTTAAACATGTACACTTCACGCTGACATACTGCTGTACAGTGTACAAGTCACCTGACACTAGAAATACACGTAAGTTTGCTGCTGGTATTAAAAGCTGGAATGAATATGTACCGTATGTGGAACACATGAAAAACTCATCAAATCATCCCTAGTTATCTATTAAGTTAAAGAGAACAGTCTATCCATATACATTTGTACAATGTATATCCTGTTCAAGTACATCCATGCACAAATGGCAGTGATTTCATCTTACCTATCACAGTAACTGTAAATGTGCAATTTGATTGGAGGTTGGAGCTGTCTGTTGCTGTGATTGTGATGTCTGTAACTCCAATACCCAGCGTAGATCCAGATGACACTGGTGACGACGTCACCGCAGGGGTTCCCGTGTTGTCAGTGGCCGTGACAGTCCAGGTCACAAGGGCCGTTGGCAGACCAGGATCAGTCATCGTGGTAATATTTGCACAGCCAGACAGAGTTGGAGGGGTTTCATCTGTAGTTAC
Organism: Diadema setosum; assembly: GCF_964275005.1. Classification (NCBI taxonomy): domain Eukaryota; kingdom Metazoa; phylum Echinodermata; class Echinoidea; order Diadematoida; family Diadematidae; genus Diadema; species Diadema setosum. Next base: position 21,450,154 of record NC_092700.1, on the reverse strand, counting down.
ACAACAGAAATATAGTACCTCAAAACTAGGCATAAACCTGTTTGTATGCTTGCAATTGAACCATTTCTACATGTAATTCTTTTTACACTTCTATGCATTGTGTTGTTCTTTTGTATCTAAAATTGTGCTTTTCACAGCTTATAAAGTTACTCATATTTTGTAACCAGCTATACAGCACTCTCCTTCTTAACTCTGTGTGTGCCATGGTAAATGTAATGTGTGACATACTTTTCTGAGATGGCAATGCACAAGTACAGTATATTGGAAGATATTCTGTTTTTCAAAACTATGGAGCTTTTTAAAGAAACTTTCATTCTCAACATGCATTGAGCATACAAATTTGTAGTTGCATAGAAAATTCTAAGTTTTGCTGCAATGTGCATTTTGTAACAAGTCTATGACTTTTTCTCTCACAAATGGCCAGTACAGCAGTAGCTATGCCATGTCCTTTTCCATGCACATGGGAGGCATGACTTCGAGACACAGCCCCAATAGAAAATTACAGAAAATTTACAGAATTTACTCCAAAACCCTACGGAACATCGCTACGTATCTAACACCACACAAAGCAAGCTGAATATTCCAGGAATGGAATCGTGGATAAAGCTTTCGTTGGGTATTAGGCATTTAGCAATTAATTTCTCTGTTTGAACCGGATTGTGCATTTGAGAAAAATACACGAACTTGACACACCATTGACAGAGTCAGACATGCAAACGTGGCACAGGCTAAAGAGTCAATGACATATTTCCATTAATGACCATTGTTGTTCTGCTCCTGTTAGTCAGTTGCATCTATGTATGATATTATAACACACATTGCTTTTACTACTTTGAGGCACCATGTGATTATTCACATTCACCACACATTAATTTTATTTTGCATGTACTCCTCAGGCATGAATGCACATGATTTAGTTCTGACTGCACATTTGACACTTACAAGCATGAACATTGATAAAAGGGGTTCAACCTTTGTGAATTGGAATCGATCAATCACCACAAACCAAACTTAAGGGTGCTGAGAGTTAGATGGCACAGAATTTATATGCCTATACACAATAAATTCCATAAACACCATTACCTACATATCTCTTAGTTTTCTCTTTGCAAAAAATCATAACCATGCAAGAGATTTCAATAGCGTATGTTTTCAAGAAAAAAAAAAAGAGAAAAGAGAAGAAAGAACAAAAAAGGCCTGACCATGCGAGTGGTCAAACAACTCACCAACAGCAGTGATAGTGTAGCTGCAGGAATCTGTATTGCCCGATGGATCCATGGCTGTAAAAGTGATAACGTGGTCTCCGACGGGGAGACCAGTGAAGGGCAAAATGTTGGGGTTCAGAAACACCACACCACTGTTATCTGTTGCCATGGGAACCGGCCAGTTCAGAATGGCACGGCCGAACTGTGGGTGGACGGCCACCTCAAAGTCTGCTGGGCAGTATGTGATGTTTGGAGCCTCGTTGTCTGAATTGGAGAAGAGCACAAAATATCCCACATCAAGAATTTGCACCAACATCACAAGAAGAAACCAAATGGCATCCTGTAAATGTTGATATTTTCATACATACTATTAATATTTTACGCCCAGTGGCACAATAAAGTGTTTCCGGGTTCTTGAATTTGTGCTGAGCAATATTATCAACCAATTCATAATGTGCCGATAAAGTTGTGCAGATATTTTCACACATTCAAGAATTTTTGCTAGCCAGAAGTAGCACGAAATACACATTAGTGTATCGCGAAAATTTTCGCATTCACAGTAGCAACTTGAAGCTTATAGACAGAGAGTGGATCAATGGGTAGCTGGTATTGGCAATCATTATTCTACTGTTTCACAGCCTCAAAAAATGACTCATTTTATACCTTTATTTTCATCCTTCTACCTTTCTAACAAATCCTTAATGTCAACCTTTCGTTTGTTTGTTTCAGTTTTTATTTCAACAGGGTAATCTCTTTAAGACCTACAGGTCTCACTCTTCTGAGAGAGCCCTGCTTGCATGAATGAATTGCATAACTAAACATTCAGCATAACTTAAAATAAATTCAAGTAAAATTTGTACATAGTATAACAGTACAACATAAAATCCATTGACAAGACATGATCTCTATCTTCATATAATTTCCCTTGAAAGTCCCTCGAAAGAGGATAAAGAAAAAAAAAAACCTTTTTACAACTTCTGTTAAACTTCCACTGTAGTTTGCAGGCAAAAAAGGCTACATCTCATTTCAATGCAATGAGATGCTTGAAATAGAAAGACCTTGTGAGCAGTTTGATTTAATTTGATACAGGTGATACATGTCGTCGCCGGGGCGACAAGACCTTGTATAGATCTTACAAAATGTCAAATGTTCGAGAGAGCCAAAAAAAAAAACATGGCGCAAAAGCACTATAGCGAATGGCATAGCCTCTCCTTTGACTTGCCGTGGGGACTTATTTTGGGGGTAAGACAGTTGGGATTTGGACAGGACATCACATAACTCACTATTTGACCATTCATCCAAAAAAGTCATTTTCATCAAATTTCAGATTCAAAGTCTTGTCACCCCAGCGATGATGTAGTTCTGGGAGACCATTAATAATGAACACAAATCTTGACTCCTCCCTTCCATGCCCTTCCCACTCTCCTCCAAATACAAAAAAAAAGAAGAAGAGAGAAATGGCTGAATGGACTGCATGCAAACACACAAAGCTTACAAGAAATAGTGCAGGTTTGTTTCTTTTCTTGTTATCTATTCACCTCTGTGTCAAATGAAGATGTAAAACATGTGCAATGCACCCACAACAATTTGCGATAATTTCTAAAAATCTGACATTACAATGTAAGCCGTTGCTTGAAATCAAAGACAAATGACCAAACAAATTAAAGAAAAGGCTCAAAAGTTCAGATGTGACATACCTATGACAGTGACTGTGAAAGAACAATTGTCTGTCAGTAGGAAGGCATCAGTAGCAGTGTAGACCACCGGAGTGCTCCCAATGGTAAAGTAGCTACCAGAGGGGACTGTAGACATCAAGGTTGGTGGTACTGTGTTGTCTGTGGCTGTCGGTTCAATCCAGGTCACTTGAGCTGTGGCGTTACCCAAGGGAGTGAAGACAGTTGTGTCGTTCGGGCATCCACTGATCACCGGTGGCTCAGAATCTGTATGGAACAAGGAATGAATGTAATATCATTATTTGCATAACAGCTTCCGACATTGATCCATCTAAGAGGGGCATTCACTGTAAGTGTAGTTTTTTACGGTTAGGGAGCAGAGGGGGGATGACTCACCCCCTCCCCCATCCCTGCCGACGATCACAAAATCATCGCGAGAACTGGCACACAAGCCAAGTGAGGCATAATCTATGAAATTATTTGCCAAAAAATATGAAATTTTCCATTTGTAAACACTCTTTTTATCAATTGATCCATAATGTTGTTGAGAGATTGCATATGGAGACTTTTCTTGATGCACTGTTAGTATATCAACAAATAATCGCAATGGATTTATGCAAAAAATCAAACCAAAGAACTGCTACTGCCATAAATGTTCACCAATGTGCATTGTGCTGCAGGTGTAAGATGACTCAAAATGTCATGCTCTCTGTAATACTGTAAAACCAAACATTTTCACACGCACGAAATTTTTGTGAATTTCATGAGGAGCCAAGATTTGCAAAAGTGAACTACGCGCGGAAGTTTTCGTCTGCACAATCCAGTAAATGCCAGTGGAAATTTGTGAATTAGTTTCATGCTGTGAAAAAGGCTGTCAGCTCCAAATCGGGCAAGTTTCATGCCATGAATGTTTCTGGTGTTACAGAATCTGTCATGAGCTTCTCTGGATGTCCTACCTGTTACGGTCACGGTGAAGGAACAAGTCGCCATGTTTCCTGACACATCTGTGGCTACGTACACCACCATGACCGTACCTCCGCTGAACACAGTGTTGGGGTATTCGTTTTGAGTGACAGTAAGCAGAGAATTGTCTGTGAACGTCGGCTCCGTCCAGTTCACCACGGCTGTGACATTGCCTGGATCCGGACCCACAGTGATGTCCGATGGACAATTGGAGACAACTGGTTTTTGGTTGTCTACAAGGGAGAGAAATATGGTAAACATTAGGATTCAAACTCAGAAGCAAGGCAACAAAGCAGAAAGAAGCAGAGAGCCCACTCAGGCATATAGTGCACTCACATTGCAATACAACAGTGAGGGTGTGTAATAGGTCACCCAGTAATCATATACGTATCCTACGAGAGAAATGACCTCTACGGATATCAGTGTGCTGGTATATCTGTACATCATGTACTTGTACACGCAGATGGTGGACAGCAGTGAATCAGCTAATGCAACACTTGGCCCTGGGGACAGTAACGCAAGGCACTCTGATGCTATCAGTTTGAGTTACAGTTGTAGTCCTTTATGGAGAATAATAAATGCACAACTTGATATTATCACTAGTTCACAAGATTTAAGGGTGACAAGTTGGCTCAGTGGGTAGCGCGTCTGCCTCCGACCCAAGCAACCCTGGTTTTGAACCCGAGTCTGGACTGAGCAATGTTGTGTGTAATTATGCATACTGTTCCCTCAAATAGGATATAAAATGGAGGTCCCGTGTGCGAGAGAGTCACAACTCATGCACATAAAAGATCCCGCTTCATTCATTCATCGCAAAGAGCAGGGTGCTTAACACGGTGAAGTGGTCCTGCCTCACATCCAACCAGACCCCATGGAAGACCAGCTGAGCATCTAGATGAATATGGGCTATCCAGCCATCTTCTCAGATGGGAAAAAAAATAAAAAAAAATGAACAGTTTCAGGTGACATGCCACACAAGGCAGACTCAACAATAAGAGAGACAGCACAGAACAATATCTGCCAAAGAATGTACTCCACTTTTGCTCAGTCCACAGGCAAGCAAACAAGTCATGCCCTGTGTATTGCAACTTACCAATCACTCTGACTGTAAATGTACAGTTCGCCACGTTCCCCTGGGAGTCAGTGAAGAAGTAGACCACTTCTGTTTCCCCAACGAAGAAGATGTCTAAGGGATTATACGTGCTGGTCCTGGTGACACTACCTGAGGGGTCTGAGGCTGTGGGTGCAGTCCAAAAAGGCGTGGAGAAGTTCCGGTTCAACAGGGTCGTGGCAACGGTGGTACCAGGACAATTTTGAATGACAGGAGCAGAGGTGTCTGTGAAATGAACAAAAGCAATCAAAACTTTTACAGGTACAGGTCTCAAGCCATTGCTCACATCATGCAGGACCATAGTGCACTCTTTTAGTCCTTCATAGTTCAAAAGTCATCCACATGATCCCCTGAAGTACTTGTTGTATCCTAACAGCTGTGTCACTTTTTGTGTTTACCTCAAAGATATCACATTGCATACCATCTTTTTTTTCTCTCTTTTTTTTTTTTTTTTTAACAAAATGGAAGTACATTGTACATGTAGCTATTGTGTATCAAGCAACACTGAAAATTGTAGGTACCTTTGTAAGGGCATAATGCCTCATAACACAGCCAGAGTGTACTGCACACACTTTTTGAAGAATTTGGCTCCTGGTAACATGCACTGGTATAAAATTAGCATGACAGAAAAGCAGACAACATATTTGTGGATATTTCCTAGTGCAAACTGCAACTGCATGATTGTGTATTTTCATTCTCTGTCAGTGGTGAGGTCTGTGATTATAGAAGCTACATGTAGCTCCCAAACAGCGATCAGAGGAAATGTACTAGGGTCATTGGGTGAAACTTCCCACAGCTGTTATTACATACCTTGCACAATGATGGGGAATACACAGATGCCCATATTGCCGGCAGCATCGAAGGCCATGATGGTGATGAGGGTGGTGCCCAGCGAGAACTGGCTGCCATTGACATGGGAAGACATCTCCTTGACCACGCCCACGTTGTCAACGGGGTCCACCTGCCAGGAGACGGTAGCATAGGCCTCCCCGGGGTCCTGGGAGGTGAGGATCATCATGGGACAGGAGTCGAAGCGTGGATCCTCCGTGTCTGCAGGGAAGAGATTAACAAATCATTTATTGCCTGCCACTTTCTTGCAATACATTCTAATGACCGTAAACAGATAATGAAATTAAAACAAATCCCACCTGTACAAACATGTAAAGGCCAAATTTTGCCTAAAGAATGCATTTGAATCAGAATATTTTGGGTGGCAGAGTTTTAGCTTGAACTAACAACAGACTTTCATTACTATTTATCTTATTTCCCATGATACATGTATTACATCCTTAGTAAACTGATCATGGCATCGTCTAGTCACTTTATTTCACACTCAAAAGGTTAAAAAATGATTATTCTCACAGTTCATCACATATAGAACATGATAATTCAAATCAGTTAGCTTCTGTTTGATACCAAACAATGTACTGCAACTGAAGGGCTGATGGAAAAAGAATAGGCAGAGGGACACAGCAAGAATTAGAGAAAGACAGAAAATAAAATTTCACAAATTCATTTTACTGGAGGGTAAATGTTACCTGAGATGATAACAGTGAAGGAACATGTGGCGTTGTTGCCTCCAGCATCAGTGGCCACGTATGTCACAGTGTTGGTGCCTACAGGAATACTGTTGCCAGGCGAGTAGTTTGAGGTTAGGGTGAACTGACCCGAGTTGTCCGATGCAGTTGGCTCGGACCAGATCACGGTCGCTGTGGGGAGGTTCATATCAGTCGACTGCTCTATCGTGGAGACATTGCAGCTGGTAAACACAGGTGGTTGCGTGTCTGTAACGAAAAAAATGTGAGAGGCAAAGAAATTAAAAAAGGGATGGCGCAGTCATTAAAATGCTAATATGCTCAATCATCCACACAGCTCTCGAATGCTAAATGTGGAGTCAATACAAACTGAATGGTTAACATATCTCTCTGGTTGGTCAATCCAAAAAATGTAAAACACACGGATAGATAAAAAATTTCATAAAAACTCCACAACTCAAAATCCACTGCAATTGCATCTTTACTGACAATTTTGAAAACACTCATAGCAGTTGCGCACAAGTGGCTTATTTGATCACAAATGGGAATAGAGCAAGAAGCTGTGTTCCACTCTAATGAAATACCTAACTCACCAAGAATGGTGACAGTGAATATGCAGAGGTCAGTGTTGCCATACTGATCAGTGGCGATGTACTGTACAACCGTGTCTCCCACACTGAAGGGACTTCCCGACGTCTTATTGGATGACAGGGTGTAGACCACGGTGTTGTCGGTGGCGACGGGCAAGCCCCAGCGAACCACTCGTGTAGAGGCATCAGTGGCCAGGGTCTGGGTGACATCCTTTGGACAGATGATGAATACAGGTGGCTCATTATCTAAAAGAGAGAGAAAATTATTTTATTACGATGGGCTCTGGCACAAAAACAAACATACAATGTACACCCAATCGCAAGGAAATGCTAAAAAGTTACACTTTATTATGCTTAAAGTTTAATTGCCCAGTACCACAAAGCACAAAATAAAAGTGATATACATTATGTACATGAACTATACAGGTAAAGGCACATTTACAGTATCTTTATATGAATTTACGGTTGTATCAAAGTATACTAGACAACCATTGACATCACAACAACATTCATTCCGCACATCAAAATTTAGAATTCATCCCAGTATATCGATGCTGCCCTACCTTCACCTTAATTTTAACTTGGATATTGGAGGCTGCAATCTCATTCCAGAAAAAAAAGTGAAAGATAAAAACAAAATGCAACGGAAAACACACAGACAGACTATCCAAAGACATTATGCCTCTAGCACCCTTTGGGGTATAGGCCAAGAGGTTCAGAAATGGTTTTGAGAACCCCAGAATGGGTTTGACTGTCATACCTATGACAGTGACGGTGAAGACACATGTTGCCTCGTTGCTTGACCCGTCCACTGCAGTGATGGTCACCTGGGTCTGGCCAACAGCAAAATTGGAGCCACTCAGGACGTCGGACATTGAAGTGACCGAACCACTGTTATCGGTCACGTTGACCATATCCCAGCTGACCACAGCAAATGACTTGCCAGCGTCGGTAGAGGTGGTTATATTTGAGGGACAGTTACTGAACACTGGTGGTGATTGATCTGCACAGTGAAATGATAAGCAAAAAACAAAATACCCACTGTATATAGATACTTTCTGCACCTTGATACATGTATTAAACCATTCTGTCACTCTTTTTCAGTTGTGAAATGTCTACATTGAGCTTGGCAAAGACGTATAATTTTTTTTTTTACTTCGTAATACAGTGCGTTAGTCTGAGACGTTCCTTGCATAAGACATCAAGAGCTACGAGGTAACTGTGTTACTCAAAATGATCCAATTCAATGCAGTCCTGTTGTTCTTTCTTTTGACTGCAGTTATCATAGTTGCTTAGACCTTAGGATTAGGTACCATGGCTATGAAATGGTTCATTTTCAAACAGGAATGGAAGCATGTACAAGCAGATAACACAGCCATTCTCTATCATTTATACACTGGTTGACCTACTTCCCCTTTTACTGATGTGGAAGTTTTGGATGTTTTTACAGTCATTTGCTTCACGCAAAAGAGAAACTCACCCAGCACAGAGAGGGTAAAGCTGCAGACAGCCTGGTTTCCTGAAGGGTCCACAGCAGTGTACGTCACTGTCTGAGTGCCCAAGCCCAACAGTGTGTACGGTGAGAGGGTGGAGGACACAGTTACTCTACCGCTGTTGTCGGCCGCCGTCGGCTCACTCCACGAAGCATTGACGGTGCTGGAATCAGAAGGCAGGGTCAGGTTCACCGAAGATGGGCATCCAGAGAATGTCGGATTTTCCTCATCTGGAAAGAACAAAAGCAAACAGCGTTTACATCATTAAACAAACCTTTCCTCTTGCAGACAACCAAAATGTTGTTCTTGGGCTCATAGTCACTAAGTAATAAAGTTAAGGTACATGTACCTAATAGTATGTACGCACATGTGGGAGAACCTAATGTAATGTATTTTTATCCATAGGGGAGAGATGCCATAGCATTGTCACTGCAGTGCTGCTTTGTGCTAAGTGACCTGGGAAGTATAGGTCAACTGAGGCCTACAATTTTTGTTTTCTCTTTTATTTGCAGCTATGGCAACCTGGCAGCTCAGAGATATAAGCCTGTTTCAAAACAGCATTGCTTTATCTACTCACAAAAAGGCTATCAAGGTCTCAAATGCCTTTCAAATCACCTTCTGAATGGCATCTCAAATCAGCGTTTCTAAACACTTTTGAAAACACATTCACATATCTTGATTGTCTGAAAATGCATCAAACACGTTTAGGTTCATGATTCTACCTCAGGAAGTTTGTAGACGAACGCATCTTTTGTCTGAGTGTTAGTCCAAGTCCTGTCGTTGCTCGCATAGGTGCATGAACTTCCATTACAGTAGTCGTGTTAAGCAAATCAATTTACACAAAATCCAGTGATACATGTAGCTACATTATACTGTTTACAACTGTGATGTTCAAAAAGTTCTTGAACTTTTTTTGGATAATTTTTTTTTTCTTTTGAGCAACAAGTCGTACTGCGAGTACATTACAATCACCCTTTCAGGAAACATCTAACAAAACAAAGCAAAACAAAACAAAAACAAAAAAGACTGATCAAATTCAACCCTAACTTCCATTGTGGCACATATCTCATTTGCGGGAGTACAATGTAGATCTCCCTGGCAACTCACCCCTGACAGTGACAATGAATGAACAGGTGGTGGTCAGACTGGCTGCATCCGTTGCTGTATACACTACCGTGGTGTCACCGATGGGGAAGAGGTTTCTGGATGCCTTGCTGACTGAGACACTGGGTGGGATGCTGTTATCACTGTCCTGGGGCTCTGGCCAGCTGACATTAGCTGTGGCCTGCCCGGCATCTGTGGTCACGTTGATGTCCCCTGAACAGTTGCTCAGAACAGGAGGGATGGTATCTGTAAAATGTTTAAGCATGAGAACACAGTATTGAAGTTTTCAGGATTCCAAAAGCCTGCTGGTACAAAAATTGTACATCCGTTGGGTTAAAGAATACCTGCTAGCTTTCATTGACTCAACGATATAGTCTGTCTTCAGAACTTTGCAAAATCAATCTTATCACAAAGGGTTTTGTGATGCAAATTAAATGTCTGCTGCACAGACAACCTGTCATGCAACATATACATGTATCCCTTCCATATTGTCAAGAACTGTATGAAATACAATATTACACTTTTACTGGTATGTATACTTTCAGAGTACCTAAATAGATTTGGAGACTATTCTCATATATGAACAGGTTTGTTGATGGCATTCATTTCACATTGTGTAATTTTCCTTTCTTTAAAAAAAAAAGTGTCCCATGCATTAAATATACAATTGTTGAATCCATATATACATGTGTTTAAATCAATTCATTCATGCGAGGGAAGTGCATGCTGTTAGTCACACACAGATTCAATCATTTAACTGTATTACCTTCAACAGTAACGTAGAAAGAGCATGTGGCGATGTTGCCGGAGCCATCCACTGCCTGATACACAACCAGCGTCTCGCCAGGCATGAAGGTGGCTGGAGGTGTGTGGGTACTGGAGACATTCAACTGGCCTGCATTGTCACTGAAGGAGGGCTCTGTCCAGTTCACGACAGCACTGAGGGAACCACTATCTGGCTCCACTGTCTGGTTGCTTGGACAACCAGTGACCACTGGAGCTGTGGTATCTGTAAAGCGTTAAGCACAGTGCACACATCTTTTACAACTACATGTCGGAGAGGTTGTATTTTTTGGTGATTTCACATTTGCATGCTCGCTGAAATGCAATCATACCTATACCAACGAAGCATGTCCATCAGCAAAATATGCATTATGGAATGACTTTACTTATTATCAGGAACAGATTGTCCATACACAAAATTAAATGTTAGTATCTTGGCATATTCTATTTTCTTGTTTAAGATACATGTATACATGATATTAAAGAAAAAAATAATCAATGCTAAGTGTTTTGTATATCTCCTATTGCCACATGATTGCAAAAGCAGTCTGTTCAAAAAGCTGCATAATTAATAAGTTCTTTCAGACAGGAGGCCTTTACACTTCACAAGGTTATCACTGAGGGAGGATTTTACATTGTCAACAGATGAGGGCTGCATCAATGTGCAACTCAATGAGAACATCTCTTTACCCTATTGAGGACTAAACCCGAGTATACTCATGCAGGTGTCACTTGCAAGTGTACATTGTATGTTATGGCATAATCGACTCATCCTCAATTTATTATCAAAATTCCTTTTGGTACTGATTACTCATTAACAGTCAGGAGCCTTGCATTATTTTTGTTTTTTCTCTTACCAACAACTGTGACATCAAATGAACAGGTGGCAATGTTCCCGCTGTCATCTGTAAACGTGTACACCACCATAGTCACTCCAAGCTCAAAGACGGAGCCATTGGCGTGGGTGAAGTTCACTGTCACCGAGCCAAGGGCATCGACGGCTGTCGGTTCCGTCCAGAAGACTGCCGTAGTGCCGTTGTCGTCGGGGAGGCTGGCCATTACCATGGGTGGGCACCCACTGACGACAGGAGGTGTTGTATCTGGGATGTGCAGGTGAGGATAATTATAGGTACTTTCAAGCAGAAATGGAGAAAAGCATCAACTGCTAATAAAGTTCCTAGCTGAGTACATAGCTTGGATATCAAATATCTTATTTTTCATCTATACTGAAAGCAAAAAGGAGAAGTGGGATAGACAGATCCAAATCTGATTACACTGCAATTACAATACGAACTCCATTTATTTCTTTCACTTCTTCCTCAGTATGGCAATCAATGGTCACAGATTTCTTTCAAACATACTTCAGAAACTTAACGAATGCATTCATAAAGCAAACAAGAAGAGCAGGTACAGTGTACCACCTTGTACTTATTTTGACCTTGTTATTGTCTACAGTTACAATTATGTAATACACTTGTAAAACTGATATAGCAGTTAAGATCTTATTAAGAGTCATTGCACTTACCAACCAAGGTCACCACAAAGCTGCACACAGCAGTGTTTCCTGCAGCATCTTCCACTGTGTATGTCACTGTCGTCACTCCCAAGGAGAAAGAGTCGCCGGAGGCATGGCTCTGGTTACTAATGACCACTCCCACATTATCTGAAGACACTGGCTCCATCCAGCTGATATTGGCAGAAGGACTCATACCAGGATCCAAGGTGATGTTAGGTGGGCAGCCCATAAAGACTGGTGGCTCATTGTCTGTAGGTCAGAGAATTGATTTGGACAGACAGTACTGATCAAGAAACAAATCACACATTAACTACTGAAGAATGAAAGTTTAAACTTATTAAAGAAACAATTAAATGCAAGGAATCAAAAATGCAAGACAAAAAGCAAGATACAAAACACATAAAAACAAGATATTACATCATACTTGCCAGAATGCTTACATACATATGATAAGAAATGTATGCAAACATAAACATACTGATAATCTCCTTGCAAGATATCATACACATGCTGCATGTTACAGTGCTGTTATGAAAAGGGGAATTTGCAAAAAGGTTTGAAACTATAGTTTCCTAAACATCGATCTGGGAGTTTTATTTTCAAAATACTGTGCTGCTACAGTTGTATGTTTTGTACATTGTACAAAGAATTTTACAATTTAAATGTTCAGGTGCAGTGGCAGATACAAGACATCCCACACACGTATGTTATTCAAGTTCATTCATACCAGAGATTGAGACTGTGAAGGAACAGTTTGCAGTCTGGCCAGAGCTGTCTGTGGCGATGTATGTGACAACAGTGTCCCCCACAGGGAAACTCTGCCCCGGGTTATAGTTCGACGTCACCATCGGCATGCCAGCATTGTCCTGGCCAGAGGGTGGAGTCCAGGTCACCACGGCTGTGGCACTGCTTGGATCGGTGTTCTGAACGATGGTAGTGTTGAGGCAGCCTTGGAATGTTGGTGGCTGGTCATCTATTATTCAAATCCAAAACAAGGAAAAGTAGAAATTACGCGGTGCGTAATATATGTCCCCGCCGGAAGTAGCATTTAGTAGCAAAATGTACAATTTAGGTAAAAAGATGAAGGTCAAAGGTCAAAGAAGTCAAAGGTCAAAATTCTATGTAGAAGTTTTGAAGCCCTCACCTAGTGCCATCACATAAAGCTAACGGAATTGAAATCGGGTTAGAAATGGCGAAGGAGTAGCATTTTGTAGCCAATGAACAATATAGGTAAAAAAAATCAAGGTCAAAGGTCAAAGAAGTCAAAGGTCAAAATTCTGTGTAGAAGTTTTGAAGCCCTCACCTAGTGCCATCACATAAAGCAAACGGAATCGAAATCGGGTTAGAAATGGCGAAGGAGTAGCATTTGGTAGCAAAATGTACAATACAGGTCAAAAATCAAGGTCAAAGGTCAAAGAAGTCAAAGGTCAAAATTCTGTGTAGAAGTTTTGAAGCCCTCACCTAGTGCCATCACTTAAAGCAAACGGAATTGTAATCGGGTTACAAATGGCGAAGGAGTAGCATTTTGTAGGCAATGTACAATATAGGTCAAAAATCAAGGTCAAAGGTCAAAGAAGTCAAAGGTCAAAATTCTGTGTAGAAGTTTTGAAGCCCTCACCTAGTGCCATCATATAAAGCAAACGGAATCAAAATCGGGTTAGGAATGGCGAAGGAGTAGCATTTTGAAGCAAAATGTACAATATAGGTCAAAGGTCAAGGTCAAAGGTCACAACTGAAATTCTGTATATAAGTTTCAAAGCTCCCATGTAGTGCTATCATATAAAGCAAACAGAATCAAAATCGGGTTAGAAATGGCGAAGGAGTAGCATTTTGAACATTTTGATCACACACGGACGCACACACGGACACACGGACACACGGACGGACACACGGACACACACACGTACGGAGCCCGTTTCATAGTCCCCTGCTCGAACTCGTTCGGCGGGGACAATTATATATTTGAACAACCGAAACAATGCAGCAATAACACTGTCAACAACGTCAATATAAAGCATGTTGTCTTGATAGTGGAATAATAATTACAGAAACAGCCTTGGAATGTTGGTGGCTGCGTCATCTATTATTCAAATCCAAAATTATATATTTGAACAACCGAAACAATGCAGCAATAACACTGTCAACAACGTCAATATAAAGCATGTTGTCTTGATAGTGAAATAATAATTACAGAAACATATTTTTTAAAAATAGCATAGCAATACTTCGAGACTTTAATTGTTTCATTTTATAGTCAATACAAACAATGTAGTTCACACAAAGTCTGATAACAACAGTATAATCATTCTTTGATAAACCTGTATGAATCATAATAAATGAGGTAAAATTGCACAATAATATTGGCAAGATACTGTAAGTTGAAAACATTAAACTCTAAATTGAAACAAACATTTTAAAGACGGTGTCATTATGGTCGCAAAGCTCTCTTCCACACAAAACATTGTGCTGGCGATCCGGCTTACCAAACACGAAGACATAAACGATACACTGAGCAGTGTTGCCATAGGCATCCTGGGCAGTGTAGGTCACCGGTGTGGTGCCAAGATTGAAGGAGCTGCCAGATGGAATGTCGGGGGTCAGCGTCACGGCAACGGTATTGTCTGTGACAGTGGGCTCTGTCCAGTTGACCACAGCACTGGTCAAGCCGAACGCAGCTGGCGCACTCACATTTCCTATGCAGCCAGTGAAAACAGGGGCCTCTTCATCTGCAAAGCAAAGCAATCGAGACTCATGTTGTAATAACAGGCTTCTTTAAGTGGGGGATTTCAAAGGGTGCTAGAAAATATTCTGCTGGATTGGAGAGGTTTGAGAAATGTACAGTTCTCGAGGAAAGAATTTGCTGAAGTGATAGCACGGAAGGACGTACCATAAACAGTGACGGTAAAGCTGCAGGTTGCTACGTTGCCATAGACATCGGTGGCAGTGTATGTCACCCTGGTATCGCCCACTTGAAAGTTGGTGCCTGGTTGCTTGCTGAGGCTGATGGAAGGCGTGCCCTGGTTGTCGGTGATGTTAGGGGCCTGGAAGGAGACCACTGCCGTGGCTGAGCCTGGATCAGTTGTTGTGTTCAAGTCACTGGGACAGCCACGAATAGTCGGTGGAGTTTGATCTGAAATACAAAATAGAGAGTCAGCAATGAAGGATTTTAACAAAACAGTTTCTGAACAAAGGGAAGTCTTTAAGGCCCAACCAAGCCCATTGCTGTTTTACAACAAGTACATGTGTTTGTTGGGGTTTTTTTTATTTCCACGTGAGAAGAGTATCATGGCTATTGAGTAGCTAGCTGGTACATTTTCATGCCTGGATATGATCAAAATAAAATTGCACACATTGGTATGACACCTCATGAACCTCAATAATGTATTTTTGCTGCAAGACTATTGAAGCATGAAAAGTGCATTCTAGCAATCTCAAGCCTACTATCATATCAAAGTTTCAGCTCTGATGTTATGAGAGATATATGCAGTGAGAAATCTGGAATGCCAAGTGACTCTCACCAATAACGGCAACAACAAAGCGGCAGGTCTCCACGTTCCCAGCCAGATCCTGCGCCCTGTAGACCACTGTGGTGAAGCCAAAGTCGAAGGTGGACCCGGGGTGGGTCGAGACGACCTCAATGACGTTGCCCGAGTTGTCGGAGATCACTGGCGGCGTCCAGGAGACATTGGCCGAGGTGCTGGCGTCGCTGATGTTGACCGTGATGTCTGCTGGGCAACCGACAATGAGCGGCCTCTCTTCATCTGTTGGAGAAAGTCGATGCAAACACAAGCAAACCATAACTTTACACAGTACTGGCATATAGTGAAACCTTGTTACAAAGCAGTCAAGATACATGTACAACAAGAAACCAAGAGACCAAGGTAATTGTCACAGATTGTACATGTAGGTCCTTGATATTACAATGTTCAAATATACTACAAAAAAGATAGGAAAATCATACATCACATACATGCACATGTACTTGTCACCGAAACAAAGCATATTGATCTAACAAAGCAAGTATTTCAATGTGACAGGGCAGATGTACTGAAAATCATTGGAAAGAATTAAAATTACAAAAAAGACTTGAAATCATTGTCAAATGACACAAACCTCTGATTATGACATTGAATGAGCAAGATGCAGTGTTCCCTGATGGATCGACCGCTGAGAAGGTCACTGTAGTCACACCCACACTGAAGTTAGATCCACTGACAATGTCTGAGGTGACATTGAGTGGGCCAGTGTTGTCCGTGGCAACCGCATCAGTCCAGGAGATTGCAGCCACTGCCAGTCCAGGATTTGTCACATTGGCAATGTTTGGTGGACACATGATTGTTGGGGACTCATCATCTTGGAAAAACAAAAGAAACCAAATTTGTGTGACTTTTATTAAAAACATTAAACACACGCAATATAAATCTATCACATACATGTACTTTCTACGACAGCAATAACGTGTTTGCATGGAAAAGTAACTAAAAATAACACTACATTTACAGACCAGCAAGAACTGCTATCTTTCAAGACATGGTATAAAATATATACCAGATAAACAACATTAGTCTCCTTCCATTTAGAGTTGGAGAAAATTATCACCATCTTCCAGGGAATAGGATCATGATTGACTGTGAAACTTTACTCACAAACAAAAACAAATCAAAGATACAGAGATCAAACAATCAAATCAGATGATTCAATATTGGAAAGGAAAAACCTAACACAATGGACACAGAATAAACATTTGTCATATTGAGCTAGCAGTACCTGTTACAGTTACAGTGAAGAGGCACTGGGCAGTCAACCCAGACTCGTCCACAGCTGTGTAGTTAATCACATGGACCCCTATCGGGAGCGTGACAGGTGGATTGATGTTCACGTAGGTCGTGAGACCCATCTGGCCCAAGTTATCTGTGACATTGGGTGCCACCCAGCTGACGGAGGTGTTGGTTAGGCCCATGTCGGCTGACTGGGTGATGTCGGAAGGACAGCCGGTGTACACTGGAGGTTCATTGTCTGTCCGGTGAATAAAGGTTATATTCAACTCATTACAAACAGGAACAGTAAGTCAATAGCATTCATGTATCCTGGCATATCATTGTGCAGCTAGAATTTTCTTTCATTAATTTGTTTTCCTCAAATAAACATGAAGAACAAGGAATTGTCCAAATATTCCTGGAGTCATATACATGTAAGATGCAATGTTGCCACTAGGAACAGGTTGAAATAGCAAAAAAATCTAGCTACAGAAAGTATGCACAAAAATAAAAAATTTGAAAATTCTAATCCAACATTTTCTCAACAAGGCTTCTTGCAGCTTTTTACATGATTCCACATTTGTTCTTCTGTCACCATGTGAAAAGTATGCTTTCACATTATCTGAGTGAGGCTAAAACCAACCTGTGACAGTCACATTAAATTCACAGTATGCTGTGTTCCCAGATGAGTCTGTGGCATTGTAGGACACTGTCGTCGTTCCAAGCGGGAAGGTATCGCCGGGAGAATAGTCTGACTGGACAGTCGGCACGCCGGCATTGTCAGAGGCGATCACTGCCGGCCATGTGACCACACCGTTGGACAGGCCTGGGTCTGTCACCATGGTAATGTCTGATGGACAATTGACGAAGACTGGCAGCTCCGCATCTATCATCAGACAACATGGAAGGAATTCAAAGTATAAGTGAATAGAATTGGACTAATCATACCACAACTGTAATATGGATTGTATGAGAAGACCCATTGATAGACAGAAAGGCCCAAAATCACAAAACAGGTGGTTTATATTTTGACCAGTTTATGCAAATTTCTTTTACGTGTGACAGATGTGTACACCGACAGATGTCCAGTAGCAAACACGCTTTGATATGCGCATGTCAAAGGTATGCCTATTTCACACTATTTTTTTGTCTACAGACAAAATCTAAATCAGTCTAAATTTAAACCACCTTTGTGAATTCCAGCCATTCATGTGACCTTACATTATTTTGTAAAATAATCATGCTACATTAACTGCATGCACATGCAATACAAGGGCACTGTGCATCAAGATACAAGGAATCCTTTCATCAGTGCACATTTGATTTATACAGCTGTACCTGTGCTTGAAATGCTATCCCCGTGGTCTTTTATGGTGTTTGTGGGCGTGCTTGTTATTAGTGCACATTGCAAAAATGTGATCTTTCCAGTGCTATCACTGCGGAAATTAATTTATACCATCCAGTCACATTACAAAGCTTCTTACCATCCTTGGGTTGGTGTACCAGTTTTCATGCCTGTTTCCCTGTTCAATGTGTGTCTGAACTCACAATCATTTTAAGGACATTTTACAATTTCAGAGAGCACTCACATGTTCACTAGCATTTCAACTTTGATAACCAAAAACTCAACAGAAGGGTGCACATAATTTTCTTAAGCATGACACCAATTTTGCTACATGTAGCTGAGGACTGAGCTACTTGTAGTGGCTTATAATTTTTCCTTCTTTTTTTTTTTTTTTTAAGGAAAGCAATAATAAAGTCTTTAAGAATGGAAAGTTCCCCACACTAGAGATGTCCTGCACTTTATTTTCATTTCCATTTTTCCTTTCATGTAGATTCTGAATTACATAAGTGCAGAAAAAATGACCAGACAGGACCTGGTCCAGTACAAACTTGATACATTTTTTTCTCTTTCTTGACATCCCATGAATAAATCATTGTAAAACCATCGGCAAATATGTATCTTTCATGTTGTACAGCCTATTAAAAGAATAGAAAAATACAGCAAAAAATTAAATTATAAGAACACTTCTAAAATGTTGAACCGAACATTGAGTATTACCGATGACAGTCACAAAGAAGATGCAAGCAATCTCATTTCCAGCCTGATCAACGCCAACATAGGAAACCTCAGTGGTTCCTATGTAGAAAATGTCATATGGCTGATGAGAATCGGCTACAGCCACTGTGCCGGCATTATCGTTAAAGACAGGCACCGTCCAGTTGACACTGGTGGAGATGGATCCCACATCAGCAGGCAAGGTGATGTTTGAGGGGCAGTCCCTGATTGTAGGTGGCTCGGCATCTGAAGAAAACAGCAGCAAAAGAAATGAGCAAACTCCATCTCTCCATATATCAGAATAGACCTCAAGAATTTTAAATAACATTATTATTTTGACATCTACCATGTACAAATCTGGTATCCTAAAGCAAGGTATGATAGATAGTATGTTATGAACAAGAATATTGCAACTTAATAAATAATATTATAACAACATCGCATCAATGTTACAAGCACAGAACAGAGTATGAAAGCAAGCTAGGAGGACATTAGGACATCAAAATACCTGAAATTGTGACAGTGAATGAGCAAGATGCAGTGTTGCCGGACGGATCTACTGTTGAGTAGGTGACGGTAGTCACACCCACACTGAAGTTAGATCCACTGACAATGTCTGAGGTGACATTGAGTGGGCCAGTGTTGTCCGTGGCAACCGCATCAGACCAGGAGATTGCAGCCACCGCCAGTCCAGGATCAGTCACGTTGACAATGCTTGGTGGACAGGTGATAGTTGGTGATTCATCATCTACACGAAAAAAGATTGAAAAAAAAAATCCACAAATATGAAAATGATCATATTTTTTTTTTCTATATCGTTTTTTATATTATAGATTCCACTGCATCAGGTCAAAACCAGGGCCCTGTTGCATAAAACCCTTACCGCTGGACTTACCACTCCTTTCTAGCGGTAAGTCTTCAAATTAGCGGTAAGTTTTATAATCCTTGATGCTGATTGGCTGTGACGCCTAATTTTGACGGTAGATACCATAGAAATTCAATGGTAAGTTTTATGCAACGGGCCACAGGAAATGTTACAATCATTTATTTTGGAACTGCAAATCTTGCTAATATAGTGACAAAAAAGGAGGAAGAAACGTTGCCATGACAAATATCCACATCCAAAATCAGATAAGGTCTGTTATCAATCCTTGTTAGAAATGATATACACGTAATACTAATGTTAAATGAGAAAGGCAGTGTAAGATATTTGTAACGTGTACATTGTTGTACATATGCTCTAGTCACTCACTGGAAAATAAAGTTTCCATTTCCAAAAACCCTGGAACCATCCCCTGATCATACAATGTACACATACCTGTTACTGTCACTGAGAAGATACATTCAGCCACATTCCCTGCAGAATCCACAGCAGTGTAATTCACAGTGTAGGATCCTACACCGAGCACCACAGGCGAATCAAAGTTGGATGACACTGTGACGTTCCCGGTGTTATCGGTAAACACCGGTGTGATCCATGACACTGTGGTGTTATCGCTTCTGGCGTCGGCAGACACACTGATGTCTGATGGGCAGCTAACAACTGCTGGACTCTCGGTATCTATTTGGTTGCAATCACATATAATGATAGTGACAAGTTTGGGGGGACGTTGCTTATCAATATAGCAATAGGTCCACATCTATACCAGGTACAGTCTGTACCTGCAATTTCAAATTTCCTTTCATTATTATTTTTTCCTCTAAGCATATTTCTAATAGATAAGGAAATGACCCAAGTTTACAATATGTTCTCATAATAATGTAACTGATGAAGTAAAATACGATAATTGACAAATTGCCCTACACTGACATGAAGAAGCATTGAATTAATCAGTGTTTTAAGTAGTAGCCATCATGAAATAATTATGGGCATACAATGTACATACTCGAGCAGGATGACCATGATTTGATTTTTTTTTTTTTTAATCATGGCTACTACTAAACACTGATAAATTAGGTGCTCATTTACATTGATGAAGGGCAATTTGTCAAAGAGTTGCATGTAAAAAACAACTCAATGCAAGAATTTGAATGAAATACAATGTACGTAGGATGGTTCGGAAAAACAAAATCATTTTCAGAAAGTAGATGGTCTACAACGTGGTTCAGAGAAGTACATGGTATAAAAGACTCCTCTTCAGAGCATCTTTTCAAGCTGCATCCAAAAAGGTTTATCTGTTACTCCTTGCACCTACCTGTCACATTGACAAAGAAGGAGCATTCAGCGGTATTCCCTCCCAGGTCAGTGGCATTGTAAACCACCAAGGTGCTGCCAATCGGAAACATTTGGCCCGATGTGAACGCAGACGTCAGGGTATCAACGTCTGTGTTATCGACTGCAGAAGGCAGAGTCCATTCCACCACTGCCGTGTTCACATTTGCATCCGTAGCCACGGCGATGGAAGGTGGGCAGAACGAGAATGTTGGGTTCTCATCATCTGAAGGGAGAAATAACATTTTAAGAAAGTGAAGTTTTCACATTGCATAATGGACTAACGGGAAGCAGAAAGCTAATGCTTGAAGTGTAATGTGGCATGACCATACACGTTCGTAACTCCAAGTCTAACTATGTGAATCAAAAAAGACTTCACTCCATCTATTATGCATGGGGAAGATGTCTATATATACATTATAGCACAGTAAAATACTGTATACGCTGAATATATTTCGCGAGGTTTTTATTTTTGCGAATTTCGCTAGTCGGGTGCTATTCGCGAAATTAAAGACACGCGAAAATATTGACTCTGATCCCGATGTGAATGTGACGTACGCGGGTACACTTCTCCGTTCAGTGCAGGACTCCACGATTGTGAATTTAACCATTCGCGAAATCGTTGGGAATTCCGGATTCGCAAAAATTTAGACTCGCGAAATATATGGCGTATACAGTAGATACTGGCATCATTACAGTTCAACAGGAAATACAACGTAATTATGTACCTTTGAGTCACAGAAGTATATGAGCAGAACCTAGGCAGCCCCCCGAAAAATAAAACATCCAAAAAAGTTGCACATTTAATGAGATGACAGCCCCCCCCCCCCCCCTCAACTTAATCTAAATGCTTCAGAGCAATATTGGTGTGTACATGTACACGATGTATGTTGACAGGTAATCTATGTACTGACCTGTGACAGTGACAAGGAATGTGCACTGGGCAGTATTGTCTGATGGGTCTACAGCCACGTAGTAGACAGTGGTGACTCCAAATGGGAAGGAGCTGCCAGGGCTACGAGTACCAGCAAAACCAACAGAGCCGGTGTTGTCCGAAGCGGTCGGTTCCACCCAGGTGACATTTGAAGCCTCGTCCGAGCCAGCATTGGTTGACAGCGTGATGTTGGACGGACAGTTGGAGATTGTTGGTGCCTCGTTGTCTGTTTGGGGATGAAAACATGGATACACAAGACTAGTTTTCACAGGATGATCATAGGAGACAAATATCAGGAGTAATACAGGAATAAAAATCAACTTTGTTTGCCATGTGCATTAGATAATGGCTTAATATCACCAGCTGACACAAGCAATGATCTTTTACATGTTTTTTTTTTTTCATGAAGTATTTGTTTTCAGCAAGCATCAGCATACATCACGATCAAAGCATACACTGTACAATTATCTGATGAGGGTGAAATCACTCTTAACAATGTTTTTCACATTTCCCTCCTGTATGTGTGATTTGGATAGATATCAGGGGGGAAATAGCACTATAACATAAGACAAAATGTATACCTACCCATTCCAATGGGACGCCACCCCTCTTCATCAGCTAAGAAGGCATCCGATTTCAAAAACAAAACATTGAGGTTAGAATCCTACACCACTAACATGACTCAGTATATCCTACACCACTAACATGACTCAGTATATCCTGGAATCTAAATTCATGGAGTTAAAAATCATCATAAAGCCAATCTAATGGCTCGTAAAGAGCAAAATGAAACAAGGCATGAATGAATGGCTTACCAATGACAGTGACATAAAAGATGCATTCTGCAGTGTTTCCGCTCGGATCGGTCACGATGTATTCCACTCGTGAGGAGCCCACCATGAAAGTATCATTGGGGCTGTTGGAGCCAGTGATCTCCACCTGTCCCGAGTTGTCTGATGCAGACACAGTCCAGTCCACCTGCAGGGTGGGGCTACCCTGAGGGGTTGCAAGGCTGATGTTGGCCGGGCAGGCATCAAAGACGGGTGGTGTGGCATCTAATAGCGACAGGGATGGAAGATATCCACACATCAGACTAGGCATGACAGAATTTCCCCGATTTGACAATCAAAGGGTGGATTGTCGCAATAGTACAATTACACACGTGGAAACTAAATGTATAGTACAGAGACATAAAGGGCAATCTCTGCAGTAACTGGTGATGCATCAGTTCACCCATTGGCAGCAACATTTCTGATGCAGTATGAAGTTTGCACATTGCCTTTAAGCTGTTCCGTACCGGAACCTGGTGACCTGTGTATTAAATCTATGGGCATTTCAGAATTCAGTATGGAACGAGTTAACTTACTCTCCCCCTTCGGTCAGTCTATACTAAATTTGTCTCAATCAACTCTCTAGAGTGACAAAGAGGATGAACTATGGCCTGTATTGTGTCCTCCTACAAGTAGTATACAATCGTTAAGGAAGCCAACATATACCACAATTGTAGTTGAATGTTATTAATATCTCTTTAAGCTGTGAGTATTGCACAAAGCCCACTTCAGAAGAGGGTGCATTTTTGGTCTTGATTTTGTTAGGCATCTCTTGAGCTAAGTAGAGTTGTAGCATGCATTCATTAACACTCTACAGGTTCTGCTGGACACTCTGTGCACACATTATCAAAATGTCAAGAGTTCTATTAGAGGCAATATTTTTTTTACAGTATGTACAATTTATATATCTCTGAGATATCATGGCATATAAAACAATATTGGATGATAAGTGAGTTTCCTACCACACAGGTATGAAGAACAATGAATGTCTGAACCACACCAAGTGATCCCTATTGTCGGTACTTACATTGAAATGTAAATACGTAAGAGTTTTATCCAACATTTCTGGGCTTACCTATGATTGTGACATTGAAGGAGCAGGACCCTACATTACCCAGAGCATCCTGGGCAGTGAAGGTGGCCACGCTCCGACCAATGGGGTAGTACTCTGGAGGGAAGCTGGTGATGTTGACCATCCCAGAGTTATCAGTTACCGTAGCAACTGGGATATACACAGAGGTGAGAGGCGAAGAGGCATTGGCAAAGGCGAATGTCTCTCCTGGGCAGTTCAGCATTGGGGACTCGTCATCTGGAAGTAAAGAGAACATCGATTTATATCATCAAAAAATATCACGAAACATAGGAGGCAGCAACAGTGTATACTTGGAGCAGAAAAGTTTGCATACTGTGACAGCCTAAGGTTTGTTTCCTGTAGGTGCGTATTCCATGTCAGTGCTTAGATTGAAGAGAATTACATTGTATTATGCTCTGACTATAATCAGGACAACGATACAAGTCAAAGTGAGACTATCACACAATGAGAACATGAAATATCACTTCACAAACACAGTACTATGACTCAACTGGGAATTTTTTTTGTGTGGTATGATAGTAGGAACTGCCATGATTGGTTGAAACTTGCATGTAAACCACAACTAAGATACACAGAACACCTTCAACCAACGATGGTGACACTGTTGAGAGCCATGACTCGATGACTGAAATGACCAAATATAACAAACTTCACACTGATCATTCAATAATAACAACAAAAAGTACAGCATTTGTAATGCACCATCGATCTTGTGGTCTATCATGAGGCGCAGCGGGACATACGCTGTTGAGAAATTCTAATAAGAAGCAACCTAGGTACGAGAAATTACAAGTGCCACTTTTTTGAAGAAGAAGAAGAAGTAGAGAGATACATGTAGAATGGAACCTTTACCTGACACGGTGATCGAAAATGAGCACTCAGATGAGAAGCCAGCCAGATCAGTGGCGACGTACATGACCTGATAAACCCCAGTCGAGAGTACCAGGGGAGGAGTGTGGCTGATGGAGATGGTCAGGTTGGCCGACCCAGCATTGTCCGTGATGGTGGGGACGGTCCAGTTGACAGTGGTGTTTGGTAAACCGAGGTCGGTGGTGGTGCTGATGTCAGCTGGACATGGACTGATCACGGGCGCCTCATCATCTGCAAATGATTCATTACATTTGGATAGGTTTATTGTTGTTGCATTATTGAGTTATTATTTTTTGTATACATGTCATTCGAACACTTCCTTGAACTTGAATATAGTCATGATTAAATAACAACAAAAAACACTACATTTCTATTTTGGCTAATATGAGCACAGACATGCATCACACTTACCAGCTGAGAGCAGATAACGTGATAATGGATGAATTACATGTATTTAAGAATCTATAACCTTAATTATGATGAAGGTACATAAAAAAAAAAAGTTTAAAGGTATGGGATACCTTTTACAGACCTCTCAAAATGCAGCAAAAACATTAGATATGAACCTCAGGGGACTTGCTTAGGCCACTGCTTAGAAATTTGGAAGTCAACAGTTATCTAAAATTTGAATAATGCACAAAACTCAACTACTCAGTAGTTCTGTGTGTCAGCCACACTTACATGTAAGCCTTTTTGTTGCAGTCTTCTGTATTTGTTATAGACACAAATCTAAAAGTACAAGAGCTGATGTATATAGAAATGAGGCTTGTGTTGATGAACTTTCTTCACAAAATATACATGATGAACACACATGCAGTGCATGGGTCTGCAAAGCTAGCCTAGTAATGTACTGGAATTTACGGTGAGCCCCGAAAAAAATTCAATTCAAAATCTAACGGTCAAAAAAAATTACTTAATGTTACCTTCCACTTTCAATACTTTGTGGGAGTTTCTAAAATGATAGTCTCTTCAACATACCACTGTATCTATACAACTCTTCATTTAAGGCATGCAAATGGGATTCCCTACCTTTAAGACATAAGCTTTTGTTCCCCTTTCTTCTTTGCTCAAGGAGAAGATGGACACAAATAACACCAAACAGAATTTAGTCATGCACTGTACCTTACTCTCGAACTTAATTTGAATGTTCTGTCTGTTAGAGTGTGCTTTTCCAAACCTCACACACACTTTTCTTTCTACAATTATTGGTACATTCCACTTCCCAAATACATTGTATGTTCTGTCCATTTACAATTACAAAGAACGAGCAAAATCCAGACCTAAGACCTGTTGAGGACAAGCTTACGTATTTCACTATAACACACTTTTCACAGACACATGCCCAAATCTGCTCTGGACAAATCTTCAACAGGTAAAGCAGAGCTAACAGCTTACCATACACATATACAGAGAATGAGCACGATCGAGAATTTCCAGCCCCGTCCACAGCGGTATAGGTCACTTCCGTTGTCCCGATGCTAAAGGCATCGCCGGAATTGTAGTTGGATGTCACGGTGGGGGTGCCCGACTCGTCCGAGATGGCCAAGAGTGACCAAAAGACGTTGGCCGTTGGAGAGCCAGGGTCAGTGGCCTGAGTGATGTTGGCTGGGCAGGACATGATGTCTGGCTTCTCGGCATCTGCAAAATATGTAAAATTGGGTCATACCTATCAGTCACAGCCATTCTCTGTATTACCTTTTATATACACAATGTACCTCATATATAGAATCCTCTCATCTGACTGGTTAAAAGGGGAGTCATGAAAATAGCTGTGCCCCACTGTTGATCAAAATGACGTCATGATTTACTGTGCCCGGGGCACAGTTGATTGACTGTGCCCTGTAAATACGTTTGGAGACAGACAGTCGCAACCCCGGGCCGTACACATAGATCACATGTACGCACCAATGATACGACCGCTGCGCTGTTGATCAGCGTTGTGCCCTGTAAATACGTTTGGAGACAGACAGTCGCAACCCCGGGCCATACACATAGATCACATGTACGCACCAATGATACGACCGCTGCGCTGTTGATCAGCGTTGTGCCCTGTAAATACGTTTGGAGACAGACAGTCGCAACCCCGGGCCGTACACATAGATCACATGTACGTACCAATGATACGACCACCGCGCTGTTGATCAGCATTGATTATCTATATTTCGGAATCTATATTTTCAGTATATAAAACAAATAATGACAGCTTAATATTCGGGGCACAGTTAAAATCATGTAGGCCCTCGGTGATGTGAAAACCATAATTTTAACTGTGCCCCTCATAGCAGTCATTATTCGTATACTATTTTTTCTGGCAGCAAAGCATTTTTTTTTTACAGCCCTCCAGGGAAGAACTATTGGTACAATGTACTTGTATAGAATATCTACTAACCACTATGTGAGAGTGCACATTTGTAGTTAGAATAGAAAATTATGATAAACAGGGTTGCTATCTGTTAAAACCTACATGTACTTCTGAACCAGCATATCTGGTTGTGCTCCAAGGGTGTTTCCAACTGGTTTCAAGTAAAATGCATGTATTGCACATTTACTTCAATCTGTAAAAATCATACACATGTGTATGCCTGACACAAATATCTCTTGAAGATTTGAGATGGCAGATATAAAATATAATATGGGGATGCAACCAGCATGTACATAAGTGGCAAAGGCCTTTAAAAGTATGAAGCCCACATAGTATCAAGGATGTTCTCTTACCAACAACAGTGACCAGGAATGAACACATGTAGCTGTTTCCTGCCAGGTCACTGGCTGTGTAGGTGACTGTAGTGCTACCAAGATAAAAGAGGGTACCAGGGTCGTGGGTACCAACCACTACCAGCTGGCCGGAGTTGTCGGTGATGGAGGGCACCGTCCAAGTGACCTTTGCCGTAACCGCACCAATACTGGCATTTACAGTGATGTCAGCTGGACAATCCATAGACCTGGGACTCTCAGCATCTATTGTCAAAATGCAGATTCAAATATTAAAGAGACAGAGAACATTACGGATAAAATGTACATGAGGTGCAGGAATATCAAACATTATGCGCTCAGAAATGTCAGTATTACATAAGTGCTATAGAAGTGTTATTCATTGTTGTTGTTATTATTATCACTATTATTATTATCATTATTGTTATTATTATTATTATTATTATTATTATTATTATTATTATTATTGTTATTGTTATTGTTATTATTATTATTATTATTATTATTATTATTATTATTATTATGATTATGATTGTTATTATTATTATTATTATTATTATTATTATTATTATTATTATTATTATTATTATGATTATGATTATTATTATTATTATTATTATTATTATTATTATTATTATTATTATTATTATTATTATTATTATTATTATTATTATTATCATTATTATGATTATCATCATCATCATCATCATCATCATTATTATTATTGCCATGCCTAAGTTATTGCTACAGTGTATCAAAGTTTTCAGTCTCATATGTACAGGTCAAGAAAAGACAGGCAAGTAACAGATTGAGAACTATTATCCTTTTTCAGAAGAAACGTAAGCAACATTTTAAACCTTGGGGACCATACACAATGGATTTGTTACAGGGGGCAATGCTTCCATGATGTATTCACTCCATCAATATTGATCCATTTGTGAAAGCCACAAAAATATAAACACTGCAAATTACAAACCACTTGTACAAGATTCGATTCTACAAAATAGCAATGTTGAAGAATGTCAGCATATTATAAGAAACTACAGTGTAGTGCATGACAAACTTGAACAAGGCAACACAAACTGACAGTGTACCTGAAAAAGCTATGACAAAATAGTGCATAACAAACTTGAACAAGGCAATACAAACTGAGTGTACCTGAAATGGTGACAGTGAATGAGCAAGAAGCAGTATTCCCTGACGGATCGACCGCTGAGAAGGTGACCGTAGTCACACCCACACTGAAGTTTGATCCACTGGCAATGTCTGAGGTGACATTGAGTGGGCCAGTGTTGTCCCTGGCAACCGCATCAGACCAGGAGATTGCAGCCACGGGTAGACCAGGATCAGTCACATTGACAATGTTTGGTGGACAAGTGATCCTTGGGGACTCATCATCTAAGAAAGAACACCACAAACGTTGTCTTGTCAACTTCTTGAATGTGCCATTGTATTGACAGTGTACATGGAAATGCATGATCATATGGCAACGGGTATCTGCACATTCAAAATAGGCTCAACAGACAATTGATATTTTTGTGAAGATGTACGTACACAGGTTATTGTCAAACTTTTCACAGTCAAACTCACATTACAGCCTACGCAAAAAGATAAATAATATACAAGTGTACCTTGAGATACATTGTATCTCTGTCTACTATAAAGCATGAAATTTGCAGCTTGAAATTTTCACAAACTGCCACTGGCATTCAATATATATAGTGTACACAAGAACTTTCACATGCATTTTCATTTTTGGAATCTTGGCTCTCACAAAATTTGCGAAATCAAAATGCAAGCAAAAATTTCTAGTTTTACAGTATCTAAAATGCAATGTACAATTGATTGAAGACACAGTGAAAATCCTAAAATCAAATTCAAGGTTGTTTCCCACTGACCTGTAACTCTGACCATGAAGATACATCTAGTGACAAAGCCACGAGAATCGACAGCTGTGTAGTTGATGACGTGGATGCCAATGTCTAGGTCGACGGGCGGAACGTGACTGGTAAAGACAGTGAGATTTCGATCTGCGTTGTCTGTGATGTTTGGCACAATCCAGCTCACGGACGTGTTGGAGCTGCCGACATCAGCCGACACGATGATGTCAGAGGGGCAGCCTGAGATCATTGGTGCCTCAAGGTCTGTCGAGTGTATTTGATGGTAAAAAAAAAAAGAGAGATTAATATGTTTCCTACCCCCAATGTCTGCCTAAAAATGTGAGCTCACTGCAGAATTAGTCGCTTAGGTAAGTCACAGGACAGAGTTTCGTTAAATGCAGACGATCTCTTTCAGTGAACAACGTGTAAATCATTGAACCGTGATCAACACATTGATTAGATACATGTGCAGTGGACGACTACATTGATAGGAGGGGGGCTGACGATATTAGAGAGAGCATATGAAATGTAAGCAATGAATACAAAATTGTGTCAAGATCTGGTGCAATTACAATGAAAAGCATACTAGATTAAGATTTGATGATGACAAAGGAGTCAATGTGACTTAAATGTATGCACTGTACTACTGAACTGCAACATACAGTAAAATTTGATCTCAATTGTACAATGTACCTCATGAGTAACACAAACACCAGCAGTTACTGGTACAGTAATAGGGACAGTCATGGTGTATATCTCAAGTATGATATTGTCTTACATGTGCAAAGTCCTAGTTTTAGAGTATAACATTTCAGAATTATTATCATTACTAGAGCTTAAATCTACATAATCAAGGCACATAATGACAATTATGATTGACTAAAGATATGATCTGAACAATGAATAATAAGGCTCAAGAAATAGTGATGTCATGCCTTTTAAATATACATGTATCATTACATTAAAAGCAAAAAGTTATAATAACCTTTAATATTCATCAAATCTGAACGAACAGATGCTGTAGTTGCGGGGATTTTCTATTCCAGTTAGTGGTAGCTCTTACCTGCAACTGTGACTTTAAATGAGCAAGTTGCCACATTTCCAGAGCTGTCTGTGGCTGTGAAGACAACTGTGGTCACCCCAATGGGGAAACTGTCAAAGAGATTATGTGTCTGGTTGATCTCAGGAGCACCAGCATTATCCGTGATGGTGGGTGGCATCCAGATGACAGTAGCAAAGCGTGAGTTCAGGTCCGTCATTTTGCTGATGTCCGATGGACAGTTAGCAATGATGGGTGGCTCATTGTCTGTAGAATCATTATGACAACGACATGAACAAGACAAAAATTAGAATCATCCTAAGGATGAATATCAAAGAAGACTTCCCAACCCTACTTGGAAACATCATGAACTTGTTATCTGCCATATTATCAGACTGTCTTTTGAGATTTTCTGTACTGAACATTTCAAAACATTTGGCCCTTTCTTGATTTCAAGAAACCTGAATGGGTGGCTGAGCTGTGACTGAGGCGGATCACATGCATTGCGCTCGAGCAATGAAATTGGCTCTTGTCTATTCCTCCTAAACGTTCAGTGGCAATGTGGCCTTATCATTGTCAGGCGACACAGAAATATGGCATGTGTTGTTGATTACCAGCATCTCCTCACTCACAGTTATAACATTGCTATAGGAATACACACGTTTGGATATTCCTATAACTGAGAGGATAAAATGGGTGCAGGTACAATTTGTAGGCTAAGCCTAGTACCACTGACCTTCAACTGTGACATCGAAGGAACAGCTGATCACATTTCCATACAGATCTGATGCTGTGTACGTCACGGTCTTGGTGCCGAGATAGAAGAGTGTGTAGGGCTCATCCGACGCCACCACTACCACAGTGTACGTGTTGTCACTGATGGTCGGCTCAGCCCAGGACACGTTGGCATAAACGGTGCCCGTTGTAGCATTCACGACGAAGCTCGCTGGGCAGTCCATCACCAAAGGATCTTCGATATCTGATGCAAACAGTGATATACAAATACAGTAGATACAATGGATATGCTGAACATACACATGAGATGTGTACAAGAGACATCACGATCCCATAACCCTCACAAACCTATAACTTAGGTCATTATTTGACACAAATGACTTACACTGTATAAAATACCTTTACTGTCCGCTGAAATTAGCAATTACAAAAATTCTTCAAAAATGAAAGGAGGTAGATGGTGCAGTGTACTCATCTGCCAAAGTAATAATAATTTGACAGACTGCCTACTACATTCTTTGCTGTCAAATCATAACATGCCAGAAGCACTACTCTACCAACAGTTTAAATTTATAGGAAGTGAAATATCAAATATACAGATGTAAGATGACACCATTTAAAAACAATGAAAAGCAATGCAAAGTTAGCTTTACCTGTAACATTGACGGCAAAAGAACAACTAGCCTGGTTGCCCGCAGCATCCTGTGTGCTGTAAGTCACTGTGGTGACCCCTACGGTGAAGTTAGAGCCACTAGCCCGGTCGGACGTCACGTTCAATGACCCTGTGTTGTCCGTTGCCACAGCATCAGACCAAGAGACAGTGGCAATGGGCACTCCGGCATTTGTGAAGACATCAATATCAGCTGGACATGTGATGACTGGAGCTTCTTCATCTGTGTTTACAAGAGGAGGGACAGTAGCATGGCTCAATATATTGAATTCCCAGCATTTATTTGCATCACCCTTGATGTATTAAGCAGTAGCACCAATTAATGATACAGCTTTCAAGAAAGGCATGACCTGATGATTAGATCTTCCAGAATTCAGTATAAGCATTTGGATGTGGACTAAAATGATCTGCTGTCAAAGGCCTTGACACTTGACATTTTTCTCTGGTAGCCCATTTGGGCCATCAAAATCTTAAAATTTGACAATTTGGTAGCCCCAAAAAGAAGTGTACCGGTATCGGCCCATCTATTTTGAATATTAGCAGATTGGTCAGGCCAGCAAAAGATCATCTTTTTGAAAATTTGGTGGTCCAACATAAATTTTGAGTGGTCCGACATCAATTTTGAGCGGCCCAACATCAATTTTGAGTGGCCCTGAGCCACCATCAATGTTAAGCCCTGGCTATCACACGGAAAGCTGGTGATATACCTCTTTCCCTTACACATGTTAAAAAGACAAATGAAGTTCGTTCTAACTGCACCAACGACAGAAAATGTATCACATACCTACGACAGTGATGTTGAATGCACACATTGCTGTGTTCCAAGAGTCATCCGTGGCAAGGTACGTGACTGTATATGTACCAAGGTCAAGGACAACAGGTGGGACATAGTTTGCCGAGACATTGACACTGCCAGAGTTGTCTGTGAAGACGGGAACCATCCAGGACACAGTCGTGTTGGTAGATCCCGTGTCCGAGCCCAGCACGATGTCGATGGGGCACTGGTCATAAGCAGGATTTTGGGTATCTAAGAGGTAAGACAGAAGGATAATTACTGATCATGGATCTCTAGAAATCTCAAGAGCGAGAGACTTAGAAGCCTTACAGATTCTCATTCACATCTGAATATCGTTACAATCAAGTACAATTACTAATGAATATTTACGACATCAGAAGGAAAAATATGCACTAATTTTTTTTCTCTGCACCTGTCACCACAGATTTCAAAGCTAAAAACTAGCACATCAAAGTAATTCAGCAAACTGACACTATGTCATTGAACACTCTTTATCACATGCTATAAAAACACAGCAGATTTCGATGAGAACTGATCATTTGACCATTCCAGCACCTAGAGAGTGACCAGCATATGGAATGCATGGACAGAGAAGACAGGATGCTCTTAAGCATAACAAGAGGTGTAAGAAAGGCCAACATCTTATCATTGCATATATATTCTTTGGGACACATTGTAGAAGCTTCGATTTGGCTACGAAGTGTATGCCTTGCACAGATTGCCAAGGAAAGGAGAGCACCCACCTGTGACGGTGACTGTGAAGGAATATGAATTCTGATTTCCAGACGGATCGGTGGCTGTGACGTTGACAGTGGTCATTCTAATGGGGAAGAAATCCGTCGTTGACGACAGCATCTGGCCATTGCTCGTCACCATTGTGGTAAAAGAGCCAGAGTTGTCCGTTATTGGACCAATATTGTATCTGATGACAGCCCCAGCGAGACCAGGATCAGCCGTGGCGGCAATGTTCATGGTTTGATTCTGGAACACTGGAGCTTCCACATCTACCAATCGAAAGATAATCAAGAACAAATCATGACTCACTGGGGAAATAGCATGCAGGACAAAGCAGCTGTGCTTGAGTATGGATGCATTGCTTTAACCCTATTCTAACTGGGCTATTTGAGACCACTTTTTAATGAGGGGGGGGGGTCAATTTGACCCCCCCCCCCTTCAGATCTCGGCCGCTGATGGCGCGATTACCGCAAAATGTTGCCTAGATATAGAGCCAGATATCAACTCCAAGATTACACAGTCATACAATCCAAAAATATTGATTTTCTATTTTTAGTAAATTAATTATGCAAATTTATGCATGAAATCATATTCTCCCCTGTAACTCCATTAAAGAGACTGAAGGATTTTCTAAATTTTTGTGTCAGAATTCCTCAAGACACATTTAACAATTTTCTTGTAAAAAAATAGCACAATCAAAAGCAATTTCTTTTGTTTTTTATTGTTTTGTTAATTTCTTATGTATTTCATTGTTTGTTCAACCTTTTGTTTTCTATTGTTTTTTTCCCAAAATTTATTGCAGGCACTCTTTCAAGCTAATCTACAATAGAATTTATTAATTTCAATGATTTAAAGTTGAAATAATCTAATTTATGTCAATTTAACAAAAAAACACAATTTGCATTGGATTTGCATACGATATCATGAATTAGAGCCTTTTTCGGGTTGACATGCATATTCAAAACATTACGTAACATCAGAACGAAGTATCCGAACGTCACAAATTTGGTCTCAAAACATGCGGGAGACTTCAATGAAAAAAGTCATGAAACGACGCGTCAAAATCTGTGTGCGTTGCAGAATCATGGCGTGAAACGTCGAGGGGGGAGTCAATTTGACCCCCCCCCCCCCAGTTAGAATAGGGTTAAACTTGTCACAGGTGTTTAGCAAATGCGATAGCCCAGCTTTGATTTTGACTGTGGATATTGAGTAGAAATTATATCATTGCAGCAAATGTCCTACTCTCAAATTGAATGAATTGTCTCACTTTTCCCCCTCCAGTCATTGTTTACCTTTCTGCAAAAACCGATTAAAAAGTCCATATAAATTCTGAGTGATCGAGACTTTGGCAATGACATCTAACCTTTGGCCCTGATGCCCACAGCACAAATTGATCTCTATGTATTGATTGACGGGCAGCCTGTCGACAGCTTGTGAAGAGTTGCAAGTTAGTATTGGAAATAATTAACAAGGTTCCTCTTCTCGTATCAAAACTTACCTAAAACAGTGACGGTGAAAAAACAGTTAGCCTCATTGCCATAAGCGTCCGCCGCCGTGTAGGTAACTTGAGTATCTCCAATAATGAAAGAAGCACCAGGGTCTTCGCTGCCTGACAAGGCGACTGTCTCAGTGTTATCAGTTGCCGTGGGCTCCATCCACGTCACGTTACTTGCAGTAGGGCTCCCTGCATCTGTCGTCGGGTTGATGTCTGATGGGCAGTTGCTGATGACTGGTATCTCGGTATCTAAATGTCAAAAGACAAATCACAGAAATTATTTGGGTATTGACACTATAGATGACAATGGTGATGATGTGGATGATGAATATGATAATGAAAGGAAAGCTTGTGATTACTGAGGCAATCACCATAATCATCAACCAACAGCAATAATGACACAGCCAAGCACCGACCAGCATGTTCTGGCGAAGTTGCCAACATGATCACAGTGTAGTTTTCATTCATAGCATGTAGGTTATATCCTTTCAATGCATGTATTTTAGTTTGGAGTGTCTTGCTGTTGGCAACATGTGGCTCCAAACATTTCGCAAGATTCCCTGCTCAAACTCTTAGCCATTTCAATCAACTACACCATTTAGGAGAGAGTGAATAAGTTTCCAACTGAAATGAAGAAGAGTGTTCGCAGGTTAGTATTCTGCTATGAGAGCTCCTCTTATTTTCTCACCTGAAATTGTGACGGTGAAAGGGCAGCTAGCCACGTTCCCAGCCATATCTATAGCCGTGAAGGTGACCGTTGTCATGCCGACACTGAAGTTGGACCCACTGGCCACATCCGAGGTAACCGTCACAGAGCCGGTATTGTCCGTGGCAACGGCATCAGGAAACGAGATGGCAGCCTCTGGCAGGCCAGGGTCCGTCACATTCACAACGTCCGAAGGGCAGGTAATGTTGGGCGACTCCTGATCTGTTGGGTTACACATGTACAGGTGCAAGCAAGTCAAGAAAATAAGGGGAGTTGCACATGGAGTTCAACCTGCTGAGGACAAGTCCTGAGTATACTCATGCAAGTGTCTATGGGAAATGCGTGCTGTAGCAAAATCAGTCCGTCCTTACCATTCTGTCCTCATTGGGTTAATTCAGGCGTTCCTTAGATTTCTCTTGCTATGTTTGGATGTCGTGTTTGATTGAGCTGTGGATTTTTCTTGTGTAGAAAGCTTTTTACATTTGATTTGTCAGACTATGAATAGATGGGGAATTGCATTTCTTATTCTGCCGGGGGGGGGGGGGGGGGGGGGGGGAGTTCAAAAGTGTATTTCTTGATTTATTTTTTTTTCAGAGAGAAGTTTTAGGTGTTGTCATATTGTGGATGAAATTGAATTATTGCTACAGCCAGGAAAGAAACTAGTAAATCTACTAGCTTATCATGTGAAAGCAAACATGCTCAAGTAATATCAAAGCTACAATCTGTGTTCACCTACAATTTACTAAAATGCTGTCTTTTCACAAAACAGTTCACTGCAGATTAATATCTTGATACAAAACTACAAAACTTTACCTAAAAAAGTAAAATAAAGCAGTGGAATAAAGTAATATACATGGCCTTAATCAACGTACCTAGGACTGTAATGGTGAACTGACAAGTCGCTACATTGCCAGCATCATCCGTGGCGACGTAAGTCACATTGTATGAACCCAGGTCCACGACAATCACAGGCACATCGCTCGCCGACACGTTGAAAGTGCCAGAGTTGTCTGAGAAGATGGGCACTGTCCAGTTGGCCGTTGCGTTGGTGGAACCAATGTCCGCCGCCAGTGTGATGTCACTTGGGCACTGATCATACATTGGAATCTCATCATCTGAAACAGACACACAAAGGTTAGAAAATAGTTTATCAAACCATCTCATGAGAAGAAAAACCAAAAAGAGATTGCAAAGACATAAAATGTATACTATGACAGTTCTGTCCTACCTCGAAGCCATATATTGCCGAACTATCCAAATTTGAGTCATATAAACATTTTTTTTCAGTTTAATGCAACATGCATGGAGTCTTCATATGGATCAAGCTTTGAGATAAGCACTCATTCATCCAGCTGAGAGATATCCATTAACAACATTGCACTGATATCAACATACCCATGTAACCAAATGGATATATTCAATCACTTCGTTCGGGAAATAATCAAACGCTTTTGTCCCTACTTGCTACCTTTGGCCAAAGTACGGCAAACTGAATAACCTGGAAGTTTAGTCATTTAAAAGAGGGCTAAAACTTTGATGTAAAATATGGGGACTGCTTGTGTGTCATCACTAATGCCACCTACAACATGCATTCTTGGCGTGTGTTTTCTAGAGCAAATGCATCATATAAACAGTTTTGTTACAACTGTTATACTCAATTTCTTATAATTTTAGCATTTATGAAGTATGGGTATGCATCATGGGGAATGCCAATTATTGTGTCATAGTAATGCAGCACTGTAAAGAGAGATTCCTGACACTCACCAACAATGGTCACTGTGAAATTGCAGGTCACTGTATTGCCCGATGCATCCGTGACAAGGTAGGCAACATCCGTTGAACCGATCGGGAACGAGGTGTTGGGGGAAAAGTTTGATGTTATCGTTGGGACACCATCGTTATCAGTGGCTACAATGGATGGCCAAGTGACCACACTGGAGGCGGAGCCTACGTCTGTTCCCATGGTGATGTTTGATGGGCAGTTAGTGATGACAGGGTCCTGGGTATCTGTATTGGGTGAGATGGGAGGAAGCATGCACTCTTCGTTCAGATGAAATCGCAACATAAAAAAAAGATAGTCGCCAAATAATTGTATGCAATAATCTGAGGAAACTGCAATACAAAAGGTCCTCCTGTAAGATTTTCAACAGCATCGGAAATGCATTTCTTGTGTATACACATTCATGTTTATCTGTGGCCACAGTGGTTAGGCTGAAACAAATGATTACTGTCTATATAGTGTGAATGTTACTGAAATTGCTAAATTCAGGCAATGATATTTCAGATTTTCTTTACGGGTGCAAATTCAATCAGTTTTAGCTCAAGTACTGTTCAAATCTAACAAATCCATTACTTTTTGCTCTCTCTCCTCCACCATATTACGATGTTCACAGTGTTCCGCCAATAGACTTTACCTTTATTTATTCATCCTTTATTTATCCTTTTTTGTGGGGAGGAAGGGCGTTTCACATATTCTGCAGAGTGTCATCAAATTCTTTTGTACAATCATTATTACTGCAGACCATGTAAAAGCAAAGAGTGATTAATAAGATGGGACTAAATTACGAAAACAGACTCAAATGTGACTGTACGTTGACTTCTGAAAAATCAGCAAACATGGTACTGTGGTGTTACTAGGTCCTTAGGACCTACATGTACAATGTAGGACTCTGACCCGATCATTCAAAATGTAAGTACATGTACGATAAATGTATTTTGAAATTTGTAATATGCCCTGAAGTGGAAATAAATAAATGAATAAAGTTGATTTACCAGTTATGGTGACATTGAAAGAGCAGCTGGCCGTATTTCCTGATGGGTCGGTAGCTGTGACTGTAACCTCAGTCTTGCCAACAGAGAATCTATCTCCAGATGAATGGGTTGAGGTGATGTTGGAAGAGCCAGAGTTGTCGGTAGTTGTGATCGCTGGCCACGATGCTGCAGCATCGGCGACATTGGAGTCAGCAGATAGGGTGATGTCACCCGAGCAGTTCAGCAGGACCGGGGCTTCTCCGTCTGTGCAATGCAGGAGGTAGATTATGAGATATGAAAGATTAATTGGAACAAAGACTTTGAGACATTCTTTTAACATGGTAGGAATTGATAAAAGCTGATTTTGTGCTGCATTATATACAGTGCAGATAGTACACCTGTTATACTCGTTTCCACGAGCAGCATCAGTTTACAAATTGTGGGTAACTTGCTGAATCAAAAGGCATGATTTTGCCTGCATAACAATGTCCTTGCATTACTAGTTGTATTATAACGGTCATCAATGGTATGGTAGTTTCTCATGCAATATGCAAACACAAATGAGAGAGACCGAAACCAAAATCCCAAATGATTTCCAGATACATTTCTGTATCAAAGCAAACATGGCTTACTCTAAATTCTGAGGAGAAAAAGAAAACCAAACAATCTGTCTTTGAAATAAGAGTTATGCAAGCATTTGTTGGACATTATGACATACATGTTAAATGACACATTACTACTGAGTTATGGTTCATGAAAGAGAAATCAATTATTGTTGACATTACAGGATGTAGCAACAATTTCCATTGACTTCTTGTCAGGCCTTTTCCAAGGCACTAGAAATTGCACCTTTTTCCATACAATAATGTTCTAGATCCTCTAAAACAAGAATATAAATTAGCATATCAAAATTAATAATTACCCTTCAGAGCTGTATGTAGGGCATGCAATTCTGGTTTATATCCGGAAAGGTTATCGTAAACTCACCATTTACAGTAATGGAGAAGTCGCAAGAGGCCACGTTGCCCGCTCGATCGGTGACGTTGTACATCACCAGTGTGGTGCCAATGTAGAAGGGGGAGCTGTTGTTGGCATAGTTGGACTGGACTGACACCACCTCCATGTTGTCAGAATATGTGAGGCCACTCCACGTCACATTCCTATAGTTGAGCCCTGGGTAAGTGTTCACCACGATGTCCGCGGGACACATGACGAAAGGATCGACCGAATCGTTGCCTGCACAGTATCAAACAAGAGTTGAAGCTATGCCATGAGCGCAACTGTACCGTTTTCCTCGATGTTTGTTACCTTCTACCGTATGTTTTTAATCTGTGCTTGCATAATATGCATGATGTAATTCTAAAATGTGACCAAAAAATGAAGAAAAAAATCAGAGAGTTTGGATTTCACAATTATGTAGTTGAAGTTTGGGTTTCACAATTATGTTAGATGAACAATATGATTTTGATAATGTACACCCACCGTAGACATTGAGTGTGAAGCTACAGTTCTGCGAATTTCCAGACTCGTCAACAGCAGTGTACACAATCTCATAGGTTCCTGGGGAGAACAGGGTTCCGTTGGCATAGTTTGAAGTGAGTGCAATGTTTCCGTTGGAATTGTCTGTCACCACTGGCTGAGACCACTGCACTGAGAAGTTCCCAAAGCCAAAGGCTTCCTGGTCAGTGGGGCAGTAGCTGAACACTGGGGCCTCATTGTCTGTCAAAACAGAAGAGAGAGAATACAGTAACCGTACATGTCTGTTGAACTCATCGGTACCTGATAAGCTCTAATACTATTATATACATTTCGCACTATACATTATGCATAAAATATTAACTGGTCTTCTACGTACATACTGGTAAGTGATTGGTCATAATACAATCACATGACTATATAATGCAGCAAGGATCAAAGTCTTTATGTTGTGAACAGTGACATCACGCCATAGAATGTAATTCGAGAATTTGACTGGCTGCAAACAAAGCTGAAATTAAATTAACTGTACACATTTGTATTTATCCAGACCATCAAATATCAAATGCAATAGACATCTATAAGTCCCTTGATAAGAATGTTTTTCTTCAAGAAAAGCATAATTTTCCCTCAGCCTGACACTTCAGGAATACATAATCTCGCAGGGAAATATGGCTACAGCAGTACACAGATACCAGACAATGCTAGAAATCATTATGTACAAGGTAATGTAAAAATGGAAGCCTACCTTCCACTGTAACCTGGAAAGTACAGCGATCTGTGTTGCCAGCATCATCCGTGGCTATGTACAGAACTTCAGTAGTGCCAATGTCAAAATTGGAACCAGACATTCGGCTAAACGTGAGAACGTAGCTGCCCGAGTTGTCACTGGCTGTAGGCTCCATCCAACTGACCACGGCGTAGGATTGACCGGCAGCAGTGCTGACCGTCACATTTGATGGGCAGCCAGCAATTATTGGTGCAGTAACGTCTGTGGTGCAGATAAACAGATGCATGCATGTGTGCATATTTGTGCAGTGTATGCAAATTTTGCCATTGCAACCTGTGAGAGCATTCATTGTACTGTACTGTGAGATCCTTATATACAGAGTTTATTTCTCTCATGCAACAAGCAACATTTTTTCTTTCATGCCTAGCATATGATTGTCAAAACTTTACATACAGTACATGCAGACATCCCATGACTTACTGAGGTCATTGAAAGAATGCATTTCAAAGTGCAGAAAATAACAAGATATGCATGTACATATTGATTGCAGCCATGCACCAAAACATAAACTGATATTCTGCTCACACGCAGATGACAGCATGCACCCACAAAGTACAAATACAAGTTTCACGCATTTAAAGATTTGAGACATTGAGGATATGTTTCTTAGAGGCTGCTCTTCAGTTTCTTATAAAATGATATACTTGTATGACTTTCAATAAAAAAATTTACTCAGCCTCACATACCAAGAATTTAATAAGACAGCATGGAATTCAGTATTCAGCAAAATTTAGATTTGTGACAGACCAATACAAGGGCACTGCACAAATGAGGATCACGAGTGCATACAGGAGGTAAACAGCATAAAAATAAACGCTCTACTTAATTCTAGTATTGCACACATTCTCTATTACATTTCAACCTCCAGACAGAGCTTCTTTCTGTTTTCCGTAACTATAAAAAAAAACAACACAAATGCATGTTTCTCATTTACAGAAAGTATAATTATGATTCACATGAAATGGCTCTTGCAATTTCAAAATGAAAACTTGAAGCAACACAATTCTGTACTTACCCACAACCGTTATGGTAAAGGCACAGGTTGCTTGGTTGCCAGACGTATCTACAGCAGACACGGTCACTGCAGTGTCACCAATAGGGAACACATCCCCCGAGTTGTGGCTGTACGAAGAGTTGGCAACCTGGTCATTGTCAGCAATGGTTATTGGGCCAAATGTTGCAGTGGCATTGGCGCTGTCGTTAAAGGCATTCACCATAAAGTCCGACGGACAGGGCGAAAATGTAGGAAGTTCTTCATCTGTTATATTCAAGAAAGAAAAACAGAAAATATATTGTCTCAGGGTAGACCTCAACAAAAACTAATTGAATAG
This sequence comes from Diadema setosum, assembly GCF_964275005.1. NCBI lineage: Eukaryota > Metazoa > Echinodermata > Echinoidea > Diadematoida > Diadematidae > Diadema > Diadema setosum. Next base: position 21,408,310 of record NC_092700.1, on the reverse strand, counting down.
AAACAAACATAGAACCAAAGGTCTTTCATTTTCTACACCCTCATCTTCTACTTTGATAGCATACAAACTTTGGACAACATACCTTGGAAGTATGCATAAAGTTAAGCAAACTTATTTGTCCCTCAGTGTCGTCATAATGTGTAACTGATAACTTTTCTGGTAGGCACTGTGCAAAAAATGTATCACATGGACAGGAAAACATCTCTTCAGGGATACTAGTATATTGTTCTTGTTCTGACACCAGAATCTCTCCAAATTAGACTTAAACAGTTTACTGATGGACTGTCAACTGCAAATGATGGCAACTTATTCCACTCATTAACTACTCTTGAGAAAAGGAGCATCATCTCAATTTAGAGTTGTCACATTTCTTCAATATCTTGAATTTGTGTTCATGTGTCCTTCCTCTAGAACAGAGCCAAAAAAAAATCTTACAAGCCTTGAAATCATCAATCCAATTCACTATCTTAAAAATCTGTATCACATTAGCTCTACGAGGACTACAATGTATTATACAAATAAAGGCAATTTTAAGTGATTTAATCTTTATATCTGCATGTCTCTCTACTCACCCACTACTGTGACGTTGAAGATGCACTCAGCAGAGTTACCGGAACCATCAACCACAGAATAAGTGACTTGAGTTGTACCAATGTTGAAGGAATCACCAGGACTGTGGGATCTGGTAGTGTTGGTGGAGCCAGAGTTGTCCGTGACGACTGGAGCGGGCCAAGTGATATTGCCGTAATCCACTCCCGCGTCTGTCTGGTTCACAAAGTCGCTGGGACAAGAGACGAATACGGGGCTCTCGTTGTCTGAAGAGAACAACAGAGAGGTAAAGGCAAGGTACAATGTAGCAAAGCAAAAGAAAATGTGGTTATTTCCCTGGCAATACTCTCCTGATTAGAGGACATATACATGTACAAGCAAATCATTCAATTTTCAAAGAAGGTCTTCCGAGGGCTCACTTTAAAGTTTTAGGTGAAAATGATATTTTATGAAATATTGACAATCATTAATTGACAATCAATCAATTGACACCAATCTTATTGTTTAGTGCACATGGAGCCCTACATACATGTACGCATACAGAGCAGTATTTCCTTTGCACACCTCTAAACTGAGCTCAGAATACACTCACCTATCACTGTGACAGTGAATTCACAGGTGTCATTGAGTCCAGCTGCATCTTCCACTAGGTATGCAACAAGAGTCATCCCGATGGAGAAGTTGCTTCCGGATGGAGGCCCGCTGGTCTGGCTCAGGGTGTAGTTGCCTGAGTTATCCACGGCAGAGGGCTCCGCCCACGAGACCTCGGCCACACCCAGCCCCTGGGTGGTGTTCACGGTGATGTTTGAGGAGCAGCCCATCAGGACTGGTGCTTGCACATCTGGGTGTAGATATTGTGGTTTAAGAGTTATGAATTTAGACAATCATAGCATGTGGATATGCAAGATACATCCTCGCTGTCTTACACAAAGGAACAACATACTTAAGAGCTGCACAAGGACATACTGTAAAAGTGGATATTTTCGAGCGAGTAATTTTTTGCGCTCGGCCGGGTAAGATGGATTTCGTCTATAATTTCCCAGAATCAGGACATTATAAACTACTGGAACATATGGCGAGCAAAAATATTCACGTGCTTTTATTTTTGCGCTAGTGTCTGGTTGTGCGAAATGCGCAAAAAATTCTACACCGCGAAAATCTCCACTTTGACAGTAGTAGGTAAAATTGTGAGCGAAGTGCTTTCCACAAGTGTGTACTAATATGTGTTCATACTAATGGTGACTAAATTATTTCTTTTTCTGTGTTTTAGGAATTACCATACACATTCTTCGCATAAGGTACATGTATTTAGCAAAACCAAAATGTTCGTCTAAACATTGTGACCATGATAACAAGCATTTTAGCAGTAGGAGTAAGAAATCAAAATCAGAATAGTTAGGCAAACAAAATCGATAACATCTCTGGACCAAATCAAGTCAATGACAGATAAAGGAAAAAATCAATATCCACAATAATCTACATGATCTGAAAAATGTAGTAACCTGTTGAGGACGAGTCCCGAGTATACTCGGGCAAGTGTCTATGGAAAATGCGTGTTGTAGCAAAATCAGCCTTTTATCAACGGGTCAATGTTTATCGGCCTTTGCTCTTTCTTAGGTCTAGTCAGCGTACTAAAATACCATGGATTGTAACAGGAACTACAATACGACAGGCATACCTTCCACTGTTATGGTGAAGTTGCACGTTACATTGTTCCCAGATGCATCAGAGACTGTGTAGGTCACCGTGGTAACTCCTATAGAGAAGTTGGCTCCACTCTGGGCATCCACAGTCAGGTTGTAGAAACCGGAGTTGTCCGAGGCATTGGCAGACGCCCATGACACTTGAGCATATGGCTGATCTGCCTCTGTCGACGCCTGTATGTTTGGTGGGCAGCTAAGAATGGGGTCTTCAGCATCTGCAGAATAAAAGGACAAAACACAGTGGTTCGTATTTGCATGTTTATAGCAAAACCAATCGAAAAAACACACAAATTTGTGGCAGTATTCACTCTCTTAATATCTTTAAGTCACATAGTGAAAAATACAATGTATGTGACAGCCTTTGTTGTCCTACACTTAAGTTTTGTCAACTGTCCCCAGACATTGACATTTGTAGGATAGGAATGTCTAATTGAATTTCCATTAGAGTAGAAAGAAATAAATTCCAACCACGTCTGAAATAAGTAGGTGAATTGCTCTCATGTCTCATTGATGTTTTTACTCTTAAAAAATACAAACTTAATACAATGGATTTTTCATTTTTCTTACTGCAAAGTTCATCCGCAAACATCGTCAGTGACTATAAAGTATGCAAAAAACACAATTATATAACCGGCATAAAGTAAAAACAATGCTAAACCAGGGCTCCACACTAACTTTTATTTTTGGTGGCCCAAAGGCAAACATCCAACCTTTTTTGGTGGCCTGATCGGGCCACCAAATTCTTAATTTCTGAAATTTTGGTGGCCCAACGTGCGTTTTTGGTGGCCCCGGGCCACCGGGCCACCGTAAGTGTCAAGCCCTGGCTAAACACATATCAGATACAAAGACTCATGATTACACAGTCAACTTGTAATGTCATGTATAAAATAGTCACACAGAACATGACACCTTCTCTATTCCTCTATTCCAAGGTATGCGTGTGCATGATTTGACTCTGTGCACCAACACAATGCGATGTACTTTGCATAAAATGGGAAAAGTCTGGAAACAAAATCTCAAGATAAACCATGTTTAACAGTTTAGTAAGATCAGCACTCTGCATGAGTGCTTTAAGGACGATAACGACAACAACAACAACAAAATCTTTATTTTCGGAATAGACTGATGAGTATAAAGAGATCTTACCAATAATGGTAATGCTGAAAGTGCAATTGTTCTCATTTCCAGCAGCATCTCTGGCAGTGTAGACAACTTCTGTGCTGCCAATGACAAAAGAGTCTCCAGGATCGGAAGAGGAGTTGCTCGTAAACATGCCCGAATTGTCATCAATGGCCGGATCCATCCAGTAAGCCGCACCACTAGCCTGGCCGGGCAGTGTAGTGTTTGTAACGCCAGATGAGCAGTTGACTATGGATGGCACTTCATCATCTGTGTAAAAACAATATCAGATAAGATCATAGTCTCACGCTCACTCACTGCGGCCTCGAGATGGAAAAATAATGTATGTCGAAAATTAATGAAAATTGACTTAGTCACATACTGTATTTCAACTTGTTTTAGTGTAATCTAACTCTTGACCAAATCTTGAAATCAGAATCAGAGATACGACGCTCCCTCCCTTTGGAAATTGTTCAAATTTTGCTGGCAAAACAATGTAAGCGACGATACGCTTGCCCCTTCTCAACACAAAAAGGGCATAGACTTTGGCAAAACAACGTATCTACAATTGTATATGCGTTATATGTTTTGCCATCTCCATGTTTACACAGTAATAGACTGCGCTCCATGCGTGACTGCAGAAGCGCGCGCGCATATTGATATTGTAATACATTAGACGTGCGCCAGTGATCGAGACTAGCATTGTTTTGCCATATCAAAGGCGATACTGTAGTTATGTTGAGATGGCCTAACAATGTATGCTTTGATTAAATGCAAATTATTCTAAAAATAAAGGGTCAAGTGAGATCAATTTGCATGCACTGTATTACTGATAGTGTTGGTCCTTCTAGGGTAAGATAAGAAGTTTTGTGTGAAAACAGAAAAACAGCTGTAAGTTTGCAAAACTTCAAACTCGATTTACTGGAAATGAGGTTGGACGTAGATACAGTACTCTACGCGTTATCGGGTATCGCTTATACGGGTACTCCGTTTAATTGGGTAGAAATGTCAAAGTCAGTTCCAATGCACATTAAAATTACCTGATAAGCGGGTTGCCTCTCCGCATAAATGGGTAAATAATTTTCTGCTAATCTACTTTCTACCCACATTTTATCACAGATTAATACTTTAAGAAATCATGAATGTCAAATTTTCCACGTTAGCGAGGAGTCTTAGTCAAACCACAAAGTTTTATGAAGACATATTTGTCCATAAAAAGAGTGTAAATTAATGCTCCTGACTGAGCAAGTGTAAGGTATGTATAATGTGCCGTGCAAGTACGCGTGTTAAGCATACAGTGTAGGTGTTCGGTGCAGTGTACAATGCATGTACATACACATTCCGTGTGTCAAATGTGAATGAGACGTGTTCTTCTGTTAATCGGGTACTCCGCTTAATCAGGTAAGAAACGCTCTGCCCGAGCCTACCCGATTATGCGGAGAGTACTGTACATTGTTTTGCCATCTCAAGGTTGACTTGAATGCAAAACCAATATTCACCCTGATCACTCCAAAGTTAGGGTTATGATACAACCTGTAAGGGTGGTAGAAGGCTTAATGGTGCACCAAATATTCTTTCTAGGGTACGTGTTAATTGGCCCTGACAAGGACCTACCCAGTCCCTGTATGTTAATACAGGGTTGTATACAATGTAAATTGATTACAGATTGTACATTGGAATGGGGGGAAGACTTCAAATAGCAAACATATAAACCTACACTTGTATTAGCTAGAACTAACTTGTAATTATTACTTTGAATTCTTTTACTCTTTAAAATTGAGAACAATTTTATATGATTCTACCACAGAATGAGCAAGACGCTCAAAAATGAAAAAAAAAAAAAATTGGATACATACCTGACACCGTTATGGTGAAGACACAGGTAGCAAAATTTCCTGCACTATCACTGCCATTGTAGGTCACAACAGTTGACCCTATGGCAAACTGGTCATTGGGGGAGCTTGTTGAAGTCACGTTAATGCTGCTGTCAACATTATCCGTGTAGACCGGCTCCGTCCAGCTGACCGTAGCATTGGGCTGGCCTAGGTCAGTGGTGGCATTGATGTCCGAGGGACAGCCACTCACTGTAGGCGCTTGACCATCTGCAACAGAACAGTGCAAAATACCATCTTGCTAGCTATTGTAGTACCTCTCAAAGGCTGTATTGTGACATTTCCAATTGTATAGAAGTACAATTACATGACACACTTCTGTTTGGCACTGCGCTACATTACAATGTTACAAAACTATATGTACATGTACATTGTATACATAGGAATCCATTTGTAAGAGAGGCCTCAATGGTATTTGATTGAGAATCATGCATCTTGTAAACCAGGGCCCTGTATTATAAAGAGTATACATGTACATGTAAAATTGATTATATAGTTGATTTCAACTGTAAGTCTATGGCAGCCTGTGTGGTAAGGAAATTTAAAATCGATTTTATCTTTTGATAAAATGGGGCTCAGAAGTGGAAGTGTTGCAAGTAATTGAAAGTGTTATAAAACTAAATCATTACCCAAAATTACATAAAAGTATTGCAATGCAATCGTAATCTTTCCTCACATGAAAACGGCAATCTCATTAACAATATTAATATGATAAAATCACAGTGATGTGAATTTGCATGCAGATGAACATAGAGACAGTGAGATTCCAAATATATCAAGGCAAAGGATACCAGCACAATGAAAACTGACCGTAAACCATGATACTGAAGGAACAGTTGCCAGTGTTGCCCGACTGATCGGTGGCCCTGTAGACGATGATGGTCTCCCCAGTGTAGAACCTAGAACCGGGGGCGTGGCTCTGATATATGCCCACAAGGTTTTGGGGCGGGTCCACGTTGTCCTCGGCAACAGGGGCACTCCAGGTGACGCGGCGGAAGGCCTTGTTGTTTGAAGTAGCTCTTACCAGATCATTGGGGCAATTGCTGAAATGAGGAGCCTCTTGATCTGAAAAGCAACAATTTCAGCTGCTGAGATTCAAGTTCTTCCTCAGAATGCTTGCCAAACATTTCATACAAGATACCATTACATGACATGAAAAAGACCATTTACCTTTTCCTACATTGTACAGGTTCCTGATTCAGGGAGTGAATATCAAAAGAAAAATTATGGGTAATCATTTTTGTCTGCAAGTTGAGTCCATTCTACAGTTTAGCAGATGCTGGTTTTACTGTCATGGATGTTAGAAAAATTTTTAATCTTGTGTTGATAAACCTATGAGAAGAGAGTCTTTACTTAGTTGTATTTCTACTTTCCTAAAGGAATCATATGTGAAATTCCTGATCCCATGTGAGAAAATCTTCACTGACAAACACTATAGGTCAGAGCTCACAAATACCTGTAGTACCATTGAAAAAAAAAAAATCATACTGCAACATAAATTGATCATACACTAATGTCAATTTCCTTACCTATCACATCAATCGTAAAGTTGCATATTTCAGCATTGCCTGCAGGATCAACAGCCGTATACACCACAAGTGTGGATCCAAATGGGAAATCATACGAGGTATTGTAGTTGGAAGTGACAGTAACAGCATCATTATCTGTGGCCATTGGTTCCGTCCAGTTGACTGTGGCTGTGTCAAGCCTGAAGTCTGTTGGCACCGTTTGGTCACTCGGGCAGCTTACGAACATGGGACTCTCATAATCTGTATCATTTCACAGAAACATGCCATACGTTGCCATAACCATTAACCGTGAGCAAACACTTCTTGATGAAAATGATACTCAATATACAACATCTATACAGCAGATTTTTTTCAGAGACACTGACGGTGCAACATGAATTAGAAAATGTTCACATTTTTTTATATTCCTGCCTTGGTAGAGAATGTGAGAGCAAAAGAAAAGACAATGTGCTCTGCGTCGAGTACAAACATAATCTCTGATGATTCTGTAAAACAGTTACAACATTTAACAAAGATTTTCAAAACAGCATAAGACAGAAGGAGTGAAAATGAAGGGCAGGCTGATGTTACCTGCATGATATTATTTTTCACATAAATTCAATCTCAAATCTTGTACCATTGTAGATTTCCAACCTCTTACCCCACAATCATCCTTTTCCACTTTTACAAGGCTTTTTTTTTTTTATCATATCAATCAAAGTTGACTCTATAGTTTACATATCATATCACTGCAATGCAATCAAGTGAGTCATAACCAAAAATTTACCTATGCATGCATAGACATCAAATAATGTGAGGCTCAATAAAGCTAGAAATTTAACAGATAGCAAAAAGTAGCCATCTACAAATTATTCATGGATACTTGAGTATCATATGCTTTTGTTGTTTTTTACATCAAGTGAAAATACAGAACTGTAATCCACAAGCATTTCTGTTGCATAATATTACACTACACAAAAATGCAGATGAACTTTCTCAGATCATATATCACTCACCTGTAACATTGACAAAGAAAGAACAGGAGGCACTGTTCCCTGAAGGATCAGCGGCAGTGTACGTCACCAGCGTAGAACCAGCAGTAAAGTTACTTCCAGGAGAAAGTCCAGCAGTCTGATTCACTGTTACTGATCCTGAGTTGTCTGTGGCATTGGGGACAGCCCACGTCACATCTGCTACAAGCAGTCCAGTGGTGGTGTTTGTGAGGATGTCAGAAGGACAGCTCGTAAAGACAGGATTCTCATTATCTAAAAAACAGAAATACAATCGATGATGAGCAAACAAAAACAATGCTGTTTCCACCATGCTGCACTTTTATTTGCAAACATGTCCAATGAAAGTGCATGTATTGCTAAGGCATCACATTATTTACATACAAGTGAAGTATAGGATGTTAACAATACTTTTCCCAAATAGTTAAAGGCTACTGCTAAGCAATGGGACCTTTAAGCTTTATCTACATACATGTACAGTTACAACAGGGTACAAATTGCATTTTTCAAAAGTGACAAATTGATTCCAGCTTGAAATGCCACATCAAAGAAGACTATCCAAACAGCGAGTGACAGCAAATACAATCAAGGTAGATTTCACACAAAGGATTACACATGAGTCATGTAAAATTATATTCTTGGGCACATTTTCTATTGAGCTCCCCTCTTTTCAGAAACAGAACTCACATATACTCACCAGAAACAATAACTTTGAAAGCGCATGTAGCTGTGTTTCCAGCATCATCACTAGCTGAATAGGTGACATTTGTAGACCCAATGTTGAACTGGTCAAGGGGTGAGTGTGTTGATGTAGAGTTGACCACACCATCAACAACATCATTGAAGACAGGCTCAGTCCAGTTGACTGTGGCATACGACTGGCCAGCATCAGTCATGACGGTGATGTTGGATGGACAACCACTCACTACTGGTTCAGTTTGATCTGCCAATAACACCACAACATTCATGATCTTCTATCTCAAAGCAACCCACTTCAAGATGTTTACTTCAGCCAAGCGACATCAAATATACAATGAAAGCACAGAATACTGATAAATAATAATCATACATGTTACATCACAGTCAGAGCATATGTATTCTCCTCAGTGAATAGAACTTTCATTGATCAAGTCTATTCATTTTTTCAAAAGAAGTTTATACACAAAAAAAAAAAGGCATATCTTACCAACAATTGTTATAGTGAAGCTACACATAGCCACATTGCCTGCCTGGTCAGTGGCATTGATAAAAACAGTTGTCGTTCCTACATAGAACCGGTCCCCGGAAGAATGAGATGAAGTGACATTGATGTCTTGAGACTCATCCACATTGTCCAATACTGTAGGCGCTGGCCATGTACGAGTTCGGTAATTTCGTAATGTTGCTGTCTGGGCAGTTCTAGAAGATGGGCAGGTGCCATTAAAGTATGGGGCCTCTTGGTCTGTAACAAAGAAGTACAAAATCAGAAAATTTAAAGAATATATCAAATTTTACAGAGCAGAACACTTGAAACTAACTTCAAACACAATGGATTCAAAATTTTCATTTATCATAACCTGAGTGTACTGTTTTCAACTTACCCTCTACAGTAATTGTAAAGGTGCATGTTTCCCTGTTGCCAGAAGAGTCAACAGCCGTGTAGGTCACCAGCGTGGATCCAACATAGAAAACTGAACCAGATGGGTAGTCGGAAGTGACAGTATACATATCATTGTCACTGACCACTGGCTCCGTCCAGTTGACTGTGGTCGAGTTCAACCTGAAGTCAGTACCAACCGTCTGGTTGCTTGGACACGAGGTGAACATGGGGTCTTCCATATCTGTATTAGAAAAGTGAGTAGTGTTCATGATGGGAGTATTAGCAGAAAAATCAATATATTAAAAAATGTTCACATATACACTTTTACATGCTTTCTGCAGTGGATGTTTCACATTGTAGTCTAATTGCATTTGCTTCGATTATCTTTTCTTTCATAAACACCACTACTCACCAGTTACATTGACATAGAAAGAACAGGAGGCACTGTTCCCTGAAGAATCGGTGGCAGTGTAAGTCACCAGTGTAGAACCAAGTGTGAAGTTACTTCCAGGAGACAGTCCAGCAGTCTGATTCACTGTTACTGATCCTGAGTTGTCTGTGGCATTGGGGACAGTCCATGTCACTTCTGCTACACTCAGCCCAGAGGTGGTGTTTGCAAGGATATCCCCTGGGCAGCTCACAAAGGATGGGCTCTCATCGTCTGACAAAGAAAGATACAAGACACACATTTTTTCTCCGATTTATCAGATTTTACTATGCATGCTTATTCAAGGGCATAAGAAAAAAAAGACATTTAATTGGGCAAGAGTAGCCTTGAATACATGTTGTTTCAACACAGTCAAATGTAGATTCTGGGGGGGGGGGAGTTTAATAAGGCTATTCTTAAAGATACGAAAGACTTACGAACAACTGGTGATCCGTTCTGATGTGCTATACGTATCAGAATTTCCATAATTCAGCTTTAAGAACTGATCACCAGTCATTCTTAAGTCATTCATGTCTTTAAGAACAGCTTTATGAAACACCCCCCATAAAGTATAAACCACTTCATTTGTGCATTATGGAAACGAAAGAATACTCACCAGATACTATCACTTTAATGACACATGTAGCTGTGTTTCCAGCATCATCAGTAGCTGAATAGGTGACATTTGTAGACCCAATGTTGAACTGGTCAAGGGGTGAGTGTGTTGATGTAGAGTTGACCACACCATCAACAGCATCATTGAAGACAGGCTCAGTCCAGTTGACTGTGGCATACGACCGGCCAGCATCAGTCATGACGGTGATGTTGGATGGACAACCACTCACTACTGGTTCAGTTTGATCTGCCAATAACATCACAATATTCATGATCTTCTATCTCAAAGCAACCCACTTCAAGATGTTTACTAAAACAGGAATCTTTTCTTCAGCCAAGCGACATCAAATATACAATGAAAGCACAGAATACTGATAAATAATAATCATACATGTTACATCACAGTCAGAGCATATACTCCTCAGTGAATAGAACTTTCATTGTTCAAGAATATTCATTTTTTCAAAAGAAGTTTATACACAAAAAAAGCCATCTCTTACCGACAATTCTTATAGTGAAGCTACACACAGCCACATTGCCTGCCTGATCAGTGGCATTGATAAAAACAGTTGTCGTTCCTACATAGAACCGGTCACCGGAAGAATGAGATGAAGTGATATTGATGTCTTGAGACTCATCCACATTGTCCAATACCGTAGGTGCTGGCCATGTACGAGTTCGGTAATTTTGTAATGTTGCTGTCTGAGCAGTTCTAGAAGATGGGCAGGTGCCATTAAAGTATGGGGCCTCTTGGTCTGTAACAAAGAAGTACAAAATCAGAAAACATTTAAGAAAACAATATATCAAATTTTACATAGCACAACACAGAAAACTACCTTATATACGGTGACTTCACATACGTAATTTCTCATAAAATGTTCCGTCTTAAACTTACCCTCTACAGTAATTGTAAAGGTGCATGTTTCCCTGTTGCCAGAAGAGTCAACAGCCGTGTAGGTCACCAGCGTGGATCCAACATAGAAAACTGAACCAGACGGGTAGTCGGAAGTGACGGTATAATTATCATTGTCATTGACAATTGGCTCAGTCCAGTTGACTGTGGTTGAGTTCAATCTGAAGTCAGTCCCAACTGTTTGGTTGCTTGGACAAGATGTGAACATGGGGTCTTGCATATCTGCATTAAAGAATGGGAAAGTAGCCAAGTAAAGAACTTATCACATGGAAAGTTCTGATTTGGAGCCCATATGATCATGTTGATATTATTTGTTGATGTGAAATTTAACCATTATTATATTATAAAGTGAGGAGAAAATCACTGTTTGCTCTGAACATGTGTATTACAAATGTTTTCAAAACCATCTATAGCAGGACACGAGTTTTATATCGTATAAAATAGAGACTTCCATACAAACTACACTATTATTTTCATTCATTTGGATAAACATAACAAAATACCTCATGTCATTGCAATGAAATAACTAGCTTGTGCAATCTACAAGGGCTGAAATCTGTCATAAGAAATGTCCACAAAAATGAGCCCTTGGTAATCGGGAACATTGTTTAAATGACCAAGAACAATTTCCAGTGCATGCTACTTTCACTGGACAATTGGGTACAGAACCATATTTTTGTCAACAAAATTCATTTTTCCATATTTTTATACAAGAAAGCTACAAAAACAAGACAACATTCTGCAGATTCCATACCAGTTGCTGTTAATATATTAATAAGACGATATATATCAAATATTGATATATTAATATTAATCATTCATCGCCATTTCCAGTACATGTACAGGCGTGTATGTAGTAAAACCACCATCAAATGCTAGCTACGTTCATACGTTGTAACTAAGCGATTACGATGTACAACGCAATTCATGAAAACATATTACCTTATACAGAGTGTGTGTTTCATGAACATTTGACTTCTCCTTGCACAAGAAAGCTTTGCACTCGCTTGCATTGCATACATGTATGTACGTTTTTAATCCACTGCACTCAGTTTGTATGAAGACTAAATTACTTCGTACAAACTGTGCCACCTTAAATTTTTCTAACACAAACAACTCACCTGTAACATTGACATAGAAAGAACAGGAGGCGCTGTTCCCTGAAGGATCAGTGACAGTGTAAGTCACCAGTGTAGAACCAAGTGTGAAGTTACTTCCAGGAGACAGTCCAGCAGTCTGATTCACTGTTACTGATCCTGAGTTGTCTGTGGCATTGGGGACAGTCCATGTCACTTCTGCTACACGCAGTCCAGTGGTGGTGTTTGCAAGGATGTCCCCAGGGCAGCTTGCAAAGACAGGGTTCTCCACATCTGGTGAGTTGTATAAAGGTAATGATTTTCATATGGAGTGATGCACACATATACATGTACCATATGTTGTGTATCTCTTACTTATAGAAACCACACAAGACTACTAAGTGAATGGAACAGTTGCTTGTAAAAATCTACTTCACTGAATCATTCCATTCATGCTTTTTTGTCTCTCGCTGTAATTTATCTAAACATGTGATTTTATCTAAGCAATATACACATCTAGATGAGATACTCTTGTACCAGTGGTAATTGATAATGTTCAACATCATAGCACACTAAGCATTATCAAGAAGTGATGCATTCGAAAGAATCATACCATCTTGTGAGGTACGAGTTGTACTGTTATGTAAAGAAATAGAGGAAACAGGACAGTGCTGGAAATGGAAATTATTCAAAAAATCTAATACAGTGGAATCAATCACTGGCATAACATATTTCTCACCTGTCACATTGACAACAAAGGAACAAGTGGACACAGAATTGGATGAGGCATCAGAAGCATTGTAGGTCACAGTGGTGCTTCCTATTGGGAAGTCATCACCAGGGTTGTGAGTGGATGACAGTGTGGCTGAACCAGAGTTGTCTGAGGCTGTGGGAGGGGTCCATGTGACCGTCGCTGTGGCATTTCCAGTTCCAGTGTTGACTGAAGTGTCATTGGGACAGCCATTGATGACTGGGTCCTCATTGTCTGTAAAGGATGTATAAATTGCCAGGTTAATTTTGCATTTCGATTCGCAAAAGAAAAGTAGAGGTGATACCAGTAGGTATCAGTCATATAATTCAACTACATTCTCCAAAGCACATGAATTACATACCAGATTCAAATGATGATTATATTTTTCAAAAGCTAACTTACCAATGACTGTGATATTGAATACACATGTTGACACAGAGTTCAATGAACCATCCGTTGCTGTGTATGTAACTGTTGTCGTGCCAATGGAGAAACTGTCTCCAGGGTCGTCAGTTGAATTCAGTGTCACAGAGCCAGAGTTATCAGAGGCCATGGGAGGTGTCCAGTTCACGACTGCTGTAGAATTCCCAGCATCTGTGTTGACCACTGTGTCATTGGGGCAACTACTAATGGTTGGATCCTCAACATCTGGGGACAAATAAGTATTTTTCAAAGACAGTTACTCACAGGCTATCGGCACTATTTTGAAGACTATGCATTCTCATTTCCCCAACTTTCAATTCAAATGCTTCATCTAAGGTTACGTATCTAATTTTTGACAGGCAATTACTTTTATTTCTTGAGTACTCAACATCTGAGTGAGTCCAGGGAGAAATAAGAGTTTCAAAATTATTTTCCAAAACAGTTAATGACACAAACATGACACAAGGAAATAATCCTGTTATGCCTAAAATGTGACCGGCTATACAAAAAATAAAAATGACCCAAATGTTTGGAAAGGTCGAATTTCTGAAAATGACATGACATCATTCCCTTACTCTTCTGCTTTAATTTCATACATAACACGACTCATTAAAGTACTCGGTTGCAGAGATATCGATGATTTTTTTAGATTACGTCATGTGATCTTGAGAAATCAGCATTTCAAGAGAACCACCTTCAAAGTGTTACTTCCCAAGCAATTGTGATCGAGGGGAGGTCAGACAGTTTTTCCATCTGGACAATAGATGGAATGCCCCCAAGCAACCTCTGCGATGTTCATTCAACTTAGCGCCAGTGGTCTACGCACAACCAATCAGTAACCAGGATGCCTCACTCCCTTGTTCCTAGGGGCAGAGTCTACCAGCAGTGCTAAATCAAAATCCTTGGACACTTTTCTGTTTTGTGAAAGTTGGAAAGTCATGGCACAGAAAAATGCTAATTTCTTACCTTTCCTCTGATCATTGAGCTTCAAAATTTTGTCAGATGATTGATGAAACATTAGGCTACAAAATTATGTAAAAAAAACCGAAAGTTGACGGTTTTGATGATCTGACTTCAACTTCATTTTCTCCATTCAGCCGTCAGTGGCTTTTGGACCCTTTTGACGTGGCGGGTCACAAATTGTCCCTTCATCTGATATTGATTTTTGAAGGCGTATTCAAGTGTTTTCATTACCACAGTGACTACTAGAATAGTAAAGTTCTACCCAGGGAGCCTACAACTTGATATGGTCTTACCTGACACAGTTATGGTAAAGACGCAAGTGGCATTATTTCCATCTGAATCACCGGCAGTGTAAGTCACATTGGTGGTTCCAATCGGGAAGCTGTCACCCGGGTTGTGAGTCGTTGTCAAGGTGACAGAGGTGTTGGAGTTGTCTGTTGCTGAGGGAGGCATCCATGTTGCCACTGCTGTTGCATTACCAGCACTTGTGTTTAAGGATTGGTCACTGGGACAGCCGGTGATGTTGGGACTCTCATTGTCTAAAAACAAGATGTACATTGAATATTTTCAGCCAATGTTTGAAGACTGAAACATACTCAAAAGTATACTGAAAGTCTGCTACAGTGCAATCCCATTCCGATGAACACGGCTATGACGAAATTCTGGTCACAACAAAGTAAAAATTCAGCCTGCAGAATTATCCGCTTTTGTCCTTGATTGTTTGGGGGTTTTTTGTTCGGTAATAACCGAAATTGCAATATAACGAAAGAAAACTGCCAGTCCCGAGAACTTCGTTATAACAGGAATCAACTGTACATAAAAAAATATAAAAAATCCATACCTAATGCAAGAAGAGGAGATGTCATAGCTTAACCATAAGAGGATAAGACAACCGACTATCAGTATAATACAATGTACATCGTCTGAGTCACCAGGCTGCAGCAGTTGTGACCCCAACAGGGTTTTTAATCTGAAATTGCTAGTCTTCTGGAGGGGACTAAAAGCTGTCAGTCCTGTGGTTGCCTACAAACAAGAAAGTACCGCTTCCTTTGTGGTTAAGTATACGAAAATTTTTTTATCTGAAAGGTACTCACCATACACAATCACTGTGATGACACATGTAGCTGTGTTTCCAGCATCATCACTAGCTGAATAGGTGACATTTGTAGACCCAATGTTGAACTGGTCAAGGGGTGAGTGTGTTGATGTAGAGTTGACCACACCATCAACAGCATCATTGAAGACAGGCTCAGTCCAGTTGACTGTGGCATAAGACTGGCCAGCATCAGTCATGACGGTAATGTTGGATGGACAACCACTCACAACTGGTTCAGTTAGATCTGCCAATGACAATACAATATTCATGATCTTCTACCTCAAAGCAACCCACTTCAAAATGTTAACTCAAACGAGAACTTATTCCTCAGACAAGCAGCCTCAAATATTCATATGATGAAAGCAGAGAATAAGATAGACAATTAATATACATCACAGTCAGAGCATTTATATTCTCCACAAAAGAAGTTATGTAAAACAAAAAACAAAAAAACAAAGCATATCTCACCTCTAATTCTTATAGTGAAGCTACACACAGCCACATTGCCTGCCTGGTCAGTGGCATTGATAAAAACAGTTGTCGTTCCTACGTAGAACTGGTCACCGGAAGAATGAGATGAAGTGATATTGATGTCTTGAGACTCATCCACATTGTCTAATACTGTAGGCGCTGGCCATGTACGAGTTCGATAATTTTGTAATCTTGCTGTCTGGGCAGTTCTGGAAGATGGGCAGGTGCCATTAAAGTATGGGGCCTCTTGGTCTGTGAAGAAACAAGCACAAGTTAAGGAATATCAAAATCACAATAGGGCACAATACAAAATGTCCCCTCTTGATACAATAACTCCATATTTGTCATTTTTCGTAACCTGTATTGTTTTCAACTTACCCTCTACAGTGATTGTGAAGGTGCATGTTTCAGTGTTGCCAGAAGAGTCAACAGCCGTGTAGGTCACCAGCGTGGATCCAACGTAGAACACTGAACCAGACGAGTAGTCAGAACTGACAGTATACATCATATCATTGTCACTGACCACTGGCTCTGTCCAGTTGACCGTGGTTGAGTTCAACCTGAAGTCAGTCCCTACAGTTTGGTTGCTTGGACATGAGGTGAACATGGGGTCTTCCATATCTGCATTAAAGAATGGGAAAGTAACCAAGTAAAGTATAATTGTAACAGCAGGGAAAGTTCTCATTTGGAGCTCTTGTGATCATGTTGATGTTACTTACTGATGTGAAATTTAACCATTATTGTATCAAATGTGAGAAATTAATTACTTTTTGCTCTGTACAGGAGTATTACAATTGTTTTCAAACCCATTGATAGCGGGTCATGAGTTTCACATACATAATACAGAATTTCTTACATACTACAATAACTATCATTTACCAGCACTTATATAAAAATGACATACATGCCCTAGAAAAAATTAATTAATGGGAGAAATATTCAGACAATATTCTTTTAAGTTCAACGTGATAACATAATTGTGAATACCAGGACTGAAATCTGTCATGACGAGCAAGATCCACATAATATTGTGATTCGCTACAACAAAAGGATCCGAAAGTCGATGGAGGTCAATTTTCTTCAAATGGCATGGCATTATTCCCTTACTCTTCCGCTTTAATTTCATATATAACACAACTCATAAAAGTACTTGTTTGCGGAGATATTGATGATTTTAGGAGACCATATCGAATGGCCTAGGAAATCAGCATTTCAAGAAAACAGCCTTCAAAGTTTTCTTTCCGTCGCTATCGCGTGATCAAAGGGAGGTAAGACAGTTATCACCTCTTGACAATAGAAGGTCTGCTCATAGCAACATCTGTGATGTTCATCCAGGCTTAGCGCCAGCGGTCTACGCACAACTGATCAGTAACCAGGATGCCACGCATTGACCAATAAGATCACTCCATCATTGCTAGGAGCTGAGTCTATCTGCGGCATTAAATCCAAATCTTCAGACACATTTCTGTTCCGTTGTAAGTCCGACAATCATGAACCAGAAAAACACTCATTTCTTGCCATTCCTTTGATCATTTAGCTTCGAAATTTTGGCTGATGATAGATGAACATTATGTCAAAATTAGAAATTCAACCGTTTTGACCAATTTTGATGATCTGTCTCAGACTTGATTTTCTTGGCTCAGCCATCAGCAACCTCCAGGTCCTTTTGTTGTGGTGGGTCACATATAACATGGCAATATTCATCTTTGCCTCTACTCCGATAAAGGGTTTGCTATAGACTGTACAACTGATAACACTGAAGAGGTTAATGCTATATCAGACAACAAATAAATGTGTACTATTTAAATGCACTCAGTTTGAAAGTATGAAGACTAAATTACTTCATACAAACTGTGCCACCTTGAATTTTTCTTACAAAAACAACTCACCTGTAACATTAACATAGAAAGAACAAGAGGCACTGTTCCCTGAAGGATCAGTGACAGTATAAGTCACCAGTGTAGAACCAAGTGTGAAGTTACTTCCAGGAGAAAGTCCAGCAGTCTGATTCACTGTTACTGATCCTGAGTTGTCTGTGGCATTGGGGATAGTCCATGTCACTTCTGCTACAAGCAGTCCAGTGGTGGTGTTTGTAAGGATGTCCCCAGGGCAGCTTGAAAAGACAGGGTTCTCATCATCTGGTGAATAACACAAAGGTAACAATTTGTATAAGGTGATGCACATGTGCATTGTACACATTGTCAATGTCCTACTAGGAAGCAAAACATACAACAAATACACAAGCCTTAAAAGGGTCTGTGAAAGATATTTGAGAATTTGTCCAAGTCAATCACTTCCTTCATTCTGTCCTGCCTGTCACTGGGTTCATTCCATCTCATTAACATCTAGCTAGAATAAAAATGGAAATTCCCAGTGATCAACATTGATACACTATGCATTTTTAACCCTAACTACACGTGTAGGCCAGGCTTTTTAGGCTGTTCTGTGGCCAGAGGTGGGGTGGGGGTGAATTATAAGATGTGCGATGAAAAGTAAGTGAGGGGTGCGGTCAAGAAATTGTGTGGAATGGCCATGGTAAATGTCGAATCTTGGAAAATGTTGAAACTTAACCCTAACCAGGCCGGGCTTTTAGGCCTGTTCTTTGGCCGCGGAGGGTTGATTCACCCCCACACCCGAGATCTCAGCCGTCGAATGCGCAATCGCCCTGAAAATTGGCACATACATTACTTGTTGCGTAATCTGCCAAACTATTACAAAACTAGATATATCGCTACGGCGACCGATATGCCTCCGCCATATTGCATGGTTCTCCTAATAGGTCTATAGTACAATGTCTTGACAATGTGTGATGACAGTTTCACACAATTGGCAAAATATTAAAATGACAGGTTTGCCACAAATGTGTTGAATGTTCACTTTCCCAGAACTAGGTTCAATTGGATGAATGATTAAAATTATTTGGGGAACTGATGATTTTTACTTGACTTTTGACCCTTTTATAAGTTTATGCATTGAGAAATTTTCAAGGTATTGAGAAAGAGTATAATTTCAGCATCAAATGGTGGCACACATGGATCCTAAATGTTGTGCACCTCCTGCTTGTAAGCTTGTACAAGCATAGAAAACACACAAGACTACTGAGTGAATGAAAAAGTTGCTTGGAAAAATTGACACCACTGAATTATTCCATTCATGTTTTCCCGTTTCTTTCTAGAGTGTAATTTATCAATATGTGTGATTATAATTAATAAAGTAATAAATATGGATAAGATACGTAATTGGCAATGCGCATCAAGATACCAATAGCAATTCAAAATGCTCAACAAAAGCCCACCAAGCTTCATCAAGATGTGATGAATTTGATAGAATTGTACCACCTTGTTAGGTACTGGTATATACAGTAAATGAAATAGAGGAAACAGGATAGTGCTGGAAGTGGATATTACTATAAGGAATCCATTACAATAGAATTAATCATTGCCATAACATATTTCTCACCTGTCACATTGACAACAAAGGAACAAGTGGACACAGAATTGGATGAGGCATCAGAAGCATTGTAGGTCACAGTGGTGCTTCCTATTGGGAAGTCATCACCAGGGTTGTGAGTGGATGACAGTGTGGCTGAACCAGAGTTGTCTGAGGCTGTGGGAGGGGTCCATGTGACCGTCGCTGTGGCATTTCCAGTTCCAGTGTTGACCGAAGTGTCATTGGGACAGCCATTGATGACTGGGTCCTCATTGTCTATCAAAATCAACAGATATCCCTTACTTTCATGGACATCACATGACAACATATTGTAGCATATTAACAATTTCATATAGAAAATATCAAATATCAACTTGTATACCTAAATTGTTCCCACAATTGTAGTGGCAAAACAAAACACTGCAATACTCTGAGGAAATCAAGTTAGCCACTTTCAAATATGACATAAGAAACATAATATACACAGGTTATGCAGTACAGACATGAACATGTACATTGCAGTAGGAAACTAGAAATGTCGCTATGGCGACTGATGCCTCCGCCATAATGCATGATTCTCCCAATAGGCGTATAGTACAATGTCTTTACAATGTGTGATCCATGACAGTTTCACATAACTGGCAAAATATTGAAATGACTGGTTTGTCAGAAATGTCTTGAACTGGGTTTGCTATAATTTTCTAAGAGTGCAGGTACACATATTTGGGGAATTTTGGGAAAGTTTATGCAATGAGTAATTTCCAAGGTACGAAGAAAGAGTGTGATGACGGTACAAAAGAGATTTTTTTTTTTTTTTTTTGGGGGGGGGGGGGGCATTGAAACCTGGCCTTTGACCCTTAACCTTTGACCTTCTGGCTGGAAATTTCCCGGAGAATCTCCATTAGGTAATGCATGTATTAAGTTTTGAAACTAATAATGCAAGCATTGCATATACTAGTATATGAGGGAAATAGTAAAATTTTGAGGAGTTGACCTTGACCTTTGACCCCTGACTATTGACCCATGACCCCTAAATTCCCTAGATAATCCCTGCCAGACAGTACATGCATATGTACCAAGTTCCACGAAGATACATTGAAGCATTTGAGAGAAAAGTAATATTGCAACATTTTCACCTAACCTTTGACCTTTTGACCTTTGACCTTATGACATGAAACTCTCTCTGGAGAATCTTTACACAGTAGTACATGTCCACACCAAGTTTCAAGAAAATACCTTTGGGCATTGCATAGATATGGGGGAAATTGCAACATTTGTAGCATTTGACCTTGACCTTTTGACCTTTGACCTCTTGCCAATGTCACTAAAATCTACTCAACTAATTGTCCCATCATACATCATCCTTGGACCAAGTTTGGTGAAAGCTGCTTCATCCAGTTTTGAGTTATCACGTAAACAGATAAATTTTAGGATTTGACCTTGATCTTTGACCTTTGACCTCTGTCCGATTTCACTGAAAAACTAATCAAGTAATTGTCCCATCATACATCATCCTCCAACAAAGTTTGGTGAAATTTGCTCCATCCAGTCTTGAGTTATCACGTAAACGGATACAATTTCATGATTTGACCTTGACCTTTGACCTTTGACCTTCAGCCGATTTCACCCAAAATCTAATCAAATAATTGCCCCATCATACTTCACACTTGGACCAAGTTTGGTAAAATTCCAGTAAATATTACTCAAGTTATCGCGTAAACGAAAGCGGACGGACGTACGTACGGACGTACGTACGGACGTACGTACGGACGTACGTACGGACGGACGTACGGACGGACGGACAACCCGAAAACATAATGCCTCCGGCACCACTTCGTGGCGGAGGCATAATAAAACACAGCAGAAATGTGGAATTCATCTTCAAGAATCACAACAGATTTACAAATAGACAGTCATGCATTTAACTGGGCATCTTGGCCAGGTGGTCATAGTTAATTGAATCAATATCTCTTACTGTAGTCCTCACCTATGACTGTGATATTGAATACACATGTTGACACAGAGTTCAATGAACCATCCGTTGCTGTGTATGTAACTGTTGTCGTGCCAATGGAGAAACTGTCTCCAGGGTCGTCAGTTGAATTCAGTGTCACAGAGCCAGAGTTATCAGAGGCCATGGGAGGCGTCCAGTTCACCACTGCTGTTGAATTCCCAGCATCTGTGTTGACCACTGTGTCATTCGGGCAACTAGTGATGGTTGGATCCTCAGCGTCTGTGGACAAATAAGTATTTTTTTTTTAAGACAGTTGTTCACAGGCTATCAGTTCCATTTTGTAGACTATGGATTTCTTATTTTCCCAAATCTGAATGAATTCAAATGCTTCATCTAGGGTTACGTATCTATTTTTGACAGGCAATTATTTCTATTACTTACCCAATATCTGAATGAGTCCAGGGAGAAACAAGATTTTTGATAAAGTTTTTTTTTTTATTTTTTGTTTAAATGGTTTCCGACAGAAACATTTACGTCACGAAGCAATCGATAAAGCAGTTCCTTAATCTGATATTGATTTGAATTGGTACATTGATGTGTTTTCATTACCATTACTATGACAGTAAAGTTTTGCCCAGAGAAGCTACAGTTGAGAGGTGGTCTTACCTGACACTGTTATGGTAAAGACGCAAGTGGCATTATTTCCATCTGAATCACCGGCAGTGTAAGTCACATTGGTGGTTCCAATCGGAAAGCTGTCGCCCGGGTTATGAGTCGTTGTCAAGGTGACAGAGGTGTTGGAGTTGTCTGTTGCTGAGGGAGGCATCCATGTTGCCACTGCTGTTGCATTACCAGCACTTGTGTTTAAGGATTGGTCACTGGGACAGCCGGTGATGTTGGGACTTTCATTGTCTAAAAACAAGATGTACATCGAATATTTTCAGCCAATGTTTGAAGACTGAAACATACTGAGACAGACTGAAAAACTGCGACAAATGTACCTATAAAAGAATTGTATACATGATACAAGAAGAGCAGTTGCTGTAGCCTAACCAATAGAAGATCAGACCACAGACCATAAATTACTACACACGGCCCATTCTCAGTAAAAGTGTTCAAATACGGAATTTTGGTGTCGCCGACATTCCATGACAGTTTGCGGTTCCCTGAAACCTATTAGATACTATTTAAATGTTTATAATATATCACGAGGACTTTATTTGTTATAAATAAACATGATCAAATGCGGTTGTCTGCCTTTTTGTATGAAATTTTGCTGTTAAACTTCGTTAAGACCCCCAAAACGCAGTGTCGCCGGCTATTTTAGAATTATGTTTTATTGCTCCTCTCTGTCCACAAACACACTTTCCAAATATCATTTTCATGGACGATGATCATATCATATGTGCTAATCACAATACTCAAAAAGTTCCAAAATTTTTATTGACTTCTTTTTTATAGCCTTTTGAAACCTGTCGCCAAGTTCACCGCCAGATAAGTATGTTACCAGTTTCTTTAGTGTTACAGCATTGCGAAAATAACAAGACTATGCAATGACCCTGTGTATATGAATCCCTGAGGATATACTCCGTACATTGCAAGTACTTAGATTTTTTGTGCAACAGCTTTTTATTGAGAATACGGTACAGTGTTTGAAATATCGGTTTTCTACATTTTTATTTGGACAGATACGTTACATACATTTCACGCCACCCACTGCAACAGATATTGCAATGTCAGACAAATTGTATGTTATACATTACTCCTCAGAATGACCCATCGATTCAACATTAAAGTTTAGTACAAGTGAGAAGTATTTGGTAGATATCGCTCTCATAATAACATGATCGACCATATACGTTACCACAGATACGTGACCGAATTTTGCTCATTGGTCTTGTGCTTTCAGGGGATCAAATCTGGTCAAAATTCATCCCAACACATTACATGCTTCGTTTTGTTGGACCTCAGGATTATATTCTTACACCAAAAGGACAGAGAGGTGAAAAGGAGCAACGCTTCCACATGATTTTTCTTTCTGCGTCAGTGTCTCACAACACATGCCCAGTTTTCCGACAGATACGTTACCACATAATCAAAATGTTGAAAAAAAAATTGTAAATGTTTTGACAAACAAATCGTTGTGTGCTCACAAACTCCAAAGTTCTATTCTATAAAACCTAGCCACTTTCATATTCTATGCAACAACTTTGAACGTTTATTTTACAAGACGAAGCTATGATTCAGCATATCAGTTTTTTGCTTTTCAGAATTAGCAGATACGTTACGTATAATTCAGGGCACCCACGGTGACAAATAATGTTATGTAAAACAAAGTGTTCATAAAACAATTCTGCACAGAATGACGCTTACATAAAAAATTAAAGTTATGTTCAAATGAAGAACATTCAGTAGAAATTGCTCTGTACCTTCACCGACAGATTCATTTACGGTACGCCAGATACGTTACCAAACTTTGAAGGAGTAAAAGGTAGTTTATGAAAAGCTTCCGAGAAAAGTTTCAGTGTTCTGTTGAATATCTATTCTAGTGTTTTTCAACATATGAAGAACTACTCAAGATTCATTGATAAGTTGAACAATTATTTATTAATTTTCATTAAAAGGGGTGAGCCAAATACGTTACCATAGGCCAAACAACTTTTTAGTATATCAAGTTCATAGAGACTGTACCTACTTCCTTCTAAGTGCCTGCAAAAATATATTTTTTAAACCTTGTTTGCATTATCTATCAAAACTTAATGAATATTTATAGTCAGATGGATAAATACATTCAGACGTACGATGAGAATATTCTGTGAATGAAGAACTCAGCTTTCACATTTAGGCCTCTTTTCCACTACATTTCATAGTTTAAATATTACGTACAATGTTTGAAATGGTTAATTTGGGCTTACATCATTCATTTTTACATCAATTCATAAGGAAAACAATTAAACAGGTGATATTTATTAATTCATACACAACTAAAATTATTACTTATATTTCACCAGATACATTACCAAAGGCGATTCGATGTTTTTCAATAGTTATTTCCCCAGGAAAACAATTCATATTTGCTTCCTGTGGAAATTCCAGATCGGATCGTTCCCTTTGCATGATTTGTGGGATTCGAAACTTTATTTGTAAGCGAAATTTGGTAAAAATACAAAGTGAATCTTAAGGTTACATTTCATTTCAGCAAAAAACATATTTCAACCTTCCACACAGAAATAATTTCTACCAATTAGCAAGGGATGACAACATCTTTACCTCTTGAAAAACCCCAATATCTTTAGGGGGGGACAGATGTCTTTTCCTGAACAGAAATTGGATCAAAACAATAAATTTAATTCAAAGATAGGAGTCCATTACAACATGTAAATTTGTGGTAACGTATCTGATTGGTGATCAAAAATCATATATGATGCTTTATTTCAATTCATTTTTACTCAATGAATGGTCATCATTTAGCATGTTCCACTTTTGACCGGTTTTGAAGTTACCGAAAACACATCTTTGAATGTATTACTTTGTGGTTGATTTTTCGCTTTTACTCACATGGAATTGAACACTTAATCTGAGAATGGCCCATACATGGTCTGAGTCACCTACATACCTGCAGCAGTTGCGGCCCTTGCCAAAGTTCTTTATCTGAAATTGCAAGTCCTCCAGAGGAGGCTAAAAGCTGTCAGCCCTGTGGTTGCCTACAAACAAGGATTTACCACTTCCTTTGTGGCTGCATATCACCAAAAGTTTTTAAGTGAAAAGTACTCACCATAAACAATCACTGTGATGACACATGTAGCTGTGTTTCCAGCATCATCACTAGCTGAATAGGTGACATTTGTAGACCCAATGTTGAACTGGTCAAGGGGTGAGTGTGTTGATGTAGAGTTGACCACACCATCAACAGCATCATTGAAGACAGGCTCAGTCCAGTTGACTGTGGCATACGACTGGCCAGCATCAGTCATGACGGTGATGTTGGATGGACAACCACTCACAACTGGTTCAGTTTTATCTGCCAACAACATCACAATATTCATGATCTTCTACCTCAAAGCAATTCACTTCAAAATTTTAACTAAAATGGGAACCATATCCTTCAGACAAGCAATGTCAAATATATCATGAAAGAGGACAATGTGGATATTAAACAATCATCATGTATCAAGAGCATTTTCTTCCCAGTGAGTTCACAGTGCAAGACCATTGTTTTTCAAAAGAATTCTACAACAAAAAAAGAAAAAGAAAAAGAATATCTTACCTCTAATTGTAATTGTGAAGCTACACACAGCAACATTGCCCGCCTGGTCAGTGGCATTGATGAAAACAGTTGTCGTTCCTACATAGAACTGGTCACCGGAAGAATGAGACAAAGTGACATTGATGTCTTCAGACTCATCCACATTGTCTAATACTGTAGGCGCTGGCCATGTACGAGTTCGGTAATTTCGTATTGCTGCTGTCTGGGCAGATCTGGAAGATGGGCAGGTACCATTAAAGTATGGGGCCTCTTGGTCTGTAACAAAGAAGCAAATGTTAAGAAAATTTAAGAATGCATCAGATTCACATTTTGAAACTGACAGCATGACAAACTAGAAATGTCGCTATGGCGACTAGTATGCCTCCGCCATAATGCATGATTCTCCTAATGGGTCTAGATAGTACATGTGGACAATGTGTGATTACATTTTCACAAAATTGGCAAAATATTAAAATGACAAGTTTGTCACAAATGTGTTGAATGTTCACCTTCCCTGACCTAGGTTTAATTGGATGAATAGGAGAGCATGTATTTGGGGATTTAAGGACTTTAACTTGACTTTGACCCATTCATACATTTATGCATTGAGTAATTTTCAAGGTACCGGTATTGAGAAAAAGTGCAATTTCTGTATTGAATAGTAAATTGTTACTGTTTTCATCTGGCCTTTGACCCTAAAATTCATAAGATAATCACTTTCAGGTACAACATGCATAAATATCTAGTAAGTTTCAAGGTAACTTCCGAGATATGGAGGAAAAAGTTAGTTCAGCACTTTCACTTGATCTTTCACCTTTTGACCTTTGAGGCAAAAAAAAAAAGAAAAAAAAAAAAGGAAAAGAAAAACTTTCCAGAGAAATTCTATTAGGTTACATATGCATACACCAAGTGTAAAAAAAAAAAAAAAATAATCCTCCTGGCATTGCATAAACATGAGGGAAATAGTAATATTTTGAAGTGTTGCACTTGACCTTTGACTCCTGACCTTTGACCCCATGAACCCTATATTCTCTAGATAATCACTGCCAGTCAGTACATGTATATACTATGTTCCATGAAGATACCTTGAACAATTTTCCATGGTACGGAGAAAAAAAAAAAAGAAGTTTTAATGTTTTTATTTGACCTTCTGATCTTTGACCTCATGACCCAAACTTTCACCAGAGAATCTTAATTGGGTAATTCATGTATACACTAAGTTTTAAGAAAATATCTTCAGGCATTGCATAGATATGGCGGAAATAGTGAAATTTTATGCATTTGACCTTGACCTTTTGACCTTGAGCATGTGCACCCAAAAGTTGATAGGCACAACTTCAGCCCCTAATACACACACATGCCAAGTTTCATTAAGATACCTCAACAGATTTTGATAGTTACCTTGTCCACAAAATTCATTACGGACGGACGGAAGGACGGATGGACGGACAACCCGAAAACATAATGCCTCCGGTACCACTTCGTGGCGGAGGCATAAAAATGTCAATTCATTTAGACCAGGCCTTCACTCAGGCGTGGAGTAGACACGGAAAGCAAATTCAGTAATTCTGTACACATTCGGCAACCTCTCCGCACATTCTTGAAAGACCAAGAAGGGAGACAAGGTCCCCATGCTAGCCCCACAGCCAAACTTCTCTTCCACTGATGAGGAACAGGTGAATATCAGCATTTCCTAGTCCAAAATGAAGAAAGCAAAGCAGAAGGCAGTGGATATTCTGCCAAAAGTAACTAGGAAAAAGAGGAAGCAGCATCCTCCACTTCAAGTAAACTTTGTCTGAAGTTTTGTTCATTTCAGAAATCATTTTCACTTGAGGGATTTTCGATAGTTGCATTTACATCGTATACATAGTATATCGTTTTGTTTGTTTTAAATGTGACCGCCCAACTAAAAGCCTACAAAAGTGGAACTAGGTCAATTTTTTATAATATATTCAGGCCAATGCACTATGTTCTAAGCTTGAAAAATTATTCAACTTGTTCGAAAATGACCACCCTAACCCATCCAAAGGGGACAAGAACTAGTGCTATCTGAGCATCTCTCACAGCCTGTATTTGAAACAATAGGACAAAGTGAATTTCGGCTGAACGTGTGACATCCATAACGGCTAGCAGTCAAATGAGAAAAATCGAAAGTCAGCTCCCAATTTATAACCTTGCCCTATTTGGTTATACTGTCCATATTACCTAACTCATGTTGTCCGCAAGTCATCCTGATTGTCCTCCATCATGATCTTGCCGCTCTTCGTGTAATCCTATATGTGTCCCTGCTGTCAAGCTACAACTAGCATATTCCGGGGTATTTCACGCTCATCCCGAGTGTTTAATGACACACCCCTAGGAATGTCTGCAGTCAGTCTGCAGATATTCCTAGGAATGACCCAGGAGAAGGCGATTCGCACACTTTTTCCGCTTCTGACGCGGACAGGATGCCGAAGTGAGTACAGAATTTGCTTCCACAACTCTTCCTAGGCTTGTCCTTTTTTTTCAGTCCTCACAACCTCTTCCTATAATTCTCAACTTACCTTCTACAGTTATTGTGAAAGTACATGTTTCAGTGTTGCTAGAAGAGTCAACAGCCGTGTAGGTCACCAGCGTGGATCCAACATAGAACACGGAACCAGATGAGTAGTCAGAAGTGACAGTATACATATCATTGTCACTGACCACTGGCTCAGTCCAGTTGACTGTGGTTGAGTTCAACCTGAAGTCAGTCCCAACTGTCTGGTTACTCGGACAAGATGTGAACATGGGGTCTTGCATATCTGCATTAAAGAATTGGAAAGTAACCAAGTTAAGAACTTATTACATGGAAAGTTCTGATATGAAGTTACTTAATCATGTAAAATATCCCCATTACATTATTAAAAGTGAGACAAGAATCACCCTTTGCTCTGACATGTGTATTATGAATGTCTTCAAAACCTTTGATAGCAGGTCATGAGTTTAACATAATATAAAATACATATCTGCAAACATTCTGCATTAACTATTATTCTCAAGCACTTACAGATAAACTTGACATAATGCCCCAGCAACATTGACCTGTATGAGAAACATATCAACAAGATCCTGTTATTTCAATGTGATAACTCACTTGTGAATACTAGCATTGAAACCGGTCATGACGAGCAAGATCCATATATATCAAAGCCAACACTAATCTGAATGACTGTTACTTCATACAAACTGAGCAATCGTTAATAATCTCTCACAGCAACAACTCACCTGTAACATTGACATAGAAAGAACAGGAGGCGCTGTTCCCTGAAGGATCAGTGACAGTGTAAGTCACCAGTGTAGAACCAAGTGTGAAGTTACTTCCAGGAGAAAGTCCAGCAGTCTGATTCACTGTTACTGATCCTGAGTTGTCTGTGGCATTGGGGACAGTCCATGTCACTTCTGCTACAAGCAGTCCAGTGGTGGTGTTTGTAAGGATGTCCCCAGGGCAGCTTGAAAAGACAGGGTTCTCATCATCTGGTGAATAACACAAAGGTAACAATTTGTATAAGGTGATGCACATGTGCATTGTACACATTGTCAATGTCCTACTAGGAAGCAAAACATACAACAAATACACAAGCCTTAAAAGGGTCTGTGAAAGATATTTGAGAATTTGTCCAAGTCAATCACTTCCTTCATTCTGTCCTGCCTGTCACTGGGTTCATTCCATCTCATTAACATCTAGCTAGAATAAAAATGGAAATTCCCAGTGATCAACATTGATACACTAAGCATTTTTAACCCTAACTACACGTGTAGGCCAGGCTTTTTAGGCTGTTCTGTGGCCAGAGGTGGGGTGGGGGTGAATTATAAGATGTGCGATGAAAAGTAAGTGAGGGGTGCGGTCAAGAAATTGTGTGGAATGGCCATGGTAAATGTCGAATCTTGGAAAATGTTGAAACTTAACCCTAACCAGGCCGGGCTTTTAGGCCTGTTCTTTGGCCGCGGAGGGTTGATTCACCCCCACACCCGAGATCTCAGCCGTCGAATGCGCAATCGCCCTGAAAATTGGCACATACATTACTTGTTGCGTAATCTGCCAAACTATTACAAAACTAGATATATCGCTACGGCGACCGATATGCCTCCGCCATATTGCATGGTTCTCCTAATAGGTCTATAGTACAATGTCTTGACAATGTGTGATGACAGTTTCACACAATTGGCAAAATATTAAAATGACAGGTTTGCCACAAATGTGTTGAATGTTCACTTTCCCAGAACTAGGTTCAATTGGATGAATGATTAAAATTATTTGGGGAACTGATGATTTTTACTTGACTTTTGACCCTTTTATAAGTTTATGCATTGAGAAATTTTCAAGGTATTGAGAAAGAGTATAATTTCAGCATCAATGGGAAAATAGCATTATCTAAACCTGGCCTTTGACCTTTGACCTTTGACCTCACAGTTCCAAAGAGAATCACTGTTATGTTGAACATGCATAAGTATGTCAGTTTCATGATGATACCTTGAGTTACTTTTGAGATATGGAGGAAAAAGTGCAATTCAGCACTTTCACTTGACCTTTGACCTTTTGACATTTGACCTTTTGGCAAGAAACTTCCCACAGGATATATATTGGGTAATACATGCATACATCAAGTTAAAAAAAAAAAAAAAAAAAAAAACCTTCAGGCATTGCACAAATATAAGGAAAGTAGTGATATTTTGAGGAGTTGACCTTGACCTTTGACCCCCTGACCTTTGAACCATGACCCCCCAACTTCCCTAGATAATCACTGCCCATTGAAACAAGCAAATATACTAAGTTCCATGAAGATACCTTGAACCATTTGCGAGATATGGAGAAAAACATGAATTTTTAACCTTTTTTTTCACAAAATACCCTGTGACCTTTGACCTTTGCCCTGTGACCCTAAAATCCAAACAAAGTATCATCCCCCCAGGATATACCCTCATACCGAGTTTGATGCAAAACCACCTCACGGTTCTTGAGATATCGACAAAAACAAAACGGGACGGACGTACGGACGGACGGACGGACGACCCGAAAACATAATGCCTCCGGCCACTTCGTTGGCGGATGCATAAAAATTGAATTTTTCATTTTTTACATGTATATTAACTAAAACCCCAGCCATTTTAGGGTTAAGGTGTGATGTATTCAATAGAATCATATGATCTTGTGAGGTACTGGTATGTTACAGAAATAGAGGAAACAGGACTTTTCTAATAATGTGACTTATACAAGAAATCCATTACAGACGGGTCACTGGTATGACATACATTGTACTGTATTTCTCACCTGTCACATTGACAACAAAGGAACAAGTGGACACAGAATTGGACGAGGCATCAGAAGCATTGTAGGTCACAGTGGTGCTTCCTATTGGGAAGTCATCACCAGGGTTGTGAGTGGATGACAGTGTGGCTGAACCAGAGTTGTCTGAGGCTGTGGGAGGGGTCCATGTGACCGTCGCTGTGGCATTTCCAGTTCCAGTGTTGACTGAAGTGTCATTGGGACAGCCATTGATGACTGGGTCCTCATTGTCTACCAAAATCAAAAGATGTCACTTACTTTCATGGACATCACATGACAACTTATTGCAGCATATAAGATATTCGATATAGAAAATATCATATTCCAACTTGTATACCTAAATGTTTTTATGTGTGGTGTACACACAAAACATATTGCAATGTCCGAAGGAAATCAAATAATCCATATATTAAAATATGACATAGAAAACATACAATGTAATATACACAGATTATTCAATACATAGTAGGACCTATAATAACACTGCAGAAAGGTGGAATTCATGTTTGAGAGTCACAACAGATTCATCATTAAAAATATGCACATAGAGAAAGAAATGAAGGGTTTGTTTGCAAAAACCAATAAGTCCATTTTTGACGATTTTGAAGTACGGTCTCTATCATAAAGTACAAAATAATACCTTTTAAATGATATATTGGTCACTACATATAAAAGAAGCAAAAATTTTCTTATTATTCTCTTTATTTTTCTTGACCTTTAATCGCAAATATCTCCATTTGGCAAATATGGACTTATCGGTTTTTGCAAACAAACTCTTCAAATACATATACACATGACCAGGCGTTTTTGTCAGGTGGACATATCTATCTGAAATCGATTCCTCTTACTGTAGTCCTCACCTATGACTGTGATATTGAATACACATGTTGACACAGAGTTCAATGAACCATCCGTCGCTGTGTATGTAACTGTTGTCGTGCCAATGGAGAAACTGTCTCCAGGGTCGTCAGTTGAATTCAGTGTTACAGAGCCAGAGTTATCAGAGGCCATGGGAGGCGTCCAGTTCACCACTGCTGTAGAATTCCCAGCATCTGTGTTGACCACTGTGTCATTGGGGCAACTACTAATGGTTGGATCCTCAGCATCTGTGGACAAATAAACACTTTTTTTCTTAAAGACAATTACAAGCTATCAGTTTTTTTTTGAAGACTGCATTCTTATTTCCCTAACTCTGAATTCAAATGCGTCATACGTGTACATACACCTAACAGTTTTTGACAGACAATTATTTTTATTAGTCACCAACATCTGAACGGATCCAGGGAGAAATAAAAGAGTTTTGAAAACATTTTCCCAAAATAGTTAATGACAGAAACATTAAGCAATGATCCTGATATGCATAAAGAAGTACCTTCATCTGAAATTGATTTGTAATGGCAGATTGTTGTGCTTTTATTACATCTACTATGTATACCATGATACAGTCAAACCTGCCTATAGCAGCCACCCAAGGGAGACATAAAAAGTGGCCGCTATAGACAGGTTATCCAAGTTTGTGTGCATTGCCTACATGTACATGTATCATCGTTGTATACATCTACAAGTACTTAATACATGTACAGGTATGTGTGTACATATGCACATGTGTGTTTCATGCATTGAACAATGCCAGTTTTTATGAAAAACACAACTGTTGCACAGTATCATGTGTACAGTCGTGAGGAAAGCTGAACACTAGTGCATTATTATGACTGAATGAGTGATGAATGCAGCAGTGGCGATCACTGAACGTTGCCCATGAATGACTGGCATGGCTACAAAGCAGAAAAACACGCTGAATTATTGAGTCTTGGGCCACTATAGACAGGTTAGAATCTACCACGGGAAATAAAATTTGTCGCTGCTTGCCGCGTTAGACAGGTGGGCGCTTTTATAAATACATAGGGTCTTTAACAGGGTTTTTCTCTTGGGGGGATTTTTCAATGGCCGCTATAGACAAGTGGCCGCTATAGACAGGTGGCCGCTAAGGCAGGTTTGACTGTAACGAATTTCTGCCTAGAAAAGCTTAAGGTGGTCTTACCTGACATTGATGTGTTTTTATTGGCATTACTAAGACAGTAAAGTTCTGCCCAGAGAAGCTACAGTTGAGAGGTGGTCTTACCTGACACTGTTATGGTAAAGACGCAAGTGGCATTATTTCCATCTGAATCACCAGCAGTGTAAGTCACATTGGTGGTTCCAATCGGGAAGCTGTCACCCGGGTTGTGAGTCGTTGTCAAGGTGACAGAGGTGTTGGAGTTGTCTGTTGCTGAGGGAGGTGTCCACGTTGCCACTGCTGTATCATTACCAGCACTTGTGTTTAAGGACTGGTCACTGGGACAGCCGGTGATGTTGGGACTCTCATTGTCTAAAAACAAGATGAACATTACACATTTTCAGCCAACACTGGAGACTGGAACATACTCACTTAGACTGACTGAAAGTCTGCTAGAGTGCACTCCTGTTCCAACGAATGATCCACTCTTTGTTCTTTACTGTTTATTTTTATGGTAATAATGAAATTGTGATATAATGAAAGAAAACTGCCAGTCCCAAGGACTTCGTTATAACTGGAGTCCACTGTACCCACAAAAGAATCATCTACAAAATACCTGGTACAGTAAAAGAGGAGTTGCCGAAGCTTCAATTCTATTCAATTCAATTCAATTTTTATTTAATTTTTCGACAAGAACATATAGACATCACTTATTTTTTTTTAGTGACAGCTGCATAAAACTATGTAGGATGAAAAGAATGTACAATGATTGTACCACCTTAAGATGATTATACAATATCATGAAACTCAAGTTATTAGAAATACATTGTAAGTAAACAATACACAAAACTCGAAATGTGGAGGTACCCACTAAAAAGACAAAGCTTGTAGGATGTGGGCCCCCCAGAAGAAAAATATCGCTTGAAAGCAAAGAAAAAGTCTAGAAGCCAACTAGAAAGACAGATCAACAAAAACAGACACTATATACACACGAATAAACATGAAACGGGACTGAAATAGGAGTAAAAGTACAACAGAGAGTTGACTATGAGACAAGACAAAATGAGACAAAACCACGTAACATAACAGTAAGAAAACAGAACAGACAAAAACGTTTAGCAGAGACAGCAATCTTGTCTGAAGTATGTCAAGAGAGAGAGGAAAAAAAAAGTGACGCAAGAAAGAGCAAGGTAATAGGGATCAATCGCGGAAATATCGTAGCCTTATATGAGTATAATAATAGGAGCTAGAATATACATATGTACGTAGCAATAAATATGTGGTAACGTAGGTTCTTAGATAATGGGTCATAACAGCTGGTTAATTCAATTTAGTAGAATTATAAGATTGCAATAGAAAAAAATATCAGTTTCCTTTTGAATGAGCATATAGAAAGGGCATTTTTAGGTAATGGGATGCAAGGAATTCCAATAAATTGGGCCAGTATAAACAACTGTGTTCATGGCTAAAATCGTACAAAGAAGAGGTAAGTGATATTCATTAGAACGTCAAGTTGGATATTCATAAAATGACTGATTTTTTGAGGAACATGGAACGGAAGATGTCAGAAAGAGAGTTATTGCTATACATATCATAAATTGTCCTAAACTAAATAAAAACAAATATGCATCTAATTTTCAACAGCTTGTTAGAAGCAAGCAATACATCTGTATGAGAACGTATGGGAGAGCAACAAATCACGCAGAGTGCTTTATTTTGCAAAAGGAACACTCTATCCATTAACCACTAGAGGAAAGATCACAGACTATCAATTACGATACACATGGTCTGAGTCGCCTGCCTGCAGCAGTTGCGGCCCTAGGCAAGGTTCTATATGGTCAGTTTTACGGTAAAGGGTGTAACTTTCAATTTTTAGCCTTTTGGCCCACCCTGAACACATAGATTTACAGATCTCAAAGATTTTTTCCCATGTGAGTCACCTTATGAGTAGCCACCTTGGGTAGCATAATCAGGTCCAGGTATTGATGCGTTTTGTTTTGACAGTCACATATGTACCCTAAAAATGACTATTTTGTTGCATTGAAATTTATATAACATTTTTGAAATGTTAATAATTTTCTACAGCAACTGCAGAGATCTAATTTTTTATGTTAAAAGCATAGTTGTATGGTCAATTGAAATGACCAAATTAGTTTGGTTTGT
This sequence comes from Diadema setosum, assembly GCF_964275005.1. Lineage (NCBI taxonomy): Eukaryota > Metazoa > Echinodermata > Echinoidea > Diadematoida > Diadematidae > Diadema > Diadema setosum. Next base: position 21,373,122 of record NC_092700.1, on the reverse strand, counting down.
ATCTGGCCCTTTATTTTAGAATACTATGACTTCAAATTTGAGGTTTCGGAGGCTTCATTTTCCGTTAACAATTGTTTACAAACTTTGATGGACAGTAATGATCAGTGGATGTGTTTTGGTTACTTTCTTTTATGCTGAAAATAGTAAGGTACAGCTAAACTTTAGACTTACATCAAAGTTTACTTGATTCTAGGGCTATTTGAAATTTTGTGATAATTTTATTCCATCAAGTGAAATTTCCGTTAGCAGTTTTGAAGCCTCCGAAACAAAGTGTTTAGTCAAATAATATGAATATAGATAAGAGAAGCGACCTAATCTATATGTCAAAATGTAGGATATGGGGCCCTAACCTAATAGACCAAAAATAGTTAAGATCCGCCAAACTCTCTGAAAATAGGAGACAATACAAATTTTCCGTTAACACGTGAAGCCTCCGAGACGCATGAAGCCTCCGAAACAGCAAAAACATCTAATTTGACATTTCTGATAAATTCTTTGAGTGTCTGCCCCAAATTATGCCATGAAATCATCAACAGACATGGACAGACAACAAAAATAATAAAAACATTATGATACTGCAATAATTTTTTGAGCTAATACACTTTATAGAGAAAAAGTGGTTTCGGAGGCTTCAAAAGGATGTTAACACTGCATTTTTGTGATTTTCTCTGGACAAAATCAAATTAGATTTATTGTTCACCCACCCAATGATCGCTTATGACATATCTAAAGATATTTAATCACATTCAGTTTTCTGGCTGCTTTGTTGACTCACCAATATAGATTTACTATACGATTTACCTATTTTTCTTAAACAGTGCAGACGTGTTACACATAACTCACCTTTTCATTCAGCAATAAAATATTAGCAGATGAGGATGTTGCCCCACAAATATGTTTAAACAGTGTATATCAACTAAAAAAGACACAATTTACCCATCACTTTCTACATAACATACATGATTTTCATAAAAACATAAGGCATACCAGATTAATTTTCCAGATGTTTCGGAGGCTTCATTTTATGTTAACAGCATGTAAATGGAATGTTTTGATTACAATTTTGTAATTCTAAGTCTATCAAATAACTGTTTGGACTGAATGAGACTTAATGATTCCTCAAGCAAGGTGTAGATAGTTGTTTAAATGTATGAAAAGCATTTATTTTGTAGGTTTCCTTTTGAAACAATGGAACAGGCTAGATATTGTGAGTAATGAAAGTGACTTCCAGCTTGCGTGCATGCCCACATCATGCAACAGTAGTGCAACAAAGCAAGTAGTTGTGGATACATCAATGTTCTTAAGTTGGATAACTCATTTTTACTCTTGAGAGAAGTTGAAGTGTTGTGACCATATTTGTATCACTCTTTTGATTGGTTAGACTTTGATAATGAAGACCAAACAATTACTTGATTATTTAGTGTTAAATACACTTTTTTCTTTTTTTTTTAAAGAACTGAACACTATTCCTGTCCTGAAGATTCAAGGACTTTAATAGATGGTTATTCAAGAGGGAAGCATACACTTAACTAAGAAATATATTACTTTTGAATTTAAGGTTGTATCTTTTATGCATGATCCAGAGCAAATGGTGGAAAATACTTTTTGGATTTTTACACTTTCGACTCACTATCATCTGAGTGTAATAGTTTCGAAACACAATCTTTTACATGTCCATTTATAACCCATTGACATATCCATTCCATTGTTACTCACATGGCATTTGTTTTTGCCATACTAAAATCTTGACTTTTTCAGCTTTCCATTTCTTAACAGTTCTTTGGCTTTCATTTCCAATACTTATTTGGAGGAAAATAATTAATCAATAAATTTGTGATTGGATTTGAAAATAGCTAACATCTTGCAGATTATCATTTCTGTGGTGTGACTTGGATCACAGGGTACTGTTTTGGAATTTTGACATTTGATTACTTCATTCAGACAGGTTTTCATATCAATCTGTATGTCAGATCTGAGGCATGCAAGGTGCAACACAATCTTGATACTATACCCTATTTTCCATACTTTATCATGCTGGCAGTGACCACTTGACTATTTTTGATTAAACAAAATGTAACTTGTGTTACGAAACATCTCTTCGCATACATGTGTGAGACTCTATGACATGTTTGCGGATGTAGTTCTCAGTGCAGTAAATGGACAGTAATGGTTGGGATAGGATTGTTTATAAATGACATCTAGACCTCTACTTATAAATAGCCTGTTGCCATGGGGTACATGTAGTTTACATGGGTGGGTGACTGGAGAAGTTATGTTCATGAAGAACAATATTGAAATGATTGAAATCTTTATAATCTGTTTAGTCCTGGCTTTTCTGGAAAAAGTTACAAGCCCCTAACTATTTTGAAATTCAAAGGTTTAAACTGTAGTCTGTGGGTTTATATACTATTTAAAACAAACTTGTGGGTTTCTAAAAAACTTAGATATTTAAACACATTTGCTGCTTTTTAATTTTTTGCTAAAAAGGTTGTCATTTTTAGAAACAGTAAAAGTTCTGTTAGCAATTTCTCAATGCGTACCTTCAAAAACAGGCCTCCTAGCTGTCACAGGAGTCACACAAACTGGAATTTTATAAAATAACTATAAAAAAAAAAGCCTTTGAAGAATTAAAAAAAAAGAAAAATAAAATGATATGAAACAGGGGTGACTTGTATACCACAGAAAAAGAAAGTAAAATTCTAACTATCATATATTATAGGGAACTATACATTTGGTCAACATTTTTTTTTTTTAAATTCAAATTCGTACACAGTCATGGGTAGGGTATGTATATTTATCTTTTCAACAGGCGATTCAAAAAGATGACTGGGATCTTGACCATTTCAATTTCTATTGAGCTCCATGATAATATCACCAATATATTGATTATTCCAACTCCATTTTGATGATGACAGTTTGATGATGACCCTTACATGGAATGGCTGATTGGTGTTTAAGATTGCTGTTCTATGACCATGATCACTGCATTTGATAGCTATAGTAGGGGATATCAGGCATGGTCATATGAAAAAGAATGTTAAACCTTTTTTCCCCTTTCTATATTTTACAATGCTATGTTGTAATCTAACCGTCATGCCATCACATAGTCTATTTTCTATCCCTTTCTCATCAACAGTTGAAATTGATTTCACATACACTGTGTACATATGTATATAAAACAATTATGATGGGTGGTTTATATCAATATACATCCCACAAACTGCACTTATAAAACAAGCAAACATAATCTTTGCATTAAGTCTATAGCTACAGTTCTAACTCATTGAAAGTAATTCTTACTGCATTATGATGAAAAGTTTGACAAATGCATACAGCTGTTCATGTGAGTAGCCTAATCATGTTCTGCATTGCCAAAGTCATGGATATGCAAATACAGTGTATGTATACAACTGAGCATAAAGATTTAAAATATTTTTCTTTGTCTCTTAACATATATGTTGGAAAGTCTTTTTTCTGCATACAAATAAATACTATTTTACATGTTACAACATTGTTAGTTATTTGGAAACAATCTGCTGCATTAATGTACTTCATATCACCTTAAAATGGACCATTTTTGCATGTTAACAGTCGTGATGAAGCCTCCGAAACATGCGTTGCTGCTAACTTTAAGCCGCAAAAAAAAAAGATGTTCCTAATCAGTGTACTTTTATTGCTAAACCTGCAGTTTCCTTTAGAATCATATTGCCTCATGTAATGTCATAAATTCGAACTGAGCATTGCTCAAAGTGTACACGGTTTGTTATTCACTTTTGTGGAAGCCAATTTCCTTGTAATAATAAGTACATTTTGTATGAAGGGTAAACATTATGCACTGCCATAAAATGTACATCTGTATACTGTTATTCACATTTTATTGATGCCTTGTTCTTATTCTAGCATGTAGTGATAGTTGCTTACTGTAGTTTTATTATTTTAAGTGAATACAGGACTAGAACTTTGTGTTAGCAGTTTTGAAGCCTCCGAAACACACTAGTTTGTTAACTGAAGCCTCCGAAACTCACAAGTCTGAAAATTTCAACTTTGTCAAAAATAATCAAATTTCTTTGGGATTTGGGTTGATAAATGTTTGTTACCAAGAGATAATTTAGGGCTATGTTTAGAGTGGCTCTTGCTTCTAGAACATTCTTTTAACTTAAAAATAGTTTGTCAGGTACCATTTTTACCTTGAAATTTGAAGTTCACATCCAAATAATTGCAAGAGCGAATATCTGTTGGGGGAAAAGTGTTTTGATATCTCAAATATATGTTCACAGCAAATGAAAAGTTGCATTACCTCCACCATTTATCTTCATTTGGTTGCTGTGGGTGACCAAAACATTCTTGTTGTTTTTACCTAAATTTATCTAAAATTCCATAATAGTCACTTCATTTTTCATATTTAGCCTACGAATTAAGCTCTGGAATGACAAAATATTGAAAATATAGACATTCCTGTATAAAATAAAGGCAAAGATAAAAATGGAAACACAACTTTAATTTTTGACCCTTGCCACATCAAAGTTACACCCTTTACTGTAAAACTGACCATATCTGAAATTGTGAGTACTCTGGAGGGGACTAACAGCTGTCAGGCCTGTAATTGCCTACAAACAAAGATCTATCGCATCCTTTGTGATTGCTTATCACCAAAGGATTTATGTGAAAAGTACTAACCGTAAACAATCACTGTGATGACACATGTAGCTGTGTTTCCAGCATCATCACTAGCTGAATAGGTGACATTTGTAGACCCAATGTTGAACTGGTCAAGGGGTGAGTGTGTTGATGTAGAGTTGACCACACCATCAACAGCATCAGTGAAGACAGGCTCAGTCCAGTTGACTGTGGCATACGACTGGCCAGCATCAGTCATGACGGTGATGTTGGATGGACAACCACTCACTACTGGTTCAGTTAGATCTGCCAACAACATCACAATATTCATGATCTTCTACCTCAAAGCAATTCATTTCAAAATGTTAACTTAAATGGGAACCATATTCTTCACACAAGCAATGTCAAATACATCATGAGAGAGGAGACTGTGGATTTTAAACAATCATTATATATCAGATTTGGAGCATTTATTTTTTTCTCAGTGAATACACTCTTCAAGGCCATTCATTCACAATAGAGGTCATACAAAAAATGGAAAAAGGGAAAAGAAAACAAGGCATATCTTACCTCTAATTGTTATTGTGAAGCTACACACAGCCACATTGCCTGCCTGGTCAGTGGCATTGATAAAAACAGTTGTCGTTCCCACGTAGAACTGGTCACCGGAAGAATGAGATGAAGTGATATTGATGTCTTGAGACTCATCCACATTGTCTAATACTGTAGGCGCTGGCCATGTACGAGTTCGATAATTTTGTACTCTTGCTGTCTGGGCACTTCTGGAAGATGGGCAGGTGCCATTAAAGTATGGGGCCTCTTGGTCTGTAAGAAACAAGCACAAGTTATCAAAGAATGTATTTCATATTACAGCAAGGTACAATACAAAATGATACATTTTTGTTCAATACACGCAACTTCAAATTTGTCATTTCTCCTAACCTGTATTGTTTTCAACTTACCCTCCACGGTGATTGTGAAGGAGCATGTTTCAGTGTTGCTAGAAGAGTCAACAGCCATGTAGGTCACCAGCGTGGATCCAACATAGAAGACTGAACCAGATGAGTAGTCGGAACTGACAGTATACACATCATTGTCACTGACCACTGGCTCAGTCCAGTTGACTGTGGTTGAGTTTAACCTGAAGTCAGTCCCAACGGTCTGGTCGCTCGGACAAAATGTGAACATGGGATTCTCTGCATCTGTGTCAGAAAATTGGGGGAGAAAATTAGTTTTTGGGGTTTTTTTTTACTTACTGTCAATTACTGCATACTGAAATGGCATATATATATAAAACACAGGCTCCATGCTAATCTTAAGATTAGGCCTAATGTTTGATTGTTGGTTTGTTGTAATTGTTGTTTGCTTTGTTTTGTTTTTTAATTACAGTAATACCACAGATTCAATGATGTTACATCCATAACACATGCTTGCTTTCTTGTCACTTTCCCTTGTGGGTGCAGCTCATTCCAATGAATACCAAGCCAAAGCATACTCTGCTCATGGGAAACTTTTCATTTTTGTTTAAGCACCAGGAACAGTGATCCCAAACTAGCCATCTAAAATATGACAAAAGGATATTGATATACATGTATATGAAGATTATCAAGTATGAAGAAAAGATTATCAAGAACAACCAGCCCTTATACCTAGCATGTACCCTTACTAGAAAATATCCATGGGAACATGCTTATTAAAATTGATGATTCTTGTGTTGAGTCATTTTTATTGCAGCTGATTGATGTACATTGACAATGACACTGACAATGGTTATTGCAGCTGAGTGATGTACATTGTACTGGCCATCATAAACATCAACTATTCAGCATTTGAGTAATAGCCATGATAAAAGTCATAGGCATACGTTGCACATGTACATACTCAGGTGGGATTGGAACTATTGTTAATCAGTTGTCATTGCCATGTTTGTTTGTATCTTTCTTCTTTTTACTACAGATACACCAGAGATTGACCTTACAATGACTACCATTCAAAAGATGAAATACTGTATACGCCATATATTTCGTGAGTCTAACTTTTCGCGAATTGGGAATTCCCGACAATTTCGCGAGTGATTGAATTCGCCATCATGGAGTCGTGTACTGAATGGAGAAGAGTACATGCATACGTCTCATGCACATTGAGTCAATATTTTCGAGTGTCTTTAATTTCGCGAATACCATGTGACTCCCGAAATTCACAAAGAATAAAAACCTCACAAAATACTCAGCGTATACAGTATGCATTCAAAGTACAATTTGCATCTTTATTCAGATCTATGCAGTACCAATATAAAAATCCCACAGATGCAGCCTGACTCAATTTTTAGAATGCCTCACTGGATGAAAACCACAAATGTAGTTTAATGCTACAAAATGTAGCTCTTAATATGCAAATTTTGATTGTGTACACATGCAGACCTGTGCTTCTCAGCCAATGGGCCACAAAGTCAGCTAAAATAAAATAAAAAGACACTAATATCTTGTCTAACTGGGCTTCACAAACAAACAAACAAACAATAGTAGGAGCAAAAGTGGGCATTGGGTGGAAAAAGGTTGAAAATCACAGATGTAGACATACAGCCTGTACATAATATACAATGTACATGTATCACGTACAGCAACAGATTTTTCAAAAACTGTATATGACATATATTTTGCAAGGTTTTTATTTTCGCAAATTTCGCCAGTCAGATGCTTTTCACGAATTTCGCCAGTCAAGTGCTTTTCATGAAATTAAAGACACGCAAAAATATTGACTCTGATCATGCTATGAATGTGACATACATGTACGTGTATACATTTTTGCATTCGGTACACGACTCCACGATCACGAATGTAACTACTTGCGAAATCGTTGGGAAGTTCCAATTCGCCAAAATTTAGACTCGCTAAATATATGGCGTATACAGCATTGAAGCAAGCTGACATTACCATGTGCAAACTACATTGTATACCCATCTTGCACTTGTTTTGGTCTACAGACTAAATCTGAACTGTGGATGTGATTTAGAGTACCTTTGAGAATTTAGCCTGTGTGAACATTCCCAATGCAGATGCCTTCGAGGCAGAATTCCACATCCACTCCTCTGAGGACTGATGCATTAGGCATAACAACATGAAATACCCCAAAAAATGGATTAAGTGGACAGTGCTTGAATGTGGATAATGCTTCATTTGCTTCATGCACTACTCAAAATTAGAATTCTAATGGACAATACAGACAGATGGGTTTTGGGAAGTGCTTTGTATTTGTCAAAGGATCAAATGCAAGGTTCATTGTTGGACACCAGTTGGCTTAGGTGGGACTTCTACTTACTTGAATACTACTAACCCAATGGGGATGTAATAATTTTGCTATAAAAAATGTGACCCGCTACAACAAAATGATCCTAAAGTCGGGTGAGGTCGATTATTTAAAAATTGCGTGACAAAATTCCCTAATCGTTCTGCTTTAAATTGATATATAACACATCTTATGAAAATAATCGGCTGCAGAGATATCGATGTTTAAAAGGGAGCATGTCGAGACGTATGGGAAATCACTGTTTCGAGAAAAGCGCCCTAAAAGTTTTCCTTGCGACGCAATCGCGATCAAGGTACACGCAAGTCAGTTTTCACCTCCGGACAATAGAAGGTAAACCCTAGCAACCCCCGAAATGCTCATTCAAGCACAGCGTCGGCGGTCTCCTCACCGACCAATCAGTGGCCAGGATGCCAGGAGAAGCGGCTGGGCATAGCGCACCCCGCCCGCACGTACCAGTCGACTTGGCAGTGTGCGAGCTTCACGCTTCGGTTAGCGGCAAGCAGCAAACTGACCAATGAGATCACTCCGGTCGTTGTTAGGGGCGGAGCCTATCTGTGGCGCTCCATCCAAATTTTCGAACCGGTTTTTGTTTGGTTAAAACGCCAAAAACATGGCCCAGAAAAATGCTATTTTTTGGTCTTTCCTTTCATCATTTTGCTTCAAAATTTCGACAGATGATAGAAGACATGTCAGACTCCAATAATATGTCAAAATCAGAAAATAGTAAGTTTTGACCAATTATGATAAACTCGGTTTTCACGGCTTCGACCGTGCGCGACTTTAGGACCTTTTTGTTGTAGCGGGTCACAAATGCTTCACATCTATAGACACTTTACTGAGTATACTTGGGACTAGTCTTCAAAGGGTTAAATAGGCTCATCAAACTACCAGGAAACTTACTTGTGTCAAGTATACACTAACATAGAAAAAAGAAATCAGGAAGCACTTTCATGGAAAGTCTGATACATGAGGATATTCTGTTTGTATCATTTTTATCCACACTTGTACTGCATAGATGAACTCTACGTGTACATGTAGCTTCTTTCATACAGGTAACTCACCGGTAACATTGACATAGAAAGAACAGGAGGCGCTGTTCCCTGAGGGATCAGTGACAGTGTAAGTCACCAGTGTAGAACCAACAGTGAAGTTACTTCCGGGAGAAAGTCCAGCAGTCTGATTCACTGTTACTGGTCCTGAGTTGTCTGTGGCATTGGGGACAGTCCATGTCACTTCTGCTACAAGCAGTCCAGCGGTGGTGTTTGTAAGGATGTCCCCAGGGCAGCTTGCAAAGACAGGGTTCTCATCATCTGTTGCACAAAAAAAAAAACCAAGGCAAGTGCCAAATTGTGTCTCGCCCATTCGCGTACAAGGAATTAATATTTTTTTATAACTCCCAGAAGTTAATTGACCTGCTTATGAACTTTGACCCTATGGTGACCTTCAACACCCCAAGGGACATTTACCATCCAAGTCTGGTCACAAACGGAAAAAGGATCAAAAGTAATGAGCCATAATCGAAACGTGCAATAAAAACATAACATTGGGCCCTAAAAATTTGTTGACCCCTTTCTGTGACCTTTGACCTTGTGATGACCTTTAACTCCCCAAGGGACATGTACCATCCAAGTTTGGTCACAAACGGACATAGGGATCAAAAGTTATGAGCCACAATCAAAACACACCCTAAAAACATAACATTGGGCCCTAAAAGTTTGTTGACCCCTGTCTGTCACCTTTGACCTTGTGACGACCTTCACCTCCCCAAGAGACATCTTCCATCCAAGTTTGGTCACAAACGGACAAAGGGATCAAACGTTATGAGCCATAAACGAAATGCGCCCTAAACATTTAACATTGGGCCCTAAAAGTTCGTTGACCCGTCTGTGACCTTTGACCTTGTGGTTACCTTCAACTTCCCAAGAGACATCTACCATCACCCAAGTTTGATTGCCATTGTAGCAACATGTGCTGAGTTATGTGTGATAAGAGAGTCTTGCAAGTAAACTTTAACGTATGACCTCAAATGACCTTTGACCTTATCATGTGACCTCTTACGGCACCATAACATGAAGGTACCCCCAGTACATCCATCACCCAAGTTTGATTGCCATTGTAGCAACATGTGTCGAGTTACGTGTGATAAGAGAGTCTTGCAAGTAAACTTTAACGTACAGATGACCTCAAATGACCTTTGACTTTATCTTGTGACCTCCAACGGCACCATAACATGAAGGTACCCCCAGTGCATCTATGACCCAAGTGAGGTTGTAATCCAAGCAACTTTAATATGTGAAGTTATTTGTCAAAAGAGAGTCTTGCAGGTAAACTTTAACATAGAAAAGAGAGTCTTGCACATACTCTTTAATATATGACCTCAAATGACCTTTGAAATCATCACATGACCTCCGACAACACCATAACATGAAGATACCCCTAGTGCTTCTATCACCCAAGTTTGGCTGCCATTGCTGTAACAGTTGCCAAGTTATGCATCATAAGAGAGTCTTGCAGGTAAACTTTAACATTTGTGACGAACAATGGACGGACGATGGACGGACGATGGACGGACGATATTTGGATCCCTTAGTCTCGCCTTCACCTCCGGTGGGCGAGACAAAAAGGATGATAACTCATTGGATATACTTCACCTAACTATTAATCACTACTAGGGCACAACACAGGAACAGATTTAAATAAACATATATCTGGGCCCTGTTTCATAGAGCTGTTCGTAAAGTTACGGACTGGTGATCAGTTCTGATGTGCTATAGTTGTCAGAATTTCCATAATTCAGCATAAGAACTGATCATCAGTCGCTTGTAAGTTGTTCGTAACTTTACGAACAGCTTTATGAAACACACTCCTGGTAACATACAAGTGTGTATATTTCAATGCAAAGCGACACAGCTTCAGCCTTCTTTTTATCAGAACAAGGAAATGTATTTCAATCAAAGTCACAAGTATCGTAAGAGTTGCCTTCATATTGAGAGATATTAAATAACCACTTCCTGTTGCGGAGCTTGATAGGCAAGTTGCTTCATTCATGCAAAAGACTCACAAAAGTTTTGTGCTCTGCAGTATCTGCCTGCATCTTTTCCAAAAGAATATTATAAATAACCAGCAAAAAAGGTACTTCCAGAAGAACAAAAGAAAAAATAATGCTGACATTAAGATTTTTCTTTGAACAAGTCAGTCATGCCACCCCAACAAGGGCCCAGCTTGAGCAGTATCATGTGTAAGCAAACCTCACCTGTTACAGAGATTACAAAGGTGCAAGTGTCTGTGTTTCCAGAAGAATCTGTGGATGTGTAGGTGACTATCGTGTTACCGATTGGGAAGGCGCTGCCACTACCGAAGTCTGGAGTCAGAGTCTGTGAGCCCGAGTTGTCGGTGGCCGAAGGCTCTGACCATGAGACCCGGGCAGTGGCATTTCCAGTGTCAGTGGTGGCATTGATGTCACTTGGACAGCCAGTAATCACAGGGTTTTCATTGTCTGTTTGCAGGGAAAGAGCACAGTTTTATGACACATGATGTACAAACAAATTGGCTCACACTCCAAATCTACAGGGCATTTAGAGTGCTAGTGGAGTGGTACTAAAGTGCTTCAAATTCTATAAGAAAACAGACAATCTGATCCCAAAGTGCTCAAAAGGTATGTCCTCTCCGAGGCTGGGATCAGGACTGCTCCTGAAGTGCCAACGTTTAAAGCACTCCAGATACGGTATGCCACACATGCTGGGCATACAGTATACTTCAGTATGTATTTGAAATCTGCACACTTGTGCAGGTTACCATGATAATTACGCCCCTCTCACCCACTTTGTGGGTGGTCTTGGCAGGAAGTGACTCTCGGTATGAACAAACCCAATGGGGCATAATTTGAAGCACTTCAGAAGCACTCCTGTGCCCGACTTTGCAAATTTTATAAATGGGTTTATCAGACACACTAAGGTCATGGGTGAGATTCTATTATTGGTAATAAACCAGAGCAAATATCATCACTTGGCTACAAACGACCCATAAAAAGAATGGCTGGCTGTCCCTGCTACCATTGTCAGATACAAAGTTTATACCATTTCATGTCCACCAAAATCTGCAAAACCTTTTAAAAAGAAATATTCCATATGAGTCTTTTAGTGCTGCTGCCGGTGTGTGATAACATCATTCAGCAACAGGAATATCCGTCCATTTACTGCAGACTAAAGAGGATTCAGTTATACTTGTAGCAAAATACTCTGTGACATCTTTCTATTTGCAGTTCTTGTGAAGTTTAAAAGGGTTTTTACCACATGTAGCAGACACACATAAGAAGAAAAGGAATGAAAAAAAGATAGTATAGGTATTACATGTCTCCTAAAATCTAAATCAAGAATGAGAAATTGGTATCAAGCTCACAAGAACTGAATCAGATTTTAAGCCAGTATCTCTATTAGCAGACTCGGAGAACAAAAGAAGGGAGGACAAGGGTACCTCTAACTGCTCATATTTTTCCACTATCCCTGCTATTAATAAGATTTTGTGATAACAAACTCTGAAAATGCTATCACTGCACCACATACCCATTACGATGACAGCAAAGACACAGGTCACCAAATTCCCAGCAGTATCCGTAGCAGTGTATGTCACATTGGTCGTTCCAATGGGGAAGCCGTCTCCAGGTTCATTAGTGGATGTTAGGTTGACTGATCCCGCATTATCAGAGGCGGTAGGAGGCGTCCATGTCACCACTGCTGTAGAGTTACCAGCACCAACAGCTACGGACTGGTCGCTGGGGCAGCCACTGATAACTGGATCCTCAGAATCTGGGAATGAGAAAGATGCTAATGAATAAAGTACCTTGCAAAGCTTGCCTCTTCAACTGCCATAGAGTTATTGGGGCACAAAGAAATGGAGCCTCAAGCATAGCATTCACTGTTTATGGCTATTAACTTCTAACAGATGATATCTGAATACTTCAGTTCATTTTGGTCTCTTGCCTCAAGACATGAAAACTATGACAATATGCACAACCCTTAAAGTCATGCTGATATATAGTGTATCTAGAATTGGGAATTCCCCCAGCACTTACAACAACCAGAGATGCACTTTCGCTGAGATGTAACACAAAGGATTTAGGCACAAAATCTATGTGGCTGCAGAAGAAGTGTAACAAACTTTAGTCTTACCAGAAACGATCACTGTGAAGACACATGTAGCTGTGTTTCCAGCATCATCACTAGCTGAATAGGTGACATTTGTAGACCCAATGTTGAACTGGTCAAGGGGTGAGTGTGTTGATGTAGAGTTGACCACACCATCAACAGCATCACTGAAGACAGGCTCAGTCCAGTTGACTGTGGCATACGACTGACCAGCATCAGTCATGACGGTGATATTGGATGGACAACCACTCACAACTGGTTCAGTTTTATCTGCCAACAACATCACAATATTCATGATCTTCTACCTCAAAGTAATTCACTTCAAAATGTTACCATATTCTTCAGACAAGCAATGTCAAATATATCATGAAAGAGGAGAATTTAACAATCATCATACAAATCAGAGCAAGAGCATTTTCTTCTTGAGCAGTAAATACAACCTTCAAGGACATTCATTTTTCAAAAGAAGTTATACCCCCCCTCCCCCCCCAAAAAAAGAGAAAAAAAAAGAAAACAAGGCATATCTTACCTTTAATTGTTATAGTGAAGCTACACACAGCCACATTGCCTGCCTGGTCAGTGGCATTGATAAAAACAGTTGTCGTTCCCACGTAGAACTGGTCACCGGAAGAATGAGACGAAGTGACATTGATGTCTTCAGACTCATCCACATTGTCTAATACTGTAGGCGCTGGCCATGTACGAGTTCGGTAATTTTGTATTGCTGCTGTCTGGGCAGATCTGGAAGATGGGCAGGTGCCATTAAAGTATGGGGCCTCTTGGTCTGTGAAGAAACAAGCACAAGTTAAGGAATATCAAAATCACAATAGGGCACAATACAAAATGTCCCCTCTTGATACAATAACTTCAAATTTGTCATTTCTCGTAACCTGTATTGTTTTCAACTTACCCTCTACAGTGATTGTGAAGGTGCATGTTTCAGTGTTTCCAGAAGAGTCAACAGCCATGTAGGTCACCAGCGTGGATCCAACATAGAACACTGAACCAGATGAGTAGTCGGAAGTGACAGTGTACACATCATTGTCACTGACCACTGGCTCCGTCCAGTTGACTGTGGTTGAGTTCAACCTGAAGTCAGTCCCAACTGTCTGGTCACTTGGACAAGATGTGAACATGGGTTTCTCACCGTCTACATTGAAAAGTGGACACGAGAATGCAGTGGTTAATTGCTCGAAGTAACATTTACTGTACACACAAGCTTTCATCTGAACGTAGCCCAGGCCTTCTTCACACACACACGCACACACACACGCACACACACTCAAACCAACTTGGTATTCATTTGGAGACACAAGTTAAAGCACCCAACTATAGAATGTACATCTTTTTTTTTTCTTTCTTTTTTTTTTTCTTTTTTTTGGTGGGCAATAAATATATGCCTAACCTTTGTATGATGGGGTTTCTGAGAGTCATGTAACCATCCATACCCCCACTGCCCCCCCCCCCCCCCCACAAAAAAAAAAAAGAACAGACAAATACATGGATATAAACCAGTATGACAAGGTATTGACAACATTCCTTCTGTGGATACAAAAGCAGGTTCTTGCAGTTACAAAACACATACCTGTAGTCGTTCGGACATTCATGCAACTTTTTGTCTAATTGGTAGAATCACAAGCGACTACAGTATGCCGTGACAAGTAAACACTGTATGCTGGTGTTGTGTACAAGTATGTTATTTGCACAAACTGCAAACTGACATCAATACAGTCAAATATCCGTGAGCACATTTGATAACAAGTATTATAAAAAGTATCAAAAGAAGTATAACATTATGCGCTGTCTCAATTTACTTGCACAGAGTTAACCCTATTTCCATAGTGGGGGGGGGGGCATTTTGGCCCCCCCCCCCAATGTTTCGCGTGATTTTTCCGCAACACGTGATGCTTTCGCTGCGACATTCTATGACTTTTTTTTTTCCAAGTATCGCGCATTTTTTGAGACCAAATTTGTCGCTCCCAGACTACTGTTCACCAAAACTTAGAAGTCTTGGAGCTTTATTTTTTTTTTTTTATTTATAGGCAAAGAAATAGTTTTGCAAAAATTAGCATAAATTAATATAAATATAAATCAAAATTAGAAAAATCTAGCTATACAGTCTTGTAGATTACATTGGCCTCTACCTTGTACCTCATTTTTCCACATGAAAATTGAATTGGAAAAAAAGAGAATGTATTCATTACAAAAAGAAAACTGTCACATTAAAAATGTAATATTTCAAAGTAAGAATTCCTTCATACAAACTGAGCAATCGTTAATAATCTCTCACAGGAACAACTCACCTGTAACATTGACATAGAAAGAACAGGAGGCACTGTTCCCTGAAGGATCAGTGACAGTGTAAGTCACCAGTGTAGAACCAAGTGTGAAGTTACTTCCAGGAGAAAGTCCGGCAGTCTGATTCACTGCTACTGGTCCTGAGTTGTCTGTGGCATTGGGGACAGTCCATGTCACATCTGCTACAAGCAATCCAGTGGTGGTGTTTGTAAGGATGTCGGAAGGACAGCTTGCAAGCACAGGGTTCTCATTATCTATCAGGGAAAGATGAAAATTACAATAGGAGAGAATTGCATTTTAATTTTATTCTTCGTAACATACTGTACATGGTTCAGCGCATTTTGAAGATAAGCATATGAATGAAGAATTTACAGAGCAATGACAAAGAAAATCAGAGACTTTTCTAGCACAGACGTGCCGAATGCCAAAACTGTGCAAAATCTTATACTTGTACAAATTGTTTAAAATGATATATACTGATTGAAATGCCACTTTTAAGGAAACGAAAGCCTAAACAAAAATGTGGGGGAAGTGAAAGCAGCAACATTAGTCTAACATATCACTGAAAGTTTGAGGAAAATTGGACAATCCATTCAGAAGTTATACTTTCAGTGTCATTGCCAGATATGAAGACTGAAGTAGACTTCATGACAATTTTTCATGAAAAGTACATGAAAAATTATTCCATGGACTTATTACTGACACATCTTCAGGTTAATATTATTCCGCACGCTTTCTGAAAAAGTTAGTGTGCCAAGTGCTCTTTCATTATGATAGAAAGGTGAAAATATAATGAACTGTCTTTCTACTGTTATCGTTATTTTTGTCCATAATGACATCATAAAGTGTAGTCCCTTGTATTCTTCTTAAATATCCAGCAATGACGGCACCAAAACTTTGAAAATTCATAACTTTGGAATGCACCGTCTAATTTTCTCCCAATTTTCTCTGCTGTGTTCTACAGATATTGCTGCTTTCACTTGATCCAGATTTATGTTTGGGCTATGCTTTCCTCTTACCAGAAAAATAGAATAAAATAAGATCTAACCTGCATGATGTCTCAAAAAAAAACTAGAAATGTCGCTACGGCGACTGGTGTATGCCTCCGCCATAATACATGGTTCTCCTAATAGGTCTATAGTACAATGTCTTGACAATGTGTGATGACAGTTTCACACAATTGGCAAAATATTAAAATGACAGGTTTGCCACAAATGTGCTGAATGTTCACTTTCCTAGAACTAGGTTCAATTGGATGAATGATTAAAACATCAAGAGTGCAGGTATTTGGGGGAACTGATGATTTTCACTTGACTTTTGACCCTTTTACAAGTTTATGCATTGAGTAATTTTCAAGGTATTGAGAAAAAGTATAATTTCAGTATCAAATGGTAAAATAGTATTATCGAAACCTGGCCTTTGACCTTTGACCCCACAGTTCCAAAGAGAATCACTGTTAGGTAGAACATGCATAAATATGTAAGTTTCATGACAATACCTTGAGTTATTTTTGAGATATGGAGGAAAAAGTGCAATTTAGCACTTTCACTTGACCTTTGACCTTTTGACCTTTGACCTTTTGGCAAGAAACTTCCCACAGAATATATATTGGGTTATACATGCATACATCAAGTTTTAAAAAAATCCTTCAGGCACTGCATAAATATAAGGAAAGTAGTTATATTTTGAGGAGTTGACCTTGACCTTTGACCCCTGACCTTTGACCCATGACCCCCAACTTCCCTAGATAATCACTGCCCATCGGTACAAGCATATATACTAAGTTCCATGAAGATACCTTGAACCATTTGCGAGATATGGAGAAAAACATGAAATTTCAATTTTTTTTTTCACAAAATAACCTGTGACCTTTGACCTTTGACCCTGTGACCCTAAAATCCACACAAAGTATCATCCCCCAAGGATATACCCTCATACCAAGTTTGATGCAAAACCACCACACGGTTCTTGAGATATCGACAAAAACAAAACGGGACGGACGGACGTACGGACGTACAGAAGTACGGACGTACGGAAGTACGGACGTACGGAAGTACGGACGTACGGACGGACGGACGACCCGAAAACATAATGCCTCCGGCCACTTCGTTGGCGGAGGCATAAAAACAGCAATCTTTGGTGTTATCACATCTCTAAGTGTGCCAAGATTTCATGAAGTCCTTCCTCCCCCTATTCCAGGGCTTTCATTAAAATCAAATTCTTCACAAAACTTACCAAAGAAAAAAAAAAAATCTTCCCTGGGTAATACAGGCGGCACTAAAACAGACACATGCCAAAGTTAACAAGTAAAATAAAACAAACAAAATATGAAATTACATTGTACATGTACCTACCTTCCACTACAACATTAAAGGTGCAATTGTTCTGATTTCCATAGATATCAGAAGCAGTGTATGTCACAACTGTGGTGCCAATGGAAAATGAGTCCCCAGGGTTATTGGAGCTGACCAGGCTGTCCACAGCCCCTGCATTGTCGTTTGCCATCGGCGGTGTCCAGGTTGCCACTCCTGTGCTGGACCCAGCGGTGGTGTTCACTGTAATGTTGCTAGGGCAGCCCGTGAAGGTTGGCGTCTCCAGATCTAGATTATGGAATCAGATGATAATGCATCACTGAGAACTTGCTAATAAATGAAATCACACCTAGCGAAAGCCATCTATGTAACAAGAAAGTAAAAAATTATAGAGATTCTGCACTGAAGTCATTATTCACCTATACAGTGTAGATGTGATAGATTCTTTTAGATAATTCTCATCGCAGAGGAATTACATGAAATTTAATAATTTCTATTCAGTAGAGTTTATACCAGTACAACTATATACACTGATATTCTATGGCATCAATTACCATTGTTCTGATTTTCAATTTGATTTTTGTGACATATAAAGTACTTGTACAATGTATATTATTCTAAACTGTGCAACACTAGGTCCAAAAAAAAAAAAAAGAAAAAGTGCCACTATAATATCAATTGTATGGCATTTCACTTGTGCCTTTTAAATACTGCACTGGAAAGGTGTTGTGTTTGATTATGACTGATTATAGTCATTACATGTGTGTATTGGTACATAATACATGCTCTTGGTCTCCAGTAGCTGTCAACTCCTGCCATAGGCCATTTTTGGTAATAACACAAATACGCAATAGAAGTTGAGCTGTTAATTGTATCAGAAGGGTAACAGCGCTGGACAATTGCTTGATTGGAAAGAGAGCATCAAGAGATAACTCTACCTGATCGATGAACAGGCTCTGTCCTACACCATCGTTCCGGAAAAGTAAAGTAAAGTAAAGTAAAAAATACATTGTACCTCAAGTGATACCGATAAACTCTTTTACAAACAGGCATCTACCAGGACCAGGGATTCAGAAAATTAGTAGTTAATACAATGTTCTAGCTGCAATCTAGCATGTATCCCTCCTTTCCTTTTTTTATTTTTTTTTTTTATTTTGTAGGATGATGATGCTGGCAATCATGAAGTAATACCCATCAGGAAACCACTTACCAACAACTGTGACATTAAAGGTACAGTTGGCAAAGTTTCCTTCGGCATCGTATGCTGTAAAAACGATGGTTCTCGATCCAATGTAGTTGATTTGGCCCGACATCAGGCTTGTGGTTGTCGAGGTGACAGCCACATTGTCTGTTGCGTTCGCTGTCCAGTAGACCACCGCTGTAGGTAAGCCTGGGTCCGTCCCTTGCACAATGTCTGCTGGACATGATACAACCGGAGGCTCGGTATCTTGAAGTATGAAAGAGAACAATGAAGACAATGTACTGTTAATCAGTATTACATTGTAATGTCATTATTTCAATTAAAATATCAGTGCAAAGCCAACGTAACACATACAGCACAGATGAGCATCAACTTTATGAGCTGCAAAATCCCAATGGTGGGATTTTTCTTTAGATTTTGAATTTGACTGGGGAAAAAATAAAAATAGAAGCTACAACTGCACAAACTCCCTTATACAATGTACCTCTGGCTCTCGCAAACCTAGCATATTATAGAGTCTAACAAACCACAAAGTAGTATAGGTTTAAACTGTAGAAACGTAACTTATAAATGGAAAACGCCTCAATCAAAATTGATCCGTGGATGGTAATGTAAACAGTCTAGTCTAGTTTATTATAAGCACTGGATTGATCTAGGTCATGGGTCTTGTAACACTTAAATGTATTAATTTTAATAGTCAATAATTTCAGCTCTCCATGACAATGTATGTTAATTGCATTTAGATTCAATCAGACATAGGCCTACAGCTAGCTAGCAGATCAGAAAAAAAAAAATAATAATTTTGACATTTCATTTTTAATAGACTCTCTGTCTACCCTAGGGTCTTCTTTCTTGAAACAAGTTGCAGTTAGATTCTGTTACTCCCCTAATCTGTTAATAGACCATAATTATCTGGGGGGGGGGGGGGGTGTTTCAAGAAGAATTTTAAGTCAACTTAAATTTAAAATTTTACAGATTTTACTAAATATTATGGTATGCTGTGTGTGTCTTCAATGTTGCTCAACTTTCTAATGAAAATGAAGATTTTGGAGACTTTCATCATGTAACGGTTAGACTAGATAGTCACTGATAATACAAGACAACATAATTGACAATGGATTTATTTTGTTAACATACTAGTAGTGAGTGGCGATTTAGCTACTGAAATTGAACAGGGAAGAAGGTGACATAGATGGGCATCTACCAATGCCATAACTTTTTAATGGTCAATCTTAGATTGGAATCTGACTATAGTATTGTAGATCTATATTAATTGAGAATTAAGCTCGACTTCGTGAAACACCCCCTGTTTGTTATTTCAGAGTAGAATATAATCGTCGTGACTTGTTGCACCCTTACAGGACAACTTAGTTCAACCCTAGCAGGGCCAGGGTGGCCCGGTGCCCCGTCATGAAATGGAAACGGCGTCGAAAGCCAATGCAATGCAACTAGCCTACTGCCCCGGGGAGCCTTTCGCCTTGCCGGTTGTGAGCGATGGGGTCAGCTCCAGCACTGTGTACGAGGGGGGAGTGGAGAGGGAACGGCATGCAACACGACCTCATCTTGCAACTTGCTTCCTCTTGACATCGATGTTTTGCCAACTGGGCAGTAAATTCTGGTGTTTTCAAGAATTTCGGACGCTGTTACAGCACAGCATGCAGACATTGCAGATCGAGGGTCCCGAGGTCTCGCGAGGACGCCCATGCCAGCTTGTTCCTACTTGACTTGTCGCACTGCATCCACCAACGTGCAGCATGCATGGATATGCATGCAGTGCATTTATGCAGAGTACGGTAGCTTCTACACTCTTTGGTGCAATGCATGCTGCAGCTGTGGTTTGCTGCATGCACGAACATAGCAGACGATTTATCATAATCAACCATTCGATTGTATCGATCATCATTCTTGTAGGCCTACTATTGTTGTACGTAGTCTACGAAATCGCAGGGGATCGATCACAGCAGTAATGTCAACAGGACGCTTGTGGTGGTGGTGGGTGGGTGGGGGGGGGGGGGGGGGGGGGGGGGGGACTCATTTGAATGAATTTAGATGGTCATTCACAAGATGGTCACTTTTATAGTCTGTGCACTTTCTTCTTCTTCCTAACCAGAAATGGAGGATTAATTAACTTGTTGCTGTTTGCCTTTATTCCTTGAGCCTATTGAAAATATAGAATTAAATGGAGATCAGACTTTTTGAGTGATAAAATGCAATTCATTTGCAAGTTTTGAAAGTACATAATAATTCATCAATTATGTCATTTTTGCTCAAAAGTGTATAGGCCTACAAGTGTTATGAATTTAAGAAATTCATCCAAAACGAATTAACTCCTTTCTTGTCAATTTGGGACATTATATGCAATTAAACCCGCTAATCTAAAAGTGAGAAGAAGAAATTATATGATCTTTTTTTTTTTTTATGCAGGAAAAGAGGTAGGCCTATCTGGAAAGGTTTCAATACTTTCATTCTGACCGTAGACTTATCCTACTTGATATACTTGAAAATGACAATCAAATCTTCATTTAATTGTATTCTGGTTCAAATATCAATTAAAAAAAAACATTGACCCAGTGATGGAGATATATTTTATATTTTTCATTTTACCTTAATTCCAAAGCGCAATGATTATCCTATACACATATCCTATACATACACTAAAAATGTAAAACTATAGATGCAGCATTTAATTTTCTATTCAAATGTTTAAGTGCAGCAAAATTACCACACCTCGTATCATAGGATGAAATTATTATAGGTCTGCCAATGAATATCACCGTTTAATACATAACCACCAAATGACTCGGTTTATTACAACCAGGATGCAGCGTCCATCACGGAGGAGGGGTGGGAAGATCGAGATACGAGTCGCCCTCAATCGACTAAGCATCCGCATTATAAAAAAAAAACAAAAAAAAAGAGCGGAAAGCTGTTATACTAGACATTCGACGTTGTCGGATTTTAATTCCAAAGAGGGGGTTGTGATTCGTTTGGGGACTTTTGTTAGTCTCTCTCCCTTAGTCCTTATTCTTCTCTCCTAATATCATCACCTAAAGGGGTCCTCGTATTTCCCCGTTTCCAATATTCAGGGAGATAGAGATAGTTATACTTTGGTAAATGTTGTTATGAATTCAATAAACCTGGTATGGTAAATAATATCTGTTGAATTAAATTCCGTTTTGCTATTTTCAGGAAAGTATAATACGACCTGTCATTCTGTTATTTGTCCAAAAAGAAAGAAGCTAATACATATTCAAAACATTATAAATCCAATTCTTCGTATAGCGAAAAGCGTCATGGGGAGTATACAAGTATTTCAATGTGACGCCCATGGGTTTGACGCAGTTGCCCCATCCGCAGTTCTATATGAACAGGATACATTATTTTACAGGCGTGACGCCATATCATAAAGGGGAGCAAATTTGAAATGCCGTATATATCAGGAGGTGCTCGTCTATAACACCTACTTCCTTTGGTATATAGGCTCTATTCGCCATTGTTCAATATTTATCGTGGCGTTTTGACGCAGATGGGTAGCACATAATATGTCTGCCCCCCCCCCCCCCGCAATTATCTCTCTCTTTTAAGGGTTAGGTCAAGAAGAATTAAACAAATTATTTGATGCGGTTGTATAATTTTCCTGCATTTGCGGAATAAAGGCAAGAGTATACACCGTCTTCGTACCAGTAGTTCGTCATCTTAAACAGATAGAAACATGTTCGGCCTATAATAAAGATATTGACGTGCCACGCAGGCAATTACTTTATATGATACTTTTTGTTTCTGCATGGGAATGATACTTTCTCGGGGGTGTAATTTAGTGAAATTTGTCTATTTTCACCATGCCTGCGATTTGCTCATTGCGCGGCTGAATTCGACTTGGGAGTGACTGCACATGATACTTGTGGCTAGTCACGAATCTGCTTATACCGATGCTACAATACCACGCACACTTGAAAATGTTGGCGATAATCTCCTGCCATACCAGAGCGTATTGGTCTATGCACACAGGACGTCGTACAGGACCTTAGAACTCTGAATTGTAAAAACAAAAATGGGAAAACGCTTGTAATGTTGATAGCATAGGTCTGCCCCCCCCCCCCTTCGGTGATATCGGCTGTTTGTATCACCATGCTCAAAAGGATTACGTTGAAGATCCTTAATTTTGGAATGGTTGCAGTAGCTTCTGTCAAGCATTCCTGTATAAAAAAGACAACTTCTATCATTTTATTAAAATTAAATATATATATTAAATATATATTAAATTCCGTTTTGCTATTTTCAGGAAAGTATAATACGACCTGTCATTCTGTTATTTGTCCAAAAAGAAAGAAGCTAATACATATTCAAAACATTATAAATCCAATTCTTCGTATAGCGAAAAGCGTCATGGGGAGTATACAAGTATTTCAATGTGACGCCCATGGGTTTGACGCAGTTGCCCCATCCGCAGTTCTATATGAACAGGATACATTATTTTACAGGCGTGACGCCATATCATAAAGGGGAGCAAATTTGAAATGCCGTATATATCAGGAGGTGCTCGTCTATAACACCTACTTCCTTTGGTATATAGGCTCTATTCGCCATTGTTCAATATTTATCGTGGCGTTTTGACGCAGATGGGTAGCACATAATATGTCTGCCCCCCCCCCCCCCGCAATTATCTCTCTCTTTTAAGGGTTAGGTCAAGAAGAATTAAACAAATTATTTGATGCGGTTGTATAATTTTCCTGCATTTGCGGAATAAAGGCAAGAGTATACACCGTCTTCGTACCAGTAGTTCGTCATCTTAAACAGATAGAAACATGTTCGGCCTATAATAAAGATATTGACGTGCCACGCAGGCAATTACTTTATATGATACTTTTTGTTTCTGCATGGGAATGATACTTTCTCGGGGGTGTAATTTAGTGAAATTTGTCTATTTTCACCATGCCTGCGATTTGCTCATTGCGCGGCTGAATTCGACTTGGGAGTGACTGCACATGATACAGTTTGTGGCTAGTCACGAATCTGCTTATACCGATGCTACAATACCACGCACACTTGAAAATGTTGGCGATAATCTCCTGCCATACCAGAGCGTATTGGTCTATGCACACAGGACGTCGTACAGGACCTTAGAACTCTGAATTGTAAAAACAAAAATGGGAAAACGCTTGTAATGTTGATAGCATAGGTCTGCCCCCCCCCCCCCTTCGGTGATATCGGCTGTTTGTATCACCATGCTCAAAAGGATTACGTTGAAGATCCTTAATTTTGGAATGGTTGCAGTAGCTTCTGTCAAGCATTCCTGTATAAAAAAGACAACTTCTATCATTTTATTAAAATTAAATATATATATTAAATATATATTAAATTCCGTTTTGCTATTTTCAGGAAAGTATAATACGACCTGTCATTCTGTTATTTGTCCAAAAAGAAAGAAGCTAATACATATTCAAAACATTATAAATCCAATTCTTCGTATAGCGAAAAGCGTCATGGGGAGTATACAAGTATTTCAATGTGACGCCCATGGGTTTGACGCAGTTGCCCCATCCGCAGTTCTATATGAACAGGATACATTATTTTACAGGCGTGACGCCATATCATAAAGGGGAGCAAATATTGAAATGCCGTATATATCAGGAGGTGCTCGTCTATAACACCTACTTCCTTTGGTATATAGGCTCTATTCGCCATTGTTCAATATTTATCGTGGCGTTTTGACGCAGATGGGTAGCACATAATATGTCTGCCCCCCCCCCCCCCCCCCCGCAATTATCTCTCTCTTTTAAGGGTTAGGTCAAGAAGAATTAAACAAATTATTTGATGCGGTTGTATAATTTTCCTGCATTTGCGGAATAAAGGCAAGAGTATACACCGTCTTCGTACCAGTAGTTCGTCATCTTAAACAGATAGCAACATGTTCGGCCTATAATAAAGATATTGACGTGCCACGCAGGCAATTACTTTATATGATACTTTTTGTTTCTGCATGGGAATGATATTTTCTCGGGGGTGTAATTTAGTGAAATTTGTCTATTTTCACCATGCCTGCGATTTGCTCATTGCGCGGCTGAATTCGACTTGGGAGTGACTGCACATGATACTTGTGGCTAGTCACGAATCTGCTTATACCGATGCTACAATACCACGCACACTTGAAAATGTTGGCGATAATCTCCTGCCATACCAGAGCGTATTGGTCTATGCACACAGGACGTCGTACAGGAGCTCCAATCAACTCAACGGAGTATCGATCATTATTTTGTATTTCTCGGATCACCTGGTATTCTATTGTGTCCTCCCCTGCGGCTACTCAATGGGAGTGGTCTGCTTGTGGTTGGAGAGTTTGCAATGCTTTTGTATTACATGACGCCCTAAGGTCTTATTGAAGAAGTATTTATAACCGAGCTATTAGGCGTTGTTGCTGAGGCTATTCAAGCAGAAACACGCTTGAACCAAGCCTCTCCTGGCTTTCTTCGATAGATTCGACTTTGTGAATTATAAAGGAGAATTATAGGAGATGATCTCAAAAAGAGAACCCATTCTTCTCCCATTTCCATGTAGGGACCCAGTCCTTTTTTTCTGCACTGTCACACTGTGATTTGTCGCTTTCCTTCTTCTCCTCATCCTTGTCCTTATTCTTATTTTATTCTTCTTGATTTTGTTCTTCTTCTTAAATTCGCCTTTTATGATCATGATCATGATCATCATCTTCTTCTTCTTCTTCTTCTTCTTCTTCTTCTTCTTCTTCTTCTCTCTCCTCCTTCTTCGTTTCTCATTTTTGCCAGTTCAATTTCTGTTTCCATTTCGGGGCAATTAGAAGCTACAAAAATACCGCCATGCAGCGAGATATAGTTTGTGTACGCATATCGTATGTTGAAGCTGCCATTATGTGTTTTCCCTTGCCATGTCTAAAAATATCACGTGAAACAAACAAAAAGAACGCAGTATCCAGGGATACGTGCATGTACACATTGGGAGAATGGTGACATTGACTAACAATATTGTAATTATTATTTTGAGAGCTAAATATTTTGCAGGTATCCGAAAGCTTTGTCTGTTCCAAACCCAAGTGCGAAAATAATACGCCTGATTATAGGTTGTACTCACTCAATGCTTCTCAATATTTTAGGGAGATTTTACACTCGAAGAACAAAGATTGAACTTTGCATCAAAATGCATAAAGCCAAGCTGGGAGCTTTTCACCTTCTCAGGTGCAACAGTATTGGTAAGAATGGAAAATTGAAGCTTATTTTCTTAGAGTGTAGGCTAGATGTGAAACCTATGTACGTTTTATTGTGTTTACATATAAAAAGGAAAGTACGGCCTACTTCTCGAAGAAGAATTCAAACACACAAAGTACGTGTGCAATCATATCTAATGATTTACATTGTAATTGCACATAAAATAATGATATGTCTCTAAATATATTTTAGTCATTATAAATAGGCCTATATTCTTTCATGCCTTTACATTAATAGGGCCTACATCCAAACACCATTATTATTATTATTATTATCATTATTATTATTACTATTATTATTATTATTATTAGCATTAGCATTAGCATTATTAGCATTAGCATTGTTATTATTATTATCATACAATTATATTCAAATATCTTACTGTATGGTGTATATATATATATATATCACATTTTGATGAAACTTGATGAAGCGAGAGATTTATTTTCATGTTTTATACGGAGCAAATATGTAGGCCTACATGTTCAACAGTATTATGATATCATGACCTATACCCCGATCTTTGTGACTCATTCGTGTGCGTCATTTAGTAGGTGAAATGTTGTTAACCATAACCCAATAAAAGAATTCTACCGAAGCCGGAAAAGATTCATCGTTACTTTTGTTGTCTCCTTTTCAGAGTTTTTGTGAATGTGATTTCGATGTATATTTTATATAAGTATATAGGCTTATACATCGATAATTGTGTCTTTTTGATTTTGCGTCAATCGTTCACACTATGATAAATAACTTGATCATTTGAATAGGCCTTATGAGAAACCAGACCAGAAACATTGCGCAACTGATTTGTACAACTTGACCTTCATAAACACGTTTACCTGTAATCGGATGTTTGGGTTTTTTTTTTCTTTTGAGTAACGACCGTGATACGAATCAACGGCTTAATGCATCACAATCAGGGGGATTTTTATTCGAAGGGCAATCTGTTAGCCAGTTGCGATAAAGACAACTCGACTATTAAAGGATTATTAATTGGAAGTAACTTTAATTTTCAAATTCATAGGGAGTAAAAACAGAAACGTTTTAAGTTTGTTTTATATATAAAAAAAAAGATACTTAAAAATGGCCTCTTATCTATGAATTTTGTGTGAAAAAAAAAATCTGTCAACATTAAATGGATGGGATATTGTATCACATTCGGTTATACTATATAAATAATACTATATAGAAGGCAAAAAAAAACTTCAACGTTTTGAACCCTGTCCAGAAATAATATTTTCAATGAGATTTCGACCTATTTAAAACGTATGATTATGTAAATCTCCGCTTATAGCCTGTATCTATATAACGTTCACATGTTACATAACTCGAACATTCAACTAACAGAAAAGAGTTCAGATTTCAAAGTGTATTATTACTGTATAACATGTTTAAAATTCACACACACACACACACACACACACACACACACACACACAGACAAACTAAACATGTCCAAACATTCACAATCAGATTCATTCGTGTGTGCATAAGAGCGTGAGTGAAATGGGTGGAGCGTTAAAAACATTTTGATCAACCCGATAGGACTCCACTGAAGCATGGCGGAGGTATTACAGAGGCCTGGTTAAACAGATATGCATGAATGGTAAAATGGAGTACACAGTATGCTTTGCATAATCTTTTCTAGAGACGTCATTTCTTCCCGGGATTAATCATGTGAGAGAGGAATTTCTCGGCTGACATCTTATCTGTGTATTATATAAGCTGGGTATAGGGTGAATCGTATTTTTTTCGGCACGGTATACAGACGGACCCGGCGTACGATATACCATAAGATGCAAAACACGCCCAGGGGGTGTTTCATAAAGCTGTTTGTAAAGTTACGAACGACTTACGAGCTACTGGTGAGCAGTTCTTGTGCTGAATTATGGAAATTCTGATACGTATAGCACATCAGAACTGATCACCAGTTGCTCGTAAGTTGTTCGTAACTTTACGAACAGCTTTATGAAGCAGTGCCCTGGGTACCTTTTTGGCTGTATACTGATGAGACAGTGACCCATAGCACCTGGGGGTTAATGCTCACGGTACATAACCCTTAAGACCGTGTCACACCTTTCCGGGCAAGCTTTGCGTGCGACTTGCAAAGAAGAATTTTTACTACCCGGAGGTCCCCGGAATGAGCCGCACATGACAGTACCTAGCACGTATATCACCCGTAGTCACCCGGAGGTGTGCACGCAAATCTTTTTACCCGCAACCATGTTTAGGCCCTGTCACACCTTTCCGGGCAAGCTATGCATTCTGTTGCGTGTAGGGATTTTCCAGCATACCGAGAATTTCTGAGGGCGAACAAGGATTTGGGCGAGTCAGTGCATGTGTCTTACTTGCTGGACGCGTTCTACTTAAATTTTACTTGCGGGTATACTGTGTGACCTTTGTACCAGTCGCGTGGGGGCTGACAACTCAGTGAAGGAATTCCTCTGAAGGAATGACCGAAGTCCCACGGAATGTCATTATCTTGGCTGCATACGGGGACTGCGAAGTACCTGCGTGGGAGTTGCCTGCGAAGTGCTGCCGCTAAGGGCCTCCTACTGGCGTTCTGCGTGGACCTCTCCGGGCATCCCCGTGACTCACCCGGAAAAAAGTTTTGGTCATGCTCAAAACTTGGCTGCGGTTAAATCGGACTTGTGTGAGCACCTCCGGGCAAGTACAGGCGAGATACGCGCTAGGTACATTCAGGTGCTGACCAACTGCGGAGAGCTCCAGGGAGCAAATTTGTTTCCCCTTCAAGTCAAGCCGCAAAACTTCCCCCAGATACAGTATAACAAGGCCTTGAGCATGCTCAAAACTTGTTCCGAGTGAGTCGTGGGGTTCGCTCGCAGAGGTACTCGCAGAACACCAGTAGGAGACCCTTACCGGCAGCACCTCGCAGGAGTTGGCTCTCACGCAGGTCACACGGAATGCACGCAAGCAGAAGCTAAGCAGCACGCGTCTAATAGGTAAGAAACAAATGCGAAAATTGCAAACATTCTTGTTCGCCCGCGGAAAATCTTCTACGTGCTGGAAACTACCTCCTTGCCACAAGCGCGCGTAGCTTGCCCGGAAAGGTGTGACACGGCAGACAGCTTCCTCACCAAGTGGCCAAAGCGATGGAAACGCATAGTCCCGTAACACCGCTCAAATGCTTTACAAGACTCACTCTTCTTGGATCTTGCTGCAATTCCTCTATCTCTCTCTCTCGCAGACTGGAGAAACCCACTCTTTTTTGTTTCATAATCTATATCTCTGAGCTTTCTTCTTCACAGACATACCAAACGTATAATCCTGATATGTGACCTTGGCTATTATTCACTCATAAACCTCATGTTTCAGACAACCCTGCAACTTTGACAGTTCTTCTGAAAAGAGGAAATCAAGAAAAGAAGATGGTGTATAAGGGAGTTCAGCTTTCAGGTCACGTGATCCAGCGACTATGTAGAGGGCGCGGCCATAATCATTTTCAGACGCAGCGACGAAACGCACCATACATCCTTCACATTCCGTTCTTACAAAACTCGAGCAGCCGGGACAATAAGCATGAAACGAGGTGCGACGTCTTGTGTTTTCAATCTCTTTCTCCTGTAAACAGTTGATGTTTATCAAAGGCAAATAAAATTATCGCTTTTCGATCTTTAATCCCCAGCCTTCCATTGAAGGCTTTCAGTTGAAAGAAAAACCGATAATGATGTACATGTCATGATATGCGCTATAAAAAATAAAAAAATCCATCCGTCATGAACTAGTGGAATAGTTAGCTCTAGATCTCATTTATCATGATTGATAATTATGATTAGAAATGGTTGACGAAGAGAGAACAAACCAACATTGCCAGTATAAAATCCATGGCTCACTAAACTTTTATTTTGCTAGGGTCTATTTTATTCGTGATACAATGTATCATCAATGACTTTCTCTATATGCTTTGCGTTGTGAGTCATCAAGTATCACATAAAAAACGTACTTGAAAGCAAACACAATGGGCGGACAAATTAAAAACGTAATTACTAAGTCCACTTAGCTTCAGGGCTAGTCGATGTCGATTTTTTCCAGACATTAAACCCTTTAAGGTTATGTAAGGCGATATACCTATGGTGTTTTTATGGATTGTTTTAAGATCATCATCCGACAAAGTTTATTGAGCTGGTAAGATGTCGTACACGTCATTTTAGAACACACCTCATTGATTTGATTAAAGGAGTCGTTTTGACAGGGTTTGTGTTCATAGGTATTATATACAAGTTGTTTTCATGTGTTTTTATGTCTGTGTGTACCTGATCAGACAAATTAGTATTTTTTTATTGAATTCATGCAATGATGAATATGAATAACTGAATATCACGTCAGTGTTAAAAGTGCCCAAGGCAATTTTGTCCTCTATTACGTAATGTACGTCAGTACACGTCGGCATCCTAAAAGTGCGTTAGGGGCAACTTTCAGTCTTTCTTTTTTTTAAATTCACGTTGGCTTTGTTGTGTTGTTGAGCTTAATTCATAGTCCCTCATGCTAGTATTTGACAAGGAGTACCAGACATTAGACCGTTTAAAATTCTTTGGGTGCTTCGTTCACAATATATATATATATATATATATATATATATATATATATATATATATATATATATATATATATAAACATGTTGCGAATTCACGTATTGGCTCCAATATAGCGAAGAATCAAGAAATAAACTAGTAATGCATTATTTCGCTAATAAGAATGAGTTTATTGAACAACTCAAATTTTCGGTGGCCTCCACCTTCTTCAGGAGTCTCGACGCAATAGTTATGTTATGTTTATGTTTTGGTATTGACATTCCGCGTCGAGACTCCTGAAGAAGGTGGAGGCCACCGAAAATTTGAGTTGTTCAATAAACTCATTCTTATTGGCGAAATAATGCATTACTAGTTTATTTCTTGATTCTTCGCTATATATATATATATATATATATATATATATATATATATATATGTTATGTCACCAGAGACTTGACCTACCTAACAACAACTGATGTAGTTGTTACACCACTGGAATCCGCCAAGAATTCATCAAACAGAACAGAAAGTGCCTACTTGACCATCCCTCTCCTTCCAACGACTATTGCACCCAGACTGCATTTCAGTTTACGTATGCCACACTTTTACCCTAACCTCACTCAGTCTGTTAATAACAATATCCCGGTGTGTTCCCACTACTGTATATTCAAACTCCATATTGTTTAACCGACTAAACATCAATATATCCAACTCTGTCCCCTGATGTATCAACTAACTAATAGGAAGGTGCCCGGCAATCCTGAACACCTATCTGCGATCCACGCTCGTCAATCTCCGAAATAAACGGAGGGAGGGAAAGAAGAAGAAGAAGATGAAAGTAAAGAGAATTCAATGACTAAGATCATTATACTTAGTTGGAAGGAACAGGTGACTACGGTTCTTTAACGGGCTGAGGGAAAAGTAATGTCTTTAAATACAATACAGAAATGCAATACAGAAACGGGGATGGCTAGTAACTGATCAGTGGGAATGCTGGGGGATGATTGTTCCAATTCTTGTGGGATTCATTTAAGAGTACACTACACATGTATATCTATTGTTGTGTAAAAATTATTTGCTTCAGAATGGTCTCATATTCAAGTAATGTGCAGTTTAATGGTTCTAGGCTAGCATGCCTGTACAGTGACGGGACATTAAACTGCACATTACTTGAATATGAGACCGTTCTGAAGCAAATAATTTTCACACAACAATACATATATAATGTACTCTTAAATGAATCCCACAAGAATTGGAACAATCATCCCCCAGCATTCCCACTTATTCCCACTGATCAGTTACTAGCCATCCCTAGATGGCTAGTAACTATAGGGAATTGTCATAGTATGTGACACGTGACATCACACTGTTGGCGTCAAGCAAATCTTGAATTCGTAGAGTTCAGAATGCTCTGACATTGCTTTATAGCTGGGGTGATCTATCGTGCCTTGGTTTCCATGTACAATATACGTGGAAAAAGTAGTCTCCTCCTCCCACACCAGTGGCAAAATGATATAATATTATGCAGATGCAATGCTGACAGAAAAAAAAAACTTTTAGAAGTAAGACATTTCTTTTTAAGGATAAGTACATAATAATGACCTAAGCCTTCCTCTATACGTCTATACTTATACGGCATCTTCTCATCAAAGCCATGTTCAGCAACGAGATGATGGTTTGTAGTGCGGTGTTTCTTATAGTTGATGAAATTTGTGCTTTGTCATCTTTTGGTGTGTTTCGACAGCTACAGGTGCTCGTTGTGCAAGTTATAAGGACGGGTCTCTGCCATTGGTTATTACGTTGGCTTCTATGGCTTTCTTGCCACGCAGTGCCTGTAATTTCATATCTCGCAACGTCTTATTTATGTATACATCCTCTTCTTACATGATATAAAGTTTCACATGAAGAAGTTTAGGGCAACGGAAAGACGACGGATGTCAACAACTCACCTACGCTGGGAATTGCGTCACTGAATTTGCCGACGGCGACGATGAGGAACGTGGTGGCAATCAGACGAAACACATCAGGCCGCCTGAAGCCTGATGCTCCGGCGGTCAGCAGAGCCATCCCAAGACCATGTGTCATCTCCAATACATATCCCAAGGACCTTCTTCAAGTGATGCGGATAGGCAGGGGGAAAACTAGGTGGGCGACAAGCTAGATGACCTCGATAAGGTTTATTCCTTCTCGAAATGAGCCGAAAATCGAGTCCTCGACAGCGGAAGAGAAGCGGGAAATGCCGCGAACACGCATCCACAATGACCCTCACGCAGGCTCTCTAAGACAAGTTGGATGTCTGTGAACGCGGGACGTCTTTGAAAGTGGGCGAGTGAAGACCATCAAAAGAGGTTTATAGAATCTCTTTGAGACCATCGCAGAGATAGGGAAGGGTTATTACGGTAGAGCGAGCATAAGCTTCATAAGCTTCATAAGGAAAGAGAAAAGAAAGAAAACGGGTGCATAGACCGTTCATCCAATTGTAAAGGAATGAATATAAGGCGTTGGTCAGGATGGAACATCATGAATGGCCCCTATGCGGCATTCCAATCCTGTTGCGTAACCACGCCAGTAAGGGCGACCTCGAAGCAGGTCTGTGAGAGTCGTTCGCACCCCTTTTGGAAGAGTCCGTGATTCGATAATGTCCTTGGAGTAGTGTAGGTGAACTTCGTATAAGTGGGGTTCCCATCGTATCCGGGCAATTACCCCCAGAGGGCAATTACCCCCCGGCCAATTTCTGGTTGGTGGTAAGGTTAGAGTAAAGATTAGGGTTAGGGTTAGGTTTAGGGTTAGGGATTTAGTTTAGCGTTAGGGTTAGGTTCAGGATTAGGATTAGGATTAGGGCCAGGGGAAGGGTGTGGGGTAATTGCCCAGGGGGTAATTGCCCTAGACCCGGTTCCCATTATCACGATTGGCGCCACGATTGAATTCGTGGTCTTAATCGTAAAGTAATCGTGGTGATCTTATTAGATCCTGTTAGATTGTATCAGATCTTGAGGTCAATCGTGGCAATCGCGTTAATCGTAGAAAATTTTTGGACGGTTCAAAAATTTTATACGATTAACACGATTAATTTTTGATCGTTAATCTCGCATCAGATTGTCTTGGATCGTATCAAAACGCAACAAATCTTATCAAATCGTGCTTCTTAATCGTGTTGATCGGGATCGACTTTTCACTTTTCTTCTGCTTATTCTGCACATTTGCACTTATTTCACTCGCAAATGGTATATATTTTGTATTCTGCGAGGTTGAATAAGGGAGGGTTGGGACAATGAAATATAAAATAACAACACCACAGAAACATCCACCAGAAGCAGAATGTTCCACATACCCCACAAATTATCTTTTGCGACTTTTGAAAAGTGACCATTGTCGTGGATGTAAGGTCACTCGTTCATGACTATAAAGATCACTGTCATTATTTTTCACACAGAAGTTAGTCAATTAGTGTAGCAATACCCTTGCGAAATGATTTTGCTTAAGACTTTCTTTTTGTTAAAAAGTGACATTTTAAGGGAGTTACCTTTCTGTTGTGTGTGTATGGCGGTTTTGTTAAACACTGTTAAATAAAACAATAAATCAAGCCAAACTAACCAAACTTTCAATGCCCCATGAGATAGCGACATTTTGAAATAAATATACATATGATACATACTATGCGAATGTGAAATCAAACACACAACCAATGTTATTAGTTCGACCAACTTTCTTATATTGAGCTTATATAACACTTATTATGTTAGCATTAAAAAAAAAAAAACCTCATCCTTTTTTAGCTTCAATTTCATCAAATTTTTCTTCATGTATTTCAAAGAAAGGTGAAAACATTTGTCTTGATCTTTTTTTTTTCTGGAGAAGATGGGGCAATGATCTGATCTTGTGTATTCGTTTGTTTGCTTTTTTTTGAGGGGGGAGGATGAGCACGTCGATTCAATAATCTATTGATTTCTTTCGGTTGAATTAGAGGAGGGACTATCTGAGGTTGCGGCTGGTCTAGGTGATGCTTTCTCTCTGATGATAACGTAATCGTCATTCGCAATACTGCAAAGGTCACGTCGTCATCATCCTCAACCTGTCAACCCTTGCCATCATCAATGGTTGTGGATAGTAGGCCTTATCACTCTGCAGAAGTTAAAGAAACAATGAAATCCATCGTCTGCCGGACTGTAATATTCCCATTCGGGTCCAATCGCACCTTAAATGGGGTCGCTTCTGATCCCGATCGTGAAAGATATCGTATCTTATCTCAACAGCCCGCATTGATTCGCGGTATTCGTATTGGAACGTATCAGAACCTAGCTGCACGCACCAAATCGGGGATCCCGATCGTAATGATAGTGGTAGATTGGAACTAATCATGGACATGATGGACTCAATCGGGACAATCCCATCTGATCGTATTTGAACGGAAGACCAGATCGTGACAGATCATATTGCTTGAAATAGACCAATCGTGACCATATCGCATCCGAGCGAAGCAACACGTATTGACTCGCATAACCTCGTATCCAAACGTGAAATTTCAGACGAGTTCAACGAAACTTCCACGATCAGTTACGAATGTTCAATCGTGTCGTTCGTAATTGATCGTGCGATAGTGGGAACCCCGCTTAAAGGGATAGTACAGTATTGGTGGAGATGAGAAATGGGTCTTTAACTTTTTGCGAGATACCAAGAAAACACTTACGGGTTTGGAATGACTGAAACATCCAAAAACAAAGTAAAACAAAGCAACCATAATAAAGTGTGGGTTCCATAATTATTAGAATGGCTCTGTTTTGGATTTCTCAGCCATTTCAAAACCAATTTTCATCAAATAAACATTGAATTCCTCATAGAATTACATGCTCTTTCATGTTTCATAAGAGGTTTCTCATTATCTCACCAAAAATGCAAGAAACCTGAAATTAGGACTCAACCAAAACTATACGACCCCTTTAAGGTACACGTCTCTTCTGACTACTTGACAACTAATGTCTTGATGTGTCATTGTTTATTTGTTTTGCTTACTTCTATTTGCGCCTCACAGCTCGTGAATGCATTAGAATCTCCTGAACACTGCTCGCAACGCTTTCATTGTGTAAACATGAGAGGTTTTATCTCACGACATTTTCTAGTTTAGGAACCACAATTTAAGACTATAATTAGAATGTGACATTTGGGATAATTTTTACAGAAATCATCTTTCATAAACGACAGCTTAAATCTGGTAAGATCTGCTATACGCTTTCCTTTTTTTTCTTTTTTTTCTCTTTTTTAATGTTTTATTGAAAAATTATACAGAATCACACTATTTACAACAATTAACATGATTAAAATAACACAATCACTGAACAATGTAGAGTAATTGTAAAAAAGAACCAAAAAAAAAAAGGCAGAACATTAAGTTACCATATACAAATCAGAGCGAAATTCCGAGATGGGGAAGGAGAATAAAACAAACATGCTATACGCTTTCTTTCTCTCACACCCATCATGTATGATGTTTTCACGTCAGATACCTTTGGCGCCATCCACATACCTCTGTTTTGTCGCAACCTTACATGCGACGCACTGTCAAAACTTTGGAGCCACGGGAATATCTATCCTGCATGAACCGTACAGCAGATGTAAAAAAAAAAAAGAGTAGTGGCTGGCCAATAGCATTTTTAACAAGGCTTTTGGCATATTGTAGTCGACATCGATGGATATCGTGGGGTTACCTTACCGCTACTCGGTTTATTCATTTGTGTTGTCACTTGCATGCCCGATGTGTAAAAAAGCAAAAATAAAAATATAAAATAACAACGATTATAGAGGAAGAGAACGTAGATTAAACCTTTGTTTAGCCTAGTACCAAAAAACAAACAAACAAACAAGAAAACAAACAAACAATCGTAAGAGAAGATTCAACAAAGTACAGGTATACTCAAATATGTAACAGATAGAAACAAACAGCAAGAGAGAGAGAGAGAGAGAGAGAGTAAAAAAGTCACATAAAAATGTGTGAATACACGCACACAATATTTTCAATTAGGTATGCTAGTCAGAATACACTACACAAACACAAACATTCGCACACAAACGCACACACACATACACATAATATCTACAAGTCATATATTATATACGTATCATATTATATTATATCAATTATATTATGTTATGTTATATTATATTATATCATATTATATCATATTATGTTACATTATGTTTTGTTTTATCATATCATAATTGACTAATGTTTGTGCGTGTGTTTATGAGTGTGTAAAAACGGAGACCGAGGGAGAAAGACAGACAGAGAGAATATTAGGTTGTGCATATTGTCAAACTGGAATGATTTTATCTGTCCTTTTTTCTTTTTCATTCCCGCTTTGAGTTAATCCATGAGATCCACGTGAGATCCACGACGATGATCTAATCTGGTCCCCGGAGCCATCGGGTCGAGAGGTTAGGGTGTGTTCATTGAGGTGTACTTTTAATTTTCCCGTCGCGTGGACCATCAAAACACGTAATTGTATCGGTGAATAAAGACCGACACATAAAGAATGGAAGCCTCTGTCAGTGTGTGTGTCAAAAAAAAAACAAAACAAACAAACAAACAAACAAACATCGTGTTGATTGCTCGAGACCCATTATAAAATTGGCTTGGGGCAATTCGGAGCTGCCTCTGTTGTCCTGTAGGGATATGAGTAGACAAACATGAGTGGAGAATTTTAGTATCAACCGATAGGCCCTACTTGAACTCACCACCATGCGAGGTATTGAGTCTAAAAGGAGAGATTATAAGTTTATAGTGTAATACATCTGGGCAAAAACTCTTTTGCTTATTTTTTTCCCCTCGCGTTGACTCTGCTCATCACGGCCCCAATGAACACTCGGTTATGAAAGATTATGAAATAAAGTAGCGACCATATTGTCAAAAAAAAAAGGAAGAAGGAGAAGAAAGAAACGTACGCTCTCACCACAATTCATCATCTCGGTGATTGTTAAAGGAGATCTCTGGATGATTTTCAGATTTTTACATTTGAACAACTATAATTTAGTTCTACTAAGGACAAAGTTTCAGAATTTGTGATAATTGGGATGAAGAATAAGAATATTTTCAAAATTTACAACAAATTGCAATGAACAAGGATAATGACATGGCAGAGTCACCGTAAGAATACATGAGTTGAGGCTCAAGGAAGCAGAACAAAAGAAGAAGGCATGCCCAGATTATACACAGGTGAACTCGCAAGCAAGTGGTATTGTAATGAAATTACACTGCTACATTTCTGAAATATGTGAACCTCCTATGTCATCATCCTTGTTCAGTGTAATTTGTTGAAGATTTTTCAAAGTATTGTTTCTCTGCTAAAGAACCACAATAAATTCCATAAATCTATACATGGAGTTGTCGATTAATGTAGTACATGATGTGAAATTATGAAAATCGTCTGGAATGTCCCTTTAACTGGAGACTTCATTTCGTATCACAGGAATACCTTGTCCTTCCCAGTACTCCGGATTCACAATACAGAAAGACGCTAGTCTCCTTCCTTTACCAAGATTACTTTTTTTTTCACTTTGTCCACTCTCTTCTCTACCATTTTGTCTACAGTCCTTTTCAGCACTTCCTACATCGTGTACCACAAAACTCTCCCAGAGTTAATCTCAACAAAATGTAAACACTAAAAGATCATTATACGTAATAGAGATTATTTGTAATGAGAGACAAAATGGTTTACACGTTTCAACCAATAATACGTCACACACAAAGACAGACAGACAGACAGACAGACAGACAGACAGACCGACAGACAGAGATGGAAGAAAACACATGACGGTAAAATGTGGCGCTTCTCTCTTCCATCAAAGACACCCAAAGCATGGTATGGCTGATCCTGAAAAGTACTCTTTAAGTTTTATTGGTTTCTCTTCTTCTTTTTTTTTTTTCTTGTATAGGTCCCTATTGTTGTATCTTTAATTCGAACAGCTCAATTGAAATATTTGCTGACTTAAATATCATTAAACAAAATGAAACCATTGATCTAAGTTTACCAGAGTAAAGAGTGGGCACTTACACACAGCTGAGGATAGGCCTACTGTATAGTATACAGATATAGCACCTACATATTTTATGTGCTATCAAGCGTCAGGCACTGTCAGGAGAAAACGTATAGGAGTCCTGAACACAAGGAAATTGATTGGTTAGAAACGGCTTTATGAATTATGTCTACTCTTATTCTTAATATGCAAAATCTACACCTAATATCACTCATAAATGTGCATTTTCCTCATGTATAGCTGTACTATCATAATATCATATTCTTTGGTATACTGTTCATTCTTACGCAATGCCCCATGCTCTTACTCAATACGTGGTGGTGATAATGTTTTGTATAGTGGTGGGATTGGTATCCATGCATTCTTGTGATCATCCAATTTAACACAGCACTTCGTCAGAGTCAGCTAAATACCTTACGGGTGAATATGTTGTCGAACCCAAATCATGGACTTACTGTGTAATTCATGTACTAAATGAAAATATGCGTACATGGCATAAAATAAGCGAAATTGATAAACAAAATGTAATATAAATGAATATACGTCCTCATCTATATACACATGTACTGTTCAGACTACGTTCAACATTAAAAAAGGGGGCAGATTGAGAAAAGCATAATCAAACGTTTATCGTACAAATGTAAGAGAATTTTCAGCTGGAAGTGAAAATTCTTGTTTAGAAGAACAATCACTCAATTGGACGAGCGAGACAAGCATTCTTCGGGACCACAATCAGCAAAGTGCAAATACGCGTTCAAAGGAAACGGGCAAGAGTGGCGCACCGAAAATGTTTGCCGTGGAATTTGGGTGTATGCACACCGCTTCTTGTACACATAGGTGGGCTGTCTAAATGCCACCCCTTCTGGTTAACCTCAATCAAGATTAGAGAGTGATTAGGCCGTGTATCCATTCTCGATTTTAACTTAGAGTGTGTTTACTTTGTTAAAAAGCTGTGCCATTCTGTCGTGTTCGCAGGTGAGAGATAGAAAGTCCTATATACCGCGTTTTCATGTCGTCTGATAATCCACGCAGATTCCATCAAGTTTTGCCTTCCCCTTTCTTATTCTAGCCCCCCCCCCCCTCTATTTGTCTATCGATCTATATCTATCTACCTATATATATATATATATATATATATATATATATATACATTTATTTATTTATCATCCATCCTTCTATTGTGTCTATTCCCATCCCCTTACTTCTCTCTCAGCCTAAAAGAGTAATACGAAAATAATATGGTTTTCTGTACACGTGATAGCCCCTTTAGAGCAGCACAGGACACCCTTTCCAGACTCCGGGCTTTACGTCACTATTTCCCCAGCATTACCGATTACCAGTTCCTACAGTGGGTCAGAAGAGACAACTTCATGGTTGCTCTTTGATCTGATAGGTGGACAACTTTAAGGATTTCAACTTTAGATCTCCTGTATAGTATATCATTTTTATAAAGGACTATACAAAATCCAAATTTATTTTGTTGCATCATGTTTTGTCGTAATTTTTCTTACCTATCTAATTTTACACCATCATTTTGTCTTTCTGTCGCTCTTAAATTTGACACAAAGAATGTTCATATGTTCATACATTGATTCATAAATCCATCCCCAAATAAATAAACTTTAAAAAAGAAGAAAAATTTTACAGAACGATACAAAATGACAAAAGATAAGAAATAAGAAAGATATGACATTTTGAAATTTCCCATTATTTTTCAGAAAATTTTTCTTGACCAGACCTGATGAACATTCAAATCAGCAATTTAACAATGTCATTATACTCACACAATTTCTTATTCATTTCATGTACAGAAATGACAAAAAGTCTCATATTTTAGGTGTATAATAATAATAATAATAATAATAATAATAATAATAATAATAATAAACTGTGCTTGTATAGCGCATATCACATTCAGGGAGAAGTCTCTATGCACTTTAAGAATGAAATAATACGAGTAAAGGAAGTAAGGTGAAAATGGGACAGGTAAGTAAACAATAGAAAATTAAGATTAAGCTGACACTGAGAAACACTGATGGCCATGAGCCTTATCATTGCAAAAATAAATAAGTTTTCAACATTCTTCTAAATGAATCAATTGTTTCAGCATCTTTAATTTTATCAGGCAGACTATTCCATAATTCTGCTGACGCTATTATACAGCAAATGTTCGTGCTCCATAAAATTTGGTGACAGTCCGGGGACAAACTAAGAGAGACTTGGATTTTGAGCGAAGATTTCTAGTCGGATGATACCTTTGGATGAGGTCTTGGAGATATGTGGGACCCAGACCCTGTAAGCATAGGAAAGTCAGCGACAGTATTTTGAATTGCACACGGACCTTTATTGGTAGCCAGTGCAATTCATGTAAAATAGGAGTGATATGGTCATGCTTTTGAGCATGTGTCACCAATATAGATCGAAAACTTGTCTTAAAACCACCCAAGATAAAAGAGAACAGTGTTAACTCTGATATGATAATTTGGTATGGGAACATGTTTTTACTTGCATTAGCTAAATATATATATATATATATATATATATATATATATATATATATATATATATATATATATATATATATATTTATATATATGTAATTTCATGTATACCATAGGCCCTACATGAAAAATTGTGAGGGTGTGACATCATCAACTCACTCATTTTACTATTTGTAAGGACTGGTCAAGAAATGTTTCCCCAAAAGTATGAAATTAAGATGTCATATGTTCCTTATTTCTTGTCCGTTTTTGTCATTTTTGTATAATTCTGTAGGGAATGTATTTTTTTCTTTCTTTTGAGGTTTATTAATTTCTTGGGTGGATTTCTTCTCTGAGGTGTATTTATGCATGCATAACTGTCTTTAAATGTTATGCAATGTAAGTACATTGTATCAGTATCAATGGATGTTCAAATCAATCCACCAGGTTCTTCAACCTGACATTATGACAATTCTTGTCATATTTACAAATTTACAATTTTGTTTCTATAGACTTCAGTTCTATTACTGAATGTGAATGACGCAGAAAGTCACTCTTTCTTCATAGAAATGTAATACCCGGTAACTTTAATGAACTGTTAATCGTATCAGGAATGTAGGCCCTACATCACTCTTGTAGATATATATTTACAGTCATGTATGCATATTTGTGCTTAGTAGGATGCACGAACGTTTATAATTATGTAAAAGGACATTGCATTTTTTATGTGTATTTCCTAATGTATATTTATTTTTCCGTGTGTGTTTTAACTGTTGACATACGGTATGGCTATAATCACACTGATTTTGCAATCAGAGTTTATCGAGACAAAGTCTACCTTTTAGTTTCGAAATACTATAAAACTGGGAGCATGGTACTGGTACATTGTATACAGACACGCCCTTTGCATTACAGATAACCCAGATCAAACGCCCCGGTCTTACGTACGGCCCCGCCAAGAGAAAGATGCACGGCAGACACTTATGAGATGCAGAAACTCGCTCAACGTTAGCAGGTTAATGCGTTTGAGCTGGCGTAGCGAGGTATTTCAGGTCAATAGGCTCGAGAGGACCTATACGCTTCAAAAGGTGGGTATAGACGTTTCTCCCTTAAGATACTTCCGACAAGAGGTACTCAACCGCGCACGGGAGATGCGCTTAAGATCCCCCTCTTCCTTTGTTTCCCACTGGAGCTAATACCTGTTTACGCCAGTGATATAAGAAAAAATGAAAGAATGGATTAAGAAACACATTCTACACTTTTCCGTCCATAAGGTATTACCATGCGTGATTCGGGTGTATAGTAGACGATCTTTTCCCCCGACTCAAGGAACTAAAGAACGCATATTTTAAGATCTAAATCTATGATACGGTACGTAATAGCATCAAAGAAACGTTGCGCAATTAATATTCTCTGGTATGGCCAGAAAGGTGACTTAACTGCTAAGGATCTGTACGTTCAGAATGCATTTTTAATGCAAATACTCCATGTTTTATGCTTGTTCAATGATTCTATTTTTCTGAAACTATTTGTTGTGCAGACAAGAATAAACAAGAGTGAAGATGTTATCTCGCAGAGGCTAGTCCACAGTCTGCTCATTTCGTGCATGATAAAGGAATGGTATGGGGAGACATTTATATTGTGTAATATGCATAAAGTGTCTCTGAGACATCATGGTATTTGTGCATTATTTTTTTAGAGAAAAACCCATCCTGTAGGTAGGCCTGCAGCATTCTTATCTATGTGTATGTCCATTTACAGTTCAGTTATAGACGTTATTTCTAAATGTACTATGGAAATGTAATATACTACTAGTAATTGCTTGATTTTTTTTCAGCTATAGCATGCTTTGACATGACTGGGTTTTTTTTTTTCTTATGTCATTTTCGTCTTCTTCTCCCTTTAAACTTTCTTTTCCGTTCGCTTTCCGTGGTCAAAAATAATAATCAAATTTGTCACAGATATCATACCTAAGCGGAAGATAATCACAAGTCTTTCTTTTTTGCTATACCATTTGTAGTTTTTAAATACAATCACCTTTCTTTGTTTTTGGTCGTCCAAGTATGTATTGTCAGTGAATTGAATTATTGCAATGGGTTATAATATGGACTCCCTGATTCTCAAGTTGGGCGCCTGCAGCGAGTCCCAAACTCCTGCGCAAGGCTTATCTGTAACAAACCAAGGTTCTCAAGGATTACTCCTCTTCTGAAAGACTTGCACTGGCTTCCGATTCGTTAACGAATATTGTTTAAGATTTTGTTGATTGTATACAAGTCACTCATCGGTCAAGCCCCCAGGTACATATCCGAATTATTAGTATCTAAACCTCAAAGGCACTTTCATAATTTGCGCAGTTCTAAGGACACTCTTCTCTTACAAATTCCAACATGTAAAACAAAAGTAACACTGGGAGACAGAGCATTGGCTGTACAGCTCCCAAACTCTGGAATGATCTACCATTAGAAGTCCAGAAATCCCCAACCGTATAGCAGTCTTTAAATCGCGGCTCAAAACACATTTTTTCTTTTAACTGTTCATTATCATCAAGCACATCAGAGGCTTTGCAGCGCAGAAGAATATATGTCTATAGGCTTTATAAATTGATATATTATTATTATTATTATTATTATTATTATTATTATTATTATTATTATTATTATTATTATTATTATTATTATTATTATTATCATTATTATTTTACATAGATGGGACTGTATATCCTCTTACCTCGATTGCGTTAGATTTGATCCTTCAATAGGGAGCTTTAGATTTTGACGCGCGGACGTTTTTGACGACGAGTGCGCTGGACGTTCTCCTCTCCCCTGCGTCGTGTAGAAAAGTAGCTTTAGATTACGCTGGGACGCAACGTATAAAAAATAAAATCGCGCCCCCATTATGATCAGTGCATGAAGTAGTTCTCTACGTTGCAAACTGTGCGGACGTAAAAATAGCCCAGTACGCGTGGTGAAACACTCAGGCGACGCAAGCTATCGACTTGACGCGCGCTACTGCGCACGCTCAGAACATGTTTTTTCCCCTCTGAACGTCCGCGCGTCTAAAATCTAAAGCTCCCAGGGAGAGAAGACAGGGAAAGGGGGTGAAAGAAGAGATAATAGGGCCTATTATCTCTTCTTTCACCCCCTTTCCCTGTCTTCTCTACAGTCTCTCCCAATTATTCCTTCAACACCTTTCTGTTTTTTCTCCTCTTTTTTTTTTCTTTACAAGAAAGCTTGCCTCATGTTTGTTTGCGTGTGTGTGCTTCTTCTTGTCTATCTTTTTCTTTTTGCTTTATAATAGGCAATTTGACTTGGTTTGTTAGGGAAGCTAACTTCATTGTTCAAGAGGAGACTGCACACTACTAGTACAAGGTTATGTAGTCTTCTGTTGTGTAATGCAGCAAAACAATGTGTGGCCTGTGTCGGAAATTACCAAGAGAGGGCGGAGTATGGTTCGCATTGTTTTAGAGAAAGAGAGTGTTTACTAAAGGTATTTGTGACGTGAGGGAAATGATGATTAGAGTCGCATAAGCGTATTTTCCATGGTTGGGTATTGTGATGGGGAAATAAGATTTCACATCTTCCTTAACTTCGATCAATAGCTAAGGGGAAAAAGACAGGAGCATTCATAAGCTTCAGTGTTATGATCATTGAGTGATATGCTTGTTGAAGATAATGTGTGTTTTTTTCTATTATAATAAACAGTGAAGTTTTTACCATGTAGGCTGTATTGATTATC
Source organism: Diadema setosum (assembly GCF_964275005.1). Taxonomy (NCBI): domain Eukaryota; kingdom Metazoa; phylum Echinodermata; class Echinoidea; order Diadematoida; family Diadematidae; genus Diadema; species Diadema setosum. The sequence continues at coordinate 21,328,234 of NC_092700.1, read as the reverse complement.
TTCTTTTTCGTGATCATTTCGACTCCTCTTGAATGAATTGTTACTTTGTGTATTGTGAATGTATGGCAAGAGGGAAGAAATAAAATATCATTAAAAGTAACATCACAGTCATCCCAAAATAAACATCTCTCTCTCTATTGATTATCATTATTTCTTCTCAATCTAATTTCGGTTTGGTCCTGGGCCTCCCCACAATCTTATAGATTGTTTTCCAATCTAGGGAAGTTAGAGGGTGTATCCTATATCAGCGTCTATAGCCATTTGTCTTCCTGACTCGGCACATTACAGTTCTTGAGTCAGTGTTACATGTTATTGTCCTCTCGAAGGAAAGGGCGAAAAGTTAGGTGACAGGAAACATTAATTTCATTTGTAACCAAAAGAGGCGGAGAGGAGTAAAACATGAAGCAAAACACACTCTCACACACAAACACATAAACACACAACACACGAACAAAACAAAAAAGAAACAGACAAAAAAAAAACAAAACAAAACAAAAAAAAACCCAGACAAACAAAGAAAGATATAATAAAGCAAGGTATTAACGTGAGGGCGCTGTGGCATAGAGTGGATAAGACTTCGGACTCCCGGCCAATCGAAGGACACAATACATGTTCGATTCCTGTCCATGAGTCTGAAGATGCTTTACCCTGGGTAAATAATTAAGGCGTTTATTAGGATTGAAGGCGGTATTGGGCGAGTGTGCTTACGTGTGCGTTTGAGTACGTGTTCGTATTCTGTGTGTGTGTGGGGGGGGGGGGTCGGGTTGAGATTGGGATTTAGGTCCTAATTAATTATTCAGGATATCGTAGATAATGATTTGTCTCGGTTGGGGGTGATAGGACTTTGAAACAAAAACATTTCATTTTTAATTTATGCGATATGGTATTTACAGTAACAGTGCCACGGTATATCTTTTCTTCCGGCAAGTTATTGCATTGTATTTCCAATTCAACTTCCCAGTCGCACAATTATCTTGGTTTCACTTCTCTAACCCGACGCCAAAAATAAACCGGACGGTCTGCAGGCCAAACAAGGAAGTAATATCTTACCACATTATCGAATAATACACTACAGGCATGAATCTTCGAAGATATGACAATTTCTATCATCGCTCAAGCCCACGAGTCTCATGACACACAATGAGTGTTGGAGTTCAGCGCATGGGCGTACGCAGTAAGTATTACCTGTGAAATTGCTGTATTGCGTTTCTACGATCTGTCTCGGGATTAAACAGCGGAATACTTACATTGAACTAAATTAATTTTGGGAGAAAGAGACTGACCGAAGCGTGGATGCCCATTCTTCTTACTCTCCGTCCCCAGAGAAAGCAATAGCAAATTTATCGAGTATCGCCAGACTGCTGATTTATTAGTTCCATTGAGGAACGATAGATAATATAAAGATGTCACTATCAGCACGGGCGATGGAACGAACATGAGTTATCCCTTGTAGTTGTGGATATACTACAGACCTGTATACATTGCATACGTCTTGGATGAATAAACTGGTGAGTATTACATGACTTGATATTCCTGTCCCTGGTGATAGGGTATTACGAAAGTTTCCAAGTACTTCCTGGCTGTCATATCGTATGACTGAAATCAAATAGCTCAAAATCATGTTTATCCGAGTTAAATGCGATCAAAGTTTTTTCTGCAGGACATTATACGCAGAGACCGCAGAATCAATTACTATGATAATCCTTGCTTCAGTACATTAAAGGTACTGCATGGGAGCAGTGATTTAAAACACGTTCGAGTTATCACATTTGATGCAGATATGTGAGTCAGTATCACAAAACATCACACCACGTTGCATTAAAGCCTGAAATAATGAAATACCACTATTATTCTCACTAAACTATAACAGTATAGATGGCTCAGTCTAGAAAAAATTCAATTATAACAAATGTTCACATTTTGTATATGTACCAATACTTAACATTGATTAAACCGATTTACTTTTGTTTTATACTAGTTAATATTTTTATCCCTCACACACCTTAAGAACTATTTTGAAGTACATAAGCTGGATTTTCGTTTCGTCTGCAAAAAATGGTAGCTACTGCCTATTGTATAGTTTTTATAACCAACAGTAACTTATTGGTGATGGTGTTGAAATAGATAATAGGAATAATTGTTATTATCTATTTCATTGTCATTATTACAATCATTTTTTCTATCATTATCATTATTGTCATTATCATTGTCATCATTATACAACGCAATTATTATTAATATCACTGCTTTCTGTACATTCATCATTGTTATCATCAAAATCATGATTGTTTGCACAGTGACCATCTAAATTACCATAATGAATATCAAAACGATCGTTCCATCGGGAACCTTGATCATTCAGTGTTAACTCATGTCAGTAGCACCCTCTGTACTATATTCATGATGTTCCATAAATGGTTTTCATCTATTTTATTCTATTTAGAAATTGAGGGTTTCTTTCATTTTCATTTATTTCACTATCAAATCAGTCTTAAAATACAAGAAGAAGTTTGATGATAAGGTGTAATTCAAATACCGCTATATGTTACAAAGTCTTATTTTGGACGCGCGATTGAGTCGATACTTATGTAATCATCTTATCATCGCATTTACTTACATTGTACACCATTTATTTTATTTTTTTTTTAAGTTTCAGTTTCATCATCGATATCATTTGCGTCCTATTTGCACTTACGGAGGCACGACATGCCTTGGCAAGTAGTTGGCAGTGTTTTATGGAGAAAACACACGCACACACATACACACAAACGTGTAACCTTCCCAGCTTATGACAGAAATACACTTGCGAAAAACATACAAATTGTATAAACAAAATGTTTCTCCTTGCTATTTTTGTGCTCGGGTCTAGGGCAATTACCCCCTGGCAATTACCCCGGACCATTCCTCTGGCCCTAATTCTAATCCTAATCCTGAACCTAAACCTAACCCTAACCCAAACTCCTAACCCTAACCCTAAACCTAATCTTTACTGTAACCTTACCACTAACCAGTATTTAGCCGGGGGTAATTGCCCTCTGGGGGTAATTGCCCGGATACGTTGTGCTCAACTATACAAAAACTCGCACAGACTCTTACGGTATTCATCAACCGAAGTTCAATTAGTACACTGTAGCTTCTACAGTCAGGGCGGTGGTGCTTTTGATGATGTAGAACACTGTATATTGCAATTCTCTCAGTTTTCTTTTGTTCTCCATTCTCTTCCTCTTCCTCTTCTTCTAATCATCATCACCATCATCAATCATCACCTCCAGTATGATTAGTAGGCCTATTTTTATCAGGAATTTCATCTTTTACAACCGCAATATTGTCACAATGCGCCAATTGTAATATCATCACTGGGAACCGCCATCAATACCGTAACTATATTATCATTATCATGTTTTTACCGGGATAATCACTCTTGAGGGTCATGATTACTGACTGGACTTCACTAACAAAGATGAATAGATTAATTAATGCATCGATAAATACAAAAGTAAGTAAATAGATAAATATAATAAACAAGGCAAAATAATCAAATAAGAAAATAAATAGGCAAATGAATACATACGTGAATACATTAGAATAAATAGGTATTTTTGCGTTCTTAAAGGTATCTTATTGGTCTTGGTGCTGAGTGCGTGCTGCTTGAGATGTGTGCCAGGTCCCTGCTCAGGTTTCAACTTCAGTTGCTGGGAATATTTCACCGGGGTGAGATCCATCGGCGGATGAAATGCCTCATGTGCGCAGATGCGTTGGACACTTCAGAAAAGCCAACTGAGCACGAGCCTCTTACAAGTTACCTTGTCGGTAAGTAAACTTCTTTTTAAAGGTTACCACGGTGTTATCATAACGGGGACAGAATATATGTGTATATTATGTGTGTGTGTCCATAATAACACAGACGTGAAATACTTGTATTTGTGCTTCCTGTTTATTATTAAATTTTAATGCATGTCTAATTTGAAATCATTTTACTTTATATATTCTGTTGAAAAAAAAATGATCATAGAATTTGAATTGAATTTGAATATTTATACAAACTATTATGGTATGAAATAAAAAATGGAAAAAAAAAAACGAAATGAAAAAAAAAAAATTAATGAATAATGATACAGCCATGACCAATATTAAACCCCTGATCTTCAAGAATGATCTACACCATGGTTGACAATTATTTTTCTTGATAGGTCTCATCTGATTAAAGTTTCAAACGAGCTGAAATAGCTCTCAAGGGTTCAGAAATTAACTCGATGACAAAGTAGGTACAAGTTATTGTGCAGTGAAAACCAAACTGGCTTGCAGCCGTTTTTTATTCCGTCTTCATCGGATAGAGATATACAAATTTTCTCAATCCCATTATGCTCTGCGATGAGCACTCTTGCAAGCATTAAACATATTATACAATGTGGATGGGAACCTAAACAAACCACTAGCTCGCTTCATTTTGAAAGGGATACGAAGTGGGCATGATGCGTCAATTTCCGATCCATACTCGATCGCGCTTTGTTCGGCCTGCCTTATTGTGTTCTTATACCAGGTGTTACAAAAACATTTGCCACTTTTGATCCTTAATATTTCACAAACTGTGCATCATATAACAATGGCATTGATATGCAGGTGTTACAAAAACATTACCCACTTCTGATCCTTGATATTTCATAAACTGTGTATCAGATAACAATGACATTGGCATGCGCAATAACTGAATAGTGTACAATTTTGTTGGAGGTAATCTAAAAATGATAGCATAAGTCAGTTTCATTGAATTAAAGATTAGATTTTAAATTAGGGTTCAGATTTTGCTATATTTTCAACCATCTGTACAAAATTTTGATTTTGCACAGGGGTCAATTAATTTGGTGTGTATGGAAGCGTGTGGCTAAGACAGTCTGACAATGTTAGTAGAATCAGTGGTTTGATTGGCTGAGAAGCTCCTTCTGGTCACTGACTGTTACAATAGTGATTGTCAACGACTGACAACTTATCAGGGCTGGAAAAAAATCATAAAACAGTGTCCTGTTTGCTTTGGGCCTCGTTTTTTTTCCCATGCTAATGACTTTCAGCAATAACTGGGGGCTTTTATAGTTAATTATCAATGCACCCGAATAATTGTATAGCCCATTGAATACATTTCTTCTTTTTGAAGTCCCCATCGATGGCCGACATAATTTACAGTGTTTTAAAACCGTAGACTGACGCATGTCAAGGATAATGTTATTCCCCTTGCCTTCTGAAAGAGAGAAGTCGAGTGTTCTTTTGTTATGCGAGAAAAGTGAAAATATGTTGATTTTTATATTTTCTTTATATCGTTGTACACATGAGACATAGTAGTCTTCTCATCCAGCCGTGACTGAGCAGAAACTTCAAAAATTCATAACTTTTGTACGGATTGTCCGATTTTCTTCAAACTCTTACTGATGTGTTCTATAAATATTGCTGCATTCAGTCAACCCACATGTCTATGAAGGTGAACCTGTCCTTTAAAAACCTAGTAGGTGTATAATCCAGTTCGGAATTACATCCTCCGCATAGACATCTATATGTCCTGAGATAAATGACATAGTAAGACACAGAGTGTTGTGCAATGAGCAATATCAATGAAAAGTGCCTGAACGCTTTCTTTACATTCCGGCCAAAGAACCTTTCACGTTTCAGGGAGGAAACTTGTTTACATAAAAGCAAGTATAGGATTTCGTCATTAAGATATGTACAGCTTTACAGCAGTTTTGCTTTGATGATTCAAAATTCAGGTCATTTGAACCATCGCTTACTGCGATCAATTTCAATTCAATTATTATTTATTTTAATTCCTCTTTTTTTCAACACTCTGGTCTATCGATCCAATCGAGCCTATAATGCTTCTATGTGGGGATTACACTTTGGGGTAAAAAGTGACCAGCAACTTTCACTGACCTCTGATTTAATTTAACTTTAAGTGGAGTATGGCAATAACAACAACGATGAGTCCGGACTAACCGACATTGAATACCACCTTTTCGAAGAGGATGAGGATGGTTTCCTTGAGCTCTATGGCAACGATCACACGGAGCTGAACCCGAGCGAAGACGGGCTAAGGGGAGTCGAGTCCGACTCGTGTGTCGTCTGCGGGAGCCTACAGTGGGACGGGGATGGGAAGAAGATATACAACGTGGCAGAAATAGGTAAGCATCCATGTCCATGTATTGTATTTAGCTTCATCAGCCTGTTCATGTTAGGGTGCCTGATGTCATGAATAACACTCCCATGTAGAGCTGATCATCTTTGGCGGCAAGGGATGGGAGACTTCCAGCAACCTGATTGCTGTCGTTGTCGTCGCTGCTGTCAGTGGCTGTTGTTGGTGTTGTTGTTTTCGATCATCTCTGAATCATTAGTTCCCAAGAATCTATCACGTGCCCTGCAATCCTCCTTAATCCATCAACAATAATTAGCCCTTATGGCCCCTTATACCTGCTGTGGCAGTCGTGCTTTCGCCGTCGCCGCGCATGAAGTATGGAACAAGATCTCCTTCACATCTTCACTAATTGTTTATGTACGTGATTGTTATTGAAACCAAGAATATTATTTGATACTTGACATCGTGATTTTTTTTTAAAGTACAGTGTTGATGTATAAAATGTGGGAAAGAAATTTTTGCAATTAGCCTATGATTAATTATGTAAGATTATGTAGGCCTATATGTTATGGTGTAATTTATGATGGTTGATTTTTTTTAAGCGCTTAAATAGGAACTCTAAGCACGGTAAAATGTAAATTATTGATATCATTATTTCTATAAAGTATTATTTCCATCAACATCACATGAATAGAAATGACTTTATACCTCAAATGGACATGAAAATAATGTGTTTTACAATGGTGTGATTTTTGTTCTTTATGTATTCCCTATTTAAATTATTCATTAATACATTCGTCTATTCATTTATGATTGTTCGTTTTGTGTCATTGATTACAGATAGGGTATTAGCAATTTATCGAACAAGTCTTTCATGAGACCATGTTGAATATAACAAGCTGTACTGTAATATAAAATCAAACATTTTTCAACTTAAAGAGGAAATTCACCCCCCCCAAAAAAATGAATAAACTTCAAAAGGAAGAGAAAAATATTTCCCACAGAACTATACAAAATGAAAAAAATCGGATAAGAAGGAAAATAAAACATTTGGACATTTCACATTTTTTTCCGAATAACATTTCTTTTTCAATTCAATTCAATTCAAACTTTATTTGCACGTTGTTCAACAGAATGTACAAAGAAATATGTGACATTTCTTGACCAGTCCTTATGAATATTCATATGACCGAGTTGATGATGTCATATACCCTCACAATTTTTAATGTATGTTATTATTACATGATAACTATAACGCATTATAATTATAACTTCGGGGGAAAATGTTATTTCCAGTTAATACAAGCAAAAGCATGTTCCCATACCAAGATACATCAGAGCTATTTTTTTTTTTTATATTTTAGGTGGTTTTTGAAGGCAAGTTTTATACTAAACTCAACCGTGAGATTTTTGGCATTTCTGTATACGAAATGAATAACAGATTGTGAACGCATGATATTATCAACTTGGTAATTTGAATATTCATAACGTCTGGCCAAGAAGTGTTTTCCGACAAAAAAAAAAAAGAGTGAAATTTCAGAATGTCATGTCTTCCTGATTTCTTATCCGATTTTTGTCATTTATGTATCGTCCTATTAGGGAATATTTTTCTCTTCCTTTTAAAGTTTATTCGCTTTTGGGATGGATTTTTCTCTTTTAGTAAGCAAGTAACAAAATTGATATAATATGATCAACATCTATGTTACTACAGCATATAGTGTCCTATATGAAATATACATGTGTAGAGGAATTAGACCTTTTTGGATAATCGCTTAGCGTGAGTCTATTGACACGAATTTACCTCTCGATATGCAGGGTAATACACGTACATTTTGCCCTATTACCTGTATTAAGTGTATGTATAGTATGTCAATTACGTGGGCAGTGATCTCGTACGTCCTGTACTTATGATAAGTATTCGCGCACTGGGCCAGGCTGTAACTGAATACCGCAGATAGGTAGGTGATTGTGTATTGAAACGCAAGACATAGCACGAACATTGTTATAAAACGAAACATATTGCTCAACACGAATACATGTTTGTCATAATCGTGGTATTGAAACAGGTAACTTTCTTCCATTGGTCTCGATGACATGATCTGAAGAAAAAACAACAACCTGACAAAGCACGCACACACACACACACACACACACACACACAACATGCACGATTTTATGCACTTTCCAAGCATGCATGCCTGTTACAGTTTATCCAAATACAAGGAAAAATAATGTTATTCCCGATATTCTACACTCGGTATCAATTCATAGCATATAGGTGGTCGAATAGGCCCATTCGTGACTGCTTTTATTTTAATTACTTACATGCTTTCATTTCTTTCAGGATCATCTCTTCTTATGTTCTTTTTTTTTTTCAAATTCGAAGTTATGATTGTTTACACGCATAATCTTTTCGATCATACAAAAACTTCAGCGTCCCCCACAGTCAATTTTAGCAGGCCGCACGTAAATACAAATTGTATCCCCCTCTATACTCTGTATCATGTATACATGTATGTATATAATAGATAGATATATTTCATGCACACACACACACACACACACACACACACACATATATATATATATATATATATATATATATATATATATATATATATATCATCAGAGATAGATAGATAGAGTAGATAATATTACATGTACCCCAATCTCTTCCGCAAAAAGGAAGGAATGCATGCAAGGCACGGAGCAGCATTCAAACATGTAGAATAATGCTAGTTAAAGTTTGACGAGAAATTGCCGACCTCGACTCAATTATTAATATGAAATCTCGGTTTCTATCCAGTTCTGCGCCTTTTTCTTCTTCTCTTAATATGCACTCATCAGTTCCCGGTTCGTGCTGCCGAGTCGCAGGGACTGTGATGTCCAACGTCTTCATGGCGCTTCTCATGGCGGGAATCTGCTATAACACGTGGGTGTACATCACGCTGCTGTTCGGCCGCGAGGACGAAATCATGCACCTCGCCTCGTACATGACCTTCTCCTTTGCTCTGATCGGTGTCACCCTCATCTGCCTATACTCCAAGCTCCGCTACTACTTCAGTTTTGGCAGCTACCTGGACACCGATTATGGTCCCATATATTGGGGGTGGTGTGGGGTGCTTCACCAAGACTATGTGGTAATTGAATTTTGCAAATTAATCATCATTATCATCGACACGCCACTTTTCAATCGGCGCAGCCATTTCAACACTGGTGCACATAATAAGATTATTCCAACAGGCTAAACAGAGAAGAAAAGATGTCCCCTGGAAATGCAGTTTTTGAAATGATCAAAAAATCTTAATTTTGCCGAAAATATCAAACTTTCATCAGTTTTCTCTAACTGTTCAAAAACAACAAGCAAATGAATACACTAACACACACACATCTTCCTGCTCACTCTGCTCTTGCGAAAATATTGTTGGTCTTGTTGTTGTTGTTGTTCATTTTCCATCTGTGAAGATGGCTGGATAGCCCATATTCAGCTACACTAAGCTGGTCTTCCATGGGGTCCAGTTGGATGTGGGGTGGAACCACTTCACCGGGTTAGACACCCTGCTCTTTGCGATGAATGAATGAAGCGGGATCTTTTACGTGCATGAGCTGTGACTCTCTCATACACGGGACCTCCATTTTATGTCCTATCCGAGGGACAGAGTGTTTTGCCTCTTGCTAGAGGGGACGATATGTTTACACACAACATTGCTCAGTCCAGACTCGGGTTCGAACCCGGGCCGCGTGATCGTGAGGCAGACGCGCTACCGACTGAGCCAACTGTCATGCCTGTTATGAAATAGGGGACGGAAAAGAACTTACAGGCTGCTTATTAAGCTTGTGCTGTGGCGTATACATGCCTGCATACAAAAAACAAACAAACAAACAAACAAACAAACAAACAAACAAACCGAATCAGTAGTAAATATCAATATAAAATATGTATGAAAGATATATATAAAAGAAGCGTTCTATTGAATAAAGAGTGTCATGGCAACAGTGTGATGTGCATATTATTCTATAACAAAGGAAGATGAGTTGAATAGGGGAAACTAGCGGGAACAAGATCGATGAGTGTGATGAGTGAGAGGATAGAGCATTTTACCAAGGAAGGATAAGAAAGAATAAGATTACAATTTGAGGTAGAAAAGAGGAACAATTTACACAGAAAAAAAAGGATTATTGAAAAAAGAAAAGTCCCTCCGAGATGCAGAACTACTGTGAGTATCCGATAGTCGTCACACGCTGTAAAGTGCCTATACTGTAGTCACAATATTGACATACTAATTTCATTACGAATTGAAGCAAACAAAGATTTCATGAACTCCCATTATGCAGTTGTGTAATACAGCGATAGAAATTAGTTCCTTTTTCGTCATTGTATGAAAATGCACAATTTTCATAAGTTGTTTAGCAGGCTTCGAACATGATAGATTACAAGGCCATAAAAAAATGTGATCGTTTTGGCTAATGTAAACAAAAAAGAAGCAATAGTGCTTCGATCGGCGTCACCTCAGCAAAGGACGTGCACTCTACATAAACCTTTTGCTGCTTTCGGTTTTGTAATAACAGACAACATAGAGGTTATTTTCGATTCCGTTGCGTGACTGTTTTATTGGACGTGGTGATGGTGGTGGTGGTGGTGGTGGTGGGGGGGGGGGCGGGGTAGTACTGTAATGACATTGCTACCATTCGATTAACCAATCCAGATCCAGATAATATACAAGTTCAAGTTCAAGTTCAATGATTTATTGCTATACATTCAGAAATTATTATTTTGTCCACATTAACTTAGGAACTGGCCACTTTGAAGTTCACTCCACAGTTCATTTTTTAGAAAAAAAAGATAAACGGAAAAAGACAGCAATGTACAAAATTTGTCAGTAGTAACATCAAGATTCATATTCTTTCACGTTTTTCCAATCAAAGAATCAGATATGAATATAGAGGAAGAGAAGATTTCAATTTTTAAACCATAAAGAATTTATCACAGTTATGAGCAACAAGTGGCTTAAATATAAGATAATGCTTCGCTCTAACCTTACGAAAGAGTATAGCAATGAATAGAAGAACTATGAGAAAAAGAAGACTGCATGAAACCGCAGAATATTTTATATGCTGGGATTTTGTGGGTTCAAAATATTGTGACTTTTTGTGTATATAAACAGATATAAAGAACTATAATTATGCAGTGTATCGTGTGTGTGTCGAAGTATCAGTTATGATTACCGTAAACTTTTAATGCATAATTATTCATATTAACGAACAGCTATAGGTGTAGAAAATTTGCGGGCTTTGGAATAACTAGCCTTCGGAATAACAAACCTATGATACTTTTTAGGATGAAACAAATATTGGAATAACGAACATCACTCCTTTGAGGGATCGTTTTTTTCCCCTTATCACCAGACGAGACGTTTGCAATATTTGTACCACGGGGGTAGCTTCCGCATCCCAAACCGCACCTACCTGGCTTCATGTCTAATCTGGCCCCTCGTTAACACCGCCCTGCAAGGTCTATATTTCTCCGAACTCGTCAAAAGGATTCAGAAGGGGAGCTGGGTGGTACAAGGGACTGAGGTAAGAACGGAAGGCTAAAGGCGACTGGGGGCGGGGTGAATTACTATATACACCCTAATTATTGTGAAACATTACCATTCAGATACACCAAGCACATCAACAGACCTCCACCCTGCCCTGTATTTTGCGTTTGAAACAGTACTCATCTTGTTCATGGTCACAAGAGTAATAAAGCAAATGAAACGAATAACCTTCACGTTAATTTGACATTTGAAACTTAATACCAAACCTTGAAGCAATAGCCGTATGACTTGCATGCGTGCTGTTATTGACCGTGTTCCTCTAAACCGACCCTGCTGAAAGTGTTTGACAGTGTTTTGAATAAATACGGCGCCTTCTTGCATCATTATCAGTCATTATTTTGTTCATGTACAGTCATAAATATATGCGCGCTCTTTATATATATATATATATATATATATATATATATATATATATATATATATACTATGGTTATATAAATAGATGAGATGTCCAAGAATAGTGTGTTTGTGCTTAATGTATAGGGCATGCATGCATAATGAAGTCATATATTTTCTTTTATAATATGGTAACTTTTAGGGACGCACTACTCATCTGCGTCCAAACTGCATTTCATACAGCAAATGAACCCTACATGCTTTGCCTATTCATTCCTTCTATTCAATGGCGTCATACACGTAAAATACAAATTTACTTTGAAGGCTTCCGTGGCGGTAGAACGTTGGGTGGTAGAAGGCTTAATGGTGCACCACGTATTCTTTCAAGGGTATGTGTTTGGTCCTGAAAAAGGCCTATCCAGTCCCAGGCCCTACCCAGTCCCAGGACCCACCCAGTCCTAGGGACTGGGTAGGTGGTAGGTGGAAAACGTGGACGATGCCGCACGTCTAAAAACAGACACTTTTAGAGTTTGTTTGTTTTTGTTTTGACGAGGGTGTATATCAAGTAAGCCTCGGCCTACTGTATCCTAGAGGGACAACCCCCCCCCCCCCCGAACTTTCTAACTCCCTCCGTTGTTGCCCCTGCGGGCCCTGATGGTTACAGGTCTGTCATTTCCTAAGCTAGGCAAAAAAAAAAAAAAAAAAAAAATCCCAGAGAAACCGAGCTCATCCTCAATGTTTATCTTTTCCTTTTCCAAGATCACATTCGTGACGGTCGGAATGCTTCTGTTCGGCACCTTCAATCACACGCTGTACCTGCTTCGACACTCCTTCGAAGTCGAGTGCAACCTCCTGCTCGCCTTCATCGTGGAGCACGAGGGTAAGCTGGATCGATGCCGCATGCGACTGGCGGAGACATACCGCGATTACCGTCTTTTCCGTTCCTCGCTCGGAGCTTGGATGCCCTTCATCATCGCGCTCGGAGTTCTGGGTGAGTTTCCCTTTCAGTGCCAGGATTACGAGTGTTTCTCCTCTGAACCCTAAAAAAGCTCACGGGGGAGGGGGGCACATTCTGCCCTTACCATATTTACATTTGCCACTCCTACATCCTTTACCCGATTTCAACCAAATTTGGTGACTTTTCTTAAAATCTTATCATAATATATTATAATCAAGCTATGTCAGCTATTGCTGGTTGCCATGGCAACCGTAAACATTTTGCATGTTTTTTTTTCTGTTCTAATTTCAGTTAACAATATAATAATGGATGAAATTGGGTTTTCTTGGCTGTAATTTGCTGAAGGGCCAAAATGTGAAGTAATTATCGTTGTAAATTCACTTGAAATGGTCTTCGTATCATTTCCTTTATTTTCTTATGTGACGTAGGCATGAAACAATAGATATAATTGAAATAATCGAAAATACAGCATTTTCAAAAGACTGACCTTTTATTTTTTGTCATTTTCACCAAGCTTTTCCAGTAATATCATTTTGTTTATCATTTGCAGACTCTATGATTTATGACACTCTTAAATTATACCTGTGGTAACATAAACCGTTTTGACTGAATGTAAAGCGAAGTATGTTTATACTGATGAATACCATCCCTAATGTTCTTTGTTGGTTCACATACAAATTGTACAGCGTAAAATGAACTGTGCATGTTTGTTGTGTTTCTATCATGATGAAACATGTTCATATGATACATTCACAGAGAATGATGGAGTTAAAATTTGTGAATGGCATTCATGATTTCAGAGTGAATTATGGTTTTCATATCCATTCAAAATCATTACAAGATTGAAAGAGAACAAATGAAAATGAAACAGTGAAAAGTAACCATACACGTTTTTTTCAATTAATTCTAAACTCAATGCTGTAGAGGTATTCATACTGGATATTTTGCTGTGAAATTACGCATGTACACACACACATACATAACACATTTACTTACACATAAAAAATCTATATACAATGAATACAAATACATGTATCAATTTATCTATCTTTATTATATAAATATATATATATATAGTAAGAAAAGCAAACTTCATTGAGACAAGAAAGTTGTAATATTGAAAATATATAAACATAACTAAGTGCAGAATGTCTATCAGTATGTATTAGATAAATTTGTATGTGTATAGGCCTCTAGGTCTATTCCTGCCAACTCGGAATCCATCATTTAAGAACCTCTTAGAGAATGGTAGGCCTATTGTTTCTTGTGCGCTACTGCAAAACCAGATTTTTTTTTTCGCTAATTGGAGCCGACCGCCTTCTACGTGGCATGAGTTTTGCAAATTGTCACTAGCATTCAATGCATATAGGGCCCAATTTATTACTGTTTATTACTTTCCGAGTAATTTCTGTGGCGTCAAATTAACTCGGAAAGTGTCAAATTTGACTCGGAAATGGGGTCAGTTAGGTACAATCTATTCCAGCAAAATGACACGGATTTCCGAATCAAAACATCACAATTTCACTCTGATACGGTGTCGTTTCCCGCATTGTAAGTAACCCATTTTGGTGTAGTAATGACTCGGATTTGGTGTGCACTTTTCTAGAGGAATGCGGAATGGAGGAATACATAGGACCTGAGTTTTCATCGGTGAGTACCCACCTCATTCACAACACTCATATAAATAATTGCCTGAAACATGGTCTAAACAGTCAGTTTTATTTAGGGCAAAATGAACTTTCGACACGGACACATTGACTGGTAATGGCGTAGCCGTAGGCGGCCGTACGGTAGCTCGAATATAGCAGTGAAGATCGTATGTGTATTTTATGCATGTTCAGTGGAGGTGTATCTAGGTAGGTTCACATCTATTGTAGATTGGTTCTAACGTATAGCATATAACCCAGGGCTACGTACAAAAGGTACGAGCTACCGTACGGCCGCCAACGGCTACGCCATTACCAGTGAATGTGTCCGTGTCGAAAGTTCATTTTGCCCTAAATAAAACTGACTGTTTAGACCATGTTTCAGGCAATTGTTTATGAGTGTTGTGAATGAGGTGGGTACTCACCGATGAAAACTCCTATGTATTCCTCCATTCCGCATTCCTCTAGAAAAGTGCACACAAAATTGTCCATCTTGACGACAAAAAGTTGCAAGACATCTCGCGGCCGCGGCGGATCGTCGAGAAATTACGTGTTTTTTTTTTGTTTTTTGTTTGTTTTTTTTTCGCGGGGGTACTACGTCACATAGGACACATGACATGTTTTGTCCATTATTGTAGCGCGCGTATGTCATGTACACCGCGCTGGGTATTTCTGATGTGACTCTGCGCAGGTGTAAAAAGTCCGATAACCAAAATGATAACTCGGATTTGAGTCAGAAGTACACGGTTGGTGTTAAATTTACACGGATCGGAGTGAAAAATTTTTGACTCGGATTCAGAGTTGAAATTTTGACTCGGCAGAAATAAGAGTGTACTTGCGTCATACTAGCGCCATTCCACAATAACTTTTTCAACGCCAGTGTAAAATTTCACTTCGCTGAATTTAGGTCGTCGATGTAGGTCTCTGTTAGCAGCTTAGTCTGACAATTATATTTATAACATTCGGTACTGGGCCTTTTTCCGAAAATGAAATTTGCTCTGCTCATAATCAACTGTGGTGATGAAAAACGGTTTAGAAAGTAGGACCTATACAAAACTGCATAATGGAAATAGAGTACCGAAGTGATGATGTTAAAGTCTAAATAATTGTTACGAGTAGCTTGGTATGGAACCGTATGTGCGCATAAACAGTCGGGCCAGGTAAGGTTGCTTAGAATCAGTTTCCATGGCGATGAACAGCTATAGCATCACACTTTGGTACTCTATATACCATGCTGCCAGGCAAATTTCATATTACAAACATGGCCGGCGGAACCGGGGGGCTCGCCCCCCCCCCCCCACACTTTTTGTGCACCATGTACAAAGGAATACATAAGGTTTCATCCCTTGTTTGTGCTGAAGGGCCTTTTTTTTTTTTTTTTTTACCTTGTTAGCTCATGAAACCCGGAAGTGCCCCCCCCCCCCCCCACTTTTGAAAACGCTCCGCCGGCCCTGACAACGTACAATGTTTTTTTTTTTTTTCAGATAAAGTCAAATGTTGATTCAGCAGAGCACTCTATGCCTTTTTCACTGATGACTCCATATTTCCCTAGCTGCGAGATCTTGTAATGGTTGCGCAAGCCCTTTCTCCACCATGCAGGTCTTACCATCCACATTAATTGGAACTACAACGTCTACAGCGGTCATGAGACGCTCAAGGCGAGCTACGCTGAAGTCATCACGCTCAACGTGTTCATCTTCTCCGAGAAAGTCATGTGCTTGGCCCTGCCGCTGATTGCCATCGGAGGCGCCGATCTCACCTACATTTGGCGTCAATTTCACTACGCCCTCTCTCGCCACCGTCGGAGCAGACACGAGTATTTCTGGGACCGCCTGATGTGGTACACGCGTGAGCTGGACGAAAATGACAGACCCACGGGTGTGGCGCTCTTTCTCAGCGTTATTTCGTTATACACGGGTCTGAAACTCTGCTCGCAAAACCTGGATTATTCCACTTTATTGAATTGAACAAGATTATTCTGAATGCTACCCGATTCCGTAATTTCACTTATTAGGGATGGTGGACGTTAATCAGGAGAGGTACGTCGAGGACAAGTTTTTCTCCCGTTTAAGCGGAGCTCCCGCTTAACAGGTGACTGGTATTGGCTTATAATAATCACCAAACATGAGGCCCATAGGTGCAATGTGCGGGCTTTACACTTGCCCCCACCGATATTCTCAACATTTAATTGCATGCACATGTGCTGCGACACTCAGAAACAAAATCAAATAACGATTTTTTTTTTAATGATGAAAAAGTTCTATACAATTTGGATTTACGCATCACCACAACAAACCTTCATTTAGCGGATCTGCAAAATAACCCTTTCAGAATTCAGAGTACATACATAATCATCAAGTGCATTTTGCTTAATGACCCTGCCAATGCCGAGAAATATATATCAGCACTGCTAACTTCTAATGTTTCTTTTACCACATTCGAGTGAAAAACATGACATCAGGGTTATATGCGATGCATGACACTTAGCAACTATAAAATACTCAGTGCATTTTTCTCATTTATCCTTTTTCATCATTCTTCTTTCTTTCCTTTAAACATGTCCACATACACACGTCAACACATTACTCGTACAGCCGTACAAAGAGGGATCGAGTACAATAATCTTATATGGACTGCACATTGTATATGTAACAATGTATGTCTGAAGAAAATAGAAAAAAATATGAAATAATGTATGTCAAAAATTCACGCTGTAAAGTCAGTCCGTATACCACTTGTAGCAAAAATACTTCATTATGCCAACGGCATTTGTTAGAAGGGACTATGTTCATTTTGACATGTATTAATTCATAACGCCTAATGAGTTGATTGTGGCCAAATACATTGATGGTCCATAGATTTTAAAACAATATTTCTACCCCATTCCTTCAGATTACTTAGATACCCCACAAAATAAAAAGCTTCCAAATAAACGACGGTTCTGATTGCAGTGATCATACTGTCAATCATTGCTAAAGTACTACTATGATTAACAAAAGACATTGGAATGCACCTTCCCCATAATAGACCCACACAACATAACTTGCATATTGTTTCCTGAAATCATTATAATCAGTAAAATGGAAACATGTAAGTTACGCAAGTTGGCCACATGCAGTACGCAACATTGAGGGCATCATGAATCATAATTCAACGTGCATTTGGATGTCGATACATGTACGCGATAAGTTTCACGTCATAAAGTGGGCCAGTGAGGGACAGGTGGACATCCATTCGCACTGAAAGTGGTCAGCTCTGTTTGTATAAAGTTATAATTTATTTATTCATGTTAGCAGACTCAGGCCGTGGCTGCATTGTGGAACAGAATTGTGTCTTGTCTGACAACATTCAAAAATGAAATTTAATAAATGAAGTGAAGCCTATAGAAAGAAAAGTATGTTAGCGGAGTGAACTGTTGAGTCTGTATCATTATCACTTCTGATGTACATAATCATTTGACATGGATATTATTATCTGTGTTTATATTCTGTGTTATCGCTATTATTTTATTAAATACAAAAAACAAATAAACATAGATAATCAACCATATTCTGCAAACAAAAATGAGAATGGTTAGGTATAGTTGGCATGAGATTTGGCTTGTCTTTAAATTGACACTGTTGTTTTTTTCTTGTCAAGAAACACATCGATCAATGAATGTACATGTACATAAAAGCCTTGAATCCATAACTGTTGTTATCTTTAAAAGTGAGCAACTGTTATTATGTACAATATTATACAACCATTGACTCTGATATTTTGCTCGCATTCGCTCTATGAAAGTAATACATACATTGTATTAGATGACAAAAAAGATCTGTACGGGAATGTGTCTTTGTGCCACTCTTTGATGGCATAATAATCTTATAGACAAATCAATTAAGTTCCGTCAAACACGATATTGTCTGTCGGAAACTCTACTTTCTCTATCTTTCCTAAGTCCAAACTCCATCCTTCCAAACCGCCATTTATTTCAAGTCATCTCCCCTTATGTAACAATGATGTATTTTGCAACTTGAAAGTAATGATAACAGCCACGAATTATATCTAATTGAAGATGATGTAGATTGGACATGAAGGTCCACAAAAACTCCATATGGATAGATAGCATTTAGAAAATAATGTTTTAATGAACTTGAAGCTCTTGAAACAGTCTCTTTTGATTGAGAAGGGGGATTCAAATTGTAACTCTTTAAACAATCAAACAAAGCAAAACAGAGTGGTCCTGTTTATTTGGACCACTTTGTTTTTCTTATTTTTTGATATCTCGACCATTTCATAACCGATTTTCATCAAATTAACTTTTGATTCCTCTTAGAAATATTCTACTCTTTCGTATCTCATATAGGTGGTTTTTAATTATCTCGCACAAAGTTAAAACATGAATATACCCATCTCAACCAAAATAATATCATCCTTTTGAATACCGTATGTGTATAGATGTGCCCGCACGTGTGATCAGTATGCGAGAAGGGAAGAAATATCATAGAAAATGTTTAATTTTCCTTCAAGTAATTCGAAGAAGGCAATTAATTAAAAAAATGAAAACTTTATATAAGGTTCATGCGAAAGTGATTGCACGTTATAATAACCTGATAAGTACTGCAGTCCCTTTATGGTTCCGTAAGTCAATTTTACATGACTTCTTGATAGTCAGCCGTAGTCAATACTTCAGAGTGTGCAAGTCGAATGTATTTTTTCTTATTTTTCATCACATGATTTAAACTATCATTTTCTGAAAAAAATATGCTCGTGTATTTCCATTGATGCTAGCAATGTAATGAAGAATATTGCGGTAACACCATCTTGCAATTTTGTACTGTTATTCTTGCTTGCTGAGGGAGAAGAAAAAACAAACAAAAAAATTACTGTCGTACATTGTATCCCTTTCAGAATATGAGAGTAATGTATTACGAATGTCATGTGGAAATAAAACCCCCCAGAAAACGTGACTTTTGATTGGGTTTATAAGAGTGAAGAAAGTCTGAACTATCTTTTCTCAAGAAAATTACGAGTAACGCTTGCAATACAGCTGTACACCCAAGATTCATCAAATCAATATAAACTAGACTTGGAATTTGTCAACACTGACAAATTAGGTGATCCGATTTTTTTTTTAGTCGATGATTCGAGTCCTGATCGCAATAGGCATGACCACACAGGTTTCATCTGTGTTTAATGACATTGACCGTGTGATGTTTTAATTCTCATTTAGAAAAGAGAGTCAGGTCTGCCATCTTTGGTACCAAATTCCGTTCACACTATAACGAGGATACAGAATGAAGTATATTTGATCATTGAGCCCACTTTGCACAGCCAAGATGGCATCTGAACAAAAAGTGATTACTTTGTGAAATGATCGATGTGACGTGGTTTTTGCGTGTGCAACATATGGGAGAGATAGGACATGTATTGACTAAAATACAGGATGAAACATTTATGATCTTTGACCCTTATTTACATGTCAAGACGGTGTCTGATCAAGTAGTTGTTATTTTATGAAATAATGTACGTACCATGAACTAAACATGTGCAAAATATGGGGGTGATAGGGGCTATTCTTCTTGAGTTATTGCAAAGAAAATTGGAGAAAGAAAGAAATATGAAAATACATCGAAGATAACCTTTAATTTTAACCACGTTTTTGGACGTGATCCCGACACCGTATGAAAAACAAAGGGGACACGTACGATAGCGCAAAGTCTCAGCTACAACATATTAAAATCTGGGAGAAATTCACCGAAGGGTAAGTGAGCTAGTACTCTTTTCGAAAAATCAATGATTTGAGTCCTGATCCCAATAGGCATGACCGTAAAGGTTTCATCTGTGGTTATGGACATTGGCCATGTGATATTTGGATTCTCATTCAGAAAAGAGAGTCAGGTCTGCCATCTTTGGTACCAAAGTCGGTATACACTATAACGAAGGTACATAATGAAGTATATTTGACCATTGACCCCACTTTGCACAGCTAAAATGGCATCTAAGAAAAAACTGGATATTTTGTGAAATGATCTTGGTACCGTGGTCTTTGTGTGTGCGAAATATTGGAAAGATAGGACATGTATTCACCAAGATACAGGATGATAAATTTATGACCTTTGACCCTAATTTACCTACCCAAGATGGTGTTCGATCAAGTAGTTGTGACCTTATAAAATAATGTACGTCACATGAACTAAACATGTTCAAAATATGGGGGTACT
The DNA here is from genome assembly GCF_964275005.1 of Diadema setosum. NCBI lineage: Eukaryota > Metazoa > Echinodermata > Echinoidea > Diadematoida > Diadematidae > Diadema > Diadema setosum. The sequence continues at coordinate 21,307,373 of NC_092700.1, read as the reverse complement.
AGGGAATGTCTTTCATGTGTTATTGCAAAGAAATGTGCAAAAAGAAAGAAATATGAAAATACATCGAAGCTAAGCTTTAATTTAAGCAAAGTTTTTCGACGTGATTTCGACGTCGTATGAAAAAAAAAAAACGGAGGACACATTACCGATAACGCAAAGTCTCAGCTAACACATTAAAATCTGGGAGAAATTCACCGTAGGATAAGTTAGATAGTGCTCGATAAAGACAGTCATGTTGATTTTCATTTCAAGAAAAACTGCACTCCTATAGAGATAACTCGCAAATGGATCAAATTTGACAAGGTTACATTCAATCTATTTTTACGAGGTGAAGACTTCCTCCAGCGAAATTTTGGATTGATTAAAACTGATAGAGTATTAAATAAGCTACAGCATACTGAAATCTGGGTGAAAATTGACTAAGGATAAGTGAGATACGCTCGAGTAAACTTGAAATTTGATGACGTCATTTTGAAAATTGACTTGTTTTGATTTATTAAGAAATTTGATATCTTTTCATCATTTTTCCAGCATTGCCAACCCATGAAATGACATGTACAACTCATCAGCTTTCAGAATATGTAAAGAAAATGGGGGGTCACCGTCCATCCTGACGAGTAAAATCGGATTTAAAATTGGCGGTTTTTTGGCATTGTTGTACTGTATATCGCCATTGACGCGCGCGCGGAATTTCAACTTTGACGGGCCCGTATGACGTCATTTTGAGTGGGATTGACTTGAAACTTGGTAGAAATATTCCTTGACATTTCAGACATCCGACCAAAGTGAAAAAACGGGAAATTTTCATTGCATATGAGCTGTGCGTGCGTATATGTGCGCGCGCGTACGCGTCCGTCCGATTTTTTCAATTTTTCAAAAAATGCTCCAAATGGTCTGAAACGTGTGCAAAAAAATTTTGAGCTCGATTTGAGGATACAAATATTTCAACGCGCGCGTACGCGCACGTTTTAAGAGAAAATATGAATTTTGAGAATATGAGTAGAATGCGCATAACTTGAAATATATATGACGTAAATTTCATTGAAAAACTCTATTCCATTAGTGAGATATGATTGAGAATGTGTTTTCATATAATGACGTCACAGTGACGTCACGGTCGACTGATCACTATTATACATTAGATCTGTCGTCTTTGGGACATGATACATATATGGTATAATTTTGAAATTGATAGGAAGAGGACTTTCTGAGCTAACCTCTACACAAATTTTGTCCAGAAATAAAGAAGAAGAAGAACCAACAAAGAATCCGTACAGATACAGAAGGTGATCCGAGAGGATACTCGGATCACCTAATGAAGCTAAGCTTTGATTACTTAAGCCGAGTTTTTCGACGTGCTTTTGACGTCGTATGAAAAAACGGAGGACACATTACGATAGCGCAAAGTCTCAGCTACAACATATTAAAATCTGGGAGAAATTCATCGAAGGGTGAGTGAGCTAGTGCTCGATAAAGACAATCATGTCAATTTTCACATCTAGAAAAAATCCCTCCCATAGAGATAACACGTCATAATGACGATAAAGAAAGAAGTACATATGACCTTTGACCCCACTTTGCAAAGACAAGATGTCATCTGAGCAAAAAGTGGTTATTTTGTGATATGATCCTTGTCACATGGTCTTTACGTGTGCAAAATATGGGAAAGATAGGAGATGTATTCACCAAGATACAGGATGAAACATTTATGACCTTTGACCCTACTTTACATAACCAAGATGGCATCTGATCAAGTAGTTGTTATTTTATGAAATAATGAACGTGACATGAACTAAGCATGTACAAAATATGGTGTTGATAGGGTATGTTTTTCTTGAGTTATTGCAAAGAAAGTTGCAGAAAGAAAGAAATATTTCAATACAACGAATATAAGCTTTAATTTCAACCACGTTTATTGACGTGATCCCGACATCGTATGAAAAAACAAAATGCACATTAACGATAGCCCAAGGTCTCAGCTACAACATATTAAAATCTGGGAGAAATTCACCGAAGCATAAGTGAGCTAGTGCTCGAAAAAGACAGTCATGTCAATTTTCATTTCCAGAAAAACTGCACTCCCATAGAGATAACACGTAAACTGGTCAAATTCGACAAGGTTACTTTCAATTCATTTTTATGAGGTCATGCTGTCATTCAATCAAAATTGTGTTATTACATAACTGATAGAGTATTAAATAAGCTACAGCATACTGAAATCTGGGTGAAAATTGACTAAGGATAAGTGAGATACGCTCGAGTAAACTTGAAATTTGATGACGTCATTTTGAAAATTGACTTGTTTTGATATTAAGAAATTTGATATCTTTTCATCATTTTTCCAGCATTGCCAACCCATGAAATGACATGTACAACTCATCAGCTTTCAGAATATGTAAAGAAAATGGGGGGTCACCGTCCATCCTGACGAGTAAAATCGGATTTAAAATTGGCGGTTTTTTGGCATTGTTGTACTGTATATCGCCATTGACGCGCGCGCGGAATTTCAACTTTGACGGGCCCGTATGACGTCATTTTGAGTGGGATTGACTTGAAACTTGGTAGAAATATTCCTTGACATTTCAGACATCCGACCAAAGTGAAAAAACGGGAAATTTTCATTGCATATGAGCTGTGCGTGCGTATATGTGCGCGCGCGTACGCGTCCGTCCGATTTTTTCAATTTTTCAAAAAATGCTCCAAATGGTCTGAAACGTGTGCAAAAAAATTTTGAGCTCGATTTGAGGATACAAATATTTCAACGCGCGCGTACGCGCACGTTTTAAGAGAAAATATGAATTTTGAGAATATGAGTAGAATGCGCATAACTTGAAATATATATGACGTAAATTTCATTGAAAAACTCTATTCCATTAGTGAGATATGATTGAGAATGTGTTTTCATATAATGACGTCACAGTGACGTCACGGTCGACTGATCACTATTATACATTAGATCTGTCGTCTTTGGGACATGATACATATATGGTATAATTTTGAAATTGATAGGAAGAGGACTTTCTGAGCTAACCTCTACACAAATTTTGTCCAGAAATAAAGAAGAAGAAGAACCAACAAAGAATCCGTACAGATACAGAAGGTGATCCGAGAGGATACTCGGATCACCTAATTCGTCCTTGATGAGGACAAGACATGTATCAGGTATTGGGTGCGGGGATTTTATACAGTTCCATTATGCTAATCCATGTAATAATCCAGGGATATGATTGCTGCTCCTTGATATTATTCTAATGTCATCTGATGCTAAAACTTCTCATATCAATATGATCAAGGAAACATCCAACATTAAAGGGCAGATTCTGACATCACAAATAATATATATATATATGAAAAACCAAAACGGCAAATTCAGGAAACTCCTTCCTGCCGGAGGAGCTCGCAAGTCATAATTGTACAAGCAGGTAGTCGCACTCTTCGTCAGCGGCCAGGGTGCGAAAAAGATGTAAAATTAAATCCGTTTCTGAAGCAAACGTACAAAATACGTTTGCTCCTGGCCGAACGGATTTTTCAACTAACCTGCATTTCAAATGATCTGAGTAGGTGATGAAACCATGCGCGCGCGTTGCAAGAGTTGAACGCGCGTTGCCACAGTTGTACTCGCGTTGTTGGGCACCATGGTCATTGTCTCTGAGTAGGTATTATGACGTCGTATAGGTAGGCGTGGACCACTGAGTCTCATTTCTCATCAACCACAAGTGAAACGAGGCCCTCTCAGCACGGCTGCATGCTTCTCCTTCTACTCTCCTTGTCGTCCTCGTTTCACAACCTAGACGTCGTAGGACGTAGGATAAAGACCCATTGGAGAATCCACGGCAGCCGACCTCTATTGTCCAAAGGTCTACTTTCCATCTCCGTTTTTGAATCTCCAAAACGAGGTCTTCGTATTTGTCACGTTTTCTCTCGCGAGCTCTTTGCATGCCTGCTTCATCTGGTACAGTCAGTTCAATGATAAACACCTGCCTTTTTTCCTCCGACCATATCACGATATCCGGGCGTAGGCTGGTGACGAAAACAATTTGAGGGAAGACAAGTTTCTTGTCTAGATCAGCCAAGATTTTCCAATCGTTTGCCTCATCTAAGCACGAAGAAAAGGCCCTCTGTGATTTTGTCTTGCTTTGTTCACCTTCCCTCACAAAATTCACATGACATCGTTTGGCTGGAATAGGTTTGATGTTGCATTGTCCAATTTGATTGCTACATGCCTCGGCGATAACGCGCAGAACTCGATTATGCCGCCAAGTGTATCTTCCCTGTCCGAGACTCGTGGGGCATCCCGCGAGAATATGTGTAGTGGTGGCTCTCTCTTTGCACAGGTTGCAAGAGTCTTCATGCACTATACCCCATCGTTTTAGGTTAACGGGTGATGGTGTGGTATCATACGTCGCGCCAAGTAGAAATTGAAGGAGTCTAGGACTCGTGTCGAAGAGATTTCTCCATGAAAGCTTTCTCTGTCGCACATTTTCCCACGAAGTCCATGCCCCCTGTACCGACATCTGGACCGCGCGGACATACTGGATGTCGTCATGTTCCCTCACAGCTAAGCTGACGATCTCCGCGCGACGCTCATTAGGCTTAAGTTTAGAAACTGGTTTTCTGATTTGACCTGATCCTAGGCCCTGACGTCCGAACTGACCTCGTACCAAGTCTTCCATGCGAAGGGCGCCCTCGGCCCTTTCAATGGCTAGATCTGGGTTCCACTTGCGACCACACCTCACCTTCGGTTGAATTCTCGAAACTACTTCATCTGAACTTTGTTGAAGTTGCTGGGTCGCGTTGACTATCGTCTTCTTCATAGATGATACTAAACCTTCCATCGGCAGATGAAGCTTCGATTGATGACAGAACAATGCGATGTCGGTTAGAACTCTGCTCACTCCCAACCATCTCCGTAACTTTACGGCAACACACACCTCCATGCGTTCCACCTGGGATAATGGAACATCATATATTAGCAGTTTCCACTGAATCTTTGGAGCGATGAGGTGTTGGTATATCCAGCATTTCATCATGCCTGTTAGATGGCTTTTGTCGACAATCTTCAGTAAAGATGTCAGCTCCACGATTACGTCTTCACGAGCAACTTTGTCGTCAAGGCGGCCGTCTATGACACGTCCGAGAAATTTCACAGGTTTAGTCTGTACTCCTGGTATAAGTTGGCCATCTACTTCGAAGGGCTGAATATCCGCAACCTTGCCTCTCTCCATAACAAGGGACCTGGATTTCATTGGCTTGATCTTCATTTTGCTCCACTGCATGAACTCGTTAACCCTTGCTAGCACCGTCTTGGCAGACGAGACAGATGCAGTGAGGATAGTAATATCATCCATATATTCCTTTAGTACAGGAACTTTGAAGTCTTTTTCCTTCAGACGATATTGTGTGACGGGTGTGGGCTTCAGAAAATCGTTCAGCAGGTTGAAAGTGACAACAAAGAGGATCGGAGAGAGAGTACATCCCATGAAGATGCCGATAGAAAATTGCTGCCAGTCAGAAGTCCAATCTCGTACTGAAAACCTTGCATAAAGTCCAGCGTAGTAGTTTCCGACGAGTGTGACTAACGAAGGAGGCATGTGGTACCACTGCAGGGCAAATTTAATTGCTGCATGAGGGACAGACCCATACGCGTTCGCTAAGTCCAACCAAATAGCCGAGAGGTTCTTTTGAGACGTTTTGGCATCCTTGATGACCTCCCATAATGTAGATATGTGTTCCCATACACCTGGATGACCTTCAACTCCACCTTTCTGGATAGTCGTGTCAAGAAATTTGTTGGCTCTCATGTATTTCTCAATGCGTTTTGCAGGTATAGCAAAAAACAGTTTTGCTTCTACGTTAAGGAGCGAAATTGGACGAAAGTCAGAAATTGTCTTCTCGTTAGCAGATCCCGATTTCGGAATGTACACTCCTTCAGCTACTCTCCATATTACTGGTATCTTTTTCGTGCGCCATACTACCTGCATAAGACTCCACAACAAGCGAAGCAAGCGAGGACATCTCTTGTACATCTTGTAGGGGATTCCATTTTGCCCAGGTGCAGACGCGTTCCTTGTTTTCTTTAGAATGTCCTGAAGTTCATGAAAAGAAGGAGGTTCCTCATTGAAGGGCTCGGTTGGGGGTTCCACAGGAACGCTTCCTGGCCATGCCTGAAACTCCTTCTCTTCATTACCTGAATAGGTTTGACGCAGATGAGTATTTAAGTCGTCTTTGCTACAGTTAAGCTGTGATTTGGAGTCGCATGAAGGTTTAAGGACTTTCTTTCCTGTGCGATACGGGTTACGCATGAACTCCTTTCGTGTGCGCTTCCTTTCTCTTCTTCTTTTCGCTGCTCTTTCCTTTCTCCTTAGGTCTAGGATTTGGTCGTGCACTTGCTTTAGAAGTTCGTTAATTCCACTCTTCTCTGCGTCGGGAGCTTTCTTGTATCGAGTACGAAGAAGCCTCTGATGCTTACGAAGTCCTTTCAGCCTATGCTTTCTCCTGCTCATTTGAGGTATTTGTGGAGAAACTTTTGCAACTTTCACTCCAAAATGTTCTACAGCTACTGCATAGACATACGTATTGTATTTCTCAATCTTTTGTTCAATAGTGCCATACATAAAAGATTTTACTATTCTAGTAACATCTTCATCGAATGCAGTCCAAGCCGGTGAATTTGTCGTCTTCGGCCAATTTATGTTAGAGCGACGTTCCAGACTCTGCAAGACCTTTCGATCCTTAATCTCAAACAGCTTTTGATGAGTATTGTGGGGTTGATCCAACCTATATATATATATATATATATAGTGTGTGTGTGTGTAAGGTGTGTTTTCAGTTGCTAAACCCCTGGGCCGTCGCATCTTACTAGTGTGTAGGTGAGAATAAAGAAGAGGAGGTAGACGTAGCTTTTGATCCTCACAATTTGATTTTACTTCTCGAGCTTTCGGGCCCTGCCCTTTATCAAGACTGAGGACAGATCGGACAAATACATAACATGGATATTATATACAGAAAAAATAATAATGATGATCAAGACAATAGTGAAAATAATAACGACAATGATAGAGGCAGAGATAGCAGAAAATAACAACACTGATAGGAATGTATATGCCCATTATGCGTCAATCCTTACATAATATCCATGTTATGTATTTGTCCGATCTGTCCTCAGTCTTGATAAAGGGCAGGGCCCGAAAGCTCGAGAAGTAAAATCAAATTGTGAGGATCAAAAGCTACGTCTGCCACCTCTTCTTTATTCTTACACACACACACACACACACACACACACACACATATATATATATATATATATATATATATATATATATATACCTATCGGATATATGTTATTCTGGGCTTATAATATGAATGTATATGTTGTTGTTGGCATCCATTCGTCTCGAGAAACGATGGCTTCGCACTATATAGGCAAGAAGTTTGCACCGCTTGAGTGGCTGTAAAGTCCCACTCTTGAGTGACAATCTTTGAAGCACCTGCAGCAGATGAAGTCCCATGGGGCCAGTACTGAAGCAGCGTGCCCTTGCCTATATATATCATATAGGGCATAATAATTATATTTTACAGTGTAGTATTTATCTACTATATATATATATATATATTATGTATATCATATAGGGCATAATAATTATATTCTACAGTGTAGTATTTATCTACTTATATACACAACTTACATCAGAGAGAGAGAGAGAGAGAGAGGTGATTAAGACATAGAAGAGTAATCCGTAGGAAAAGGGAATGTCAGAAGACAAAGTCGGTTAATATAGATTCACTATATTGATAGTCCAATGACGATAAAATTCTTGTATATATTACGTACAAACACGCACGGGGAATAACAATGGGGATTGTGAAGAGAAGTTTACTCAATACACTGTATTATAGTCTCATATGCAAAACCCTATGCATGCGAAACAATATAGGTAGGACATCACGCAATGGTGTCATGTGACAATCAAAACAAGTGTATTGCAAATGATTGACATGAATTTGAATAAAACAAGTGTAGTTTACATTTTGCTGATCTCTCCATCCATAAGAATTCACCTTGCAACATATAATCATCCGGGACGAAACTGACACATTTTCCCCGTAGGTGGCTTGGCAGACTTTTATTGCACAAGAGCAGGTGGACAGCTCAAGAATTGCAACGGGCTTCCCGTTGCGTATACGTTTTAGATGATGATATAAGTACATTGTACATGATTGTGTACATGGCATGTACGTGTATATCCCGAATGACTGGAAATGCATGCATTTCGTGCAATTCGGCACCATATTTACAGGGGTTTGTCAAAATAATGTGTGTGTGTTTAACAGCATCTTCTTAGCTCTTGTGATTTTATTGCGACCAAATCATGACTTCCTGAAAAAGTGTCTTTTACATAGCCACAGTGTACTTCTTCTTCCCCTTTTCATATCCACCTGCTCTCTCTAAAAAACAAACAAACAAGCAAACAAAACCCCAAAGAGTGAATTTTTCACTCTTGAAGGAGTGAATAGAAGAAAAGAGTGAATTTCGAGTATTTTGCGTGAAAATGAACATTTTCACTGATTGTGGAGTGACCTCAGGGATCACTCGAAAATTTTGGAGTGATCCCTTAGGTCACTCCAAAATTAGTGAAAATTAACAAAATGAAAATGAACAAGTATTTTGATAAATATAAATTCAAATAATCACACGAGATAGTAACCATGAGCACTTCTATAGGCCTACATCCAATCAAATTTTCAAAATGTTAATTCCTCATGATAGAGTATAGGCCCTATCCCTACAGTCTCCCATCGGGCTGATTTTGGAAAGCAATACTTATATGAATAGGCCTGTCAATATATGTATATATATATATATATATATATATATATATATATATATATACATATACATGTAAATGACAGTAACCAATTAAGTTGATAATGTTCTTCCTGTTGGAAAGATGCATCATGTAAAAATCAACCATACCTTCAGATTCAGGGGCCGCAGAACATCATCGCGGGGGGGGGGGGAGGGCAGACCCAGCGGCCCTTCCCCCTCCCCCCCCCCCCCCCCCGCCCCCCAGCTCTTCCCTATACGGGAATACTCAGTAGAATGGAACTTTTGCAAATTCATGCTTTTTTGGGGTTCCTTTTTTTGACGAAAAAAAAAAAAAGAAGCGCTGGGGGGGGGGGGGGGGGGGGCTGCACCCCAAGCTCCCGGTTTTGCGGCTCTTGAGATAAACAACCAGTTTCCCAAGTGTGACAGACTCTTATAAATAGGCTATTTACGTCAAACGTATTTTACAATATGGCATTCGACCTGTTCACGATTTAAGACATGGTAATCAGCAAGGTAAACGTCCAAAACCGATGCTGAGCAATTCACACACTACACAATGGTATAATATTGTGTATAGGCCTACGTGTGATCTGTGTGTACGTGTAGGACCCCTATGTGTGTGTGTGTGGGGGGGGGGGGGGGGTTCGGGGATGGTACCGTGCTCGTGGCTGGTGGAAGAATCAATCGGACGGAAAGCTCAGTGAAAGTCTGGGGTTTTTGTTTAATTTTCCTTTTATTTTTTTTTCACAAAAAAGGGTGTGTGTGTGTATGTGCGTGTGAACGTGTGCGTGTGTGTGCGTGGGGGGGGGGCTGAAGGCGTAAGGGCGGGTGGGGGTACATGTTGGTGTTTGTGTGTGTGGTGAGTGTGTGTGCATGTGTGTGTTAAAAAAAAAAAAAAAAACCAAGAGCGGATTTCGTTTCCTTGGTTAAAAGAGTTACAATGTATGTTTGACATTATTTTGCACAATGTTTGTTTCACTGCATTTTACCTTTATTTAGTGTAAGATTGACATCATTTTGTAGGGCCTACTATGTTGTGTATAATGCAGTTTGTCTTTGCATAATGTTTTGTTTTTGTTTTTATGAAAGTGAATATTGTAGTTTGTCCTTGCATAATGTTTTGTTTTTGTTTTTATGAAAGTGAATATTGTGATATGAATTTGAACGAAATTCGAATAGAGAATATATAAAAAAAAAAAGCCGTAGCCGCTCCGCCCCCCCCCCCCCCCCCTCCACGGCTTTTGCTCCTGCTGAAGGCACGTAAAATTAATCCGCTTACCGACAATGTATGGGGATTAACATTTCACCTGATGAATTGTTTGAAAGAGAGCATTCTTTGCAGTTTTGTGGGATGACTAAACAATGAAGAAACAAAATCCTGTACTGTATAGAAAGGATTAAGGCCAGCCAGCCAGGGGGAGTTAACTGTTGCCCTCGTCTCAACCTTTGTCACGCATGTGATTTTTTGTTTACATCGCACGTACACTAACTCAGCATGCACACATTTACTATGGCAAGCCTTCTACAAATTTATTGTCATTCCTTTATTATTATTATTATTCAGAAGTCTATAGACATCAACAATTGAATCCGGTAGGCTTACATGTGCTTTTGATGAGAAAAAAAAAATATTAAAGGTCCTGTTTACCTTTGGGAACAGTGATATATATATAAAAAAAAAAATCAAGATACACTTTGTATTACATTCAATGTCTATGTTTAGGTCTGTTGTACCACCAAACATCCTATAAATTTTCGCCACAAGGACCAAAATAATATTCAAGGGGATATCTGGATTTTTCTCAATAAACGGTAATTGTAGACGCTTTAGTCTGAAAGCATTTTTATTATAAATATTGTTCAAATTTTGTATAATTAACAATACCTAATATTGATTTTACTGATTAAAATTTTGGGCGCTGTTCGTTATTCCGATGGTTTGTTATTCCGAAGGATTGTTAATCTGAAGGTTTGTTAATTTGAAACACACAAATTCCCTATGCCTAGAGGTTTGTTAATCCAAACATTTGTGGCGTTATTCCGAAGGATCGTTATTCCGAAGGTTCGTTAATCTGAAGGTTCGTTAATCCGAAAATGAAATAGGGTTTGCTACTCCGAAGGCTCGTTTATCCAAAAATGAAATAGGGTTCGTTATTCCAAAGGTTTGTTAATCCGAAAATGAAGTAGGGTCGCTATTCCGAAGGTTCGTTGATCCGAAATGAAATACGGTTCATAATGAACCTTCAGAATAACAAGCCTTATTTCAAATTCGGATCAACGAACCTTCGGAAAAGCAAATCTTAATTCATTTATGGATTAATGAACCTTCAGAATAACAAACCCTATTTAATTTTCGGATTAAAACAAACCTTTGGAATAATGAATCTTCAGAAAAACGAACCCTCGGAATAACAAACCTTTGGAATAAAGATCTATCGGAATAACAAACCTTTAGAATAACGAATTGTAACCAAAATTTTTACAGTGATTGTTTCTATTCCTAACTCACATTTTTAGAACTATTTTAAAGCACTAATGCTGGATTTTTGTTTCATCTGCAAATAAAAAATTATGTCTTTAAACCTACTTTGGATCAACACCTTGATTTTTGCAGCTCAAAATCGGTTTTTGATATGAAATTCTTGTTAGAAAGAGACTGACAATAGGAATTTGATTCTAAAATGTCAAGAAAAGGTTTTTTAAAGCAGAAATCATTGATATCAAGCGTTCACATTATTTCCGGTAAGATTTTTACAGTGAAAATTCTTGACATCAATAATTAGATATCTTTACATCAAATACAATGTTATCAACTATTTCTTCGTGCTATAGGCCTTAAGTAATATTTGACTGTGTGTGGAAATATATTTTTTGTAAGATCCAATTAAATCATAATGTACAAAAGGACATGTCCTGATACGGATAGTTACATAAGAAACAGCTACCGTAGTTGTCATTAAAAGTGGCTAAGCACGACAAATCAATAGCACGAAATAAGCCACTTAAAAAAGTAATTGTACATCCAGCATGTTATGCAAGGCACTGATGACACAGTCTAGACCTACGATGATAATGTAGGCCTGCCGCCTCAATCAGTGACTTGACGGTAAGTCCATTCGTAGAAGAACGTACACATCTCATCCAGATATGGATTAATGCTATGAAGGCTTGCCATATACGTGTATACAAACCTGCCCTGACCTACAGGGAGTCGGCCCAGTCGATCGAGATCGGAGGGCGGCGTCAGTCGGCGTCGCTAGCGCTACTGTACTCGCTGCGTTGATGTTGGATGGCTAATAGCATTTAACCACGGCGGCGTGCGTGTGTAGGGGAGAACTACGAAGAATCAGGAGAGTGAACTGAGCTCTGATTTACTCTTATTTATCACGGCCATCATGGCATAAGTAAAAGATGCTGGAATGACCGTTTAACAAAGCTAAACATGGAGCTACTGCAGAGCATAAGCGAGAAATTACGCCTCCTTAGAAAGTTTGTTGGAGGTCTCAATACGAGACAGAGGATAATCGCTATCATCTTTGCGCTGGTTTTTGTGTTTGTCTCCATCGTGACGGAGGGGCTGACATGCATGCTAGCATGTGGGACTGCGCTGGGCGTCTGGTCTGCTACGCGGTTGAGAAACAGGCCAGCTGTTTACAGGTGGGACAAATTAATTCCTCTGCTGCCTCACCTGGCCAAAGACAGGCCTCTGTATGCAGTAGAACAATCTGGCTATGGTCAAGGAGTGGATCGTGCTGTCGATGATGATGCGCCAACCATTCTCCAAGATGAGATTGCCGAATACATTCGCTTAATGATGAGAGATTTTGTCATGGAGTGGTATCGTCTGCTGAGTGACGACGATCAGTTTTCTCATAATGTTTTCATCCACTTCAAGGCCCTGGTCAAGAATGGCAGTGTTCGTATGTCTTCTGTTAATAAGACTAAGAGACACTTTGTCTGCAGCCTTTTGCATGAACTTCGCGCCCATGTTGATATTTACAGGCGACTTCAAACCAGTCGATCCAGACTGGTAAAGCGGTCGAATCATTCCATAGTGTCCATCTATGAAACCTTTGCGATCCTGCACCCCGCAGTGCAGAACGCGGAATCCGAAAAGAGCTACCTCTCTCAGATGGCCAATTGCCTCATTTTAGCGCTCTTACCTCCAGACGTTATATCTTGCTCTACTCTGGTGCTCCTCCTGCAAGATTTCTTGATGAGCAATGTTCTGCAACCTTTAGTTGATCTTGTGTCTGACCCAGATTTTGTGAATGAAGTCTTCATTCTACTCCTGACTGATGAGCCATTACTACATCATGTAGATCAAGATCAGCCTCAAAACAAGAGCTCCTCGAGTGATGGGAAGAATGATGGTAAGGCAGCATGTGAAGATGGTTGTGATGTTGGTAATAAAAATGTATTCGGGGCTCTTTCTGTCACAGACCTTTGCCAGATTCAGCAAGCCGAGAAGAGCAACATGATCGATGAAATTCCATCATCTGAAGCACGAGAGAGAGGCGAGGGGAGTGATTTTGATTCCTGTAGCAGTAGAGCTGACACTGATGGGAAAAAGTTACTGGAATCCAGTGAGCAAAATGTACCCCAAGCTGAGTCCAAAGATCATCTACAAGTTGTAGAGGGAGCAAAAAGCTTATTTCAAGAGACACAAGTGAAAAATGAAGCCTGCATCAACCCCTCACAAGAAGTGAAATCTCCGAGGATGTGTGTAGACAATCTAGGTTCTGATTCCGAGTTCACTCACCTGGCGACAGTGCCAATGACAATGATGGAACCTAGCGTGCCAATTGTTAAGGCAGATATAATTGGCATTGATGCTCACACATCGAGTCAAGGTGTCGAAGAGTCGCTGGACGTTACATCTACGCAAGAGCAGGATTTGAACGTCGAGGCAGAGTCAAATGGGAAGTCAGCGCAACAACTCAGATGTCACAGACGAGCAGCCTCAACAGGTTCCAATATATTCCACCTGGAAAGCACCATCTCTGGACAGGCGAGCTCATCCGGGTCTGCCTGTGGTGTTGCTGAGAACATCGTGGATACTGATTGCTCCGCGATGGTAACCAAGACGACAAAGTGTGAGGGGATGAGGTCGTGTTTCAGTGCGGACTGCCTCACCCAGTTGGATGGGGGCGTTGCCCTCACTCCCTCAAAGGAAAATCCATCTGCTTTGGTCCAAAGTATTCCAAAGAGCTCAATCGCAGGCTCCTGCTCATCCATTTCTGATTCTGAATATGTAGTGCCCCCCAAAGTGCAATTCCTCATGGAAGATACTGACATGTCTCCAGAGGAGACTATAGGCCAACAGGAAGTGAAATCAACCCCATCAGGTGAACTTTCCAGTGACACAGCAGAGGATGATGGTCAAGCAACTCAAACAGAAGCGAGCTCTTCAGCGCTGTCAGCAAAGTAAGAATCACCTTTGATTTAAAAAGCATTTTGAAAAGGGCTACTAAGGCCCTGAGGGATAATGTCATGTTTCATGAAATCCATCTGTAATAGCCACAGATCAGTAAGGCATGATGGGAATGTTTTGACCATGAAAATACATTTTCCCAAAAAGAAAATATTTACGATACAAGTTAAAATGTCTAATCTTGTTGCTGTATCTCTTCTCTATTTTCCATATACAATACACGGTGTGCAGTTATGCATTCAAAATTTACATAATCAACCAGAGGTCTAGACTTAAAAATGATGTAAATTTTTGCTGCTGAGTTTAGATATTTACTGTAGTTCAAATTGCCTTTACACACTTGAAAATTGCTAGCCCAACCTTCCCCTTTCCTGATGTGTGAAGTTAAAGTTAAAGGCATGCTGGTAAGTGATAGTACAAATTAGTTTTAGCAGTGAGTTGATACATTCTTGCAACTAGTATAGAAATTGTGTACATTTGTAGAGTGATGATGGAAAATGATACATTTTAGTCATAAGTTAATGATTCTCTCTGACTTAAATCATACCCACAGACCTCTAACTCTGCTCAGAAGCAAGACTGAGCCTGCTCTCCTCAACAAGCCACCCCACCCCAAGGTAGCCCAGTCTCCTGGGGGAGAGATACCCCGAGAGTGGGCCTCGTGGAGGATAGCCGACCTGTGCATCCCGACCACTAGCTGGATGGGGGATCCCAGCGGGAAGAAGCCCATTGTGTTTTTCATCATAAATGTGAGAGTGAATCCAGCATACAGTCATATATTGCTGTATTGCTCAGATGATCTGTAAACCTACAGTATGAGTTGCAACTCATGTATCAACCATTAACCCATCGAGGATGGACTGATTTTGCTACAACATGCATTTCCCATAGACTCCTGCCTGAGTATACTCGGGACTCGTCCTCAACGGGTTAACAAGCACTGGTAGAGCACATTGGAACCTGTGTCCTGTGGCTAGAATAGCACTTGACTGACTTAAAGTCAACTTGCTTATCAGAGCTTTTTGTCATTTATAACACAACATTGTCATTCTGATGTCAGTCAGCTTGACATATAGGCTTTGAGTTTTAAACATAATTTCCAAGGCTAAATCAGAAATATGAGTGTGTATACAATGTACATGTTCCAATCACCTGGTGCAGCTTTTCATAAACTGTGCTATTCTCTGCTTAGCAATGACTTGTTCATTGCAAGAATTTAGTATCAAGCTCAAACTGTGATGAGTTTCATTTATGAAAAATGTAAGTTTTACAATATACATCATAACTGAATGAAAAGTCATTCTTTCATCCAAATTAAATTTTCTGCACCCTGATAATCTCTTTTTCAGGACCCTTCTGCACAACAGAATGTGTGTTACTTTTCTGAATTGCTACATATCTGAAATACTTGTACTTGACTAGCATGTTATATGTTCTGTTTTTGTCTTTATACCTGTCCATAGTACACCCTGCTGAAGAAACCGATCATGTCAGATGATTTGGATGTCACCTACACCAGTACGACCAAGCAGGAGGTGAGGAGACGCTACAGAGAGTTTGTCAACTTACATGCCAGGATCAACAATAATCCTCTACTCCGGCGACACCTGAAAGGTATCGATGCGTAATACCCCTGACACCTACTATTACACGTGTAATACCCACGAGAGGTACAAAGTATATTACAACTGTATTACCTCTGATAGGTATATTACACGTGTAGTACCAATACCCCGAAAGGAGTTGTATTAATACGCCTGAACAGTACTGGTGTATTGCACATGTACATCGTTAATACTTTACGATACCTCTTTGTCATTTCAGCATGAGCTTTTTTTTTTTTTTTTGGTAGTATTGAAATGTTAAATTCAAATTGCCAGAGTTGAAAAGTATTGCACACGTCACTCGGTTTACATGTACCTCATTGAAATAGTTCATCAATTTGAGAATAATCGTGTGGATTGTGATGTGGGTCAGATTATGTGCACAAGACTCTGAAAAATTTGTATAACACTGTAAGAAATGACTTTCCCAAAAGGGGAAACAATGTAGCTGTTTCGCCAACAGACTGCACGTATGTTCTATCAATGCTGTAGTGGCAAGTTGAGTCAGAGACTTGCTAAAGAAACTGGGTTCCATTCTGAAGCAGTATATCTTGCCATTTATTTAAAAACATTATTCTGCAGGAGGGAAACTAAGAAAAATAAAATCCTTTCCCAATATTATTTACCTAGATAAGGTATAGAAAATGTGTAAAAATTTGAGATCGCAAGCTTGGACTGATGACTGGGCATTGTCATCAATTCAATATCATCGTTGGATTAAAGTAAAGTAAGTACAACAAAGTAAAAGAAAGTGCCAGGGCTGTACATGGGCAGCCTCTATAGATGATCGGTCATTAATGCTGAAATCCTACCATTCCACTTTTCTCCATCACGTGTCAGGTCTCAAGAATGTGCCCAAACAGTCTGTGCTGCCGCTGGCGAGACCGGGGGCAGCCGCCGAGGAACAAAAACGAGTGTCCCTTGAGAGCTACCTCATGGTGAGTTTGTTTGTTTGTTTGTTTGTTTTGTTGTTGTTGTTGTTTTTTTTTTTTTGGGGGGGGGGAAGGGGGTTACTTTGTGGTGCAGCCTCGTAAACATGTGCAGTACACTGTATGTATAGTATGCCGGCATTGCATGTAATGCAATGCCCAGCTTGTTCGTTATATTATACAGCGCCTTTAAATAGATTCTTGTGATCTGATCGGTAGATTGTTTATTGCGTGACATGTACGATGTAGTTGAAAGTACCATTGCAAGCTGTTTCTGTTTACTTTTGTTCGAGCAAAAATGGAAAGCACACAGCCGACATCAAAAACTTAACATCGATTCCTGTGATGAACTTATGATCATATCATACTCTTTGTCTCCCCTATGCCTCTAGTGTCACAATATATTATACCTTTGCCGCATGCTCACAGTCAATCACAAGCAGCACACTCAACACTCACTTTTGCTGTCAATAACTTCAACAGATCGCTTTTATTAGGGTACAATTGACTGTGTCTGTCATCCATATGCCTTGAATCAAGCAAAAAAAAAAACCAAAAACAAAAACAAATTCTTGCCATATTCTGTACTAAATTCAAGAATTGATGCGAACCACGGCTATTGATGTCCGAGATGTTATATAAAACAAAGTGCATGGTCTTTACTCACGCAGTGGAACAAGATTTTGCTCTCGTGACCGTGATTTGTATACTAGCAGTTTTCTGTGAAGTACGTGTATTGGAGAAAACTTCCCATTTAGGTTGATGTACAGTACTTCTTAGCTGGTTTTGTAAAATGTAAAATATGTATAGCAAGACATAAAAGTAATATCTACAGCAAAATAATTAGTTCAAAAGAACCCACTCATGATTCTTCTTTCTCGCTCTGTATTGGGCATGTATTGATGGCAAGATAATGTGTGTTCAGAGAGAGTTGTACAACCTTTACATCAGCAGATTTTACTGAAACTGAAAGTGTAAGATTTATCAATATGCCACTTAAGTGGATCCTGAAAAAAAAAAAAAAGAGTTAGATGCACAAGTGGAGTGTGTGGCATTGTGATATCCTGCAGCATAAAGGTCATGTTTCACAGAACAACATGCATTGATATGCAGACACTTTCACATCAAATACCCATCATGCTGAGGTTCAAATAGGGTCAAGTCATTTGTGTTGAATAGGAAAACGCTTCAAAAATTACAGTTCAACAAAAGCACTTTGAGAGTGCAAACTTCCACCAAGTAGCTAATTTCCACCACTGATCTTGTTCTTCCATAGAGATCAGCGATTCCACCCTTGTGCATGCTGAAAATCGTCCGATTTCCCAATATACAACATTACAAATTGTACATCACCTTTTTCTTATGTCGTCAACATCCAGCTGCGCAGCGCACCTCCGTCCTCACCCTAGCAGAAACTAGAGCATGCACTTCAGTGCACTTATATGCAAACCTAAAAAAATGCGCAGCTTGGACTCCCAAGTTCATAGACCCTACCTGCCAAAATATCCTTCATAGAATCCAGCAGAATACCTGGATCACTACCAAAATTGAATCATCTGTTTCTTGTGTCATTCTCAACTTGTTCTGTAAGTTTCATCTAAATCTGTTTTTTAGTTATTTTACACACAAACAAACCAACAATCAAACCAACTAACAAACAACTGCGATGAAGACATTTTACATTCTCCCTAGGCAGAGGTAATTATGTGAAATATATGTCATCCAAATGCTGAAACTACAGTGTAGGCAGAACAAGCTGGTATATCATGTACAATATATCAGGTATTTATAAAGTACTAAGGCTCTGTGTAGAAACCAAGTAAAAAAGGCGATATAAAAGGCGATAGAAAAGTTGTGCATGTCAGGAAAAAAAAATGTTTTTTTTTTTTTTCTTTTTTTTTTGTGCATTATGTTACCCCAGTCAGGTGACATGTTAATGCTGAAGGCATGGAAAAAAATCCAACATGTTGGCCATGTGATAAAACATTCTTTCAGTCAAAGTGACACATTTTCATTCTGAACTTGAACTACATGTAGTTATCTGACTTTGCATGTCTTCGTTATATCAGATAAGAGTAGGCAAACTCTAGGATGACCTCTCACCACAAATGCCTGGATTAGTCACCAGATATCCATTCGGATATGTGATATTGTTATAGTCTAATTCTCCAGACGCAAAACTTCAAAGTGATTTTAACCTTACAAACCAGTTGCACAAACTGTTTAAAACCAGCCACCAAAAAGACAATCATTGTTTACAGGAAACCAGCTCTGAAGGTTCTTCTTCTCTGAAAGGTTAGTGCGACAAAGCGTGTACAGCACACGATTTTCAAACAACGTACAGTAGTAACGTGCTTTATGTATCACACAATTTTGTTAAAATCTAAAACATTGATAAACTTTGAATTAATGACAACTGGTCATGAAAATGACATCTATTTGCTCTTCAAAAGAAAAAACAAAATCAGGAACATAGCTATTCCTTCTTGCAGCCAGTTCTTATTATCAATTTGCAATCTCGTAATTTCTGATGCCTGCTAGTGCAAGTTTACCAGAATACTAAAACAGAATAGAAGACTAACGGGCACAGATGCATGCCTGAACATTCCTGTTTGCTTCTCAAGTATCTGTAAAACACATTAAATAATCTCACATTCATCTGGGGAAATGGGAATTCATCTCATTACAGACACAACAAGTGGACGTGATTCAAGCCCCATGTATTATGTATGTACACACGACTACAGTGTATGTCGTTAAGTCATATTTCAACTCTGATAACAATGAATATTTTGAGAAGAGTGCAGTTGTGGCGGGGAACCCTTGGCATCAGACCAGGGTTTAGCTTGCTCACAGGATAACTGGTCCTCTTCCTGTATTCAAGGTGCCGCTACATGTAGTTGGACTAATGTCCCAGACCTGCACTTTGGAACATAACAGACATTGTTTGCTCAACATATCGGGGAGTGCCTGCCATGTCCGCGTTGTGAAATGATAGTTTCGGTTTTTGTCTTCATTTTTTTCCCCCCTCATGCCCGACTGACAACAATGCTCTTGCAATACCTGGTTCTTGGGGAAATTTGAATGCCCATTGTATTTCTATGTTGGCAGTCATGTATTGTGTCTTTGTGTCTGTGTTGTTTAGCCACTGTATGGCAAGGTACTCCATGTACAGTAGCTTATGTTACCAAGTTTGTTTGTTTGTTTTTTGTTGTTGTCAGCATCCAACAATCCATCTGAACTTGACCTAGTTAAAAAGTTTAGTAGGAAGATCACTCAGGTTCAGCAATATACCACAGGCCAAGAGGAAGGCTATGGTGACACAATCAGGTAGAAGAGCTTGTCAGGTGCAGGAAGTTTCACTGGTTACATCTCAAGAAGTTTGTGGTCACACTGCGCAATCTGTAAAAACAAAGAAAAATACTTGGTAGTGAAACAAAATGTGGTTTCCTGTAGTGTGATCGCACATTATCAGAGGCTTCATGCTTTAGACAAAACTACCTGTGTAGCAAGGAAAATGATGATGTTCTATCTGAATATGTGAAGTTAGCCAGGATGGAAAGAGATATTTAAACACAACATGCAATATTGGAGTAAGAGTGATGACAATGCAGTGTTTATATACACTGTGCTGTAGACTGCACAAGGCAATGTAATTCCTGTATTAAAAGCATACTTTTTATGGTGCATATGGTCCGTTGTTGCATCTACTTTTGTTTTTATTGAGTGGACTCAAAATATTTTTTACCTATTTCCCTTGTAATCTTTGGCATGTCTAGCAATTGCTTGACCGCAGGATACTCCACAACAGCCGAGAGATAGCGGAGTTCCTTGCCATCGATGGCGACGCCCACATTGAGTTCGTCAGGAGACCAAACCAAACTCCCAGAATAGACAAGGTGAGAGGAATGATGTAAACACACATTCAAATAAAAAGAAAAGACACAGACAAAAAAAAAAAACACCTTGTATTTAATTTAGGAATTCCATTAACCTTATGCAAGAGGACACCCATCTGAAGATAGTCCTGGAAATTATGCTTTGATGAGAAATTTGTGAGAGAAATTGGAGTGCCTTAAACATAGAATATTTCTGAAAAAGTCATTGTGTACTTTGAGATATGTTTTAATGTCTCTAAATATTGTGTACAGGTAGTCTTTGCTGAAATTTAACTAAATGTCAGAACTCATTTGGACCTGTATGTTAACAGACATCTGTGCACTACCTCCTGCTTGCTCAAGTTGCAGAGAAGGTAGTTAGATCATACACATTGTCTATCAACCGATTACAGAGGCATCTAACTGGGTTTCATGGATATTACTGTCTTTCCCAAATTGTATCATTACACCTCCACTGCAGGAATGGTAAAAATACTGTGGTTTTTTTCAGTGCCTTTTCGGTCCTCAGAGTACTGCAATGCTCTGCACAGGTTGACATTGCTACAGTTTAAAGGGACTGTACGGTACTGGTTGAGGTGGGGATTCATGTTTTGAACATTCCAAAGTGAGATAATGAAAAGCCTTTTATGAGATATGAAAGAGCATGTAATTTTAAGAAGGATTCAACGTTTATTCGATGAAAATTGGTTTTCAAATGGCTGAGATGTCCAAAAAAGTGCTAATAATAAAAGGCGACATGCCACAACTTTATTAGGATCTCTTTGTTTCACCTTGTTTTTGGATATCTCAGCCATTTCAAAACTGATTTTCATCGAATAAACTTTTGATATCCCTTAGAACTGCATGCTCTTTGACATCTCATAGAGTGGTTTCTGAATATCTTGCAAAACGTTAAAAGCTAAATCCTCACCTCGACCAGAACTGTACACACCCTTTAAAGGTAGGGGATACCTTTTACAGACCTCCCAAAATGCAGCAAAACATTAAATATGAACCTCAGGGGACTTGTTTAGGCCACTGCTGAGAAATTTGGAAGTCAACAGTTATCTACAATTTGAATAATGCACAAAACTTAACTACTCAGTAGTTCTGTGTGTCAGCCACACTTTAGCCTTTTTGTTGCAGTCTTCTGTATTTTCTATCTATAAACACAAATCTAAAAGTATAAGAGCTGATGTAATAACATATAGAGTGTGTGGCAAGAATGTATATAGAAATGTTTGTAAGTTTTGATGAACTTTCTTCACAAAATATACATGATGGACACACATGCAGTGCATGGGTCTGCAAAGGTAGCCTAGTAATGTACTGGAATTTATGTTGAGCCCTGAAAAAAATTCAATTCAAAATCTAACGGTCAATAAAAATGTATTAAATGTTACCTTCCACTTTCAATACTTTATGGGAGTTTCTAAAATGATACTCTCTTCAACATACCACTGTTACTTACACAACTCTTCATTTAAGGCATGCAAATGGGATTCCCTAATGTTGCAGTGTGCCTTGTGTTTTCATTTCTTCACTTGTATGAAAGCTTTTCATTGAACAGGATTGTAGATTTAACACTTGGGATTGGGAAATATAAAGTGTCTTGGTGATTATGGTTTCTCAACAGCTGCTGATCCGGCAAGTGACTGGGTTCGTCGGCCAGCTCAAGACCGCCCTCCCGCCGGCAGTCAAGCCCAAGGTAAATGCACCCCCTCCTGCCCCCCTGCATGCTGCTCCACCCCAGTCCCGATCTGCCAAGCATCAGCGTACAGCCCAGTCACGTGACCGCTGCAATTCAATTGCAGAGAAGCAGACGGGGCTGCCCGCTCTCGACCAACGGCCCCTCGGCGAAGATGAGTGGGACATGGGTGTGGTGGACAGTTCGAGCGACAGACTTCTTGGTGTGGATGAAATCAAAGAGGTATTACAAATATATCTGGAAGATACTGTAAGATATTAAGTATCCATAGGCAGTGGCTCGTGTTCTGGTAGATCTGTTGTGGTTGTTTGTCTTTGTCAAAGCATTCCTTGAATGCTCCATTTACACTCTGTTCATATGTCTGTGTGGCATTCTAGTAGCACCATCTTTTCCTTTAAATCGACTGGTTGTGCATCATCCTGACCAAATGTGCAATTATCGTGCTATGCCTATGTTTGTGTTAATGTACAGCTGCCAACTGTCACACAATCAGCGCGAGACTCGCGCAATTCACCAGATTTTAACTGTCTCACTCTGATGAAAGAATTCTCATGCTGAACCCCCAAAACAAAAAGTTAATTAAAAAAAAAAAGAAATGCCTCCAAAATCCTTGGACAATCCGAACATTCAATATGCCCAAAGCCCAAAGGCACACTCTATGTACACTGTACGTGTGGAAAATATTGCTAAAGCAGTGCTGCACACTGGCACTAATCCGATGGTCCTTGACTAGCAAAAATAACTGTCAGACCAGTAACTTTTTCAGGAATGGACAAGTAAAACATGGAAAAACTAGGTACAGACAGACCGGTCGGACCAGTAGAAAAAATTGGTTAGTTTGCAGTCCTGACTGAAGTTACAGAATGTACCAAATAAGAAATTCCACCATTTGGAAATGTAAGATTGTCAAAGCTCCCTACAGTGAAAAGAAGGGGGGGGGGGGGAGGGGAGACAAACCCTCACTTGAAATTGACAGCCCTGCAAATATTGATGCCCTTTTTCAAAAGTCCAAGGTCCAGTACATGCAATATGTTTTTCTCTGTGATTTATGTGTAAGAGACGTCAGGTCATGTTTGTGGTTGAGGACAATGGTAGCAGTTTCCAATCCAGGAGACCAGCCTCTCCCTGGGGCGCTCAGTTTGTGGTTGCAATAAGCTGGTGAAGTTGAGTATCACTTAGACTTTGAACCTGTAGGGCCATTAAAGTAGCCACTAATTACACTATTGTACAGTGAATTAACAAGTGGGTGTTTTAATGCTGCCGTGCTATGGCAAAAGGTCGGAAATGACATGCCATCTAAAATCTGAAGGTGAATGTGAATCTGAACGTGCTGGGGCAAGTCCAATCCATATACATTAAATCATATGGATTGGACTTGCCCCAGCACGTTTTGCCCATATGCCAAGGTTTGTTCAAAGGTGTTGTAATGTTGCACCAATATTGTTTAATAATACCCTTATGCATTTTGCTCATTTATGATGAAAGACTCACTTTTTTTTTCACTTGCTTTCTTTTGCCATAGTAGGAAGATTAGCATTGCATGTTCCCAGCAAACAATTTATCAATGATATAAAACTCTTCTTTCCCAGTCTCAATTACTACTCTGTGAGGAAATGACAAAATTTTATTTCTTTCAATTATGTTTGAATATTTAGGCAAAATTGCTGCTTTACCATTTTTTCAAATTACTTTTTTTGATTGGCGTGATCTTTAACCATGTGGATTTGTATAGTCAACACAACAAAGTTGGAGAAGATTCTCTTAAAATGATCCTTTATGACCAAAGCTGTAGGCCTACTGGGACATTATGTACATTCACATACATGTGTACAATAATGAAGTGTTACTTGCAGTGACCAAGTGACTTACATCAGGCAGACTGTAAGGCCCGTAATTCACAAAGGTGGTACAAATGGTACTATGGTCTAAACCATGGAGTGCCAAGTGTCGCATGGAATATTTTGTTACGAAATCAGTCATTTCGTTGATGAAATCATTATTTTGTAACGAAATGACAACATTTTGTAACCACTCATGAACATTTTGTCCACAAAATGTGACCCTGCACCTCAAAACAAACAAAAAGTCGCCAGACATGAATTTTTAGTTCAGACCATATTCTGAAAGAGCAGACTTTAAGCTTTAAAATGATGTATAACTCAAATCAAATGAACTCTCCTAACCTATGTAAATATTGGATGAAAGCACAAACTCAGGAAAAGTGGGAACTGAGAAAAGAGGCTCTGAAGTACAGTATCTATTCAAGCGCTTTAAATCTTTACCAAGCCGTGCTGGCTGTGCGATGAATGGGACAAAAAAAACAAAACAAAACCAGGAAGTAAACCACCAGAGTAACAACAATGAAGGGATTATCAGATTAAATTGAAATTAAGCATGCCTCATTAACACATTCTGTCCATAATCAATGCCAACTTTCAAAGCAGTATCACTATCCTTTCAAAAGTTATTAGAGTTGAAGGTGAAGAGTGTGGACAAGGTTTTTCAGAAATGAAAAAGGGATTCTAAAGACACACCTAATCACACTGTTCTACCAAAAATGTCCGAGATAAACTGCTAAAAAAGCACACTTTCCTGCCCGTTTTATGATACCAAATTTTAGCATAATGTAAAAGAAGACCCGCTCTGTCAGAAAATATGAAAAAGTCAAGTTCGGCTAGGTTGACCGATTTCACTTATTTTCAGTCTCACGCAAGATCATTGTGTGCGACTTTATGTTCGTTTTGAGGTGCACAGTCACAAATGATAATTTTGTTAAAGAAACGGTCATTTTGTCGACGAAATGACCAATTTCGTAACAAAATATTCCGTGCGACAATTGGTGATCCATGGTTTTTGTCCATGGTTTAAACCATGGTTTCATTTGTACCACCTTCGTGAATTCGGGCCTAAAAGTATAAAACTGGCAAAAATTAGGTCGGACTCCACTCGTGAGAGGGCCATCTCTCATAGTTGTTTGACATCGCGTGTAAAATACACGTCAGTTCAGTTACAGGCTACTGAAAAAGATGAAGCAAGGGTTATCAGAAAAAGCAGCAATTACTTTTTTTTTTTTTGCTGTATTTGGTACTATTTTTCACAAAATACTGCAGGACTCATGGAAAGTGTTCTCTTTGCTCTGTGTTCCTAGTCCCACATACAGAAAGCCATGCGGCTGCTAGTAGCGGAGAAGCACCTAGAGCTGGCCCAGTCTGCCCCACTATCCCCGAACCTGGAGAGTGAGAAGACGTTCCTTGGGCCGCGATCAGCCGGCGACGGCTCCGACGCCCCCGACGCCCTGCCCAGGGAGGAGGGGGCAGCGACAAAGGAAGGGGGCAAGCCGGGGGCTGGAAATGTCGCCCTCTACCAGGCAGTGTATGGGGTGCTGAGCGAAGCCCTTTTGACTCAGCAGAGCTTCATTCTGGACAAGAACATGCAGAAGGCATTACAAGTTGGGATTGGAGGGCTGATTGATAGGTGAGTAGCGAGTAGCCACTAGAGGTCGGTTCTTGGGAAAATGCTGATTTTTTTTCCCTGTATCAATTCTTTGAAACATGCCAAGTAAAGCATTTCAGAGTATTTAAAGGACAAGTTCACTTTCATATCACAAACTATTGTAGTCTCCTCGGTAATGCAGCGATAGTTGCACCAACATTTCAAATATTCATAACTTTTGAATGGATTATCTGATATTCCTCAAATTTTCACTGATGTGTTCTACTAATAATGCGGCATTCACTCAATCCACACATACCATATACATGTATGAAGGTGAACTTGTCCTTGAATGGAACCGTGTATTAGTTTTGTCCTCTGCATGTTTGTGGTGCATCAGTATGTGATGAGGCATCACAAAAGCAGCAAAAAGTTGCAAGCCCCGATTTTACACGAGGACTAAAACTAGGGGCCCGTTGCATAAAAGTTACTATTATGGTAACTTTGCCATCCAATGGTAACTTCCATGGAATTCTTGATTTTGATTGGCTGTTGAGTACTGTTGCCATGGTAGTTACCATTGGATGGCAAAGTTACCATAATGGTAACTTTTATGCAACGGGCCGTAGGTGAAGTGGGTTGCCCTGGTAAGTTTGTAGTCTTTCATATTTTCTGAAAGAGCCATTCTTTTTCTATACTGTATGTGATTCAAAAGTTTGGGATCATTATAAAATGAATAGGAAATTGTCTATTGATTCCTCTGCTCTGGAGAACTAATATCAAAGTGTGCACCACTCATCACATTTTCACTCCAGTTTATAGATCCATATATCTGTGGGAGGATTTTTTTAAGTACTGTCGAAACCATTACTGCAACCTCATTGACGAACCATTTCTTCCTATATGTTGTAAAAATGGAGTCTAGGGCGGTTACCCCCTGGGCAATTACCCCGGACCCTTCCCCTGGCCCTAATCCTAATCCTAATCCTGAACCTAATCCTAACCCTAACCCAAACTCCTAACCCTAAACCTAACCCTACCCCTAATCTTTACTCTAACCTTACCACTAACCAGTATTTAACCGGGGGGTAATTGCCCTCTGGGGGTAATTGCCCTGGTACGATATGGAATAGGGATTTGTTCTGCATACCACAGTTACTCTAAGACTCGTGGTGGAATTTAAAGTAGCTTTTCTGTCAGTTAACACCATGTGGGATGACTTTTGCTGTCATGATGTGATGATTATCAGGCTTTAGATGTTTCCATGAGCTTGCTTGAGCTTGGATTTTGTGTTGATTTTTTTAACCCGTTGAGGACGGTTTGATTTTGCTACAACACGCATTTCCCATAGACGCCTGCCTCAGTATGCTCAGAACTCATCCTCAACGGGTTAAGCACCATCATGTATACTAAAATATGTGCGTTTGTGGTGTCCTCCTCCCCCTCTCCCACCCCACCCCCATACCTCCTCCCAGGTGGTTAGAAAATGAGATAGGCCTTCTCTTCACCGAGGCCCAGTGGGGCTATTACCTCTCGCTGCTCCGAGAACTCTTCTGGCCTGGTGGGGTGTGGCGGCCCAAGGAGCGCGAGAGCAAGTCGGCGGAGGAGATGCTCCAGACCAAGCGTGAGGCCCTGCATGAGCTCACCCACAACGCTGTGTCAGGTACGATGCTATTACTGTTTTCTTTTTGAAGCCAGGCAACATTTTGTACAATAACAACAACAACAACAACAACAACACCAACAACAACGCCAACACCAACACCAACAACACCAACACTACCACCACCAACGACAACAATAACAATAACAACACCAACACCAACAACACCAATACCACTACCAACAATAACAACAACAGTGACAATGTTTGACATTGCTTTACCTCATTACTGTATCTCCTTTCGTGGACATTGTAAAGCCAATCAACATATGACAGAAAAGGACAATGCTAAAACAGGACCATTCCTTAGTGAGGAACAATTTTATGTCATCTCATGCTATCTGTAACAAACGTGATATTCATGTCTCCAGTCCACAGATTATGTGTGCAATAGGTCATAAGGCATCACTTTATTTGTCTTACTGATTGTGACCATGCACCACAAAACGAACAAAAAGTCGCACACACTGATATTGCGTGAGAACTGAAAATAAGTGAATTTGGTCAACCTAGCCGATCTTGACTTTTTCATATTTCCTGAAAGAGCAAGTCTTCTTTAACATTATGCTAAAATTTGGGATCATAAAACGGGAAAGAAAGTGTGTTTTTTAGCAGTTTATCTCGAACATTTTTGGTAGAATAGTGTGATTAGGTGTGTTTATAGAGTCCCCTTTTCATTTCTGAAAAACCCTGTACACACTCTTCACTTTCAACTCTAATAACTTTTGAAAGGATAATGCTACTGCTTTGAAAGTTGGCATTAATTAAGGACATAATGTGTTAATGAGGCATGCTCAATTTCAGTTTAATCTGACAATCTCTTCATTGTTGTTACTCTGGTGGTTTACTTCCTGTATTTTTGTCCCATTCATCGCACTGCCAGCACGTCTTGGTAAAGATTAAGCGCTTGAATAGACACTGACTGTACTTCAGAGCCTCTTTTCTCAGTTCACACTTTTCCTGAGTTTGTACTTTCTTTCCAGTATTTGGTGAGGAGAGTCCATTTGATTCGAGTTATACATCATTTTAAAGCTTAAAGTCTGCTCTTTCAGAATATGGACTTAACTAAAAATTCATGTCTGGCGACTTTATGTTTGTTTTGTGGTGCAAAGTCACAATTGATGTCAAGACAACCCCCCCCCCAAAAAAAAACAAACAAACAAACAAACAAACAAAAAAAACAAACATCATTTTGTCTTTAGTTTCTCTACTCTTGGATCACAAGCCAAAACGGCCATTGTTCAAGATATAAAACTCTTACCCAAAGAATATCAGCTGATTACTCAGACAGGGAACCCTCATTATAATTAAGATTTTAAAAACCATGATAATTACATGTACCTTGTTATATAAGTTTTTTCGCTGTATAATCAGGGTACAAAAGCAAAGAAATAGTAAGAGTTTTGTGAGGCAAAATAATCTTGTTATAAGAAGGTTTTGCTTACCCTCACTATTATGAGGTTTGGCTCTGGTTATGTGAGAGAAGGTGCTCAATTTGTAGTTGGTAGCCGCTATAATTATGCAAGGAAATCTTTCCCACTGGAGATGAATAACAGTAGGTCGCCTCTTGTTGCAAGAGACACACAGCACACAAGAGGGAAGGTCTAAAAGTATTAATATATTGTAGAGATGGTCTTGAGCTTTGAATGTATGTTGTCTCCTCGTGTGGGGGTTGGTGGCTGCTGCAGACAGGTAGCCACTATTACAGGTTTGACCATATTGGCATAAGTTGTCCCATTCCCTTTTTCCACATTGTTTGCTAGTTGGCCTGAGCCTGCTGATAGGGGAGGAGGACCTGACAAAAGGTGTGTCTTTGGTGCTGGACTCCCTACAAGATGCAGAACTCAACAAGTGAGTGAGATAGATGACAGTCTATAGGAATATGATTCAGCGTGCCATACCCCAGGGTACCGTGTTGTGTAGCATTATCTCGTGTCCATTATCATACAGTTGTGCAATGTTGTCATGGCAACTATTTTCTCATCAGCAGCAGCGGCGTAGATCAGCACGACAATAATGACCCCAATGCCAATTTTCCTTGCAAACCTGATAAAATCATTACTTGCAGTAACATGCACAATAATATTAAACCATGAAGATTACAACAGAGCACATAAATGAGAAAAAAAAAGTTATAATTTGCGTGCATTAATTGTTGCATATTAACAAACAAGAAAACATTTTTGGGCATAATAATAGTAAAGATTATTTGTACACATTTTTTGGTAGCCCAGGGTATAGCGCTGGAAAAAAAAAAGATAATTGGACAAAATGGTAAATTTTTATTTGGTACCCCAGGGTACCAAATAAAGTACCAAATACAATGTACTGCATCATATGTACTGGGGTTGGAGGTAATGGGTGCTTCTTAAGCTCTGAATATTCTGTACTTGTTTACACTGATGAAGGGCAATTTGTCAATGCACCCAAGCCCCCTCTCCTTTACTTCTTGAATTTCAATATTTTTTTTCTTTTTCTTCTTCTTTCCTTTGTTTTCTCCCCCCCCCCCCCCGTCTCTCTCTCTCCCTTCTCTCAACATAGTCTCATCTCTCCTCTACTTACCTTTCCTTCGCGGGATTACTCGTCCTTTCTCCATTGATTCCGCATCCCATAGTCCACATTGTCGCCGACTTCGTTCTTCTTTTGGTTTCATGAATCTTCACTTCTCTATCCTATCTCCATGATTTTCCAACATTCAACTCCTCCCTCTTCCTCTTCCCTTCTATTTCATCTTTCTCCTTCTAACGATGTCCGAACATCTTACTTGATTCTCACTCTATTCTTCCTTACCACACTCTCACATGTTCCTTTCTCTACCGTCTCCACTAGTGCAACTTCAACTTCTAGCCCATTACTGTCCCCCACTCTTCACTTTTTGCCCTCCTTACAACCCCCATATGTCGCTTCCCTCTTCAATTCTCCTTTTTCTAGGCTCTTCTGCCAAACAACGATCCGGTTAAGGACTACGTACACATGGTGTCACCGCAAATCTTTCTCCCTCATTTGTCAGTCTGTTGCAATAAAAACGACTCAACTTGGGAATCTTTAATTTGAAATCTGTTGGAAATGGACACTTGAGGAAAAAATGTTGAGAATTGGATGATAATGGAATACATATTTGTTCATGCAGTGCTTGAATCAATGTGAGCTGGATTGTTTGCATGTGCCATTATGTACTTTTTAGTAAAATATTTCACAAACGATAAGTGCTATCACTTTTCCCCCCAAAAAGAAAAGAAAGTAAGTTAGTGCTTTACCACTATGGAGAAGACATACAACACATTTGAGTAACAGAAGAAAAATTTTCATTGTGTAATTTGGGATATCAGTCGACTCCAAAAATCTGCAAAATCAAAAACACAGCAGAATTTTTGTTTGTTTATCTTGTGTAATTCTTACCTGTTTTTCCCTGCTCCCACAGACATCTCGTCTTTACATTCCTGGACCATGCCATGGACCAACTTGTGCCCGAGATCAGCGAACCAAAGTTCCAGGCCCTGCTTGATGCAATGCCATGATGAGTGCTTCCAATGTCTCGTTCCTCACCTGTACCCCGTGCTGTGCTCACGTTGTGTCAGACGTTTTAAACCTTCTAGCTCCTAAACTGCTGACTGCCTCCTTGAAAATCTACCCCTGGCTGGCCTGACGTCAGTGCATTTATGCTGGTGTATGTTTGTTTGTTTGTGTGTTTATGTGTGTGTGTGTGTGTGTGTGCGTGTGTGCGTGTGTGCGTGTGTGTCCCCGCATGGTTCACACCATTCCTGCATATTGTATGAAATATCTTACTTCATTTATTTAGAAGTAGAAGGCTTCATGGTACACCACATATTCTTTCGGGGGTATGTGTGTGGCCTGAAAAGGACCCTCCTATGTTCAATGTTTTGATAAGCACGTTCCTCCCGTTTTCAAGAGAGTTATGCCTACCAAAATGTCGAGAGTGGGTAGACCCTTTTCAGGGCCACACAAAGAAAGAGTACTGTATGTGGTGTATGGTGAAGCCTTCTACTAGTAAATGTTCTACCACCATGGAAACCTTCAAAGATTTTATTTTCATATATTTTATAGTAGAAGATGACATTGCCAGAAAATTTGAGCAGGTGCATGTAAAGTTGTAGATGTAACCTTGAAGTTGATGCATATTAGAGTCACTGCTGTTGGTAACGAGGTGAGCTATTTTCCTATGAACACATTGCCTGAAAAACAACCAAAAAAATTGATTGACCAAAGATATCATGTTTGTTTTTCTTATCCTGAACTGTCGAGTTTCTGGAGTTCAGTGATAAGAATTATGTGCGTATTACGGTGTAGGTTTTGCTTCATGGTGGTGTTTGTCTGTTCTGGGTCAGCTATTGTGGCTCTCCAGTGTTTAGTCACTTGAATTCAGGGATAAAGAGATATGTACACTGTAGTGTCTGAGCAGGGTTCATACAGGTCATGGAAAACCTGGAAAGTCATGGAATTTGGCCTAGTCTTTCTCCAGGCCTTGAAAGTCATGAAAAACTGATATTTCCATCAAAAGGTCATGGAAAGTCATGGAATTGCGGAAAATTATAGAATTTTATCTGTTGTTTGTGTGAGATGTGTATGTATTCCCTAAAGTTGCTTCGCGTTGATTTGAGATCAAATTTTCAATCTAATGTATTGAAAAAAAAAATGTGTGAAAGTCATGGAAAGGTCATGGAATTCTGGCTAAAAAGGTCATGGAAAGTTATGGAATTTAATTCATGAGAAAGAGTATGAACCCTGTTGAGACTTTTCACATGTACATGTACCACAATTGCATAATTTGAATCCTGATTCTAGTCATGCATCACCGGCATCTTTTTGGCAACATGTATGCAAACTGGAATCACAGAGGATGATTTAGATTGTAATTCAAATCTTTTAATTCAAATGACGGTCAGGAGATGTTTTCTAGTGACAGTTCTCCAGAATGGCAGTACGAAACAGTCGTGTGTAAGGATTAATCTCAAAACCATGTTTTGATGTTTTTACTGTGGGGGGGGGGGGGCAGAGCTTACGGTGACCTTTCAACCACTTCTGCAGAAAAGCCACACTGCTCAATTGCTTGTGCAGCAAATAAAGATAGAAAAATAGGTAGGTACTATTTAGTCAAACTGTGTTCTTATTGCTACTCAGCAGAGATTGATATTCTCTAAAAGAAGCCACATCTTCTCTCCTCTCCCCAAAATGCAAAATTGCAGAATTTGCGAAGCCTTCCTCGGTCATGCGTGTGGACGGTTATTCTAATAGCGTAATTGTGATTCAGCACTTGCAAGTGCATTTCTTTCCCCTTGTGAAAATGACCTTATAATAGCAGTGTGTGTCTGTACACGACCAGTTGACAGTCTGCACCGCTGAAGTGACTTAAAAAAAAAAACAAAAAAAAAACTGGGCCAGACAATTATGCACCTGTTACTGTGTGATGATGAAGTGTTTACACTTACTGGTGTTAGATTATTTGAATAATATATTATGTTGTTTGCTGAGAGGTGGGGGGGGGGGGGGGGGGGAGGTTGGGGGGGGGGGGGGGAGGAGATGGGGGGGGGGTTAGAAAAGGAGATTAAAAAAAAAACAAACCTGCACTGATGACCACCACAAATCAACAACTACCTTGGCACTTATCGTCGCTGGAGAGACAAGACCTCTTATCTACAAAATTTCAAATGTTAACGAGAGCAAAAAAACATGGCTGCCAAAGCATGCATCAAATAGGATGGCCTTTCCTTTGATATGCCTTGGTGACTTTATTTTTGGAGTAAGACAGCTAGGATCTGGACAGGGCATCACTTTACTGATCATCTGGCAATTAATGAAAAAAAGTCATTGTAACCAATATTTCAGATGCGAGTTCTCATCGCCCCAGTAACGTTATGATAATGGCAAGAAGTTGTAATGCATCAACTCCTTCTCAACTCCATCTCCATTTCACCTTCTTAGGCACTAGTTGAAGGTGGACGATATTGATCTCTACTCTCACTGAAATATTTGTAGTTGAGCTTTGGGCTCATAAAAGTGTTCTCTGAGCCCTCTCTGAAATTTAAAATGTATTTCACGGCACCTTTGGTTTTGAAACTTGTAGTTTTTTACTGGATTGATCGTCGAATTAAGGTTGTTGTGCCGCTGAAATGTTAACTCCATTTGTTGTCTGTATTTTTTCCCAGTAGATTTCATCTACAATAGATTCCATAATGACATTTGATACCTCTTTTACTTGAAATATTCCTTACTTTCCAAGATTTGTTTGTTTGTGCATTTGTTGTCTTTTTTTTTCTGGAGATTTATTAAAAGTGCAATTTCATTTGTAGTCGGGCTTTGTATTTCATAAAAAATCACTCAGCATTGTGTAAGTTTTCAGTGTGAAGCATTCCAAATGATATAGACAGAACTCGTTAGCGCCATGATATTGTGTCTCCAAGTAAATAAGAGGAATTTACAAAAGAGTAACATTGTCTACTGGGAACAAGAAAGACACACAAATTATTACAAAGTGATTTTAAGGTCTTTCTGTCACTCAACTACCAGGTAATTAACATGATCCTCTCTGTTGCTTCTCATGGAGTATGGTCAAAAAGTATGTGTTCATTTATTGTTATGTCTTAAGCAAATAGCAAAAACCAAAAAGGCAAACATACATGTACTAGGAAAACAAGTTCTGAATGTACTTTATTGTTTAGTAATGAAAATGATTATACTTACTAAAGGACAACTTTATTGCACAGATACAATAATGATATATTAGTGTTCTACTGTGCATTACATACTAGTAGTCATGACATGCATAAGTTAAACCTGCAATATAAGTAGCATTTTTCAGGCAATAATTTTTAACCTGGTAGAAGCCCATTAATCGTAGCTGCGTGCCTTACAAACAGAGGGAAATGCATAATGTAAAGCATGAGGCAGAAATGGCTCCAGGGGATTTCTGTTACAACTTGCATTGAGACAAAGTGTATTTTATCTGTGGACTTTGTGAAATATAGTAACTTTTATGCTGGAATATATTTTTGTACTGCACATTATCTCATGGTGCCTACTTCTCTTCCCTACAGTTTTTGTGCTGCAACATTTTTCTTTTCTGTTTGCGTTAGCTGATATTAAGCATTGCATCACTTGTCTGCATATCTTATTACAGGGTAACCCCATTGTCATGGGGTTATGAAGATTTCAATTACACTGTTCTGTAATACCATTGTTAGGTAGCCTAGAAGTGCCGTTGCTGAAAAGTTAGCACTTGTAGATGGAAATGCCCA
Source organism: Diadema setosum (assembly GCF_964275005.1). NCBI lineage: Eukaryota > Metazoa > Echinodermata > Echinoidea > Diadematoida > Diadematidae > Diadema > Diadema setosum. The sequence continues at coordinate 21,272,645 of NC_092700.1, read as the reverse complement.
CACCAATAAAGGCTTGGAAATCTTCAAACAAGGGACAAGGAAATGCATGTTGAATTGGGGTATGCAACTTTCTGCTTGAATTGATGAGTCTGTTAAATTTAGGTAAACTGTTTGTAAGCTCTGAGGTGGGTCCTGTGTGTATTTTGTGATATGAATCTCGCGTATACCGTTGAATTCTTTCCAATACAATGGATGTTGCTGGCCAATCCGGGTAGAAATTGGGGTGGGATCACGGGAGTACTGACCACCTATGCTGTAAAAAGCTGCTTAGAGTAAATGTGACCCTGCATCACAAAACCAATGAAAAGTCGTCAGACATGGATTTTTTTAAGAGCAGAGTCTTAAAGAGCAGACTTTAAGCTTGAAAATGACGTAAAACTCAATTCAGATGGACTCTCCCAACCTCTCCTAAGATTGGAAAGAGAGCATACACTCTGGAAAGAGTGAACTGAGAAAAGAGGCTCTGAAGTACAGGATATATTCAAGCGCTTAATCTTTACCAAGCCATGCTGGCTGTGTGATGAATGGAACAAAAAACAGGATGTCAACCACTGGAGCAACAACAATGAAGGGATTATCAGATTAAGCTGAAATTGAATATGCTTTATTAACACAATCTGTAGATGATTAATGCCAACTTTCAACTTTTATGAAATGAAAAGGGGACTCTTATAAGACACACCTAGTCACACTATTCTACCAAAAACTGTTTGAGAAAATTGGTTAAAAACACAATTTCCTGTTAGTTTTATGATCACAAACTTTAGTATAATGTAGAAGAAGACTTGCTCTTTCAGAAAATATGAAAAACTCAAGATTGGGTGGGTTGACCCATTTTACCTATTTTCAGTCCTCACACAAAGTCAGTGTGTGCGACTTTGTTGGTTTTGTGATGCACGGTCATAAATTTGAGGTTGGTAATGTGTGGGTGATGTTTGCAATGCTATGTTGAAATCATTCCAGCGAACAAGCGATGGGTCGTGTCCATGAATGTACGCATTTTGCTTTGGATGTGACATCGTAATTTCATTTTCTTATCTCTCTGCCATTGAATGGACATTGGAAGTAGAACTTCAGATTAAGATTATACATGTATTTATAAAGCTGTGAAGTAAATCATCAACTCGTAATGAAAATTGTAGCAAACATTATTTATCTGTAATAAACCTGCGCTGCAGAAATGCTGAACAGCTTATCTAAAGTATTGTTCTCTAGTGTCACTGTGAACTCATTTGATGTACAATGTATCTGCCGTTGTCTCAGGAATGTAACTGTCCTTGTGATTTTACTTTCTCAAATTCTGTAGACACTCACTTTCTCAAATTGTGATTGATATGTGGGAATAACTAGCTGTACTAGGTGTGCCATTCTTTATTCTTTTTCTACCGTGTTTGGAATTTTCATGCCCTTTGGGCACTCAAGGGGCATTTTTTGATAATGAGGATGATGATGGTGATAATAACAATAATAACAAATAATGATAATGATAGTACTACTGCTACTACTATTACTACTACTACTACTATATATAATGGTGATGATAATAATTATAATAATAATAATAATAATGATAATAATAAGAATAAGAATAAGAAGAATGATGTGTGTAATGATAGTAATGATTATATTATTCATATTGCGCCAAATCCACTATGTAGAGTGCTCAAGGCACATACTACATATATTATTACTGCGGTCACCGGATAGGCCTGCATTATATGTACTTCCAACTATAGCACTGATGGGCGTACGCCTGAGAAGCCTGCGAAACGCACCTCACCGGGTTGGTAAGATAGACTTGAGGATGGCAACGTGGCCGTTTTGACTGAGTGAGGACAACAATAAATTTGTGTAATTATAAAATTTGTATGACTGGAAATAAAAATGTAAATATTATGGTAAAATTTTGAAATTGTTGAATTTAGATACTGATAATGAAAATTATAGAAAAAAAATAAAGATTATATAGTCTGGCAAAAATAGTCAAAATTATGACTGATTGCCATTAAACCCAAAACAACAACAACAACAACAACTGATGGAGCTCACTCTCCACTGCCTGTGGGGAGCATCTCAGCCAGTCATCACTCTTACAGGTGCACACGTGCTGATCAAATAACATTTTCATTTATTATACCTGTATTATTACCTTTATTTCAAACTGCCATAATTGAGACGGTAGAAAGGGCCGGATATGCCTCAAGCATTCAATGGAAAAAAAAGAAATGAAAAGACGGAAAGGGTGTAAAATAAATATCTTTCTGTCAGTGGTAATATGTGTCTTTGAGCAAAACTAGAAAGTGGGGCAAATTTGAAAAAACAAAACAAAACAAAAACAAAAACAAAACAAACAAACAAAACAAAACAGGACCACGCTATCTTCAGTGAATCATGAAGTCCCGGAAACCACTATTCCACAGTTTGGATGCTGTATAGATTTTATTGATGCTAATGTTTGTTTTTCCTTTTTATAGTCTCATACTGTCAAGTAACTAGAAAAAAAAAAGATACCTTGAGCCCTTTGCTGTATATATATTGTGTATGTGTTTGTATATATATATATGTATGGATATTACAGGGCTCGACATAAGCGGTGACCCGGGTGGCCAAGGTGGCCCAACTAAATATTGCTGTTGGGTCTCACAATGCACCTTTCAGTGGCGGGATTTGGCAAATACGATTCAAAATGGATTGTTATCTTTGCTTTCATTTAGGGCCTTTACATTTTTTTTTTTTTCGGGCAACCAAAACTTCAGATTCAAAGATTTTAGTGGCCCCAACGTTTCACCAGACAAAGAAGTCACAGTCGAGCCCTAATATTATGTATAGTTTCCACTGGTTTCAATGTGAAATAAAAACTATCAGCGATACTCTGAATAAGACAGAAAGGCTATAGCTTAAGCGTAGTTTGATTTTCCACTGGCACTTAAAATACATAATACATTACTTCATTATAATCAAAAGACAAGCGCGCCGGAACACTTCTGGTTTTGGGGGGGCAAAATCTCGACGGGGGCACATTATGTGACGATGTGAGATCCTCGGCGCGGGAGCGAAGCGAGCGAGCGGGGGGGGGGGGGGGGTGGAAAGGGGATACCCCCTCCTACACACACACACACACACACACACACACACACACACACACACACACACAAACACTGTAGGGAGCTTTTGTAAAACAGAGTCGCGTTTATAGACCATTTTTAAAAAAATTAAGGAATTAAACATAGTAAAAAATAATCAGTGCGAAGGATTATGATTATTACATACGGGAGTACATAATAATGTGATGGTGTGAGATCCTCGGCGAGGGAGCGAAGCGACCGAGAGGGGGGAGGGTGTGGGAGGGGGAAAACCCCCTCCCACGGTAGGGACTTTTTGTAAAAACAGAGTATAAAAGTCGCGTTTATAGAGCATTTAAAAGCAAATTTCTAGGGAATTAACATATTGAAAAAATCAGTTGGAAGGACTATGATCATAACATATGGGAGTACATAATAATGTGATGGTGTGAGATCCTCGGTGAGGGAGCGAAGCGACCGAGCGGGGGGAGGGTGTGGGAGGGGGATAGGCCCCCTCCCGCGGTAGGGAATTTTTGTAAAAACAGAGTATAAAAGTCGCTTTTATAGAGCATTTTGAATTAAATTTCTGAGGAATTAAACATAGTAAAAGGAATCACTGCGAAGGACTATGATAATAACTTATGAAAACTTTTCATTTTACTATAAGTACGGGCAGAACGAGCGAGCCACTTTCACTTTGCCATTTATCTGAAATGTACTCATTAAAAGCTTGTTTGAACAATAAAAAATATTCTTATACTGCTGGAAAGCAAAGAAGAAAATGAAAAATGTAAGATTTACTTAAGGTATGTTTCAGCGGGCACACTCGAGGACACGAGGCTACCATCTATACACTTTACTCATAATTAAGTTACTATTAGTGTATAGATACAATAATGTATGTTGTTAGTGTATTATAATTTTCGCCCCGTTAGGGGCGAAAATTTTGCATTTTCAGTCATGAAATTACAACATTTAGACAAGAAATATGCCTTTATTGTTCATTTTGGTCTTTAAATAAGTGATTAATTATTTGTTACAGGGGGCACTTTGGGGGGGCAAAAACTCGTTTTGCCCCCCCAACATTTTGTTTGGGGGGGCAAGTGCCACCCCTGCCCCCCCGCTTCCGGCGCCCTTGTCAAAAGATATCTTATGATGACGATGTGTATAGTTCTACTCAGTAACAACTTTATTTATCAAGATCAATCAATTTGTCCCTCGGTACAAATAAGATTAAAGACAATACTTTACCAAATACTAGATAAACCAATGCCTATCATTATAAAATATTACTATGATATAATGAAATAGCCCTTCCTTTTTAGATCATTCGCCATGACTAAATCTTCAAACAACCAATTGTTAACAAAACACACAAAAAACTTTCTGAGGACGGAACAATATCATTCATTATTATCCATACAGAGGATTTTTAGAGCCCAAATACAAGTGTTATTTTGTCGACGCACCTCATAACCTCCGACCCACTTAGAAAGTTTGTTGAACTCGACCAATATTTTTTGCCGAGGCGACCAATATTTAAAATATTGGACGGCAAGAGGGGGATTCCCCAAAGTTTTTATAAACTGCACCGTGATTGGTTGAGATATACGAGATGACCCGAAATATGAGGTAAAAACGTCTGTGATTGGTCAATAACGAATTAACTAAAATATCGGGGTTTTTTTTTCTAAAATTCTGTGTTTATACAAACAAATTTCATATATTAATTAGTTAATTCGACGTTGATCTAAGTTTCCTTTGGAATGTACATCAAAATACATAGATCACATAGATCTGGAAATGAAGTGGATTAACTTGCACTGAAGAGTGTACCATACCCCATGTCAAGATCAAGTACAGTAGGAGACCATACAGCACTCAGAGACAGAAAGGGTAAGTGAAAATATTCTTTGCTAAAATCCTCTGTAGGATAATAATGATAATATTGGATGTCCTATTTTCGGTCAATACAAGGAAATATTGGACTCGCTAAGCAAAACATTGGACTCGTCTTCGACTCGTCCAATATTTGTGCATAGCTCGTCCAATATTTCCTTGTATTAACCTCAAGGCCATCCAATATTATATAAATCTCCGCCATCCAACAAGAGGACTTTGCAACCACACCACTTAAAAAAAAAAAAATAAAAAATAAAGGAGGGATAGAGCGTGAACGTTTTCAAAATAACTCTGCTATCAATTGAAAAATGCATGACGAAACAACAATGGGATGCTTGTTCTGTTTGTTTTCCTCCAGCTAAGTCAATGTCCAGGTAGACGGTATAAGCGATCGTATCTCTTCCTTTATTGTCTCGCCCAGCGGAGGTGAAGGCGAGACTAAGGGATCCAAATGGCGTCCGTCCGTCGTCCGTCCGTCGTCCGTCCGTCGTCCGTCCGTCGTCCGCCACAAATGTTAAAGTTTACCTGCAAGACTCTCTTATGATGCATAACTTGGCAACTGTTACAGCAATGGCAGCCACACTTGAATGATAGAAGCACTAGGGGTATCTTCATGTTATGGTGTTGTCGTAGGTCATGTAATGATGTCAAAGGTCATTTGAGGTCATATATTAAAGAGTATGTGCAAGACTCTCTTTTCTATGTTAAAGTTTACCTGCAAAACTCTCTTTTGACAAATAACTTCACATAAGTTGCTTGGATTACAACCTAACTTGGGTCATAGATGCACTGGGGGTACCTTCATGTTATGGTGCCGTTGGAGGTCGTAGGATAAGGTCAAAGGTCATTTGAGGTCCTACGTTAAAGTTTACTTGCAAGACTCTCTTATCACACGTAACTCGACACATGTTGCTGCAATGGCAATCAAACTTGGGTCATAGATGCACTGGGGGTACCTTCATGTAATGGTGCCGTTAGAGGTCACATGATAAGGTCAAAGGTCATTTGAGGTCATACGTTTAAGTTTACTTGCAAGACTCTCTTATCACACGTAACTCGACACATGTTGCTACAATGGCAATCAAACTTGGGTGATGGATGCACTGGGGGTACCTTCATGTAATGGTGCCGTTAGAGGTCACATGATAAGGTCAAAGGTCATTTGAGGTCATACGTTTAAGTTTACTTGCAAGACCCTCTTATCACACGTAACTCGACACATGTTGCTACAATGGCAATCAAACTTGGGTGATGGTAGATGTCTCTTGGGAAGTTGAAGGTTACCACAAGGTCAAAGGTCAAAGACAGGGGTCAACAAACTTTTAGGGCCCAATGTTAAGTTTTTAGGGCGCATTTCGTTTATGGCTCATAACTTTTGATCCCTTTGTCCGTTTTTTGACCAAACTTGGATGGAAGATGTCCCTTGGGGAGGTGAAGGTCGTCACAAGGTCAAAGGTCACAGACAGGGGTCAAACTTTTAGGGCCCAATGTTATGTTTTTAGGGCGCGTTTTGATTGTGGCTCATAACTTTTGATCCCTATGTCCGTTTGTGACCAAACTTGGACGGTAGATGTCCCTTAGGGAGTTGAAGGTCATCACAAGGTCAAAGGTCATAAGCAGGTCAATTAACTTCTGGGAGTTATAAAAAATATTAATTCCTTGTGCGCGAATGGGCGAGACACAATTTGGCACTTGCCTTGTTGTTTCCACACAGGACAGTGTGCAATTCTTATTTATACAGTCTTTGTAATGCTTGAAAAATATTATACGGTATATACTCGCTCTCTCAGAAACGATTGCAAGAATTTAGAACGGATTAAAGTATTCATAACACGTTTGTGAAATTTAAGTGCAAGAATGTAATATTGTTGGAAACTGCCGTGCTTTCTATACATCTATTCTAACTTGCACGTTTTAAAAACTACTGATGTCATTTACTGATATCTGGCAGATATTCAGAAGAGTATTTACTATACTTTGAATTTATTTAGATCTCTTCGAGCAAAAACTGAAGCAAAAAAATAACCTGTTATCATTTTATTATAAAATAGTCGCAAAAAACAATGCATAGAGTAAACGCAGAAGTGTATTTTCCTGAAATATCCTACAAGAAAAGAAAGAAAACTAAGCAACAATTTGCTATTTTCTCGCATTGAAGAATGAATACTTTAACCACCTCCGACCTTGTTGTCAAATAATGTATAATAAAAAGAAATAACTTAAGTTTATTTCTCCCGAGTTAGTAAAATTCCTACTGGGTTTAGACATCGAGCCACTTAACGCCAGCTTGCTTTTAAAAATCCAGTGCCGATTATCTCAAACTGTGTGTACAGACCATCTAATGCTGGCTTCCTTATTTGTTGTTGTTGTTGTAGAACAACATAGGACAATGAGTTTGTATCATTGAATTATCCTGGGATTTTCAGTCAGCTGCAATTAGAAATTTGGTGTTCGGTGAACATTTTGGCATTGATTTCGTTGTCAGCATTTTTCTTTTTTACGGTCACCTTTATACTTCTTAATTAGGAACTGTAAGAAAGAGAACATTATTATGTGCATAATAAAATTGTTGTTAGTTCTATTTCTATCACGCTCTGCGATGAGAATCGTTTTTCTTTTTGCCACTTTTTTTTTTAATGGAAAACACTTGAGGAGAAATTACAGGTTCACCGTATACTGCGTGATTTTCATATCCACTAACGAATTCCGACACTGTAATAGTCTCCTATTATGTTGCTCGCATTAATCCTAATGAGATTAAGTAGGTTAATTTCATTTCATTTTCAATTTCTTAAGGCTCCTTCTTTTAACCACGGAGCATTTTTTTTTTGTCAACCAAGAACAACGGACTGATATTTTCTTATAAAGGCATTTTCAGGAGGTTACAAGTCCCTCAATAGTTCCTCTAGGACTCTATATAGAATTGCCTATGGCGAGGTTCACCTGCCGGCAAGTAATTTGAGGCTTTAAAGGCATAATCAAAATGCTTACGCATTTTCACACAGCATCGTGTATACGGCGAAATAAACATCATGTTATGGCACAAAGTGATTACTTAAGCCACATACACACACACACACACAGACACACACACACACACACACACACAATCATTGCCATAAGAAATGACTGACTTGAATATCAGCCTCAGCAAGGGAAAGGGTAAATTAAAAGACATGTGTAATAAGTGTCTAATTTCATGTGTGTGTATATCTAAACGTAGAATTGTTCTAATATCTCGAATGCTTACATAGGCCTATGACCTACACTTGCTAATCTAGAAGCTGAATTTCGGCTGTGAATCCAGCATTACAGGCAAACTTTCCGAGCTTTATAAGATCCACTGTTAAAGGTGAAAGCAGAGAACTGTAGGGCGCAATCAACTAGCTCTACGACCAGACACCTCCTTCTGCCTTGGCTGTCGTAATGCAGATCTGGGGAAGGAGAACAAAAGATTTTATTTTATCTTTAAAATAAGAATCAGTAGATTTAGAAGAAATCCCCATATCTCCAATGAGAGCAAAGTATATCAGTTTTAGCGCTATTTCAAGGACAAACTTCACAAACAGATTTACAGAAATAGATGGTCGTCAGGAAGACATGCAAAATGATGCAATGCAAAAAATAAAATAAAATAATAAAACAATGGAATAAAAATACAACAACAACAACACAGAAAACAAGCAAATTTATCGACAACAATAAAAACTATAAGGGATTCTTTTAATATGACTCCGTACCACAAAACCATAAGAAGGTCGCCCGACTAGTGGATTGTTAGTTTAGGGTATAGATTCTGAAAGAACAGATTCTTAGCTTTAAGAATGCGTCCACTCCAGGACCTATACCTGGACGAACAATCAAAAGACTTCTACTCAGAGGCATCGAGGCACTCCGTTACCAATGGAGGAAGTATGTGCAATGGACTCACTAGACAAGGGGACTACGTTGAAACATAGGGCAATAAAGTACTTCTGCCTCTTACAATTTCTCAGAGGCTCAAAAACCTTTCAGTCGCAACAAACACACACACACACACTAACACACACTTACGTATACGTGTATATAGATATTATATATTGCTTATGGATATATGTGTGTGTGTATTACAACTGTTATACTGTATTATATTATTCATGTAAAATTGCACAGTCAGTATTTACTCATCTACTATTTACTGTTTACTATTTACTATTTCATTTACTATTTACTGAGCAAATAAGTGATATCAGTGCAATGATTTTTCATAATGGACTAGGGGAGGCAATATTTCACCTTACCAGTTTGCGATCACTCAGAAGGGGAAACTGCATTCCTCAACTTAACTGGACGAAACAGAAATCTAACCGAAGAGTAATATTATTTTCAACAATAGCTATTGAAAATAGCTATTTGCTTTGTGTTTGTGTGTGTGTGTGTGTGTGTACTTAGCATAGCTATTTGCTGGTATATGCGAAAGTTCATAAAAAGGGGGAATTTTTCGTTTTAAAATTATCAACAATGAAAACATCGATTTATGATAAAATTCTGTCCACCAGTGAAACACGTTGAAAAGCATAGACCACTCACGCAAGGGAAATAATCTGAGGTACAAGGTATGTGCGTACAATACAGGCGTGCGAATTTTAACTTGATCTTTATGATGAATCCTATAGTAATAAGTTTCAACCTCATCACGTCATCCCCCATTCCACGTAGGCAATAATAATGACACTTTCGTTTTTAGCTTGCAAACGTACAGTATAACTAAAAGCACTTACCAAGAGGCTGGTCCGCAAAAAGGCTGAGACTGCTTAACGGTACACTGTTCCCGCTATGAGGATACCCGCATCGCCAGTCACCTTCACTGCCAAAGTCCTGAAAGGTCCATGATTTCTGATCCGACGGCCAGCAACACGTGCAATCCAGCCAGATGGGGCTATGATCACCGCACTGGTCTCTTACCGCATTCACTATGGCGAGGACGAAAGACTGGCTGTCAGGGTGCGGCAAGCGTTTCCTTTTAGGACACATACTCCTGATAGACCTTTTTTCTCTCATGCAGGAGATGTCAATGGAGCCTGCACCAAGAGATGAACAATAGATACACACACACACACACACACACACACCAAATAGAAATAACAATAACAATAACCACTCATAAATTAAGACCTTTTTTTTCATACAATCTTGACAATTACAAAGGACTTGAACGATCGCGAGTAAGGATTGACAGCACATTACATTATTGACGCCAACACATTTCTGGTTCCATCACGTTTTTTGTTCCTGCGACATTATTGCTCACATGAAATATCTTCACGCTAAGCCAAACATTAAACCTATCCACAAACACAACCCTATAACCATAATCCTAATCCTCACATCAAACTAAACCTAAAACCATAACTCAGGCCTAACCCTAAGTCTTTGAAGAAAGTTCCAGTTCAACATTTTAATTTCAACATTTCACATAATCTGAACATGACACAAACGGGAGACATGTAGGCCTTATGTTTTGGAACCAAGAAAGTAACTGAAAATAGCAACAAAAACACCCCCCCCCCCATGTGTGTATATCCTTTTCTTGCATTCTTCTGTATCATTTCTCTAATTTTATGAAACTTTATCATTTTCATGTTCATTTCGAAGTAAAACAGCTCTTTCAAAAGTGATGTGTTTATTTTGGTATCGTAAATTTGCCATTTCGCTTTGCATGTAGGCGTATAGATGGACGAGTAGTGAATCGACTTTAGTCTCTCTTTTTTTTCAAAGCATTGGCTCAAACAGCAACCTGCAAAATCTGAGTGATTTTAATTGTAGCAAGACTAAAATACTCTAAAGTGAGTCTAAAGGTAAACGTTATATCAAAAGCACTTGTGAACTAAACTGAGAGATCAGTCTTCACCAGAGGAAATGTTAGAGGAACAGTTATTATCGTAAAGCAAGTGTCGTATCTCCAACGCATACTTAGGCGGAGTTGTGTCACTGTATACAGGAACACAACGGCGGAGTATACGGCACTGCGGCGGACGATTTGTTTCAGAGTCCTCAGCGGCGTATTTGTCGATGAAGCAATTTTCACCGGAGCAAATGTCAGTGAAACTATGTCTTGTCAAGGTAGTTCTATCGTGTTGAGAGGGAGGTGTAATATAGGCGAATGACTTTTTTTTTTCGCTTTGCTCCTTTTGGCCTTTTATGTATCACTATATCATTGGAGAAATCGAAATTCGAAGACAGGCAAATCGAACATTGCCTAGCAACTCTAACCACTAACAAGTCTTAAATGCTTAAGTTACACCGCAAAGAAAATTAGAAAAAAAAAATGCCTGTTAGAATCATAATCCTGATGCAAGCTTATCAAACGTTCTGTGCCGTGTGAATTTGTATTGGAAACTTATCCATTATATTTTTAATACATTAATCCAATTCTGTTCCAGTTTTACTTTTTGAAAAAAAAGGTAGAAAAAAGGTATGTAGGTAACAATCACAGCCCATATTATACCCATTAAATATGATCATATAATCATGTATGGATTTATTGAGCAAGTCTGCAAACGGTGCCGAGTCTTGAATGTTGCTTTTATTACTAGAACATGGATAGACTCCGTAGAGCACTATTAACATTCTAAATCTGAATAGGACAAGTTATGTTATCTAGTAAGTGTAATAGAGATCTTTGATATTAGAATATTTGATTGTTTTGATTTTTTTGTTTCTGTTTTACACCTGTTCATGTCTGCCCGAAATTGTCACAAACATTTTTTTTTTAACTGATTGGTCCCTGTGAAATTCATTCCATATTTTTTGATACTATTCTATCGTCTCAGGTTTTTGAACCCATAATGGTTACGATTTTACATAAGTTTCTCATCTTTCACACCATTTCGACTATAGGCCCTATACTTGTAATTTGATTTGTACATACCAAAGCAAGTAGGTTTGTTGATTATTGATTCATTCTTCACCTATTCTCTCGAACTGTGTGGATAGGTATAACATTGTATATACATGCATACATATGAAGAGTTTGTTTGCAAAAACCGATAAGTCAATTTTTGAAGATTTTGAAGTACGGTCTCTGTCATAAAGTACGAAATAATACCTTTTAAATGATACATTGGTCACTACGTTATAAAGGTACATTTTTGAAGTTATGGTCAAAAGAAGCAAAAATGTTCTTATTATTCTCTTTATTTTTCTTGACCTTCAATCGCAAATATCTCCATTTGACAAATATGGACTTATCGGTTTTTGCATTCAAACTCTTCATATATATATATATATATATATATATATATATATATATATATATATGGGTGAGAATTTTGAACGATGTACAATTGCCAATTTTCGTACCTTATGACATTCTTTCCCTTAGAACACGCCGGGATGATCTAAGAAACCAGATTTTTTCATGTCATCTCAAAGATTGGTAAATTTCCTTTCAGGAAATATATGGTTTGGTTGACCTTTGCCTGATATTTTTCATTTCACAAGGACTCGAAGCGTAAAAATATGGTAAAAACGTTATTTTCACAATAATTTTTGTTTTTCAAACTAACGATGTGCATTTTTAACGGTTCGTGGCATCTAATATCTGACCATGTTCTGGATCTGACATATCATGGGTATGTACCACAAAATTATAAGAATTTTATGAGCACGTATAAAATTACAGAGAACAATTAAAATATCAAAGTCCTAAACAGACGAACGTCCGTGATGCTTTTATTTCTATCGCTGCTGCAAATTCTACTTTGTCGTCCCAACTGTAACGTATACGAAAATTTGGTGTTCCACCTAATGGACATATCCTGCAAAAATTGTACGTCTGCTGGCTGTACATGGGACGTAATATTCTTTTATGCAAAATTATACTCAGTTTTCGTCACGGACGTGCTTCCGCTATTTTCTAATAAAGATCGTAGCCCATGAAACGTTATTGGCGATATTGTTCTGAGTCGTAATCAACTAAGATCTAGCAACACGATAATATGTTTGTTTTCAGTTTCTGTCCATCCTTTGTCAAATAGGAACCGAAATTATATTTTTAGACGAACCTCCAAGAAAAAAAGAACTGCCGTGATGATTAAAACGTTTTCGAGTGGGACACCATCTTGCTTTGATGGCGAAGGTGCATTTTACCTTTGGCTCTCTAGCCGAGGAGATGCATGCCATTTTTTGGGTTCGGCTGAGGTTCGTCCGCAGTTTTTGGACCATGAAATTCACCAAAAACCAAGCAAATAATTAATATTTTCTCTGAAAATTCACCTCCTGATCCCCCTCTGAGCAATACATATGTTGTAAGGATGTCAAATTTCTTATAATTTGCATTGACAATACATTTTCAAATTTTTGAAGAGTTAGGAAGGCTAGGTACTCTCTGCCGATTAGTTATCCGTCCTGGAACATGACCCTAGTAGCAGAACGAACGTCCGTGATAATTCCAGAGAACTTGTCCCGAAAGTGTCCTGTATTCTTTAAAACTTTTGGCTCGAATAGCGACAAATAAAGTTTTACAAAGTAAACAATGAGTTTAGAGCAGTAGTTTCAGAATTTTTAAGGCGTTATGTGATCATGATGAACAAACAATTGAAAATTTACTCACAATTTTACGCTTGTTTTCCCTCTAATAATAAAAAAACCCCCAGCTAAACACTTAAAACAAAGTTATAGGAAAATGGATTTTTGCGTAATCTGTAATTTCTGTGCGTTTAAATTTCTTTCTAATGAGGTTCTGGAGACAATTTGTACTGTTACAGGTTCTGAAAGTTTCACTCACGGACGTTCTGTCCGAGAAAGGAAATTTCTAACAATTACAAATATATCACTGCACATAAGATTAATGTTAGTTGAAAATATTACCAAATCACCGAGCCGCTCATACCCGAAAGTGAATGGCGTTCAGCACTCAATTTACCTGTAATAACAAACGGAAAACGTTTTTTTTTTTTTTTTTCACGGATGTTCGTTGGTTGAATAAGTCAATAGATTACATAATAGGAGAAAGAAGATCAGTGCCACTTTTTAGTGAGAGGCGCTGTAAGTGTTTATCTTTTGAGTATGGTAGCTGCCGTCTCAAACAGAACACATCCAGTTTTGGTCTCCATAACGGACGTTCGCTGTAATTGTCATGATATTAAATGCCTTAATTCATTCTTATTTTTTCTTCATGACGATTTTTCTCTCATTCCCTCAATAGCCTGAACATGCTGCGACCAAACAGAAAAACAAAAACAAAACAAAACAAACCAAAACAAATACGAAAAGTGCTACGCAATCACATTTAGGATAATGACGGAAGAACTCTGTAATGAGCATGTGTTGAATAAGAAACGGAAAAGTTTCAAAAGGACGTGGAAGCAGTTGAATGAAAATGACTGAGAAACAGAGAAGGGATCGAGCTCCAACACACAGAGAAAAGAATTGCCAGTGCACTCCCGTTATACCAGATTCCTCTGGAGAAGTTTTTGTTTGTTTGTTTATGTGTTTTATTCATCGACATGCCGTCACAAGCGAACAAAAATCATGCAGTATAAATTATTGTCTGATGAAAACACACAAATCCTCCGCTTATCATCACATGGTGCTGTTTTATACTCATCAATGAAAAGCAATATTCATTTGTAATTTTTTCCAAGATTTTTTTTTTCATTTTACACTTAAGAGGCAGAGAGATCGTCAATTTGTTTGTGCTTTTGTGCTTACTTTGAAAACACATGTTAAAAAAGGTAATGATTAAGAATAGGTTTAAGGTTGCACTTTGATACGTTCGCTCTTCCAAAGATTCGTTACTCCGATGTCCAAAGGTTTGTTATTCCAAAATGAAAAAAAAAATGTAGTTAATTCAGGAGGTTTGTTATTAGAAATGTTCTTCGAAAAATAGATATTAAGGATCATTATTCTTAGGTCCGTTCTTCTAAAAGTGGAATGGGCCTGATATTCGTTTAGGTGAAAACGGTTATTATGAGGTTTTGAAATTGGACGATTTTAGTTGTTAACTTGTTTCTCCACATTTGGATAAGTGAACATAATTTTTCATGTTCCAATTAATAAGCCTTTCGATTAACCTTCGGAGATTCCTATCATTTACCGAATAAAAAAAGCTTCATAATTATACGAACTCTATCAATTTTCGTATTGACAAACTGTATGAATAGGCCTCCGAAATGACGCGCTACAAAAGGTTTGTTATGAGAAACCATATTGTATAATATTGAAGTCACAAACATCCATCCAAGTTATATGGACTTATTGTGTCTTGTTATGACGAAACTTCGCAGTATCGAACCTATTATCATTTCTGACTAATATAATAACACAAATTCTCCTCAGTAACAGTGTGTAACACAAGGAGCAAACACAGAACGATTTCTTCCTAACGTATTCGTTTGCCCTCCCCAGCTAAACTTCGTATTTCTATAACGGAGCACATTTCTGTTGTTTTTCTGTATTAATTCTTTGTCATAATTTTAGCTGTGACCATGTTCGTTATATAGAAAGCAGATTTTGCATTGTAGACTTTATATAACAAGTTTAGGACCTGAATATTTATTTCATGATAACGAAATTTTGATAAATATATTCGTTTTCAAGGATGGACTACGTCACTGAGATTACACGTACGTTTGTACGTTCATTTACGAGAGATGGAAAAATTGTTTTCTTTGATTCCTCAGTATGAGAAAATAAACAAGCTTATATAATTGAGAATTGGTAATATCTATTCAGGATTTTGCAGAGGAGTTTGTTCTCGACATGAAATTGCTGTTTGTTGTGAGTAGAATGCGTTTCCAACTCAAGAGAGCTGCATTGTTCAATATCTTGTTTGTTCCGAACGTCCGTGAGCTACATGCGAACCTCCGTGATGAAAACTATGCTATGTTGTTGGGTTATAGAGACTGCCCAGATGAGATACATCTTAAAAAGGTATATCATTATTTGGGAGTGAGGATTAAAGTACGGGATAGTGAAATAAGAGGTGAAAATATTGAGTTTCTGTAAAATGCGCGTAAAGTTAAGAAAGTGTTTAGCGGAAGAGCAATATTTTCACAGAAATGACGAATTTAGTTAAATCATCAAATGCGGTTTGTCTACCATTACGTACAGGTTAAGAGTACAAGCTTAATATTCTTCAATCACGTACACATGTCTCTTAAGATATTTCGTTAGGATTTTGAACTGAATCAGATCTTTGGAAACTATGTTAAATGGTATTGAAATGTATGTGCAGTACTATTCCTCACGGACGTTCGCTGCTCTGGACATGGTAAGCTTCAGCGGTGAATAAAAACTTGTTCCTCTGGGAAAATCCTAGTATAATTGGGTTCATATCAAAGCCTGAGTTATACTCTTTCAGGTAAGATGAATGATTTGGAGAATTTCCTACTTTTTAAATTTTGCCTTGTTTTGGCTCAATTGTACATCGTTCAAAATTCTCACCCACACACACACACACACACACACACACACACACAGATATATATATATATATATATATATATATATATATATATATATTATATATACATAGTGGAATTCAATCCAATGCATTTCTTTTCAACGATCTTTTCGTGCCTTCACAGTTGATTATTTTGCTTTGCGTATAATACAACTTATGCAGAAATCATCAAGTAAGTATTTGGCATGATTCACTGCGAACTTATTCTTAGTTTGCGATTGAACTCAGACACGACTTAGAAAAGAGAGAGGAATGAAAAAATCGTTAGATCTTAATCATTCAAACCTGTTGAGACATGAGATGTCGGTTGGGCAGCACCTGTGCAATCGATCCCCGAACCAGAGGTACCTGTCTCCTGAGTTACTAGTGTCTGAGCAGTCGACGTCCACTCCGTCGTGGACCCGGGGTGAGTACCTGGCTCGATCCCGTCGGGAGAGGTCGTAGTCACCATCACTCTCGTAGTTGTGGATGCGCGAAGAGCCTGTGTCTCGTTAGCAGAAGTCTGAGTTGAAGCAGGCGTGCTCCTCTCACCAGCATCCCCAGGGGACCCAGTGCTTGTAGACTCTTCCAATTCGTTTCCTGGTGTACCTTGCAGAAAATGTTTGTCTACTCATTCAAAGTACCTGCCCGTTTTGTTTTGTTTTGTTTTGTTTTTTAAGTATGTATACATGTTGTCCTCTAAATATCAATACATAAAGTTATCAAAAGTCAATTCATGTAAGCTTAAGCCTATTATTCATTTTAATAAATCTATGTAGGCATTAGCCTAACAGTTTGAAATGATATTTTGTTAGCAGTCGGTACACATTTTTTTTTTTTCATTCAACATACATCGGAGCCCATTCTTGAAAATGACTGTGATAGTGTACAAGCAACAACATCAACAACATCAACAAAGAAAACAGCAAGTTTACGCAAAAACTTAAGTTATCTCTGCATACGATTTCTTAACAAAAAATCATGTCCATGTCCTGAATGTTTCCATCTTGAACTTTACTCGACGGGGAAAGTTTTAATTGATACCATTTCAACATCAGCTTAACATTGCTACCACTCGGATACATCCTCTGGAAAACACTTTATCATGACAAATCATTTTGACAAGTTACCAAGGCAAGTAAGATTAATGAAGGGATAACAGACACAAGGTGAAACAGATGTCTTTGGGTTCCTTGTATATTGATGGGTATAATTATCATGATCGAAAAACGTTTAAAATAAACTACGTAGCCTAAGCCCTGATCAGGTGCCACGCGCGGGACGCGGAGCAAATTCGTTGTTTTGTCATCTACGCGCCTACGTTTAAAATAACCTACATGTACGTAACCTAAGCCCTGATCAGGATACCCTAAGACAGCTAAAACGGTTTCAGATGTGGCATAAAATGGGAATATCTAGGACTCTAGATGTGGAATATAAAGCAAATAATCAACTTTTAGTATCAGGCAATGAGACAAACTATTACTTCCTAGGCGATCTGAATGTGTACGCTATCTTTCCTCAGCTGCGCTTCGGAAAGATAGGTAGGCCTACATCCAGATCTCCTCGGAAGTGATAGTTTGTCCCATCACCTTCACCAACGTTGATTATTTGCTTATAAAAAAAGCTTCATATATTATACGAACTCTATCAATTTTCGTATTGACAAACTGTATGAATAGGCCTCCGAAATGACGCGCTACAAAAGGTTTGTTATGAGAAACCATATTGTATAATATTGAAGTCACAAACATCCATCCAAGTTATATGGACTTATTGTGTCTTGTTATGACGAAACTTCGCAGTATCGAACCTATTATCATTTCTGACTAATATAATAACACAAATTCTCCTCAGTAACAGTGTGTAACACAAGGAGCAAACACAGAACGATTTCTTCCTAACGTATTCGTTTGCCCTCCCCAGCTAAACTTCGTATTTCTATAACGGAGCACATTTCTGTTGTTTTTCTGTATTAATTCTTTGTCATAATTTTAGCTGTGACCTTGTTCGTTATATAGAAAGCAAATTTTGCATTGTAGACTTTATATAACAAGTTTAGGACCTGAATATTTATTTCATGATAACGAAATTTTGATAAATATATTCGTTTTCAAGGATGGACTACGTCACTGAGATTACACGTACGTTTGTACGTTCATTTACGAGAGATGGAAAAATTGTTTTCTTTGATTCCTCAGTATGAGAAAATAAACAAGCTTATATAATTGAGAATTGGTAATATCTATTCAGGATTTTGCAGAGGAGTTTGTTCTCGACATGAAATTGCTGTTTGTTGTGAGTAGAATGCGTTTCCAACTCAAGAGAGCTGCATTGTTCAATATCTTGTTTGTTCCGAACGTCCGTGAGCTACATGCGAACCTCCGTGATGAAAACTATGCTATGTTGTTGGGTTATAGAGACTGCCCAGATGAGATACATCTTAAAAAGGTATATCATTATTTGGGAGTGAGGATTAAAGTACGGGATAGTGAAATAAGAGGTGAAAATATTGAGTTTCTGTAAAATGCGCGTAAAGTTAAGAAAGTGTTCAGCGGAAGAGCAATATTTTCACAGAAATGACGAATTTAGTTAAATCATCAAATGCGGTTTGTCTACCATTACGTACAGGTTAAGAGTACAAGCTTAATATTCTTCAATCACGTACACATGTCTCTTAAGATATTTCGTTAGGATTTTGAACTGAATCAGATCTTTGGAAACTATGTTAAATGGTATTGAAATGTATGTGCAGTACTATTCCTCACGGACGTTCGCTGCTCTGGACATGGTAAGCTTCAGCGGTGAATAAAAACTTGTTCCTCTGGGAAAATCCTAGTATAATTGGGTTCATATCAAAGCCTGAGTTATACTCTTTCAGGTAAGATGAATGATTTGGAGAATTTCCTACTTTTTAAATTTTGCCTTGTTTTGGCTCAATTGTACATCGTTCAAAATTCTCACCCATACACACACACACACACACACACACACACACACAGATATATATATATATATATATATATATATATATATATATATATATATATATTATATATACATAGTGGAATTCAATCCAATGCATTTCTTTTCAACGATCTTTTCGTGCCTTCACAGTTGATTATTTTGCTTTGCGTATAATACAACTTATGCAGAAATCATCAAGTAAGTATTTGGCATGATTCACTGCGAACTTATTCTTAGTTTGCGATTGAACTCAGACACGACTTAGAAAAGAGAGAGGAAGGAAAAAATCGTTGGATCTTAATCATTCAAACCTGTTGAGACATGAGATGTCGGTTGGGCAGCACCTGTGCAATCGATCCCCGAACCAGAGGTACCTGTCTCCTGAGTTACTAGTGTCTGAGCAGTCGACGTCCACTCCGTCGTGGACCCGGGGTGAGTACCTGGCTCGATCCCGTCGGGAGAGGTCGCAGTCACCATCACTCTCGTAGTTGTGGATGCGCGAAGAGCCTGTGTCTCGTTAGCAGAAGTCTGAGTTGAAGCAGGCGTGCTCCTCTCACCAGCATCCCCAGGGGACCCAGTGCTTGTAGACTCTTCCAATTCGTTTCCTGGTGTACCTTGCAGAAAATGTTTGTCTACTCATTCAAAGTACCTGCCCGTTTTGTTTTGTTTTGTTTTGTTTTTTAAGTATGTATACATGTTGTCCTCTAAATATCAATACATAAAGTTATCAAAAGTCAATTCATGTAAGCTTAAGCCTATTATTCATTTTAATAAATCTATGTAGGCATTAGCCTAACAGTTTGAAATGATATTTTGTTAGCAGTCGGTACACATTTTTTTTTTTTCATTCAACATACATCGGAGCCCATTCTTGAAAATGACTGTGATAGTGTACAAGCAACAACATCAACAACATCAACAAAGAAAACAGCAAGTTTACGCAAAAACTTAAGTTATCTCTGCATACGATTTCTTAACAAAAAATCATGTCCATGTCCTGAATGTTTCCATCTTGACCTTTACTCGACGGGGAAAGTTTTAATTGATACCATTTCAACATCAGCTTAACATTGCTACCACTCGGATACATCCTCTGGAAAACACTTTATCATGACAAATCATTTTGACAAGTTACCAAGGTAAGTAAGATTAATGAAGGGATAACAGACACAAGGTGAAACAGATGTCTTTGGGTTCCTTGTATATTGATGGGTATAATTATCATGATCGAAAAACGTTTAAAATAAACTACGTAGCCTAAGCCCTGATCAGGTGCCACGCGCGGGACGCGGAGCAAATTCGTTGTTTTGTCATCTACGCGCCTACGTTTAAAATAACCTACATGTACGTAACCTAAGCCCTGATCAGGATACCCTAAGACAGCTAAAACGGTTTCAGATGTGGCATAAAATGGGAATATCTAGGACTCTAGATGTGGAATATAAAGCAAATAATCAACTTTTAGTATCAGGCAATGAGACAAACTATTACTTCCTAGGCGATCTGAATGTGTACGCTATCTTTCCTCAGCTGCGCTTCGGAAAGATAGGTAGGCCTACATCCAGATCTCCTCGGAAGTGATAGTTTGTCCCATCACCTTCACCAACGTTGATTATTTGCTAACTAGTTTCAAAACACTCAATGAGCAACTGAAGATAAGAAAAGGAAATCAATTTCTTCTTACGAAAGTCACATGAATCTCCTGTGAAACCCTCAGCACAGTGGCAATGGAAGTTTGTCTTGGTTTCTTCACATACGCCATTCTTGCATGGTTCCCTCAAGCAGTCTGTATATGGTATATATAACATGCACACATTTATGCATAGATACACACTAGCTCAAACAAATACAGAAATGTCACGAATGTGAATAGAGATCATAGGCCCAATGTATTCAGAGTTTTGTCGGAAAACCGATAAGTTCATTTTTCATGAAAGTCAATCAATATAACATAAGTCTGCTGTATTATGGGACCAATCTAGAGTTAATTTACGTCTGTACCAAAGCTCAGTATAACACAGATCATTTCAGTCTAAGATCAGTATCTGCGGCAAAAACCAATAAGTTCACTTCTCTTTTTGTTCCAAAAGCCGACAGTCCACATTAATCAATCAGCATATTGTATATAATGTGTCAGGTGATTTCAAAATGTCGGCCTCTATGTAACACTGTCTTATGCATGCTCATGTATGTACGATACGGTAAGCATGGAGGCTGCAGAGCCGGCAGAACCTTCTAGAGGCCGGGCCTAGGTTATCCTCCGACCCTTGACGAAAAAGGGAGCGCAAAATATATGCTGTTACTATGGCAACGCAGTTTCCCCACACACGAAACGTGTGTCCTACTCCCCTTTACTTTGATCGAAATATTTTGTCCTTATTACTCGGGCAGATCTATGGGAAATGTGTGTTGTAGCAAAATCAGTCCGTCCTCAACGGTTTAAAGTGCACTTTTATGACAATATGGATACGCAGTTTCCATCACATTCAAAAAATGTATTCATCTCGACACCAATGTGTGTGTACCAAGGTTCTTGCGCATTTTGCTTGAAAAAAAAAAATGAGGAAATTGTGATACCCGCAATATATTCTCCATTTATTGCCATAATATGCGATTAACGTATTACCATGATGCGTTGTTACCATGGCAACGCAGTTTCCAACACATTCGAAAAGCATCTCGCACATTTTCATCCCGATACTAATGTGTGTGCCAAGCTTCGTGAGCATTTTGCTTGAAAAATGAGGAACTTTTTCGATCCTTAATATATTCCCGATCAATCGCCATAATATGCTGTTACCATGGCAACACAATTTTGAGACATTACTGGGATGGTATAGTTTTGGATTAGATGGGACTTCCGGCTTAAAACATCTATTTGTGAGATAATGAGAAACCCCTTTTGAAATATGAAAGAGTATATGCAATTCTATAAGAGGGATTCAAACTTTATTTGATGAAAATTGGTTTTGAAATGGCCGAGATATCCAAAGTAAGAGATCGTAATAAAAACTGGGAGCCACCTTTCTGAGGATCGCTTTGCTTACATTGTTTTGGATATTTCAGCCATTCTATTATCGATTTTTATAGTTTACAGGCAGTCAAGAGGAGAATATTACTCTCGAATCTCAACGTAATCAAATTTCTGCATATTCAACGAGCTGAGCTATTTATGACCACCCTGAAATCAGTTAAGATATTCAGTCGGTCAATGTAAACTTTATCACCGTCAGGTTTACCTGGAATTCGGCAATTCCATTCTTTAGTCGCAGAGCGCATCCCAGGATTGCCATGGTAACTCTTGGGAGAGACGGTCCCCGGTAGATCAAATACCTTTGGGATGAGTTGGATTTGAGCGCCGTTGAATGATATGGTCTTGCAAAATATGGTGTTCCGTGGAAAAGTGTAGTGTACATTGTACCTGTTCCAGTATCCACAGTGGACTGCAAATGCAAAGACAAGTTCCTGTCGTTTGGTTACTGAATTTGTTTAAGAACAGTTCAGCTTATTTCAATATCCAACAAAGTACGTTTATTTTCCAGTGATAGCTCACACGTCTGGCACAAGTCACAAATATAATAGATGAGCCCACAAATACTAAAATGAATTTCAATTTACAGAATGATGATAACTCTTTCTCTCGAAACCCCTCTCTTAATCCATGGTTCTATATCTTCCTTACAACCCCACCCCCCATTCCACTTGAAATTCATCTTTTTCCTTCTATATAGGATCCTAATTTTGATGTATTTTACAATATGTGTTTATTCGCTACTGTTTTTTTTTTTACGAAGTTAATACATCAAAAGCTTTGATACGCTATATTTTCTTCGTAAAAATAATCTGTGCTGGTTGAAACAATTCAGTTTATGGCACCATTTCAATGATTTCGAGCCAATCTAATTACATGTGATTGGATAAAAATTGTGCGGCGCTAGTATCGTGCGGCGCTATCACAGTTTGGGAGATTAATTTTAAAGATGAAACAAAGTGAAGTTCTAAACTGAGAAATCTTGTCGATTATGTTTATTGATTTGTTTGTTCTACTATTTCAATACAGCGTAACAAAAACCCACTTTCAGCTTTGAGGCTGTTTTTTTTTTTTCTTTTACTGTGTTCGTATTTCGATTTACAGCATAAAATGAAACATGATACAACACAATATATAACATTCCCCTAAAAAGAGAGAACATTTTGCGAAGACAAGCAACAACATAGATTGACTTAAAGTAAAAGAAGGGCGTATTGAGAGAAAGAAAAATGAAGTACAGTAGATCGTATATTATATTACATGTACGTGAAAATTTAATCATGTAAACGCGGAAGGAGTAAAAAAAAATACAGGCTGTATATTTGAATGAAAGGATATTATCGTTTTGAACAGGTCTGAATATATAAATGATGGAGTTTGCTAAGACATGTATTATCGTCATATAAAATTGGGAAATATCATAATCCTAACTCCTTGTCCTTCCAGTATTTCATTTCAATACAATTAAAAAAATAATGATAAGTGTTATACTTATCAAGCTAAAATACCATAACTGTCAAAAAGCCATAATTACCCATCATGGCGCCGACAAACAGTACAAGAACTGGAAGGATGGTCCGCTGAAACAAAGAGGAAAATAGAATAGACAATGCCAGTGACTGAAGAAAATTAAACTTTGTCAGACTTTCACTTGGGCTACAGTCACAACTTGGGCTACGGTCACAACTCAGAGCGGCGACCGACCGATTTGTAGCCTGCTCGGTCGCTGCTGAGATTTTGGCACCGCTCAGCAGTTTTTGGAGATGTTGAGCAGGCTGTAAAACCCTAGCGATGACCGAGCAGTGCCCTGTCGATTTCCCGTCGGTCACCGATCGATTTCAGTAAAATTTTGGCGAAATATGGGGATCTGCAACGAGCAGAGTCCGTCCGAGCAGTCACCGAGCGATGCCCCATCGGCAACTGGACGATCTCCCACTGGCCACCGGCCGATTTTTACGAAATCGCTCAGCGACCGACGGATGATCGATAGGTCATCTACCGGTGACCCGTAGGCGTACCGGCGGCCACCCGCCGGTCTCTGCCGGAAATTTCTCACGAGCTACCTGTGTTTATTAATGTACTTATGTGATTTGTGATATTTTAATTAATTAATTAATCAATTAATTAATTAATTAATCAATTAAGAGAAAATTCGAGGCAAAAGAGCTAAGAGTTAAGTTATCAACTAACAAAGCTCAGCTATGTGATACCACAGATAACTAAAAACTAGGAAATAAAACAAAACGGAGGAACACCCAAGATGGAACAAAGATTAGAATAGATTAGAATTGTCCAAAATATCTTTTTTTGCTTCTACATATTTTACAGTATTTTTCTATTCCTATTTAATTTCATATTTTAATTTTCCCCATCTGTTGTTGTTCATTTCTTCTTCAATCAATAGTCATTTAATGAATGATAAGGTAACCAAATCATATTTTACTACGTCAACATATCGACACTAACTTTTATCTTTCATCTCTTTTGCCCACAAATGGTTGCCTCTGACTTCAATGTCCCTCATGTTGGTTGCCGAGATGTTGAGATGTTGAGATGTTGGTGGGGTTTCCTTGCTTCTCATCCCTCCCCCTGCTTCTTTCACATTGCGCTATCGTAGTCTTCTCCATCTAGGCCCTGATTTTCTTGAGTGCCTCTGTCATTTTTATCTTAACATCTTTAGTCCATAAATCGCTCGACGGCGACCGCTCGATCTATTCTCTTGGTTTTCTTCTGTGCTGTTGTCATTTTTGTCTCTATTATTTTTGTTCCCTAAATCGCTCGGCAGCGACCGCTCGATTAGGTCAGTGCCTGGGCGGTTCCTGCCCGGACACCGAGCGTATTTTGGGCAGCGAGTGAAAACTGGTCGGTCGCCGCTGCAATTTTAACTCCGCGTTAAAACTTCAGCGGCGACCGACCGATGCCCTAAAAATCAGCGGCGCCTGGTCGGTCACTGGTCGGTCACCGGTCGTTTGGCTAAAAACTCGCCGACCGGTCGCCGAGCAGGCTGATTTTGGGGGTTGTGACCGTAGCCGTTAACGGGCGGCGTCCCGCAGATTTGTAGCCTCCTCGGTCGCTGCTTGAATTTAGACATTGCCCAACGACTTTGGAGAAATCGAGCGGGCTGTAAAGCCTCAGCGATGCCCGAGCGATGCCCTGTCGATTTCCCGTCGGTCACCGGTTGATTTTAAGTCAAAATTGGGCAAAATGGGGGGATCTTCTCCTCGCGGAGTCTGAGTAGTCACCGAGTCACCGAGTCACCAAGTCACCCACCGGAAAACTATTTTGGACGATCTCCACCAGCCACCGCCCCGCCGGTGATCAGTGGGACATCTGCCGGTGTCCCTTAGGCGTACTGGCCCGGCGGTCTCTGCTGGAAATTTCTCACGAGCTACCTGATTAGTCCATGGACCAAGACCCGAAAAATGGGTTATTGGTACCACCTGAGGTGGCAAAACCTTTTTGGTGTCATTTTGTTTGTCGGGCATAGATATGCTTTCAAGCTATGATAGCATTTCCAAATGAGTAGCTTAGTCATAATAAATGAATTGTTAACCAATTTGGTCTCGTTTTTATATCCCTATGCTACTTCTGAATCGAAACTAACCGCTATACAAAGAAGAGCATTGTTTTCTGTTATACAAATAATGACTGCTATGAGGGGCACAGTTAAAATTATGGGCCCAAGGTGATGTGAAAACCGTAACTATGCCCGAAGCGAAGCTGAGGGCATGGTTATGGTTTTCACATCACCGAGGGCCTACATAATTTTAACTGTGCCCCGAATATCAAGCAGTCATTATTTGTTTTATATACCGAAAATATAGATTCCGAAATATAGATACCGAAAATATAGATTCTAGTCTCTTTTACAGCACTCGTAATCAATGCTGACCGACAGCGCGGCGGTGGTATCATTGGTGCGTACATACAGTGCAAGGGGTTGCGACTGTCTCCAAACCTATTTACAGGGTCCGCTAGTCTCTTTTACAGCACGCTGATCGAATGCGCGGTGGTCGTATTTTGTGCGTACATGAGCGATCTATGTGTACGGGGTCGCGACTGTCTCCAAACCTATTTACAGGGCACAGTTGATTTACTGTGCCCCGGTGTCGGGCACAGTATATCACAAATGGGGCACAGCTATTTTCATGACTCCGCTTTTAACCAATCAGATGACAGGATTCTATATATGAGGTATATAATATACAAATAATGACTGCTATGAGTTGCACAGTTAAAATTATGGGCCCAAGGTGATGTGAAACCCGTAACTATGCCCGAAGCGAAGCTGAGGGCATGGTTATGGTTTTCACATCACCGAGGGCCTACATGATTTAACTGTGCCCCGAATATCAAGCAGTCATTATTTGTTTTATATACCGAAAATATAGATTCCGAAAAAGATACCGAAAATATAGATTCTAGTCTCTTTTACAGCACTCGTAATCAATGCTGATCGACAGCGCGGCGGTCGTATCATTGGTGCGTATGAGCAAGGAGGTACTCATACCTCCTTGGTATGAGTGATCAATGTGTACAGTGTGCAGCGTTCCGACTGTCTCCAAACCTATTTACATGACAGGGCACAGTGACCGCTAGTCTCTTTTACAGCACGCTGATCGAATGCGCGGCGGTCGTATCATTGGTGCGTACATATATGAGCGATCTTTGTGTACGGGGTCGCGACTGTCTCCAAACCTATTTACAGGGCACAGTTGATTTACTGTGCCCCGGTGCCGGGCACAGTAAATCACCAATGGGGCACAGCTATTTTCATGACTCCGCTTTTAACCAATCAGATGACAGGATTCTATATATGAGGTATATAAATGTTATTATATACCTCATATATAGAATCCTCTCATCTGATTGGTTAAAAGCGGAGTCATGAAAATGAGATCGCGTCAATCATTTCCACCAGGCAATTTGCGGGATCGAAAAAAGTCGATCGATCTCTAATCTTGTAATCTTTTTTTTTTTTTTTTTTCGAAAAATGACTTTCGACGAGTAATAACGTACAAACGAGTCTTCTCCTCCTCCCCACAGACTTTGTTGCTAGTTACGGTAGACATGGCAACAAGTACGCGGATTTCTGCTGCAAGGTCGGTGGTGCCCAAAACCACAGCGCCGAAACCCACGGCAGTGACGAAGAGGCCGAGACCGAATTCACCATGTTCACCCCATAGCCCGGAAGAGTCTATGCCGTCAATCCGTGCCCTTCTTGAAAATCATATTCGAAAGATAGACGGAAAGTTACAAGACTTTGAGAAAAAGTTGGAAGACCACGGGAAAGAAATTTCGGAGAGCCTGCAAGAAATCAGAGATTCGCTCAACTACCAAAGTCAGGAAACGGAAGTCTTAAAGGAGAAAGTGGTGGGGCTGCAGAAGGAACTAAAGGAGAAGGACAGAAATATACATGAGGAGATCGACCGACTAGCAACATATATGTATCACGGGAAAACCTAGTTTTCCCGGGCATTCCACGGAAATCGGAGGTGGAGAATGTGGATGAACTTCTGCACGACTTTTACGTCAATAAGCTAAAAATTCCTCCTGACGTAGCAAAGGGAATTGAACACCAGAGAGCTCATCGGGTTCCCGCAGCGAAACAACCAAACCCCATCAAAGCCAAATATGTGAAATTCGCTGACAAGGTGCTAATTCAAAAGCATGCACGGAATCTTAAAGGAAACGGGGACAAGATGTTCATCACAGACGACCTACCCAAACATGTAAGAGAGGAGCGACAAAGCCAGATTCCAGCGATGAAATTATTATTTTGTAACAAAATGACAACATTTTGTAACTAAATGAACATTTCGTCCACGGAATGATAATTTCGTTAACGAAACCTGTCATTTTATCGACGAAATGACCAATTTCGTAACGAAATATTCCGTGGGTACTTGGCGCTCCATGGTTTTTGTCCATGGTTTAAACCATGGTTTTGTTTGTACATGTACCACCTTCGTGAATTCGGGCCTGTGAGTGTAAGTGTAATTGTGAGTGTAATCAGTGTGTGTGAGTGTGTATATGTGTGTGTGTGTATGTGTGTGTGTGTGTGTGCAGATGTGTAGCTGTGGATGTATCTCGGAGTCAGGTGAATTAACTGTGCTTGTTCTGGCAGTACTCGTCTGTAATTATGGCTTGGGATGATTTAGATATTTGCTGTAATTTTCTTTCGTTAAATGTAAAAGGTATTAGGGATGCAGGGAAAAGAAAGAACATTATTAACTGGTGTATGTATAAAAAAGCAGATGTTGTGGTATTACAAGAGACGTATAGCTCTCCTGAAGTTGAAAAAAAAGTGGAGAGAGGAGTGGGATGGAGTATCCTACTTTACTCATGGTACACCACATAGTAAAGGTGTTTAGTTGTTGGTAAATGCAAATTTAAAATTGAATGTTTCATATGTGGATATAGATCAAGGAGGTAGATATATTTTGATGAAATGTGTTTTTACAAGGTATGGAAATTGTCATTGTAAATGTATATTTTCCAGTGAGGGGTAAAGAAAGAGAGAGGAGAGATTTTCTGTCTGAATTTGGAAAGATTCTGCATCCTTTTGTTGATAAAGGAAATCTGATTATTATTGGTGGAGATTTTAATTTGATACGAAATTTTGAATTAGATTATAATGGGAGAGCAATGGTAAAGAAGTATACAAATTTCGATCAGTGTTTTGATAATTTTCTTGAGGAATGTAATTTGATAGATATAAGGAGGGTCACCCATAATTTAGATAGACAATATACTTATCGACAGGTATTTCCGTTTATGCAAAGTAGACTTGACTATTGGTTTATTTCGAGTGGGTTGCATGATATTGTAAAGGAATGCAAGATATTAACTTCTATTGCGCCAGATCATTCAGCTATTTTTTTGCAACTTTTGAATAAACCTGATGATGATAAGGGAAATGATAGGTGTTTTAAGGCGTCATATTGGAAATTTAATAACAGTTTGTGTAAAGATGGTAAATATGTCAGTAAAATGAAAGATGAAATAATTAAAATATTGGGAGAATTTCGGAATGAAATAGAAGATAGAAGATGTTTTGATTTGCATTTCGTTCATATTTGTAGAGCTAGTAACTGCACAAATGTTATGTTTTTATTCAATACAACGCTCTTTCAACCACTTCGAGCTTATGAGAGTTTTTATTTAAACATATATCAGACATGACAAAATAAAAGCGCAGAATTTTGCGGAAGTTTACATTAGAAAGAGTTCTATAACCACAATGAAGTAGTCAGTGTAATTTGAAGTTGTATTTTCTCCTTTTGTTTATTTATGTAGGCCTATTTTCTTATTAATTTATTAATTTATTCATTCACTTGTGGGTTCGTTCACTCTTTAAAACTAAAATGTTCAATTAACATTTAAAAGGCCGAGGAGCATTGGCGGCGGAACGAGCGGACGAACAATGGAGTTTGGGGGGGGGGGGGGGTGGCAAAGCATTGTGTCCGGACAATGCTTTGCCCCCCCCCCCAAACCATTGTGTTGTCCTCTCGTTCCGCCGCCCATGCCGAGGAGTGACCACACTTTCAAAATGTTGGATTAGTTTCTGTTGACTTTAGCATGTTCAAAGTGTTAATCTAACATTTTGAAAGTGTGGTCACTCCTCGACCCTTTTAAATGTTGATTTAACATTTTAGTTGCATTAGAGTGGCCATTCATTCATTCATTTAGCTTTAGGCGAATTTGCATGGGGCGACTAGGTAAAAAACGAGAAAAAATCTGAACCATTTTTTACTTGCTCTTGATAATTTCCTATCCCCCTCTCTCAGGGTGCGAACCGAGGAAATGACAATGTTCGTACATAAGTCAGAAATGTCATTTTCTCAATTCCGGTGGTAAATGACCAAAATTCTGTCGGTAAATGTGTCCGTTCATTTTCCCGGTTCATTTACATCGTCCAAACTCTATGGACTGACGAAATTTACATTTCATCGAATAAAATCCCTAAAATACTATATAGCGGGGGCGGTAAGATTGTTCGATCCCTTGCTGAGTTGACTAACCATCCTCAAGCACTGGCTACAAATCACTCCGGGGCCCTTGCGGCTTGTAAAATCAGACGTTTTGTCCATGTTCGTAAGAAGTGCTCTGTACGAAAACAGACAACAGAGAGAACTTTACAAACCATACGGGTTCCGGGGTGAGGGGCAGTGCCCTTATGATTTTTCAAATAGCAAAGAAAAAAAAAAGAGGAGAAAAGAGAGAGAGAAAAAAAAAAGAGGAAGAAAAGTGAGGAGGAAGAAAGAATATTATATACTGTACATTGTGCTGCGCTCGACCCATCAAAAATGATTCAGCGCTGGAAAGACACTTTATAAATCCGATTATTATTATTATTATTATTATTATGATTATCATTATCATTATTATGATTATGATTATGATTATGACTATGATGTTATTATTTATTATTATTATTATGATTATCATTATCACTATTATGATTATGATTATGATTATGACTATGATGTTATTATTTATTATTATGATTATGATTATGATTATCATTATTATTATTATCATCATCATCATCTATTACCCCAGAGAAAAAAAAATTAAGGCCATCTATAGTTCGTTTTGCCCCCCCCCCCCCCCCATGAAAATACCCTGGCGCCGCCCCTGTCTGGGATGATGTGACGTAAGCTTTATAAATAGGCCAGGGTCCAGCTGAAGCAAAAATTTCTTCGAGTAAAATCGAGCCTGTTCTCATTTTTTATATATAGGCCTATATAATTTAATATTATAATTTAGTAGGATATTATGCAAAAAGTGTTTGTTCATTGTGCTACTGTATGGTATTGATTGCCTTGTATTTTTCGTCATTTTACTTAAAAAAAAAAGACATTACAGTCCGTTATCTCTTTTCGATACCATATTATACTATTACTTCATGTGCCCAAATAAATCGGGGGCAGCCATCTAGCAGGGGCGGCGACAAGGTTTGTTTGTTAAGAGAGGCAAGACGACCTAAAAGTGACGTAATTTTTTTTTTTCAATTGAACAACAGGGGGATTACGGAGTTATACGACCAAGACCTCACTTTTTTTATACTCTTTTTTTTTCTTCCCCTTTTCCTCTTTTTCCTCTTCCCCCTTTTTTTCACTGCTTGAAAAATCATAAGGGGTATTTGCCATAGGCGACGGAAGCGGGGGGGGGGGGGGGGGGGGCAGGCCGGGGCAGTCACCCCCCTCCCCCATCCAAAAAGTGGGGGGCAAAATGCATTTTGGCCCCCCCCCCCCCCAAAAAAAAAAAAAAAATAACAATAAAAAGTGATGAAGAAGAAGAAGAAGAAAAAGACGAGTTTGAATGAAAAATATTGTATATAACTTAGAAAAGTGGGTTTTTTTTTTGTTGCTCGCTTGCAAAATACTGAGTATGTGATTTACGCTAGTGCTCGTAACCAGCTCTCTTGCTTCGCTACCTCGCTTTCGAGTTTTTGAACAAATTTTTACGCGAGTCTTGCCCCTCCCCCCCCCCCCAAAAAAAAAAAAAAAAAAAATTTCTGCGTAAGCCTCTGGTCACCTGCGAAAATTTTTGACACGAGCCCCCTCCCTCCCCCCCCCCAATCCAGAATTGCTTCCGGCGCGCCTGGTATTTGTCCCCTGCTCGCAGTGGCGCCACCTCTGAGCAAGGCCTACATAACCATATCAGCTTGCACAGAATAAACGGTTTCTCAGTCAAATGATGGTTCATGTGTGTTTCCTTTTGTAGTGACTTTTTGTGCCAAAGTGTGTGCCGGTCTGATTCGTTTTCGTTGTGAAACACCGGGTTATAAGAACGATGGCTTTTGTAGGCATATGCGTATGGAGGGGTTTGGGGTCAAAATGTCAAAGTTCAAAGGTCATAGAGGTCATTTTAATTTCGTGAAAAATTCATGTGATCTTATATTTACAAAAAAAAAAGAAATAAGTTTTAAAAAATTATATTCATATGAATAAAGGAAGAATCAGGAAGAAGAATTTGACATAAATGTGTATTGTTGTTAGACTGATTACTGCCTTTGCTCAAACAGTACGTGGGTAGTGTTTAGGCCTATAAATTTCCACTCCAAAGTTGCCCTCTTTTAGCTGATAAGCTCATCCTTCAATTGCCCCACCTTACTCATTATTAGTCAGAGAACCCTTTTCCTTCCTTATATTTTTTTAATTCCTTTTTTTAAAAATAAGTGCCTCATTAAGCTGAGGAAAAACGCTGTTCTAAACCTTATAGTGGCCATGTATCCCATTTGCGTCTGGTTTAATATAAGTTTCTTTTCCAGCAAATGTATATATATATATTATTTTTTCATCCCCTCCATCTCTCTCTCTCTCCCTCTCACCTCTCTATTGGGTGTGTGTGTGTGTGGGGGGGGGGGTAGGTAATGTACCACTTCAAACTAGAACACTAAAAACCGTCCTCCCCAAATGCTCACAAATCAACACACGCCCTATACACTGTCATATAGAAATGTTCAATACCCCCCCCCCTTCCACACACATTCCATTCCTAGGGTTTCCAAGGAAAACAATATTGTGCAGCACAAAATGGGCGTAGAATGGCTATGTCCATTATATTACATGTACTATGAAATAAACACTTGATAGAATTTTGAAATCAGACACCAAAGGAAAGTGTATTCATATCCTCAAAAGGTTTAATACAGTAAGAAATATGCACTCTAAACAGGTTTTAATGCATGAAATGAAAAAAAAAGAACAGTTTGACTAACATAACATTCTTCTTAGAAAACAAAGATTTTCTTCATACAAAATGAGGTCTTACCTGCAAGTAAAAGAACAAACATGTTAACCTGAACAGTAACCCATTTGAAATACAACACAATTTAAATGATGAGTAACATGGGTAATAATTGGCTTGTTTTCATATTTTGTGTTCGATCAATTCTAATGAGTTAAAGGGTGTGTACAGTTCTGGTCGGGGTGAGGATTTAGCTTTTAACATTTTGTGAGATATTCAGAAACCACTCTATGAGATGACACATAGCATGCAATTCTTAGGGGTATCAAAAGTTTATCTGATGAAAATCGGTTTTGAAATGTCTGAGATATCCAAAAACAAGGTGAAACAAAGAGATCCTAATAAAGGTGGGGCATGTCGCCTTTTATTATTATCACTTTTGGGGATATCTCAGCCATTTGAAAACCAATTTTCATCAAATAAACGTTGAATCCTTCTTAAAATCACATGCTCTTTCATATTTTATAAGAGGTTTCTCATTATCTTACCTAGGAATGTTCAAAACATGAATCCCCACCTCAACCACTACTATACAGTCCCTTTAAATGGCTCTGCCAAAAATTACATAGTTAATATGTCATTTTTACAAAGTCAGCAGACATAATCTAAGAATAATCATCTTTCTTGTTTATGAATATACAACCACAACTAGAAACATAAAGCAAACATAAAATTCAGTTCCTCTGCCATGACATTTATAATGAGGACCATATAATATATCTATTTAGTCCTGGGGTAGACTTTCTCTCTAATGGTATAGGTTCACGAAAACCATAGGTAACACCTAAAGCATCTTTGGGTAACTCTGAATACAGAGAAATGAAGGTTCAAATCCAAAGACAATGTAAACAAGGAAAAGTAGAAATTACGCGGTGCGTAATGTATGTCCCCGCCGGAAGTAGCATTTAGTAGCAAAATGTACAATATAGGTAAAAAGATGAAGGTCAAAGGTCAAAGAAGTCAAAGGTCAAAATTCTATGTAGAAGTTTTGAAGCCCTCACCTAGTGCCATCACATAAAGCAAACGGAATCGAAATCGGGTTAGAAATGGCGAAGGAGTAGCATTTTGTAGCCAATGTACAATATACATGTAGGTAAAAAAATCAAGGTCAAAGGTCAAAGAAGTCAAAGGTCAAAATTCTGTGTAGAAGTTTTGAAACCCTCACCTAGTGCCATCACATAAAGCAAACGGAATCGAAATCGGGTTAGAAATGGCGAAGGAGTAGCATTTGGTAGCAAAATGTACAATACAGGTCAAAAATCAAGGTCAAAGGTCAAAGAAGTCAAAGGTCAAAATTCTGTGTAGAAGTTTTGAAGCCCTCACCTAGTGCCATCACATAAAGCAAACGGAATCAAAATCGGGTTAGAAATGGCGAAGGAGTAGCATTTTGTAGGCAATGTACAATATAGGTCAAAAATCAAGGTCAAAGGTCACAACTGAAATTCTGTATAGAAGTTTCAAAGCTCCTATGTAGTGCTATCATATAAAGCAAACAGAATCAAAATCGGGTTAGAAATGGCGAAGGAGTACCATTTTGAACATTTTGATCACACACGGACGCACACACGGACGGACGGACGGACACACGGACAGACGGACACACGGACACACACACGTACGGAGCCCGTTTCATAGTCCCCTGCTCGAACTCGTTCGGCGGGGACAATAAAACATTAGTGAAAATTCACAATCTGAAAAAAGGAGAAACAACGTACTTGACCAAATGGAATTTCCCAGTACCAGGTAAAAAAAAAAAAAAAAAAAAAAAAAAAAAAAAAAAAAAAAAAAAAAAAAAACCCTCTGCAGGGTGTAAAAAAACCTAACCCTTTTACACATTTAAAAACTCTTCTAAAAATAGAAAAAGAGCCAAATGGGCAGCAAATTCCGGTTTTATCATGATTCTCACACTCTGTACCAAAGTAGTCAGTGCACAAATACGCATGGCATGTGATTGGATATTTTGGGGTCATATGATAGAGACATTAAGCTATGTATACATATCAAATTACCACATTTATAGTCATGTACAGTATACTTGTAGGGTTCAGGAACAGTCATTGAACAAATATAATCATTAGCTTTTTGATGTTGTCTTTTTAGAAATCTTGATTAACTATCATCTTTGTCCTTGTCATTGTTTCTCAATTAACAGCATAAATTATATTGCCCTTATCTGAATTGGAAAATAGTATATTTTGGTATTGAACATAAATTTTGACTAACAAAAAAGCTTCTGAATGACAATGAAGATTTACTTTTGTCCTTTTTACAAGGGGCCTCAACAATTCAGTGCACATGTTGCTAATCTGGGGTGCAATTAGATTGTCGGTTTAAAGGGGATTCCATCACAGAGGTTTCACTGTATCAATGAAAGGAGGTAAATTTGAACAGCATTGAAAAAAAAAATGATAAGAATCGGTCACAGACTAACTTGCATTTTCTAGTAAACTACTCTATACCTGTAAATTGGCAATGCTAATGAAATGATGGGTCAGCAAGTCTCCATTGCATTCTCTGTACATAAGAATTGCCCATTTTCTAAATTTTCTTGAAAGCTACATTTTTCCTACCCTATACTCTAAGGAGTTGTTTGACAAAGAGTGACAACTGTTTTAAATATACTCAGAGTTTAAGATGTGAAAATACATACTCTGGAAAATGAGAAATTTTGTGTAAAATGTGAATGGAGAACTACTCCTAAAAATACTATTATTTCATCAGTATTGCCATTTTGCATAACTGACAATGAAGTACTAGATATTGATAATGAGTGTAGTTTCCTTATTCACTCATGATTGGATCAATTATTTTTTTTTAATTCATCCCGGCGTCTTCCATACAGTGTGTTCCTAAAAAGGAAAGGCAAGTTCAAAAGTCAACTGAACAATACATAGTTTTTTTTTCTTGTAATTTGTATAATGGGATAAAAAGTAGCTCTCCAGCTTTAATTTGACACCTTCCTTGCGTCAACGTTGACATGAGTTAGAGAGTTAGGGTTCTTTGAAACTCGGAAAAAGTAGATGTTGTATCATTTTCCTTCAAAGAAACCTCACTCGATCTGTAACAAAACCCATGGCAATGTTAACGCAAGCAAGGTGTCAAATTTAACTTAATGAGCTACTTTTTAATCCAGCACACAAATTGCAAAAAAAAAGCTATGCATTTGTGATATAATTTACCTTTGAGGTTTGGTTTCCCTTTTTTTAGGAACACACTGTAGAAACAATGGACTGACTTGGGTGGAATTCCCCTTTTATCGAGGACTGCCACATAGGCATGAACTGGGAGATCATTATGCATTAATGCACCCCTTTCAGACACAAACTAAGGGTCTAAGGTAGCTAATAATACAAACTGCGAACAGACTGTATTTTCTGCTTGCAAATTGGGCAATCTCTTCCTTTATTCTCTTCAAGGAATGTGCTGCATGGAAGGCAGAGTGTGTGCCCACATGGAATGAAAAAGCTGTCTTTCTTTCTATCACAACATATCCCACACAATCCTTGTGATTCTTGCTTGATCAGGACCTATAAAAAGGGTGAGAGAAGATGAGGAGGAAGATGATCAAAATGGGTCTAGGAACACTACCCCCTGGAGAACCACTCTCCGGATAACTACCACTGGGATAATTATCCCCCAGGACAATTCCCTCCTGGGACAACTACCCCCCGGACAACTACCCTCCTAGGGCAATCACCCCTCCGGGCGATTACCCCTTAGGACAACTACCCCACGGATAACCACCCCCAGGATGACTACCCCTGGATAACTACCCCTAGGATAACTACCCCCCAGATAACTACCCCCGGATATCTACCTTGTGGATAATTACCCTCCGGAAAACTACCCCCTGGATAATTATCCCCCGGATAGCTACCCCCTGGATAACTACCCCCCTCCCCCCCCCCCTCCCCGATAACTACCCCCTGGATAACTACCCCCGGATAACAACCCCCTGGATAACTACCCCCTGGATAACTACCCCCCGGATAACTTCCCCTCGGATAACCCCCCCCCCCGATAACTACCTCCTGGATAACTACCCCTCGGATAACTACCCTCTGGATAACTACCCCCCGGATAACTACCCCCTGGATAACTATACCGCGGATGACTACGCACAGATAGCACTATCAAATAAAATAGATTTTCCCGGCCAATTTCGCACTTTTGTCAGTCCCTTTGGTAGAAAGTTCATTCAATTTAGCGAAAATCCTCGTCACTGCAAATTCTGTCATTCAAAATTGCAAGTTGTTCGTTCAATTTAGCATTTGGATCAGACAGAAAAAGAATTATAGGAACATTAATTTTTGATGATCATAACCGTGACTTCCTAGAACTGGACGACACACTCGGAATAAAGCGTTCAACGGCCAGATAAGTTGTGGCCACATGGACTATCTTCGGACTGGAAGACTCAATAAGCACATTGAAAAAAAAAATGTTGCCAAAATCTCTAAAATGAATACGAAATTATGAAATGTAATGACGCTTGTAAAACAATAACTATGTTAAATGAAATAAGGAAAGAACCAAAGCATAAACTTGGTGCTAAATCGAATGCAAAAGATGTTAAATTGGATGCCCAAAAATGAATTCGAATGAACGAGTGCCCACGAGGCACACATATTACATTTATTTAATAAATTAATGAATACATTACTGTATCTATTTGGACAATGCTTATCACTGCCTCCAGATGCGTCTAGGAGAATTTCGATGCGATTTTCTGTTTATACCGTAGCACTCATTTCCGTATTGCCCTTCTGCATCATTTTGCATTAACCACTATAGATTAAAGCTAACACAGAACATTGTTTCCATTTAGAATTGCCCTTTTTTAAAATTAGGCCCCAAACAATCACCTCTCCGCCAATTAATTTGCAACAAGAAAATTACCCCTCCCATTTTTATTTCTAACATCGTTTGTTATTTCAGTCGAAAAACTCATATTCTGTGAACAGCGAAAAATAACGGGTATCAACGAAGTCTTAGCAATCACAGTGATTAATTCTTCGTTTCTTTTTAATGATTTCAGTATTCCCGAGCCGCATGCGAGCCGATAATACATTAACCATCTGTGTTTTTTGTCTTGTCCATTTGCTTGATTGCTTGTTTCCTTGCTTGCTTTGCGGCCGTGCTGGTCATCCATGGCTAACGCTCAGAGATCCCCATTTCTTTATTCAGTCTAGGAATGCAATAGTGAAAAGCTTGCTTGCTTCACAAATAGAAATGATGATAATGATGATAATAATAATAATAATGATAATAATGATAATAATATTACTACTACTACTACTACTACTACTACTACTACTAATAATAATAATGGTGGCTATACTTGCACAGGGCGCAGGTCCATTTTTTTTCGGGGCTCATGGCGTTTCAAAAAATAAAAAGATATATTATACATGTTCATGAAACATGAAAACACAGAAGAAAATGACAACCAACAAACAACCACATACCAGATAAAGAATGCAACCATTCCGAACATTATAGATTGCAGTTATAGTCCTCAGTGTGAGGGGAACAGATACGTTTCAAGTTTGGATTTAAATATTTTGTAGATGATCAGTTGTAGATCAGTTGCCTCATCTGAATAGGTAGCTCATTCCACAATTCTGGTCCTATAACGGAGAAAGCACGATCACCCCATCCATGTTTTCATCTGTGTTTTTTTTTTTTTTTTTTTGAGTAACAACACATCTGATGGTGAACGTAGACTTCGTGTCGGATTGTATTTGGGAATAGAGTAGGTATACGGGGGAAAGGGTTTAAACCGAATGATGTACTAATAACAAGATCTTTAAGATGTTTTTTTTTTTTCTTTTTTTTTTTCTTCTACGGGAAGCCGATGTAAGGAACGGATGATTGGTGATATGGAATAAAACTTAGTATTGTAAAAGTTAACAACCGGGCGGCAGAATTTTGCAACCGTTGAAGTTTTTTGACATCTTTTTTGGAAGATTACACAATAGCGAATTCGAAAAACCCAGCCGAGAAGAAGGCAAAGCATGATTAAGCACATCAGCCATGGGCGTAAATCCCCCCCCCCCGAAATGGAGGAGGGGGGTGGCCTGTACAATCATCCCCCCCCCCCCCCCCTGAAATGTGATTGTATCAATTTTGGCATATTGCATGACGTTGGTACGCCGGCCTTCAGACAGGTAACAGAGCTGAACAGTGTTCTATCTTGTAGGATAATGTATACATAATTTTCTCAGGCGCTCGCTCGCTTCGCTCGCTCGCGAAGAGAGTAATATCGACATAATGATGATGACTCTCATAACTCAGTCAGGATACCCAGGGATGATCAGGTGTGTCGAATCTATCGGGGGGGGGGGGGGCAAAGGGGCATTTGCCCCTTCCCTAATGCAGGGCTCCACACTAACTTTTATTTTTGGTGGCCCAAAGGCAAACATCCGACCTTTTTTGGTGGTCCGATCAGGCCACCAAATTCTTCATTTCTGAAATTTTGGTGGCCCCTGGCCACCGGGCCACCGTTAGTGTCGAGCCCTGCCTACGGAAATGTTGGGGCAGACAAATCATTTGTCCCCCAAGCAATTCCCGAGATGAGGACAAATGTCGAACTTTATTTATGGAAAATTGTTCAAATACCGCCAGAACTATGCACCGGATCGTTGAATTGCAATCATAAACATGCAAAAGCTCCGCTAACTGGGTCCCTTTTGATAGACTTTGTACACTTTTGAGATTGACGTATTTCCTTGCATTTTATCAAAGAGTGTGCAGCAGATCTTTTCACTTACAAAAACTCCCTCATATGCAGAGGCGTTGATGGGGGGGGGGGGGGGAATGGTTCCGCCCCCCCATAGGGGACAAACATAATAGGACAAACATATCATTTTGCTCCTCCTCGTAACTCCCGAGATGTGGATATGTTCTTACTTTTTTGATAGAAAACTGTCTAAATATTTCACCCAAAGATGGCTGAATTTCAATTCTGAAAATACAAAATCTCCCTCGCGTAAGAGGGGGATAGGTCTAACCCCTTCCATACCCTCCCCGTTCAGTCCTTTCTACTTAA
The DNA here is from genome assembly GCF_964275005.1 of Diadema setosum. Classification (NCBI taxonomy): domain Eukaryota; kingdom Metazoa; phylum Echinodermata; class Echinoidea; order Diadematoida; family Diadematidae; genus Diadema; species Diadema setosum. Next base: position 21,232,449 of record NC_092700.1, on the reverse strand, counting down.
TACACTTTATAGATTTTAAATGTTTCATCTAAAGTGTGCACCAGGTCTGTCACTTCAGTTACAAAAAAGAACACAGAAGATCCACCGCGGATGGGAGGGAATATCTTTTTTCAATCAACCCTTTTCTCGCTTTGTTCCTCATTCAAAACTTTGGTACACTTTGGGGATTGACAGCTTTCCAAATTTTCCATCAATTTTTTTTAATTTGTATTTGTATTCTAAGAATGCAAAAGCCCACTCGTATGCAGGGACGTCGATCCTGGAGGACTGGGGGGGGGGGGGACAAACATGTCATTTTGTCCCCCAATAATTCGCGAAATTATGAAAATTTTCTTGCGTTTTGTCCAAAAAATTTTATCCAAAGTGTGCATCAGATTGCTGAATTTCAATTCAATAAAATGCAAAATCTCTCGTGCTTGGGAGGGGGAAATTGTGCTTGGAAAAGGCAAATTGATCAATAGTAATCTAGCATATCAAAATATTCTGCTAACCGTAAACAAGTGGGACTATTTCAAGTCGATAAAACAAGCATAAACATGCATCAAATTGCACCATTTACAATATCAAAATGCAAACATTTCTCACCGTGGGAGGGGAACATCCCCATTCCACACCCTCCCCTCCTTCGTTCGCTCCACTCGCTTGGGTTCGGTCGCTTTCATGATGTTAAGTGTAATAGTTAATATAAGAAGTCTGTTTAAATGATACCATTTTATAACCAAATTGTTTTTTAAGAATCGACATCAAAATATATTGCTACCTTAAACAAGTGAGACTGTTTCAAGTCGACAGATTAGTTACATAAAAAGACAAAAAACAAAAACAAAAACGGGCCTCCAACAGAACCCTGGGGTAACCAATAACAAATAACCAATAACCAACAACCAATAACCAATCCTGACATAATTCTTCTCTGCAGCAACTCAATCATCATTTTCAGTGCGTAAAACACATGTGTGCGTACGTATAGGACCTATACAATGTAGATGTAGGCTTACATAAAAGCAGGCTACATTACAGATGTATACAATAATGATAATAATACATGAATGTCTTATATCGCACGAAATGCACACAAAATGTCGGAGAACGTGGCTACAGCTGCTAACGTCTTTCACGGTTAGAGAGGTATTTAACCAGGGGGTGTAGGCCCTAGTTATCCAGGGGATTTTTTTTCCCCGCGGGGGGGGGGGGGGGGGGGGAGTTTTCGGGGTGGTAGTTAACTGGGGGGCAGGTGTCCAGGGGGTAGTTTTCCGGGTGGTAGTTTTCCGGGTGGTAGTTATCCGGGGGGTAGTTATCCTGGGGATAGTTTTCCTGGTGGCAGTTTTCCGGGTGGTAGTTATCCGAGGGGTAGTTATCCGGGTGGTAGTAATCTTGGTGGTAGTTATCCGGGGGGTAGTTATCCAGGGGGTAGTTCTACGGGAGGTAGTTATCTGGGTGGTAGTTATCCGGGTGGTAGTTATCCGGGGGGTAGTTAACCGGTGGGTAGTTATCCGTTGGGTAGTTGTCCTAGGGGGTATTGCCCTGGGGGTGATTGCCCTAAGAGGGTAGTTGTCCGGGGGGGGGGGGGTAGTTGCCCTAGGGGGGTAATTGCCCTGGAGGGTAATTGCCCTAGGAGGGTAGTTGTCCGGGTGGTAGTTGCCCTAGGGGGGAAAAGCCCTGGGGGTAATTATCCTTGTGGTAGTTATGCGGAGGGTAGTTGCCCAGGGGGTAAGTGCCCGGATATGGATCAAAATTAATACCATGGTATATATTTTACCAAAAAATGAAATCAAAACCATCAAATATAACAAGTGAATGCGTGTGTGTGTGTGTCCGTCCATGCGTCTGTCCGTGTGTGCTCAAATGTTAGAAAATGCTACTTCTCCGTCATTTCATGGCCGATTTTGATTTTGATTGTTTTATCTGATAGGGCATGGTGAGGGCCTCCAAACTTCTACACGAAATAGTGAAATTAATTAATTATGCATTTTTTTTTCCGCGTGAATTCCATATTTGAAGAGTATGGGAATCATGCTGTCCTCGGCCTCCTTTTCGGAATCCATGATTTAGCTGTTACTAAGACTAAGTTGGTAGACTAACATGTTAGACTGACAAGCCGGCTGACAAGTTAATAGACTTTGTTACTACAGTATTGTAATAGGTCACCATCTTCATGAGATCTATACCACGTGCGCGCATGGTGTTGACAAAATAAAAACAATCATTTAAGTCGACTTGGTGAGATAAGTTATGTCGCCATGACGACATGTAATTTTCTATAAGTCAACTTGGCAAGATACCTTATGTCACCATGACGACATGTAACTTTTTAGATGTCGACTTGGCAAGATACCTTATGTCACCATGACGACATGTAACTTTTTAGATATCAGCTTGGATAGATAACTTATGTCACCATGATGACATGTAACTTTTTAGATGTAGACTTGGCAAGATACCTTATGTCACCATGACGACATGTAACTTTTTAGATATCAGCTTGGATAGATAACTTATGTCACCATGACGACATGTAACTTTTTAGATATCAGCTTGGATAGATAACTTATGTCACCATGATGACATGTAACTTTTCAGATGTCGACTTGGCAAGATATGTTATGTAGGCATGACGACATGTAACTTTTTCAGATGTCGACTTGACAAGATACCTTATGCACCATGATGACATGTAACTTTTTAGATGTCGACTTGGCAAGATAAATTATGTCACCATGACGACATGTAACTTTTTCGATGTTGACTTGGCAAAATACCTTATCTCACCATGACGACATGTAACTTTTTAGATGTCGACTTGGCAAGAAATGTTACGTTGCCATGACGACATTTAAATTTTTAGATGTCGACTTGACATGATAATTTTTGTCTCCATGTCAACTTATAAAGTTGATAAGTCGACATGATAAGGCTATTATGTTGACTAGACAAGATGAATTATCTCGTCAAGTCTCCAAGTCGAACGGCACTTTAAAGCTTCCGTAGTTTTCCGACCAAAATCTTTGCAGCATTTCAAATATTTCCTCCAAATCTTGTTTACATGATCAATGATGTCAACATCAGCGTCTGCGCGTCGCTTTTCTAACAGTGATATTGAGAAGAGCATTCAATGTGCTGCTGAGAAGCTTGGATTCGTTGACGGTTTCAGGGAGCAGCAGCAGAACCAGAAGTCCCTATATAGGCATACACTCGTTCATCCGTGCGTGGTCATGATTTGTTTATATCTCCCTGCCCATGCCGACTGGTTTTGGCAATAGTGCGGTGTTCCAAGCTGCACCGTTATGCGTTGATTTTCTTCGCAAACTAGATCTACATGACGGACCAGACTCTTCGAAAGCTGTGGCTCTTGTTTTCATGCATTTGAAGTCTTTAATTTCGGACCAGATGAGCAGGGCTATGGATCTTGGCCTGCGTGACAAAGTGGTACCGGTAATAAGCTAATCATTAATCCAGTTTCTAAAAATGATTTGTCGAGACAACTTTCATTGAGTGTCTCTTGTCTTGAATTTAAATTAGGTGATCCGAGTATCCTCTCGGATCACCTTCTGTATCTGTACGGATTCTTTCTTCTTCTTCTTTTTCTTTCTTTATTTCTCCCCAAAAGTTGTGCAGAACGTGCGCGTACGCGCAGCGTTGAAATATTTGAATGCTCTAATCGAGCTCAATTTTTTTTTGCACACGTTTCAGACCATTTGGAACATTTTTTGAAACATTGAAAAAATCGGACGGACGCGTACAGCTCATATGCAATCAAAATTTTCTGGGTTTTTTTTTCACTTTGATCAGATGTCTGAAATGTCATGGAATATTTCTACCAAGTTTCAAGTCAATCCGACTCAATATGACGTCATACGGGCCCGTCAAATTCCGCGCGCGCGTCAATGGCGATACACAGTGCAACTATGTCAAAAAAACACCAATTTTAAATCCGATTACTCGTCAGGATGGACGGTGACCCCCCATTTTCTTTACAAATTTTGAGAGATGATGAGTTGTACATGTCATTTCATGGGTTGGCGATACTGAAAAAATGCTTAAAAGATATCAAATTTCTTAATAAAGTAAAAAAAGTAAATTTTCAAAATGACGTCATCAAATTTCAAGTTCACTCGAGCGTATCTCACTTATCCTTTGCCGATTTTCACAAAAATTTCAGTATGTTGTAGCTTATTGAATGGTCTTCCATTAATATTGTGACATAATTTTGATTGGATGACGGCATGACCTCGTGAAAATGGATTGAAAGTAACCTTGTCAAATTTGACCAGTTTACGTGTTATCTCTATGGGAGTGCAGTTTTTCTGGAAATGAAAATTGACATGACTATCTTTATCGAGCACTAGCTCAATTATGTTTCGGTGAATTTTTTCCAGATGTTAATATGTTGTATCTGAGACTTTACGCTATCGTGAGTGTGCCCTTAGTTTTTCCATACGTGTCGGGATCACGTCAAAAATTTTGGTTGAAATTAAAGCTTATCTTCGATGTATTGAGATATTTCTTTCTTTCTGCAACTTTCTTTGCAATAACTCAAGAAAAACATACCCTATCACCACCATATTTTGCACATGTTTAGTTCATGTCACGTACATTATTTCATAAAATAACAACTACTTGATCGGACACCATCTTGGGTATGTAAATTAGGGTCAAAGGTCATAAATATTTCATCCTGTATCTTGGTGAATACATGTCCTATCTTTCACATATTTTGCACACGTAAAGACCATGTAACAAGGATCATTTCACAAAATAACCACCTTTTGCTCAGGTGTCATCTTGGGTGTGCAAAGTGGGGTCAAAGGTCATATGTACTTCTTTCTGCATCTTCGTTATGACGTGTTATCTCTATGGGAGGGAATTTTTCTAGATGTGAAATTTGACATGATTGTCTTTATCGAGCTCTAGCTCACTTACCCCTCGGTGAATTTCTCCCAGATTTTAATATGTTGTAGCTGAGACTTTGCGCTATTGTGTAAGTGTCCTCGGTTTTTTTTCATGCGATGTCAGGATCACGTTAAAAATTTTGGCTGAAATTAAAGCTTATATTCGATGTTAAATATCGAGATATTTCTTTCTTTCTAAAACTTTCTTTGCAATAACTCAAGAAAAACAGCCCTTATCACCCTCATATTTTGCACATGTTTAAATCATGTCACGTACATTATTTCATAAAATAACAACTAATTGATCGGACACCATCTTGGGTATGTTAATTAGGGTCAAAGGTCATAAATGTTTCATCCTGTATCTTGGTGAATACCTGTCCTATCTTTCCCATATTGTGCACACGTATAGACGATGTCGCAAGAATCATTTCACAAAATAACCACTTTTTCCTCACATGCCATCTTGGGAGTGTAAAGGTGGGTCAAAGGTCATATGTATTTGTTGCTGCATCTTCGTTATCTAGTGTACACAGAATTTGGTACCAAAGATGGCAGATATGACTCCCTTCTCTAAATGAGAATCCAAACATCACACGGCCAATGTCTCTAAACACAGATGAAACCTGTATGGTCATGCCTATTGCGATCAGGACTCGAATCATTGATTTAAAAAAAAAAATCGGATCACCTTAATTTGTCAGTAATGACAAATTACAATCTCTAGTTACAACTGTAACTGTAGACCCCTAGTTGAAGAAAAAAATAAGGATTGTAAAACTAAATGCCGTTAAATGTCTGGCCTCTGGGCGGGGTAGGGTACAAACACATGTCAGGCTTCTATACTACTACCTACTCTTGTCAGTGTTCCTAGGTGTACTGAGTTAAAATAATCCTGTGTAATTGTGATAAATTGTTAACACCGTAACTGCACTGGTTTATTTGTTTTGTACAGTACAGTAACTGCTGTAACTTTCTCGCATACAAATGCAATTACACATACTGGTGGGCCTACTGCCTTAGTCTGTGAGCCACAGCCTGTGTCTCGGTGACTATGCTCCTCTACACAGAGGAGCGACCGAAACACACGCGGTGGCCCACAAACTAATTCTTCATGTGCATTCATTGAGAAAAAACGCAAATAGGAACATGCTTAAGTACGCAAATGTACTCATACTTCATCTGTAGATTAAAATTATGCAGTCTTATGGCTATGCGATATGCATTGTAGAGACTGCAGGCATTATTAAAATCACATGTGCAATGTAGAAAATGTAGAAAAATTGTGGTTACCATGGCAACGCTTACTCCGACAAAAAAAAAAATGTCTTGAATATCTTCATCTCAATGTCATCATGTAACCAGTTTCATCGAAATTGCTTCACAACTGTCGAAGGAGTTCACGACGCAAGATTTACAACGGACCGTCCGACCTACCACACGCTGATTCCCATTATACCCCCTTAAATACTTTTTGTATGCGGGGGGTACGGTATTTAAAAAAAAGTGTATCTTACACAATCACACATTTCATTAAGATGTCATTTGTACGGAATATTTTCTCTTCTTTTTTTTTTTTACAAGAAATGAACAAATTTGGAGATTTGTCCCCCAGCATTTATATAAGCAGCCGCAATTATGACATTTGCAATCTATTGCAAAATTTGCAACTTTTATCCCTGAATCTATTGCAAAGTTGCAATTGATTAGCAATAAGCATCTTTTTGATCAGTGTTTTAGAACCAACACTTGCTGTCGGGCGAAAGCTCGGTGGTCTAGTGGAGATGACGCCTGTCCGGTGAGCATTAGGTTGTAGGATCGAATCCTGCTCGTGTATGTACGCCCATGATTTTGGGTTACAGCTCGTTATTCCGAAGGTTCGTTATTCCGAAATTCCGAAGACTCCTCAGTCCGAAGATTCGTTATTCCGAAGGTTCGTTTTTCCGAATTTCATTTTCGGATTAACAAATCTTCGGAATAACGAACCTTCGGAATAACGCCACGAATGTTCGGATTAACGAACCCTTTTTCATTTTCGGATTAACGAACCTCTAGGTATAGGGAATTTGTGTGTTTCGGATTAACGAACCTTCGGAATAACGAACCTTCGGAATATCGAACCTTTGGAATAACGAACAGCACCCTGATTTTTATCATGACTACTACTAATAAACACTGATCAATTCAGTGATTATTTACGTCGATGTAGGGCATTGTCAATCAGTTGCAATGAAACATCTCGACGGAAGAATTTCATGAATTTGAACAATTACGCAGTACCGGCTGCATGCTATAAGGAGTAGAACCAACACTTGCTTTTGGGCGAAAGCTCGGTGGTCTATTAGAGAATAACGCCTGTCCGGTGATCAGGAGGTCATAATATGTTCGCGGATCCTGCTCGAGTATGTACGCCCATGATTTTTATCATGGCTACTACTAAAAACACTGATCAATTCACTGCTTATTTACGTCGATGTAGGGCAATTTATCAAACAGTTGCAATGAAAACATCTCGACGGAAGAATTTCATGACTTTTAAAGAACCTCTAGGTATAGGTACCCAATTTGGTATGCATGCAACTGAAAGATGAATTTCTGGCCTGCATGCTCCCCAAAGAGTTGGAAAGGTGGATTTTGCAAGTGCGGGGAATTGTAATGAATCTAGTTACTGGAGTATCAATAAGCCAGTTTACAGAGTTAGCGCATGTCTACAATGACCCTGCACCACAGACTTCTAAACATGAAAAGTTTTGTTCTGAAGGATTCATGTGCCATCTTTCTAATCACCATAAAGAGGATCTGCTTTGTCAAACAGTGTTGATGAATCAATTTCACATGTACATGTACGTTCCATCAGGTGTTCAACCTATAATTTCACATTTTTGATGGAGCATGCCTGAGGATTCTCTCCATTTTGAAGTTAGTAAGTAAATGGCATTATTCTCAAATTACCTTTACACATTCGCAAACTTCCGTAAAGCTGTAAAATGCTTAGAGATGATTTGCTTCGTATGAGGTGCTGTACAATGTATATTAAATGAAAACATTATTATAAAATATTGTTTGTTGATATCTTTGCACGTTAAGAATGTAGTATTGTGGATGTTGCCCCCAAAACTGGGGAAGCTCCTTCACCCCTCCCCCATACAATAGCTATCTTGTTTTTGATTGTGGGGATATCAATAGAATACTTGAATGAATTCTTTTATTCAGGCAGGCACAATAGCTGTATAATCTAAGCCAATCTAATTCATAACTAAATTTCAGGAAAATGAACTCCAGCCTCCTGTCCTACATGTGGACATTTTCACGCTTAGTTGTGTATTATTCCTTATTTCATCTTTATAATGTAATCTCCGTAAGTTTGAAAGGAAATACTACCTTCATTTGAAGTTTTTCTTATTCAAGTCCTTGATTTGTTGAATTACAACCACTAGAGGGCAGCAGACAGTTGTGACGTAGTTGTGGGCGTGTCTCTATGAGATTATGCGTAAGTCGAGGGAACGACTTACATAAGTCGTGGGAACGACTTAGTAAGTAGTGGGAACGACTAAGTAAGTCGTGGGAACGACTTTACGTAAGTCGAGGGAACGACTTATAAGTCGTGGGAACGACTTACGTAAGTCGAGGGAACGACATAGTAAGTCGAGGGAACGACTTAGTAAGTCGTGGGAACGACTTAGTAAGTCGTGGGAACGACTTAGTAAGTCGAGGGAACGACTTAAGAAAAATATTTCTTTCCATGTCCCCTTAGGGGCTCCGTATTTAGGGCGCTCATGAACTGCGAATCGAATGTAAACTGAATAGCGAACACGTAAGTAAGCACGCAGTGATCACACGTGATCATGTATGTAAATACTAGTAATGTACAGTATGCGAGTCGGTGATAGAGTCCGTTCATCCTGTACAAATAAATTGGCCAAGCCATAGAAATTACGTATGTCCACGCGCTTGCGCATTTCAAAATTGCAGCTAAACTTATGAATAATTCATGTCCTGTAGCGTTTCCATGTACGAAAAAATATTCGCGAGCGGGCAACGAGGTCTACGATACTACTACTACTACTACTACTACTACTACTACTAATAATAATAATAATAATGATAAGGTCTTATTTACCCAGGGTAGCCTCTTCAGTGTTGCCACTGATCTACCAGAGGGCCCTGCCATTATTATTACCCCAGCGTTGCCAGGTACCCATTTATACACCTGGGTCGAGAGGGACATGGTGGGTAAAACATCTTGTCCAAGAACTCGGGTCCTCCGAGCGGGAGTCGGGAGTCTTATCCACTATGCCACAGCGCCCCCTGATTCTACCTCAACGACTACCACATTGAGATTCACAAGCCCAGCACTTTTGTGAAAACGTAAATACATGGAAGCCTGTATACGAATTAATAAATTAGCTTTCCTTCCACCTTATTTTCCTCAAAATCATTACGTCTTCATTCCATTAATAGGCCCAGATAGATTAAAAAAAACAATAAACCATTATATTACTATGTCACCATAACAATAACTTTTAGTTTTCATCTCATCCGCCCCAAGTGGTTGTCGCTGTCTTCCCTGTCCCCTATGTTTCTAGCCGAGTTATCTTATTATGCGTGGGCTACCTCTGATGGAGAGTAGGGAGCCATGGTAGGGAGTTTTCGCAAGCACGACGCGGCCGAGAGATGAGCGTGCCGTGTGCAAAATTTGCTTCTGCGCATGATCAAAGCCGATAAACGTCCCGTCCTGGGGAAAACAGTACGGCACTCGGCCAAAATAGCGTTCGGTCCCGATGCTGGGCAGCGAGTGAGCCAGCCAGCCAGCCATCCAATCAGCGATCTTGTCCATACGCTCCCGCCCTGTACAGGAAAGCGAAACTGCTTAGATATGGGAACGGGAGTCCGAGTACGGGGACTGTCACAGCTGATTGCTTCCGCGTATTCTCGGTCTTCCCGTCGTGTAGCGAAAACTCCCTAGTGTCAAGTAGGAGGTACCGCTATAATACCAAGCTGATTCTTCTTTCAAGGGGAGAAGGTGGCGTCCCTCCCTCACTCTACCTCTTCCAGATAGCCCTGGCTCCTCGTCCCCCTCTAGTCCCTTGGTTTTCTTCTGTACTTTTTTTTTCATTTTATTTTTATTTCTATTATTTTTTTATCCCTAAATCACTGTACGGCGACCGCTTAGGTCGGGGACCGGGCAGTCGCAGCCAAAATATTAGCTACGCGGTAAAACTTCAGCGGGGACAGAGCGATGCCCTAGAAATCAGTTGTGCCCTGTCGGTCGCTGGTCGGTCGCCGGTCGGTGCCCGGCCGTAATTGGCTAAAAACTCGCCGCCCGGCCGCCGAGCAGGCTGACTTTGGGGGTTGATGGGGACTTGTGGACGTAGCCAGTAATGGCATCAGTATTAGATTATAACCTGTTGGATTTACTCATTTTCTGCGATATTTTTGAAAATGACCAAAACAACAACAACAACAACAACAACAACAACAACAACAACAACAACAACAACATACGTTATTTCTTCATAGTATAACCATGGAGGGTCTACCTCCATGGTATAACCGTAGCAGAACTTTTCCCCGGCTTATATCGTTACCTAACGAATTCTGCAATACAGACTATTATAATATGTTATTGCCTTTTTGTTGTTGTTGTGCGTGACGAACTTTATACGCGTGGGGGTTTATTTGTTCTCATATATCGTATAAAAAAAAAGTCACGATCTCCACTGATGTAGGCCCTAATACTATTGTTAACAATATAATTTAGTAATGCATACTTCGTATTTGTATTACCTTTCCGCTGGATGAAAATAAAAGTACAATTGAATTGAAATCGAATTGATTAGAAACTTTTACCCCATTATACCAGGGTACTCAAAATTGTACACTTATACATGTATACTTCAAAATGATAATAATATTATACCATCATAAACCAAATGGTTGACTTGAATATCAGCCTTAGAAACGATTATACAAAGGCGAGGACTTACCATTGTTGCTTTGGTGCCAATATCACTTACAGGAATGTGAACACGTTGCTTGATTTTTAAAACAAAAATATTTTGTATTTTTCACAAATGGCAAAAGACAAACAAACACAAATTTGATACAGCAAATTCCTTGACCTCTCGATGATGCGATGATTGACGACGTATCGCGATTTGTTCTTCTGAGCGATGCCAGATCTCGGCGTGGTTGATAAGCTGCCTGAAGGGAGGACCTTGAATTGACTCATGCGCCATCAGCTGTACCAATGAGCGTGATTTCAACGATTACAAAGGCGAGAAGCAACCATCTGCAGGGGCGGATCCAGGAATTCCGTAAAGAGGGGGCGTGTTTAGAAAATTAAAGGGGGGCGCACGCACCCCTCCCCCATTTTTTTCTTTTAATTTCTTTTGTTTCAACAAAAAATAAAGGGGAGGGGGGGGGGGGGCGTGCGCCGGTTGCGGTCCTCCCTGGATCCGCCCCTGCATCTGTGTCCATTTGAAGGTTACCTGTCATGCCCATGCATAATTATCTGTTGAATTGCAGTGGAGGACAAATGTTACGTCATCGTGACAAGCACTAATGTATACATATACTGTATCTGTGTATTATGTTGATGTATTTTTTTTTTTTACTCGTCTGTGTATCTATCTTCCTCATTATTGTTCTCGTTTTGTTGGTGACAACTTTTTTTTTTCAAGACGATCGCCTGAACACCAATGTGCTTTTTTTTTTCAAGTGGTAAAAACATGGAGACACAGCACAGAAACGGGGAAACAACAACAACAACAACAACAACAACAACAACAATACAAACAATACAGTAATTATGCACCGATTTGCACCATATTACAACATACACAATTAGTACAGGTACAGCTCGTTTAAAGTTTCGTAATAGCCTTCGCAGAAATCCCAATTCCTCTAGTAATGGTTTCAAAGACAATTTTGTTGTACCTTGTTGATGACCAATTGCAAATAAAGAAGATAGGCCTGCCGATAATCGGTCATCAATCACGAGGCTCTGCTTGTCTGTGTCTGTGATGCGGTGAATCAATCGTTCACTGCACATTATAATGTTTAAAACGTAAAATCTAATCCGTTTATTGTTTCTCGGCACCTTACAATATAATACCATCTTCAGAATTTGCATTTACACTCACACTTTTAGTGCTTTAGATGAAGCATGTCTCGAAAAGTTTTACCCGTCTTACCGAAATGCTTACCCGATTATCCGATAAATATAGCACACATAGGAACTGTTAATTGTTAACTCTCAATAGTATTGGCGGAATACCCGATTAAGAGGTATAATACGCGATTATGTGGAAACTATTATTTCCACTATTGCGGATGAATGATTCCGCAAGGGAGTGGTAGTATTCTATTTCTGACTTTTCGTATTCTTTCGACGTTGATACTCGGGTCATGTACCTTATTCAGCAGGCTCATTATTCCGATGATTCGTTATTCTAAATGCACAGTTAAACTTACAAAAGGATGTTTACTATTCCTAAATTTGAATTTCTTTCGTTAATCGAGACCATCCGAAGGTTCGTATCATCCCATAATGAAAGGACCTTCTGAGTAACAATTCTTCGGAATTACAAGCCTTATTTCCGTTTTGGGATTAAATTGAACCTTTGGATTGATATTGATGGTATTTGGGAGCTCAGGACTGGCAAGTTGTAGATCTCGTGTATGCGTTAATGCGTGGATGCGTTTACTTCGTTCATGCACTGACGGAGGAATACAATTAGTGTATGCCAGTAATCTGTCGGTTTATCATGATTAATTCACAACCGCTGATTGCAAAACCTTCGTCCTGACGCGTGACGAGAACGATATGACTGGCATTCATACATAGTCTAGTACTCTCATTTGAGCAAAATATGACATTACCTCGCTATTGTGCATTATTTAAAAACGGCAGCTATTTCGATCTCGATGTTATAGTAGCCGGGTTCACACGTACACATTGATTAGCGGGATGACGATCGCGATCCACATCTCGAGTTTTTTTGCGAGCGTCCACACGTACCAAATTAGCGGGATAGCGATCGCGATCGGTATCCCGCTAATTTGGCGAGTGTCCACACGTACCGAATTATCCCGCTAATTGCCGATAGAGATAACAGCAAAGCCTGCAAACTGGATCACAAAGCGCCCTTCTCTATCACCACCTGTGCGCACTTTCCTTTGTCCATTGTCTTTTACGCGTCAGTGGTGTGGTTCGCGCGCTGTTGTTGCTGAGCTCCAAAGAGGTGAAGGACCTCTTCGCAGAGGCCTCGCTGTTGTGATATGCGCATTGCATGATGGGATGTAAAAACTCGAGATTCTAATCTCGACCGTTCACACGTACCAGCGCGGGGCCAATTATCCCGCTAATTGACGAACCAGCGCAAGATTTCTTGGGATTAGCATCGCGATGCTTATCCCGCTAATTTTCGGGTTTTTTCTGTCCACACGTGCAAAAAACTCGGGATGACGATCGCGATGCAAATCTCGAGATTTGTATCCCGCTAATTGGTGCACGTGTGAACCCGGCTAGTAACGCTGATCACACTGTCATTGTCAGTCGCTTTCTCCTACAGACTTATCTAATTTATCCCTCTCAGATTTGAGGTGATTGCCACGTACATTTTGTCACCATCGTTGCGTTTAAAGAGCTCTAAATATTAAGTGACTTTTGTCAGCAGTTATAACGCTGCTATAGTGCATTAATTTCTCTCCGGGTAGCTTTCCTTGCAGCTTGAAAATACAGCACTCACAGTGACGAATGTATGCTGAGGGGATAGGGCTCCTTTCATGTGTTCTTTTTGCTTTTGTTTGTTTGTTTCTTTTTGCTTATCAGGCAGCTTTGGGGGGGGGGGGAAGCTGCAGCAAAAATTACTTTTTCGTTTTTTGTGTGTTTTTTCATGTTTCATTTTCTTTTCTTTTTGATTGTCACAACCAATTCACCAACCCCCCCCCCCCTTTGCAAGAGCTAGATCCAACCCTGCACTAATCAACACACAGACAGAGTTATACAAATATGTGGGTATGTATTTTGAGCAGAAAGTAGTGAAAATGTGTGAAGACATTCAGTAAAAAAGAGCAGATGGATTCCCCAACCAATCTTCTTATTCAGAAGTTCAAAATAAGTTGTCACAGTTTTCTCCGTTATGTGCACATAATGTGCAAAAGTTGGTTCTGAAGTTAAACAAGAAGACATGTATATTGGATCCAATGCCCACAAAGCTGGTTGTAAGGAACATTGATATTTTTTTTGCCAGTTCTTACAAAAATTATCAACCTGTCTCTGACAAGTGGACACTTTCACAGGAATTGGAAGTTGGCTATAGTTAGACCATTATTGAAAAAACCCGGTGCAGATTTACAGTTTTCAAATTGTAGACCTGTTAGTAATTTGCAATATGTGTCCAAACTGGTTGAAGCAGCAGTAGCAAATTCAGCAACATCTTGTAACCAATGATTTACTACCACCAATGCAGTCAGCATAATATAGACAAAACCACAGCACAGAAACAGCCCTATTAAAGGCGAATAATGATTTGCTGTTAGCAATGAATAAGCAACAGGTGGTATTTTTAGTTCTACTGGACATGAGTGCAGCTTTTGATTTAATTAGACACGACATTCTTGTGAATGTTCTCCAAACACATTTTGGAATAACTGACAGAGCATTGTCATGGTTTGAGTCCTATATGAATGATAGGAGACAGAGGGTTCAGGTCGATTCCAGTATGTCCATCACAGGAGTTTGATGTACCCTGGGGTGTGCCCCAAGGCTCCTGCCTGGGTCCCCTTCTTTTTACTTTAGGGCTTTTTACACTTGTGTTTCTTAACCCCGGACTTTCTCTGACCCAGGACTATCGTTAGTCCCGTACCAATTTTTTCAGCTTTTTACACTCGCCAATTAGTCCCGTACTATCTCTTGTCCGGGGCTAAGGAGAAAACTGACCTTTTTACACTCGTCTTTCTTAGCCCCGGACTTTCCAAACCACATGAATATTCATAATTACGCTGTGTACTGTACACGTACACGCACGCACCGGCAGCACTTGATTACCTCGTTTCTGATTGGTCAGTGAGGGTCGCACTTCGTCTCCGTCGCTTAGCCCAGGATTATTTTTTCGTTCTGTTTACACTCACTTGCTTGGCACCGCAATTGCGGTGCTAGCACCGCAATTGCGGTGCTAACCCCTGCTATTTTGCAGGGCCAGATAGTACCGTACTATCGGTGGGGCTAGCCCACTTTGGCAAAAACGAGTGTAAACAGAAAGTGGGCTAAGGATAGTCCCGTACTATCGGTGGGGCTAAGGCCCCCCCCTTAGCCCCACCGATAGTCCGGGGCTAAGCAAAAATTTACAAGTGTAAAAAGCCCTTTTGTATGCTAGTAGGTTGTTCCATGAAATCCAACACAAATTCCCAGAAGTAATGTGCCATACCTATGCGGATGATACACAGCTGTACATATCTTTTTCACCTACTGCAGCAAATGAGAATTATACTGTGTCCATTATAGAGCGATGTATTGTGCATCTTCACAAATGGTTATTATCCAACAGTCTTCTACTCAATGATATTGTGCTAGCAACCACCTTCTCCCCTCTTTACTTTTCTTGTTCGGATTCACGGCATCTGTTCAAATATTTGTGATAGATATGTTCGTGCCATGATTTTATAAGGCCTCCCCAGATGACATATAGGATCGCAACTTTGTTAAATCATTCGACTCCTTGTATTACGGGAGGGAGGGAAATACTGGTGGCACACACAACATGTCACACATTCTGACCACAAAGCAAATCACCACCACCAACAGGGGCGGCGCAGCCGTGGGGGCCGTGGTGGCTCGGGCCCCCACACTTTTTGTGCACCATACAAAGGAATACATAAGGTGTCATCACTTCGGGCCCCCACACTTTTTTCAACCCGGAAGTACGTAAGAGGCACTACAACGTTAACCCGGAAGTGGGCCCCCACACTTTTGAAAACAGTGCGCCGGCCCTGACCAATACTATCAAATTTTAAGTAAGAAAAACTTTATTCTTCTCCCGCCTCACACGCCATCGTCCCAGTTTCGATCCATCTTTTTTTCCAACGTAGGCCGAACAGGCTACACTCACTTTGTACAAATGCATATTCATGACACCTTGAAATAATCTACTCTGTTGAATACTCTGATTTCTTTCTTTTTTTCATTGTTGATGGTAACCAGGGAAACTGTAAATGGAATTCTGTTTTCGTCATGAACTGTTAGTATTGTAATGATCAAAGGCACAACATGAAGTGGATCTTCCAAATACCCCAAGCCCTAGACCAAGCTTGATAATCAAACTCATCCCATCAGTACACTTGCAGTTTACCATCAGCTTCAGAAACTCATACTGTCAGTGCTGATTCCTTTTTTTTTTCATTTTCCCCTCCTTCTTTGTCTGCCTCACTACTTCAAATCTTTTCCTCTTTCTGATTTTACGTTTGGTCTCTTCTTCTGCTCGTTTTTCTCTCTTTTAAAGGCATTATTTACCTCTTTTGCAGATGAACCGAAAATCCAGAATAAATGCTTTAAAATATTTCCAGTGATTTTGGGATAGAAACAACCAATGTAAAAAAAAAGTTACTCAGTATCATTCAGTGTTAATTAGTCTTAAATATATGAAATGTGTACGATTCATTATAGTTATAATACAATTGTTTCTGGAAAAATTTGGCTATATGCTTCATTAAGTAAAATAGTGATATCTCCTTATATTTTTGAAGGCTTGATTGCGAAAGTTATTATGGTAGGATGTTTTGTGATACAACTGACCTACGCAGTGCATGAAATGTGACAACTCGATTTTTTAAATCAATGCTCCCCACAGTAAACAGCTGCTTCAACATATTTGGTCTTATTTTTATTTCTTATTTTCCTTCCAACTGTGTCCTCTCTCTTTTCCCAATCCCTTTTATTCTTCTCTCCCTTTATCTTTCTTGTAGATCCAATTTATCTCTCATCATCTTCATTGCTGCTTGTACAGTTGAATTCGATATCGTCATCAAGCAATGTGCCAGTTCTGTGAGTTATGACAGCTAACATATTGAATGGTGAACCTCTATAACTTTACCATGTCACAATTCTGAATTTACTCTTATTTCATGATATAGATGAAAGTATTGTACTTTAAGATTTTTGTATGTTGATGAATAAGTGTGTTGCTGTCTTTTTTTTTTTTACAATTAGAGTATGATAATTCATGTTTCATTGCAACTTCTAACATGTGAAATGTGAACATTAAAGGAGACCTCCGGATGATTTTCAGATTTTTACAAATTGAACAACTATAAATTAATTGTACTGTGGACAGAGTTTCAGAATTTATGATGATTGGGATGAAGAATAAAACTATTTTCGAAATTCATAACAAATTGCAATGAACAAGGATAATGACATGGCAGAGTCACCATAAGAATGCATGAGTTGGGGCTCAAGGAAGCAGAACAAAAGAACAAGGCATGCATAGATTATACACAGGTGAACTCGCTAGCAAGCAGTATTGTAATGGCATTACACTGTTGCATTTCTGAAATATGTGAACCTCCTATGTCATGATCCTTGTTTAGTGTAATTAGTTTAAGGTTTTTCAAAGTATTGTTTCTTTGCTCAAAAACCACAATAAATTCCACAAATTTGTACATGGAGCTGTTGATTTATGTACTAAAAGATTTGAAATTATGAAAATCGTCTGGAATTCCCCTTTAAAAAAGAAGGTCAATATCAGGTCACTCAGTGATATCCGAGATTTTTCAGTGACGTACGAGCGCCGCGTTCGAAGCAGTGTGTAGTTTGTGATTCTGGATACTGTAACAGACAATCGTCATTCAAGCACACTCTGACAATTTGCCCTTCGTAAACCCCCCTGTTCGGCATTTATATCACGGGTTATTTGTGAGGACGTGTTTAATTTTTCCTCTTTTCATGAATGAGGTACAGTTCGTATTTCATACATCTTTAGGAGTAATAATTACAAACCATGGTCTCAGCTGCTACGGCACATTCTATTGTGTAACAGATGAAAGGTGTTCATTCATACCTTAGTTACATATAGGGTGGCCCAGAAAGAACGAAACATCTATGATATTTGATCTCAGCAATATTGTTGCAAATATGATTGTGCATACTGTTTGCATACTTGCCATAGAACCAGCAGCGTTCACAATGTTTGGAGTGCAGTGGTGCGGACGGTGTGATTGTCATTGTCCATTATCATTGTGAATGAGACTCATTGAGATGCTAAATTTATAGCTGGAAAATAGCAAGGTTTATTCAAAGGCATGATTGACAGTGACATGAGTTCATGAGTGGTTTAGGAATAAAGCCCGTACTTAATTATCATACATTGATAAATGCAGTGATAACCGAGAATATTGCTTTGTCGGTTTATGAACGAATTAACGGTTATCTCACCGGGCCTGATACCAATTCGCGACTGCAAATTTTGCTAGTTGCAGAGATGTTTTCGCTAGCCTACGACTCTAAGACGTCTATTGTGAAATTACAATGTCTCCGAGCAGTCGCAAGAAATTTAAAGACACGATTTAACAATTTAGCTGACCGATTTCAAAAATTCTCAATCTGAGCTGTCTGACCTGTATAATTATATTCAAATGAGTGCAAACTACAAAGAAATGCAAGCATAATGAAGGTCATAAATTAATTTAATCATAAACTGACACAGCACTATTCTCAGTTCTCACTGTTTTTATCAATGTACACTTAATTCAAAGTACGGGCTTTATTCCTAAACCACTCATATCATGAACTCACGTCACTGCCAACCATGCCTTTGAATAAACCTCGCTATTTTCCAGCTAGTTTTAGCATCTCAATGAGCCCAACGGACAATGACAATCACACCGTCCGCCCCACATTCCACACACTGTGAAACCTACTGGTTCTATGGCAAGCCGAATTCTCGCTGGTTTCGGTATCTCTAAGAGTGCTAAATGAGCACATTTTGAAAATTGCAAGGGTTGACAAAAACGGTTATAAAATCACAAAGCATTGACCAAAATTAAAGAACTTGGTGTTATTCTATTTGAAAAAGATTGGTCTTTTAAAGATAGTATGCAAAATAATTACATATTTGCAACAATATTTCTGAAATTAAAGATCTTAGGTATTCTGTTCTTTCTGGGCCACCCTGTATATGTATATACACTCAACCAAAAGAGTAAGTTCCCCCCTAGCATTTTTGGATATATCTCAAAAAGTACTTTACCGAGTTTCCTAGTTCAAACGGGAATGGACAGTGAATTTTATTACTCATAACATGAATGGCATATCATTGCCACCAGATATCATTATTGGTGTGAAAAATGCACTTTATTCAAAATGCATGGGAAAAAAAGTTGCACTTAAGGTTATATAAAGCATATTGTGTACATTTCCTATGCAAGTTAGTAAATGACCTTTTTTAAAATTATTATGTAATTCTCAGGAATTTCTTCAGGTACAATGTGCTTCCATAAGATGTTATGCATACTTTATAAACAATAGGCCTTTCCAATACATGTATGAAAATGTTGGTCGAAGCCATGTGCTTTTTAATTCCAATTCGGGTTGATCACATTAATGTGCTTATGGCCATTTTGCATCATGCCGCCTCTGTAAATTTTTGAAAGAGGGAGAGCTACAGCTTTCCTTGAAGCTGGGGTTCCGGTTAAGGAGGTGGCCAGGAGACTACGGGTTTCGCCCAATGTCATAAGGAAACTTAGAGCAAAGTTTCAGTAAACTGGAGAGGTCAAAGATCTGATTGTTTGATTATTTGTGTAAAAGTCAATGCAAATCACTAAAGTGCAACTTTTTTTCCATGCATTTTGACATGAAATGCATTTTTCACACAAATAATGATATCTGGTAGCATTAATGATGTCATTCATGTTATGAGTAATAAAATTCACTATCCATTCCCGCTTGAATTATGAAAATCGGTAAAATACTTTTTGAGATATATCCAAAAATGCTAGGAGGTAACTTACTTTTTTGGTTGATTGTATATGTACATGTATATCTCGAGTAAGTTCTCCACAATCATGTTGGTATGATAATATTATCAAAAACAGAACTGTAAGCAAGTTCACAACACTTGAGAAAGAGCAAATCGCTCGAAAATTTGTGTGCCGAAGTAAATTGTTGGTGAATGCAGCATGAACTTGGTTTCAGTTTTGTTATTGATGATACGTATATATATATATATATATATATATATATATATATATATATATATTTATGTATGCATATATATATATATATATATATATATATGCATATATATGTGTGTATATATAATCCATATATATATATATATATATATATACACATATATATAAACAGTATATCATAATATGATTATACCCATATACATTTATTCATCAAACATGCATGTATGCAGGTATACCTGGATATATTGGACTGTCGTCTTTTGAGACCGTTTAGAAAGTCATGCAAATATCTATAATCAGCCGAATGAATGTTTTGAATTCAAATTTGTACAAATAACATTCTACTGACAGGAAAAAAAACTATAAACATTTAAAAATTATTTATTGATTTCTATTTTTTCTAAGTTTTCTGTGATGGACTTGTTTGGGTCGTCTTATTCAGGCATTCATTCTGTATATACACATGCATATGTTAAGTAATTCGGAGTCCATGCGTTGTTACAATGATATAAAAAAAAAAAAAACAGAACAGAAGACAAAAAATGTATCATGGTGTCAATACCAACAATTAAATTGAATAACACTCAAATTTTCGTGTACCCTGCCCTTTGTCAAGTTATTCTGATACTGAAAATGTGTGTGTGTGTGTGGGGGGGGGGGGTTGTTTTCAAGTAAACTGTTGGTATTTACAGCGTGATACATTTCTTGAGTTCTGTCCTCTCTATAATATATATATTGACATATCTTTGTTGAAAGAAAAATTAACGAAATGAAAGCAAATGGTATGTATAGGCCTTATGTATGTATATATGGATTGGCAACACATTTTCCACCGGGGACGTAGCTGCTATGTTCGGGTTGCAAACCCTTTATTAAGTTTTCGGACCTCGCCCTTCTTCAGAAATCTACAATGACAATATGCAACAACGATAATTAGCTAAAATTAACCATGGTGTAAAATCAATCTTACTTACTATTTCAAACTACAAATATTCTAACATTTACAAATCCAACAACTTAACAAACTTCCAACATTCTTTTACAATTTGTACAAATTTACACATTTTCTGTTATACGTATACAAAAACATTCCGTGTGAATAAATACAATGTGTATATGCAACATATTAATATGTTGATGTATAGGGCACCAAATATATTCTCTTCCTCTTCTTTCTTTAAAACAACAACATCAACATATTTATATGCATACACTTACATATATACATGCCTACATACATATGCTTATACCAAAATTTACTTCGGCAAATTTTCAACATTCCAAATTACACATACATATAAAAATACATGTAGGTGTTACAAAAAACATATCCCACTTTTGATAATAGTTAAAAAACTGTATATCAGATAACACTGACACTGATATGAGCAATAGCTGAATAGTGTAAAATTTTGTTGGAGGTAATCTAAAAATGAAAACATAAATTAATTTCATTAAAATCAAGATTAATTTTTAAGTTAGGGTTCAGGATCTATATTCAACCCTCTGTACTAAACTTATCTTTGCACAGGGGTTAATCGGTGTGTATGGGAGTGTGTGGTTAACACCCAGATAATGGTCCTAGATAAAGGCTAGGGTTTGAATGCTTTATCATTTATTCATGAAGAATTCCACAATCACAGCTAGTTTTCATTTATCCTAAAATGTAGTGTATGCAAGCACATGGAATCATATCCTTGCCTTTTTTATGTGCATGCATTTCACCCTTTTCCAGGAATTCAGACTTACTAGTGCCCAGAACAAAGCATTCATGTGCCTTCGAGCAAGATGACAGAAGCCTAGTCACCAGAGCTCTGAACAGGTTGTCATTCGTGTTCATTGTTCAGGGTCATTTTAAGCACACACTCACATACACATTATTGGTTCCTGAGTAAGCCCAAGTTTTGTACAGAGGGTTAAAATTTGACCAAAATCTGGAACCTAACTTTAAAATTAATCATGGATTTCATGAAACTGATTTATACTTCCATATTTAAATCCCCCTTTATTCAGATTGTACAGTATGCAGCTATTAATCATATCAATGACAGTGTTACCTGATATATAGTTTAACTATTAAGGATCAAAAGTGGGAAGTGTTTTTGTCACACCTAGGACATAATATCTAATTAAACATTTAGGCCTACTCAGAATTCTCAATTCCTATCTCTAACCAAAATATATGTTCAATAACTGTTTAAGGTGATAAGATAAAAATAAACAATAAAAGAAATAATCTATAAATATCATAAATTCATATCCATTCCATATCAACCTTCAATTTATTTATCCATAACATAATGATTATACACATACATACAGCAACATCTACTCCAACATTTAGGCCTACTCAGAATTCTCTATTCCTATATCTTACCAAAACACATAAGTTCAAAAACTGTTTAAGGTGATATTAGCCTTTAATTTATCCATCCATAATATATACACAGACATACAGCAACATTTATACTTCAACAAATATTATCATACTTGTATAGGCCCTTACTGATAACGTTAAATATATACATATATCTATATTTACATGCATACTTACATCTATTTAAGCGATAATTCAAAATTCTAAATCACGCATACATAATAATTACATACAATATACTTACATCTACTTCAACAGTTACTTATAAATCTCAATTCCTATTTATCCAAATATACATAATGTCTATATAGATAATATATACAATTTTATATACACTCTTTTTCAAGTTCATCTTTCTCATAAACTATCTGGCTGAAAATGGTGTTTTATTTCCCATGTTAAAGATAATTTAATTAGCTATCAACCTAGTAGGTCAATGAAAAGGTTAACTTTACGCATAAGTGAACACATTCGTTTTTTTCTTCCAAGGCGCAAAAGTAAAAACTGCAAAATGGACAACTTGTTATTCAAGCGTATTTGCCCTTCCATATAATAATGAGAACAAAAGACAAATTCAACACAATAGAAATGCTAATTAAATTTTCACAAATCAACCTATGATCTCTATAATGTCTTTATAACCCTCCAAAGATAAAGAGAGGCAAATAATAATGGAGAAAAATGAAGAATCTTCTGTCAAATCTGCAGTGAAAAGACATTAAAAAAATTATTGGTAACAAAGAAAGTTAAATTTGAAACGTTATTACATATTAAGACAATTTGAAATAATATTTGGTTACTGAATTTGTCTTATGCATTCTTGAATTCCTTAATCAAAAGGTAAAATGAAGAAATGTTGTCGATTTTATCACCTTTACGGCTTACTCTCTATGACATTTAAAGTTTGAATTGATGGAAAATGCGGTTACAGTTTGTCATTCCGAAGGTTCGTTTATCCGAAAACGAAACACACTAAAGCTCGTTATTCCGAAGGTTCGTTACGGACCCTATTTCATTTCGGATCAACGAACCTTCGGAATAGTGAGCCCTATTTCATTTTCGGATTAACGAACCTTTGGAATAATGAACCCTATTTCATTTTCGGATAAACGAACCTTCGGAATAGCGAACCTTCGGATTAACGAACCCTTTTTCGTTTTCGGATTAACGAACCTCTAGGTATAGGGAATTTATGTGTTTCGGATTAACGAACCTTCGAAATACTATGTTTTTGTTTTGAATATAATGGGAAACAAGGGAACGGAAACTTATTTCTGCTGTTTTATTCATGTCTCTCATTTCGTTAAATTGGTCTTTTGTTATCATTGCTATCTTGGAGGGGATTTGCAAATGAATTTCAATATGTCCAATTCTGCAATTTTTACTTTTCAGCCTTATAGAACAAAAACGAATGTGTTGACTCATGCGTAAAATGCCCCTTTGTATAAATCTACCAGGTTGATAGCCAATTACATAATCTTTGATATGGTATATGACACATTGATTTTTAACAAAATCTTCTATGAAAAATATCAACTGGAAAAAGTGTTAACTTTCTTTTCTTGCTGAGTGTACATAGTAAGGGCTTGACATTAGCAGTGACCCAAGTGGCCCAGGTATCCCGGGGCCACTAAAGATTGCTGTTGGGCCTCACAATGTGTCTATCAGTGGCGGATCGAGCAACTAAGATTCAAAATGGATTGTTACCTTTGTTTTCATTTCGGGCCACATTTTTTTCGGGCAACCAAAATTTTAGATTCCTAGATTTTAGTGTCCCGAACGTTCCACCAGACAAAGAAGTTACAGTATTATGTATAGTTTCCACTGGCTTCACAATTTGAAACAAAAACTATCAGCAATACTATAAATGATACAGAAATGATACAGAAAAGCTTAAGCGTACTAGTAATTTGATTTACCTCTCATGATATATTACTTCATTATACACAAAAGATATCTTATGATGAAAGCATGTAGTTCTCCTCAATGTCAGCTTTATTTATCAACATCAATCAATATGTTTCTCAGTACGAATAAAACTAAAGACAATACTTTACCAAATTGTAATGTTTATAGGGCCTACCTAATTTCAGAAAATATCGCGATGTTGCGATGAAAAGCTTTTTTTTTTCAAATAATTCGCCATATCGTAATCTGCAAATAATGATTGTTAAACACACACACACTATGCCATCAAAGAAGAGGACTTTAATTGCTGCCACACCCCTTGCAAAAAAGAAGAAATAGAAGGTGAAATTTGTCAAAAATAACTTTACTATCTAAAAAAACATGACGAAACAACAATATACAGTGCTTGTTTTGCTTGTTTTACTTGAGATAAGTTAGACGTTATTAGTGATCGTATATCTTCTTTAGTGTTCACGCACAAGTGTGCAATTCCACATTCTTTGTAATGATTGAAAAGTATTATGCCGTGCTTTCTCAGTGACAATTGTCAGAATTTAAGAGTGGATTAAAGCATTCACGTTTGTCGATGTGGGTTCACTATAATAGTGCATAGAAATTAAAGTGAAAGAATTAATTTTTTTTTTTAATAGAAACTGCTGTGCCTCCTATACATACATTCTTAAACAGGCATCTTTTAAAGGCTACGAATGTCATTTACTGATATTTAGCTGACATTCAAAAGAATATTTGCCATGCTTTGAATTTATTTACATCTTTTCGAGTAAAACTGAAGCAAAAAATAACCAGTTATTATTTCATTGTTTTTTTTTTCACGTCCGATAGAGTCGCAAACAACAATGCGTAGAGTAAACAGAGAAATGAGTTTTCCTGAAATCTTCTACAAGAAAAGAACGAAATCTAACCGGCATTTTGATGTCTTTCTCGCATTGAAAAATAGATACTTTAACCACCTCTGATCTTGCTTTCAAGTATAGTAGAAAAGTTAAGCAGGCTTATTTCTACCGAGGTATAGTGAAATACTTATAGTCCAGTCAAAATATGAAATGACCCCCAACTAATTGCAACAGAAATGATTCCACTTGCACTTGACCTGGAAGAGCAACTAAAACAACATATTAAAAGTTCCCTAAAATTCGAGTGGTGGATAAGGCCAAAAAAAAAAAAAAATTGTTGCATTGGCGTAACATGAGATTTTCAAATAGGGTCGGTCGGGCGGATTTTTTTTTTTATTTATTTTTTTTTGCTACCTGCATTTTACGTGTAAAACTCGTGCTCAGCTCAGTAAACAGTTACAACTGCTGCACCGAATGTGCTGTGTTCATCTATTCTACAAATCATTTATGAGGCCGATATTACTGGAATTTATACCCCTTCACAGAATTTAAAGATGTTGAAATCCCTATCCTGAATGTTTTCACTTCATATTTTACTATTTTGACTTAGATAAGATAGATGCAAATTGACCCATATGTACGATCTTTTCATCGCACACGGCGATCTCTATTACAGTCCCACATATACAGATTCGTGTAAGTTCTCCACACAAGAAAAATATGGCAAAACTGTGCACAATACATCGCAGTCTGAATGCTACGTATACACTGAATAAATCTTGTTAGAGTACGTGTCCGTGTTGGAAACAGATGACGTACTGATCAAGGAAGGCTTATGCGAGGCGCTAGATCTCTCCCTCGGGATCGTACATCCGATATCCCAAGAGCCGTTTCCACTTCCGGGTTTGTGCGATCGCGATCGCAATCAACAAGACATTTGATATCGATAGCAAAAAAAAATAATAAAAAAACATGGGGTCGGCGGAATTTTTAGGGTCGGGCGGGTTACGCCAATGCAACAATTTTTTTTTTTTTTTGGCCTAAGTGTCTAATTTGCATAAATTCAAAATGGCCACCATATAACCTAATTCTGCCTATATCTCGGGATATATAACCCACAGAAAGTTAATTCCGGTGTCTAAACATATGTTTGTTAGGTCAAGGAATACAATTATGTTATCTGTAGCAATTTTCAAGCATCCCTTTATATAGTTTTTGCATATATTTGCATATAATTACATGCAAAATGGCCGCCATATTGCCTGTGCAAGCCCGTATCTTCGTATATCATTTATGTAGTACACTCATTAAAGGACAAGTCCACCTTCATATGCATAAGGATTGAGAGAATGCAGCAATGTTATAGGTTTTCCCGGCCAATTTCGCACTTTTTTTTCACTCCAATTCCTAATTTGTGCATTCATTTTAGCACAATTTACCTCAGATGGCATGTTCGGTATTTCAATTTTATAATCTTTTCATTCAAATTCATTTTGGAGCATTCAAATTACATTTAACATCATTCGATTAAGCACTTTTTCAGTTCAAATTCGTAAGACAAGCACCATTTCGCAAATTGTTCATTCAATTTAGCATGACATAGTCACGTGATCACGGATACGCTGCGCTCGTTCATTCGAATTCATTCTTGGGCATCCAATTTCGCATTTACTGCAGTCAATTTAGCAGACACGTTTATGCTTTTATTCTGATATCACCTTTGCAACAGTACTTGCAAAATAAGTGTATGTGTTTATAATGTTCGATAGCATTATTTTATTCACAGATACATTGATCTTAAGTTTGTTTTGTCAATAATTGGGAGAAGGAGGTTTCAATTTTCATGATTATTTCTTTCATCTGCATGTTTCATTATTTTCATTTGGCGGGTGCTACATTGCGTTAATCATCATTAAGAATAAAGTTCGTGAATCAGCTCTAGCCATCAATTTGTCAAGGAAATTACCCTCAAATGCTTCTGTGATTCTTTCCCTGTCTTTTGAGAGATACGCCTGTATCTAACCCGTACTGCCATGACTGGACATAAGAAAGTGAAGTAGAATCTATGGTACTGGTGCATGTATAGTTCTGATAACATGTATAAAAGAAGAGGGGTGTTACAGAACAACAAACTTGAATTATTTAGGGTCAAAGATACCTTTGCTATATACTTAACAGTGTGTGGATGAAACAAAAATTCACATTTCAATACGTATAAACCACGGTTCTCACCTTTTCAAAATAGAAATAACATTACGCCAATTTGAATGAACGTGTTTGGAATTTGACTGCCCATACGCGAAATTGAATGACTGAAATATCATTTTCCGCCAGTGCTGGCGAATTTGAATGACTGAAGAGTACGTGCCAATTTGAATGCCCGTTTTACGAATTCGAAAGGCACATGTGCGAATTTCATTGATCGAAATGCTAAATTGAATGAACAAGTTGCAAATTTGAATGACAGAATGTGCAGTGACGAGTATTTTCGCTAAATTGAATGAACCTTTTATCAAATAGACTGACAAAACTGCGAAATTGGCCGGGAAAACCTATAGTAGAACACATCAGTGAAAGTTTAAGGAAAATTGGACAATCCGTTCAAAAGTGACGAATATTTTAAGTATCTGCGCAGTCACTGCTGGAAGAGAAGACTACTACAGTGTATGATGTCACATGCGTACAACTATATAAGAAAAATAAAAAGAGAATTTCACAAAACTTTACTTTTTGAATAAAGTGCAGAGTTCTTCGACTTGCTACTGACGTATGTTAAGGGTAATATTATTCCCCCTGCTTTCTGAAAGAGAGAAGTCGAGTGTTCTTTTTGTTATGGGAGAAAAATGGAAATATGTTGAATTTTCTTTATTGTTTCTTTATATCGTTGTACTCATGTGACATCACAAGCTAAAGTAGTCTTTTCATCCAGCCGTGACTGAGCAGAAACTTCAAAAATTCATAACTTTTTAACGGATTGTCCGATTTTGCTCAAACTCTCACTGATGTGTTCTACTAATATTGCTGCATTCACTCAACCCACATGTCTATGAAGGTGAACTTGTCCTTTAATAAGTCGCTATATATCTGGACATAAAACCCGCAGGAAATAGATTCTGGTGTCTAAACCTGTTTTTAAGGTCAGGGAATACAATTATGATATAAGTATGCAACTTTCAAACTTCCCTCTATACATTTTTTGCATATATTTGCATTCAATTAAATGCAAAATGGCCGCCACAATGCCACTACAGGCTTCTCTATCTGTAAAAGGTACCTAGTGATGGTGTCTGTGGTCTTAATTTTACTGCTGAGAATCACTGATGTAGAATACGTTCCACTCAGGAATAATTACCTATATTTCACTAAAAAATTGCATATATTTATACATTAATCTATTCAAATTACCACCGTGAATATAATTTCAGATATACGAATACGAGCAAGAGCTGCAGAACGTTAATTGTACTGTAATGTCTACATCCAAGATTTCAAGGGGAAAATGTTATAATGCCATTCACAACCTTGATGATTATCCTTACACCTAGTGTGTATTTTCTTGCATTGATTAAAAGTATAGTATTACATTGTACTCACATTTTCTTAAGATAAAGCCTCGGAACAGAAAACAAATGTAAGTAGCATCGAATAGAACATTATCTTTATTTAACTGTAATCTCAACTTAGCTTCCAAAGTGCGCTCAATAGGTACACAAATATAGGTTTTCCCGGCCAATTTCGCACTTTTTTCAGTCCAATTCCTAATTGCTGCATTCAATTTAGCACAATTTAGCCTAGACGGCATGTTCGGTATTTCAATTTTATAATTTTTTCATTCAAATTCATTTTGAAGCATTCAAATTACCTTTTACATCATTCGAATCAGCACTTTTTCAGTTCAAATTCGTAAGACAAGCACCATTTCGCAAATCGTTCATTCAATTTAGCACGATATAGTCACGTGATCACGTAAACGCTGCGCTCGTTCATTCGAATTCATTCTTGGGCATCCATTTTCGCATTTACTGCAGTCAATTTAGCAGACACGTTTGTGCTTTTATTCTGATATCACCTTTGCAACAGTACTTTCAAAATAAGTGTATGTGTTTATAATGTTCGATAGCATTATTTCATTCACAGATACATTGATCTTAAGTTTGTTTTGTCAATAATTGGGAGAAGGAGGTTTCAATTTACATGATTATTTCTTTCATCTGCATGTTTCATTATTTTCATTTGGTGGGTCCTAGATTGCGTCAATTATCATTAGGAATATCTTGGATCAGCTCTAGCCATCAATTTGTCAAGGTTATTACCCTCAAATGCTTCTATGATTCTTTCCCTGTTTTCTTGAGAGATACGCAAATACGTATAAATCACGGTTCTCACCTTTTCAAAATAGAAATAACATTACGCCAATTTGAATGAACATGTTTGGAATTTGACTGCCCATACGCGAAATTGAATGACTGAAATACCATTTTCCGCCAGTGCTGGCGAATTTGAATGACTGAAGAGCACGTGCCAATTTGAATGCCCGTTTTACGAATTCGAAAGGCACATGTGCGAATTTCATTGACCGAAATGCTAAATTGAACGAACAAGTTGCAATTTTGAATGACAGAATGTGCAGTGATGAGGATTTTCGCTAAATTGAATGAACCGTTTATCAAATGGACTGACAAAAGTGCGAAATTGGCCGGGAAAACCTATATTAAAGTCTCAAATAATATGTAGTAGAAATTGTTAAAATATTTCATGATTGCATGATATTTAATGTATTAAATTTTGTCATTTGCCCTCATGTTTACTGCTTCTACTTGTGTCTATGTTGCTATTCTTTATTTTTCTTTCTTCTTTCTTTTTTTGCCAAGGGGGGGGGGGGGGGCATGTCATCAAGTTCATGATTACACATAAGCTACTCTTCAAAACTTTCATGAGTTTGGACATATCTCATATACCCTTCAAAGTGTGCTTACGGTTCAGAAAACTTGGTCTTATATCATTCAGCAGATTTTTTTTCAAACATCTTTTTTCTTACCTGCGATGATTTGCATCCATGATTAGTCGATACTTGTGTCTTTTGTTGCAAAACTTTTGGTATAAAAGGCATGTTTATCAATGAGCAACATATGACCATGATAATTTGTATGGAAGTGGATTTTGTCGTATTTTTGCGCGGTTTCACCCAGTGACTTATTGAAAATGTAAAACATTGAGATTTACAGCCAAGTACAAAAAGAAAAAAGAAATGCCTTAACATTTCTATTACTAGTATTCTGGATTCATCAGTCGATCAATACAAACAGCATCCTTCTCATCGGCGTCAAGCTCATACAACACGTTTAAATTCTTATAAGTCTTACTTTTACCTTTTTTCGTGTTGTATCTGCAGCTTTATTGAAATAAATGTTTCCTACTGCATTGAGGCTTCGCACTAATAACATTTTCATCAACACACAGTTTTTTTTTCGGAAATGCGAGCAGCATGAAGTCTGAATTCAATTTTGCTGGCAAAAAAAAAAAAAACAGTCTTTAGACAGATTAAAAAAAATACATAACATCATTTTCTGTTCCTAACGCTTCAAAAAGGTCCCTTCCCTCCACTTCGGCAGCAGCCTTTCTTCAAGTTAAACAGTGGAAAGGAAATGACATACAATCATTGGAATTAGGATGATTTGAGGAAGATGTTTAATAAAAAAATATGTTCTGATCACGACAGACAAAGCCGAAACTATTAAGGAACTCCTGAAGGAAGTCTGATGCAACTGCAAGACAGGCTGTTAGCAACTGCCAGTGTATAGTTGCAGGGCAAACAGATTTGACTGCACACAACCCATACCAGTAGCAGATGCGGGCCATTATAATATGCTAGACACTTGTAATGTTGTATTTCTAAAATATGTAAGGAGTGAGATGATGTTGTTCTAATTGGTGACTAGGAGTAGGAAGCATTCTCGAAAGACATCGACACAGTTAACAAACGTGTGACTTACTACGCTTCAGTATATGAAATGGAGCCGAGATCCTGTTTGCTTTAAATTAATCAATCAACTGCAATTTCACACTATCCTAGTCCAGAATTTGTGGTATAACGCAGAGAACACTGTGAGTGTAAGCGAGTTTTGTATCTTATTTTACACTTTTATCATTGACCTATATTTTCAGAGATAACATTACATACCTTAAGTATTATGCATTATCACAAGGTAGAAAATGAAAATGATGTACTGGAAACGAAAGAAAGATTTCTCGAAATCAAGTGACTTTGATTCATTAGATCTTAAACTCATCTTAGCCAAAGGTTCAAGACAGCAAAAAAGGTTCAAGCTAGTATTGCAAAAAGCCATCATTTATCTTCTGACGTCTGTCGTCAGTCATGCATACATTTTCAAAAACCATTTTATTTTTCAGATTCTCTTTAAAAACCCCATGTAATAGCAGATTTTCAACAAACTAGGCAAGTAGCATCCCAAGGATGATAGATTTCCAAGGTTTTCAAATAGACACCAAGTCTCAAAGGTCCCAGAACCCCGAAATTAAGGAATCTATCATTAAAAAAATATCTCACACACACACAAAAGTAGAACCAGGTGTAACAGAGTTAGATATAATGTACAAAGTTGAATATCTTGGAGACTGCATATAGCTTAAGTTTACTTTCGCAGTTTTATTCTCTTTTTCGAAATATTACACAATATAATATGTATGTGATACTTGTAATCCGCGTGTTGGTTCCAATACAGAAAAGACGAAGTAGGGTGGTAATGCATTAATTCCAACAGTGCTATTTAATCAGACCAAATTTTCGACGAAAACATTCGTCTTTCTTCACAATTGTCATTGTCGACCCTGTGGAATATATATGTATATATACATATATATTAAGTGTGGGCACTATGTCCCCCGCTGAATTTAGAGTTGCTGCTTTTTTTTAAAATAAAAACCAGAAGAGCATTGAGTAAATACATCAGTGTGTGTATAATCATACTTTCAATATACTCATACTTGGGGCTAGTACCAAATAAAAACCAATTTTCACACGCTCATCTTCACAAAAAGTGTGTTCAATTTGTTATCAAACTTGGCTGGTAGAATATTGGTAAAATGGGTACCATCTACCCCCCCCCCCCCCCCCAGGCCACAGGATGCCCAAAGGCATCTAAAATCTGATCTAGATGTGGCCGCCATGGGGTTGGGACCAAATTATTGGGGGCCACTTTTGATTTTTGATCCTCTTTTTTAAAACACATGGTCAAATTTTCAACAAACTTAGTACTGTAGGTGTCGCTAGTGTCATGAATATATGAACATTATGCCTCCCTGGGCCCTGGAGGTTCCTAAATGCTTCCAGATATGGCTCTAGATGTTCCCAAAGTCTTCCAATTTCCTCTCTCCCAAGTAATAGTCTGTAAGAATGCATGGAATGTTAACTTGAGATACTCGGGTGAGGGCTGGACCCTTGGGTCTGTTACTCAGAAAGTGAGTGAGTGACTTGGTACCCTGATATGACAAGAACATTCTCTATAAACAACAATGTCCAAACTCATGAATCTTTTGTGGAGTAGCTTATGCATATAAGCTACTCTTAATTCGAATAGATTTATGTATAAATATATGCAAAATTTAAGTGAAATATAGGTAGTTATTCATGAGTGGAACGTATTCTACAACAGTGATTTTCAGCAGTAAAATTAAGACACCATCATTGGGTACCTTTTACAGATAGAGATATAAGCCTGTAGGCGAGGCATTATGGTGGCCATTTTGCAATTAATTAAATGCAAATAAATGCAGAAAATGTATAAAGGGAAGCTTAAAAGTTACTAATTATATCATAATTGTATTCCCTGACCTAAAAAACCCATAGGTTTAGACACCAGAATCTATTTTCTGCGGGTTTTATGTCCACATATATAGCGACTTATTCCTGAGTGTACTACATTAATGGTATACGAAGATACGGGCTTGCACA
Organism: Diadema setosum; assembly: GCF_964275005.1. Classification (NCBI taxonomy): domain Eukaryota; kingdom Metazoa; phylum Echinodermata; class Echinoidea; order Diadematoida; family Diadematidae; genus Diadema; species Diadema setosum. Next base: position 21,199,257 of record NC_092700.1, on the reverse strand, counting down.
GGCAATGTGGCGGCAATTTTGCATGTAATTATATGCAAATATATGCAAAAACTATATAAAGTGAAGCTTGAAAGTTGCTACAGATAACATAATTGTATTCCCTGACCTAAAAAACATAGGTTTAGACACCGGAATTTACTTTCTGTGGGTTATATATCCCGAGATATAGGCATAAATAGGTTGTATGGTGGCCATTTTGAATTTATGCAAATTAGACACTGATCCACCACTCGAATTTTAGGGAACTTTTAATATGTTATTTTAATAGCTCCTCCGGGTCAAATGCAAGTGGAATCGTTTCTGTTGCAATTAGTTGTGGGTTAACCCACTTTTTGTTGTATTTTGGTTTAGGTACAGAGCCACTTAACACCATCTTGCTTTTAAAATCCGATGCTGATTATCTCAAACTGTGTATACAGACCATGAAATGCTGGGTTTCTCATCTTTTTGTTGCTGATGTTGTTGTGGAACAACGTAAGAATGTAGGCCTACTATTGAATGGTCCTGGGATCCTCCGTGAGCTCCAATGACAAATATCATGTTCGATGAACATTATGGCATTGATTTTTGCGTCATTTTTGTGGTCACCTCAATACTAGGAACTGTCGAGAAAATGAACAGTTTTGTGTTCATAATAGAATTGTTGTAAGAGGGAATATACAGTCCCATCCATTGAAATAATAATGAATGAGATTAATCATAATTTCACCGGATATAATGTCAAACGAGGCTTCTTATGCGTCTTTGTGTGTATTTTACGTAGGGCACATGCACTTAAAGAATAACACCAACGTTTAACGTAAGTTTCCTCTGATTTTCACATTGTAACCAACTAAACCCAAAGGTAGATATGCAATCCCTTATGGAACAGTCATAGTGTTGGCACATAGTAAAAAAACACTGTGATTCACAGTGTGAAACACAGTGTGTTATGTCACACTATGATTACCTGACAAAATAGTGTGAAATTGGGACATGTAATGCTGTGTTATTATCACACATTGGAAAATCACAGGGTAGATACTGTGGTAGGTAAACAGTATGTCAAACTGAGGCATCCCATACTTTGTTATCTACCACAGTCTCTCACACTGTGATATCTACCACAGCCTCTCACAGTCTCACACTGCGTTATCTATCACAGTGTTTCACTCTGTGTTATCAACCACACTCGGAAAAAAAAAAAGCCGGAACAATCAATAACATATATTCCAGAATTTACCTGATAGGCGAGTGATGAATTTCAGGACAAACATATGTCCCTAACTATATAACCTGTCCTTCTCCGAATATTCATAACCTCAAACAACTCATACGGCCTAGTGCCATTCTAGTCCTAAATAGATCTATAATAGTTATCCTATTCCTAGTTAGTCATCGGGTGTATCAGTTCATATCTATATAGGCCATTTATTCGTAATGCATTAAGGCATGGTTACTATTAAACTAGACAACACTTTATTATCAAGACATGAAATTATACCTTCATTACAAAATTTATGACATTGGATATATAATAACATTATTAGACAATCATTAAGAAAGTTCAAAGTAAGTCCCATCATGAATTATCTAAATTCGGAAGTGTTTTATGTATTTTAAGAAATGTTGACTGATTTTTATGAATAAGCATGAGCTATGTAAAAATTTGTACCACAGGATTACCGCAGGAGTACCACAGGAATACCACAGAAATGCCACAGAAATACCACAGAAATTTCACATGAAGTATCACATGCTGTAACTCGGCAATTCTACTTAATAGGTAATACTGGAGGAGTATAGGACAGGTTAATTATTTATCAAATCAGTTGTTATCATTCACACATAACTCATCTTTCAACTAAATTCTGAAATATGTTTGTTTGTTTGTTTGTTTTTATTCCAGTTGGTACTGCTTTGTGATTTTGCTGCGCGGTACTCCTGTGTGATACTGCTGTGTGGTATTGTCCTGTGGTATAGTATGTCAAAAAAAAAAAAAAACACACAACAACAACAACAACCCGACACGAATATCGTGTTGTAGTTTTTTTTTTTTTTTTTACTTTCTATTATATTTTGTGTGATTCTGTGCGGTACTGCTGTTTGGAATTGTCCTGTGGTTGTCCTGTGGTGTATGTCCCAAAATACCACAGGAATATCCTATGTCCCGTTCAAATTGTGGATGAATGTTTTCCCCGGCAATGTTATTATGATAATTTTAATGACGTATCCCATCCCCATTCACTTGTGTGTCGGTCTATACTGTGACAAATGTGCAACACTACATTTAAACATGCTGCAACATGTGGCACGTTCTGTGGCTATTTTGTGGTAAGCTGTGGTACATGACCGTCACTGTGTGACTTTTGGGTGAGAAACCACATAATCTAGAATTTCACACTGTGACAATTCGGCGGACACAATATTCCCACATACTGCAATATGTGACACAATGCCCCGAATTCACGAAGGTGGTACAAATGAAACCATGGTTTAATCCAAGGACAAAAACCATGGAGCGCCAAGTGTCGCACGGAATATTTCGTTACGAAATCAGTCATTTTGTCGACAAAATGACCGTTTCGTTAACGAAATTATCATTTTGTGGACGAAATGTTCATTTAGTTACAAAATGTTGTCATTTTCTTACAAAATAATAATTTAATCGAGGAAATTCAATTCAATTCAATTCAATTCAATTCATTTATTTTCATTCTTCTTCTTTTCTCTTTTTCAACAAAAATATAACGCAAGATAAATCAGGTTTTACATCATAAACAAAGAACGTTTGTCTTTGCAATTAATTAATGGTATCAATAAACATAGGAGCGCATACTGGCAAAAAAAAATAATACAAAGTCATGCTTCTGTTGAAAAAAAAAAGGAAGAAAGAATAGAGAGGTCCACTAAAAAGCAAAGCTTGTAGATTGTGAACCACTCATAAAACCTATGAATTACTTATTTACAAACATTTGTGACGAATATGATATACGACAGGACGGGACAAAACAGAAGAAACACAACAACAGGACACAACTTGCCAGAATAGATGAAAAGTATGGAAGGAAAGAAAGAGAGGAATGAGAGAATATCTACACGCTGAACAAGGGAAATGGAACAGAGGATGGTAGAGAATGTGCTTCATAGAGTTGGTGCTGCATGCAGATGAGCAAGGATTATAATGGCTACTTCTTTACGTGATAATGAATTCAGTGATTGAATAATTGGTGAGTGGATGATGAACCCTGAGGTTAACAAAAACTATAGCTATTAATGGAAAAAAACATATCAGGGAGGATTTGATAAAAGAAAGTTTCAACTTGCGCTTAAAAGAATACAAAGATGGGGAATTTTTTTATTTCACATCTCAGTGAGCTCCAAAATCTAGGACCGATGTATATAAATGTATTCTAAGCCAATAAAGTTCTCAGGAGGGGTAAATGAAACTCATTAGATTGACTAGTGGGATAGTCATGAAAAGACTGGTTCCGTGGGAACATTGAATTAAAAATACTGGGAAGTGCATTTACATTGTAATTAAACATAAACTGACCAAGTTGAAAAAAATACAAATCTTTAATTTTCAAAATCTCATGTTTAGTAAATGACGTATGACTGATTTCGTAACGAAATATTCCATGCGACACTTGGCGCTCCATGGTTTTTGCCCATGGTTTAAACCATGGTTTCATTTGTACCACCTTCGTGAATTCGGGCCAATGTGGTTTTTGTGTGGTAGGGCCTAAGCTGTAGCAACTGTAATTACTATGTGATTTTTCGGTGAAGAACCACATAGACTAGAATTCCACAATGTGGCAACTCTGTGGTCACACAAATTTTACCTATTACAGTATGTGACACACTGTGGTCATTGTGGTAAGCTGTGGTAACTGTGATTTCTAAGAGATTAGCATGTGGTAAATCACATAGTTTTAAATACACACTGTGCTCTTACGTGAACACATCTTTCCCACAGACCGAAATATGTAGCACACTGTGACTATTATGTGGTAGCTGTGGTAACTGTATAGTAACTACTCTGTGGCTAATTGGAGATAAACCACATAGTCCATCGTCTCACACTGTGACATCTCTGTGGAGGCATTATTCCATAAACTGCAATATGTGACACACTGTGGCTATTATGTGGTAACTGCATGTCACCATTATGATATGTGGTTAACCGCATAGTCTGAAAATAATACTCTGACAACTCTATGAACACACCATGCCCACATACTGCAGCATATGACATACTGTGACCATTATGTGGCAAGCTATGGTAACTCTGTATGACTATGTGAGTTGTATGTGGTGAACCACATAGTTACCTCCGCCAAGGGGGGAGGTTATGTTTTCGTTACTGTTGGTTTGTTCGTTCGTTCGTTTGTCCGTGCGCAAAATAACTCAAAAAGTAGTTAACGGATTGGAACGAAACTTGCAGAAAAGGTTGAGAATGACACAAGTACCAAAAGATTAACTTTTGATAGTGATCCGAGAATTTTTGGGGAATTTATGAAGGATTTTTGATATCTTAGCAGGTAGGGTCAATGAACTTGCGAGTTCAAGTCGCGCATTTGAGGTTTGCATGCGCGCACCAAAGTGCGTGCTCTAGTTTCTGTTAGGGCGAGGCGCGCCGTGCAGGTTAAGGTTTATGACGTAACAAACGCTTCTATATTGGGATTCGGGCGACTCTGCACACAATGCAGTACGTATGGGTGGAAATAATAGAAGAACAAGATCAGTGGTGGAAATGAGCTGCATGCTTGGCGGAGGTCTGCGCTCTCAGAGTGCTTTTCTAGTTTGTAATTTCACACTCTAGAACTGCCCACAGTAGCGAGGTTCAGTCCTGCCGGGAATAATTTGAGTTGTTAAAGGCATAATAGATAATCCTTTCTCACACAGCAGCGTATATACAACAAAACAACGTCATCTTATGGCACAAAGTGATTGCTTAAAGCACACACGTGCGCGCGCGCGCACACACACACACACAATTATTGTTGCAAGAAATGGCTGACTTGAATATTAGTCTCAGCAAGGAAGAGGGTAAATTGAAAGGTATGTTTAATAAGTATCCGATTTCATGTGTGGATATCTAAAAAATAGAATTATTTTGATACCTCGAATGCTTACATAGGCCTACGACCTGCCTGTCTATTCAACACTTTTACTTGCTAATAACCTAGATGCTGTTTCAGCTGTGAATATATTCCAGCAGAAAAGCAAACTTTGTGAGCTGTTTCAGAATCCCTGTTACAGGTGTGAGCAGAGAACTGTAAGGCACCATCAACCAGCTCTACGGCCAGACATCTCTTGCCAACTTGGCTGTCGTTAAGCAGATCTGGGGAAAGAAGACAAAACAATACATAATAAAACTAGAAATGTCGCTACGGCGACTGGTATGCCTCCGCCATAATGCATGGTTCTCCTAATAGGTCTATAGTACAATGTCTTGACAATGTGTGATGACAGTTTCACACAATTGGCAAAATATTTAAATGACAGGTTTGCCACAAATGTGCTGAATGTTCACTTTCCTAGAACTAGGTTCAATTGGATGAATGATTAAAACGTCAGAGTGCAGGTATTTGGGGAACTGATGATTTTTACTTGACTTTTGACCCTTTTATAAGTTTATGCATTGAGTAAGGCATTGAAAAAAGTATAATAATTCAGTATCAAATGGTAAAATAGTATTATCTAAACCTGGCCTTTGACCTTTGACCTCACAGTTCCAAAGAGAATCACTGTTAGGTAGAACATGCATAAATATGTAAATTTCATGATGATACCTTGAGTTACTTTCGAGATATGGAGGAAAAAGTGCAATTTAGCACTTTCACTTGACCTTTGACCTTTGACCTTTTGGCAAGAAACTTCCCACAGAATATATATATTGGGTAATACATGCATACATCAAGTTTTTAAAAAAATCCTTCAGGCATTGCATAAATATATGGAAAGTAGTGATATTTTGAGGAGTTGACCTTGACCTCTGACCCCCTGACCTTTGACCCATGACCCCCAACATCCCTAAATAATCACTGCCCATCGGTACATGCATATAGCTAAGTTCCATGAAGATACCTTGAACCATTTGCGAGATATGGAGAAAAACATGAAATTTCAACCTTTTTTCACGAAATAACCTGTGACCTTTGACCTTTGACCCCGTGACCCTAAAATCCAAATAAAGTATTATTCCCCCCCCCCCCCCAGGATATACCCTCATACCAAGTTTGATGTAAAACCACCACACGGTTCTTGAGATATCGACAAAAAAAAAAAAACAAAAAAACGGGGCGGACATAGGGACGTACGGACGGACGGACGGACGACCCGAAAACATAATGCCTCCGGCCACTTCGTTGGCGGAGGCATAAAAAAGAAAATGAGAATAGGGAAATTTTGAAAAAAAAAAAAACACCTTGTCTCCAGAAGAGCAAAATAAGTCAGTTAGAGGCACATTTTAGGGACATACTTCATGAACAGATTTACAGAAATAGATAGGAAGACATGCGAAATGCCGCAACGCAAAATAGATAAATGAATAATGAAATACATAAATATATGTATATATATATTATATAATCTATAATACAGTCACATTCTGACTACTGCAATGTAGTCTGGGGGAATACAGGAAAGCATAACTGTGATAAATTGCAGGTTCTCCAAAACCGTTCCCTAAGAATTGTCTTGCAGGTTGACTCTATGTTTCCTTCGAACGATTTGTATGACACTTTACATCTTGACTGTTTAAACGTTCGCAGGTCTAAACAATTAGCTCACTCTCTCTTTAGAGCTGTGAGGCAGATTGGTCCAACGTGCATCAGTGAACTCTTTATTCCTCGTGACACTAATTACAAAACACGTTCTGGACATTCTCAGCTGAAGCTTCTTAGACCCAAAACCAATTATTGTAAGCGTAGGTTCGCATATAGAGTCACTAAACTGTGGAACAAGATTGAAAGATCAGTAACTCCGTCCATGTCATTGGAGGCATTCAAGCGTTATGACTACATACACTGACTGAAGATGTTTTATTGCTTCATAACTATGTTTGATTCATTGTATCTGTGTTTTATGACTGCTCCGTTGTTAAACTTAAATTTGTTTTTATCATTTTGTTTTATATTGTTTTATTTTATTTACATTAATTTAGTATTTCGTTTTTGAAAGTTTGTTTTCAGTTGTGTAATCTCTGCGTGACTTTTACTTAACTTGTTGTTTGATGTACTTTTAATCCATTTTTCTGGAATGATGTGCTGTATATTATATATTTTTATTTATCTTAGGGACTGTAATGGAATCAACTGTTTCTTTTATTTATTTCAAGGTATAACTGCCAAAAATTAGTTGTTACAGTTGTGTTACATGTATTTAACTTTTGAATTTAAGCTTATTTTATGTGTTTAGTACTGTTCTGGATGTATTATTGTGTATACATGATTTTTGGTTTTACTCAAGATGTATGTATCCTTCGCTTTTTACCATTATCTATGTATGTATGTGGACCCCTATGGAAATGGAATTTATTGCCACTTCATGGTGTTCCACCCCATGAAGTGGCAATAAATTCGAATCAAATCAAATCAAATAAATTAATAAAACAAAACAAAACAAAACAAAACAACAACAACAACAAAAGAACTCAAGCAATTTAGAGACAACAATAACAACTATAAGGTTTTTGTTTTCTGGTTTTTTTTTTTTTTTTTTACATGACTCTTCATCGCAAAACCACAAAAAATAATTGTCAGGTATGGATTGTTAGTTAAGGATAGACTCTGAAAGAGCAGACTCTTAGCTTTAGCCGTCGACTCCTACCTGAATGATCGATCAAATGACTTCTACTACAGCGGCATCGAAGCACTCCGTCACCCCTGGAGAAAGTGTATGGACTTACGAGGGGACTACGTTGAAAAATAGGGCGATAAAGTACTTCTGCCGCTTACCATCTCTTTTTAGAATATCTTTTCTTTTTCTTTGCTAGAAGTTGTCACTGACAAAAAAAAAAAGAAGACAAAATGTTTCTGGTCAGCTTTCCCTTTGTTTGCTTTCATTATGTAAATTAAACAAAGAAAAGCTGCATCACTTCGGTGATGCTTCGCATTGATCCCCAAATTGCTTTACATCCTTCTGGTTTATTCCTTTAAGTTGGGTCCTTCCATTTTTTTTTTGTTCCCACTTTGCGTATACGTTTCACACTTCATTTCGACTACTTATATAAGTTTTCATGACAATGCTGCCCTAATTTGGCAAAAGGAAGCAAGTGGCATTTACTTCCGCATAATATCTCAGATAATAATTTGGAAAATTGGTAATATGATTTATAATTTACACATCGATTTTCCTTCTTTGAATCATGTACTTGTAATCTGCTTACTGATATTCCATGTGATATTACTGAAAATAATTTTGATTTATGTATGAAATTGTGTTGGAAGAAAAATAAATCAAACAAACAAACAAACAAACATGGATATTGACTTTAAGTTTTTTAATTGATTTGGCATATTTGAGGCATGCTCTATTTAACTGAAAAATCCAAAAGTTACAATTTTGGCCCATTTCTGAGATATTCGGGTGGCAAAATGAAGCAAGTGCACAAAATTGCATGAAAAATTGACAAAAGGAAGCAAGTTACATAATAATGAGTTTCTATGGGAATATCAAAATTCTTTGAATTGTCATAAATGCATCACCATTTGACCAACACGAATACCGACATTTTTTCTCACCACAAATTTCCACGTTGAAGGACCTACCATAAAACACTCTCCATTTGTAACATTTTCACTCGATGTCACTTGCTTCCTTTTGCCAAAGTCGGGCAGAATGTATAATCACTGTAAGGTTCTGCAATTAGTCTTTTCATTCTACAATGTTTTGTTTACCTAATATCTCTGTTACCAAAGAAAGTGAAAAGTATATTATGTTTTAGTTGAAAAGTGAAATAAACTTTGAATTGATCAGAATTGCACTGAATTGAATTGAATTGAATGTATGTGTGTGTGTGTGTGTGTGTGTGTATGTGTGTGTATGTGCTTATATTACACACATACACACTATATAGCTTCTGACCATACGGGCATTGAGAGTCAAGAGCTTCTGGGACGAATACTGTATTCAGGCTTTCTACAGCTCAGCAAGTAGAGCACCGTTCTAGCAATCTGGAAGTCTCGGGTTCGAATCGCCATGGGATCCCATTTTCTTTGCTCAAAGTTTTTACTACTTTATATATTAAAGAATAATTTATTTCTTGACAGTTTTCCACTTGTTTTCTTCTTTATCACAAAACTAACAAAAATTCGCAATCCTCGATTTTACGTGAGGACTAAAAAGAAGGTGATATGGGTCAACCAGGTCAATCTTGAGTTTTCATACTCTCTGAAAGAGCTATTCTCCTTTTACATTATTTGTAAGTTTGGGATCATAAAATGAATGGGAAAGTGTGTTTTCAGCAGTTTTGTTTCTACAATTTTTTTTTTGTAGAGTCGCGTGTGTGATCAGGTATGTCTTTGATACCCCTTTTCATTTCTTGATGATCCTTTGCACATTCTTTACTTTAAACTCTAATAACTCTTGAAAGGTGAATGCTTGTGCTTTGGAAATTGCCATTAATCATGGACAGAATGTTTTGATAGAGCATGCATAATTCCAGCTTAATCTGATAATCCATTTAGGCCCTATTGGATGTTTCTCCGGTGGTTTACATCCTGTTTTTGTCCCATTCATCGTAAGAGCAGGGCTTTTAGACCCTGTACTCTAGACCCTCTTTTCTCAGTTCACACTTTTCCAAAGTGTGTGCTATCTTTTCAATAAATAGATAGGTTTACGAGAGTCCATTTGAATTGAGTTATACATCATTTTAAAGCTTCGAGTCTGCTTTTTCAGAATCTTCCCTCCACTAAAAATCCATTTCTGGTGACTTTCTGCTGGTTTTGATATGCAACGTCACAATACATATAATAATTTGACTCTGCATCACAAAACCGCCCCAAAAGTAGACAGACATGGATTTTTAGTTAAGGGCAGATTCTGAAAGACCAAAACATGCTTTAAGATGATGTATGACTTCAAACAAAATTTGAGTTTCCTAAGCTATCTAAACAATACAAAGAAAATACATAGGACCTAAGCCAGAAAAGTGTTAACTGAGCAAAGAGGATTTCAAGTTTAGGGTCTATTCAAGTGCGGCTTAATCTTCAACGAGCTGTGCCCTGTGCCACGTAGACAAATGGGACATACACAGGATGTAAATCTCCATTAAAAATATATATAGAAATTGAAAGGGGATAAGAAAATCAATACATGCCATATAGGTGCATTCTATTCATGACTAATGCTAACTTTCAAAGCAGTATCATCATCCTTTCAAGAGTTATTAGACTTGAAAGTGAAGAGTGTGGAGATGATTTTTGGGAAATGAAAAAAAAAAGACCATCAAAACATGCGTAATCATACCACTCTGCAATATATCGTTGCGGAAGAACGGCAAGAAATTGCAAATTTCCAGTCATTTTAAGATCCCGAATTTGAGGATTATGGAGAAGAAGAAAAGCTCTTTTACAATAATAATATATACAAAAGTTAAGTGTGACCAAGTTGACCAATTTTCACATGACTATTTTGAGTCCTCATGTAGGGGTGCAGCTTTCTGTCCGTTTTGTGATGCACGGTCAATATTTACGAAGATGTTTATAAAGAGAAAACACAATAGATAATATCTTGGGCAACGATTTTCAAATCGGAATTTGGGAGGCAATATTTCACCTTAACTTTTTGCTATCACTTATATTAAAGGCCAAACTGCATCCCTCAACATAAATGAATGAATAGAAATCTAACAGAAGAGTAATATCATTTCAACAACTTGATAACTATCACAATGTAGAATTTGCTTTGCCATTGTTCATAAGTAAGAATGGGAGAGAATGTTTTAAAGAATATCAACAATGAAAACATCCATCTGTATAATTGTCCATGAATGAAACACGTTGAAAAACATATTAGACCAATTACGGAAGCAATATATTCAAGGTATGTGCGTACAATATGCGCGGGAATGTTAACTTGACCTTTATGATGAATTCCATAGTAATACGTTTCAACCGCATCGCGTCATCCCCCATTCCATGTAGGCCCAAATAATGGCACTTTCGTTTTTAGCTTGCAAACGTACAGTATATCTAAAAACACGTACTAAGAGGCTGGTCCGCAAAGAGACAGAGGCTGCTCAACAGAACACTTTTGCCGGGAGGAGGATACCTGCATCTCCAGTCACCTTCACTGCCAAAGTCCCACCGGGACCATGATGTCTGATCCGACGGCCAGCAACACGTGCAGTCCAACCAGATGAGACCATGATTACCGCACTGGTCTTCCACTGCCTTCACTATGCCGATGACGAAAGACTGGTTGACAGGGAGCGGCAAGCGTTTCATATTAGGACACATGCTGCTGAAGGACCTTTTTTCTCTCTCGCAGGAGATGTCAATGAAGTCTGCACCAAGAGATGAACAATAAACACACACACACACACACACCAAATAGATATAACAATGATGGAAAACAATAACCACTCATACATTAAAACTTTTCTCGTAAAATCTTATCAATTTACAAAGTAATCGTGCGGTTGCGAGTAAGGATTGACAACGCATTATATACATTGTTGTAAGGCATTAACGTGTGCCTGAAAAAAAAAAAAACCCACAACAACAACCAACAAGCAAACACAAAAAGAACACGTCACCGGCGCATTATGTATTTCAGTAAAATTAGTTAGATATCACTGACAGTGTGATGGGTATTGTCACTGTTCCAGGAATATCAACACATTCGTTTGCCTTTGTTCTTGATAGAATCTGCCTGTTTTATTTGTAGACCCTTATCCCGCATTATGCAGCTGCGAAAGACACAAAGCAATGCGTATATCACACTGTGTATAATTGACATGATAACTACAAAAAGAAGTTGTGACAAGGTTGTTATTATGTACAGCCAGATGTACGGATTGTTTGGCTATGTGCCTGATGTCGTTCTTTTGTAGGCAGACAGAATTCAGAGACAATTACATTAAACATTGTACAGTAAGAATCACGACAAAAATACGAGTCTATGAAACTTGTCAAATGTGTAAGTTTAGTACCGCATGAAAAAAGAAAGAAAAAAGAAAATAGTACCAGAAATGTATTCAAAAATTCAACGGATCCTGAACAGATATATAAGCTTATAACGCGTCAGTTTGTCCAGAAGGCATATTTGACTAAGCGAGTATCTTTATACATCTTCACTTTAATTCAATTCCCCTTCAATATTATTTGCTTTTAGTCAGTTTTATAACGCAGAAGGTAAATACCTGACAGTTATAGTTGGAAACAAGTTAAACAATCTACATGAAGTGAGTACGTATCTTGTAAACTTGTAAAATATTGTTCGTACCGTTGGTGCAGGATTTACTTAAATGTAGGATGTTCATCCCTGGGCACAATCAAAGATTTTGAAGTCCATATACCCGAGCTTTGGTTGACCCTCTCTTTCTTTGTTATATTCGTATAAAGTTCGCAGTCTGCTCTTCCAGAATCTGCCCTTAACTAAAAATCAGTACAACTATATGTTGGGTGTGTGATACAGGGTCACATGATGTTATGTCGAACATAATTCACATATGTTTTGAACGTTCTCTTTTATATCCAGTCACCAGTATTTGTAGGGTTTATTAAAAAAAAAAAATCATTTTCGCGTACATGTAGAAATGTACTGACTGACTGAAAATAGTAAAATTTATCATGGAACTGATTTCTTCTTTGAAATAGACATGATATTGTTTGCATACGAATGAGAAGAGAACATAAAATTTAACAAAGAAAAAAGAAAACTGAGTGTTGATCATTCAAACCTGCTGAGATACGGGATGTCGGTTCTGTCACAGATGTATCAGGGCACCTTACACCAGAGGTACTTATCTCCTGACTGGTTGGCTGATCAGTCGACATCCACTCCGTCGTCGACCCGGAATGAGTGCTTGGCCTGATCTCGTCGGTTGTGGTTTCAGGAACATCTCTCGTAGTGAATGATACTTGAGGAGCCTCTGTCTGAGTTGCAGAAGTCTGTGTTGGAGAAGAGGTGCTCCTCTCATCAGTGACCCCACGTGACCCATCACTTGTAGACTCTTGCAAGGCGTTTGTCGGTGAACCTGGGAGGAAAACATTTCAAGAAGTTACCCATCACCGGGTAGGTTTGTCTCTTGAAGGATAAGTGCCGTCATGTAATGAGACGTCTGTGGGCAGATTCTTCAAGTAGTGAGCAAAATATTGTACGACGGATACTCATTAATGTACCATAGCATTATCTGCCGTTTCAATATAGCTGTGAAAAAGAATTAAAAAAAAACACAGTCCACAACAATTAGCTTCTTTAAGCAACATTTTGCCACGTGGAATTCAATAATTTACTGTATCACAAAATGTACAATGTTCTCTATCTAAATTTGTACCATTAAGTCAACCATCAGAACATCTTCCCATGTAATTTTTGTTATCTTATATTAATCAATAACCTTGTTCAGTTGGTTTTTGTATCTTATTTTGTAGTATGAAAAGGGAAGGTAGAAATCAAATCAAATCAAATCTAATCTAATCAAATTGATCCTAATTAAAGCTCATCGAAAGCCATGGGAAATATATGGAATGACCAGTATCAGGATAATACAATGTACAGGCTACATACCTAACTAGAAATGTCGCTTTGGCGACTGGTATGCCTCCGCCATAATACATGATTTTCCCACTAGGTCTAGATAGTACATGTGGACAATGTGTGATTACATTTTCACAAAATTGGCAAAATATTGAAATTACAAGTTTGTCACAAATGTGTTGAATGTTCACCTTCCTTGACCTAGGTTTAATTGGATGAATAGGAGAGCATGTATCTAGGGATTTAAGGACTTTAACTTGACTTTGACCCATTCATACATTTAGGCATTGAGTAAATTTCAAGGTACAGGTGTGGAGAAAAAGTGCAATTTCTGAATTGAATAGTAAATTGTTACCATTTTCATCTGGCCCTTGACCCTAAAATTCATAAGATAATTACTTTCAGGTAGAACATGCATAATATGTACTAAGTTTCAAGATAACTTGAGCCACTTCCGAGATATGGAGGAAAAAGTTAGTTCAGCACTTTCACTTGATCTTTGACCTTTTGACCTTTGAGGCAAAAAAAAAAGAAGAAAAAAAAAACTTTCCAGAGAATTTCTATTAGGTTACACACGCATACACCAAGTGTAAAAAAAATAACCCTGCTGGCATTGCATAAATATGAGGGTAATAGTAAAAATTTTGAAGTCTTGCACTTGACCTTTGACCCCTGACCTTTGACCCCATGAACCCTACATTCTCTAGATAATCACTTCCAGTCAGTACATGTATATACTATGTTCCATGAAGATACCTTGAACAATTTTCCAAGGTACGGAGAAAAAAAAAAGAAGTTTTGATATTTTTACTTCACCTTTTGATCTTTGACCTTTGACCTCATGACCCAAACTTTCACAAGAGAATCTTAATTGGGTAATACATGTATACACTAAGTTTCAAGAAAATATCTTCAGGCATTCAATAGATACAGTATGGTGGAAATAGTGAAATCTTATGTATTTGACCCTGACCTTTTGACCTTTGACCTCATGACCCAAACTTTCACCAGAGAATCTTAATTGGGTAATACATGTATAAACTAAGTTTCAAGAAAATCTTTTCAGGCATTCAATAGATATGGTGGAAATAGTGAAATTTTATGTATTTGACCCTGACCTTTTGACCTTTGACCTCATGACCCAAACTTTCACCAGAGAATCTTAATTGGGTAATACATGTATACACTAAGTTTCAAGAAAATATCTTCAGGCATTCAATAGATATGGTGGAAATAGTGAAATTTTATGTATTTGACCTTGACCTTTTGACCTTTGACCTTGAGCATGTGCACCCAAAAGTTGATAGGCACAACTTCACCCCGTAATACACATACATGCCAAGTTTCATTAGGATACCTCAACAGGTTTCGATAGTTACCTTGTCCACAAAATTCTTTACGGACGGACGGAAGGACGGACGGACGGACGGACGGAATGACGGACGGACGGACGGACGGACGGACAACCCGAAAACATAATGCCTCCGGCACCACTTCGTGGCGGAGGCATAAAAAGGTATCCAATTCAATTGTACATGAACTTCCAAAGAAACTATACTCATTGTGGTAAAAATCGAAGAATTTGAGGATTGTCTGCAAGGCATGTTATTTTTATGTTTGGTATCACGCACACTTATGATGCTTGTATAATATGTTTCATCAAAAAGCACATCGTGGAAATCCAATACGTAATGATTACAGTGCATGAGTTCGAACGCTGTAAAGAGACAGAGATAAAACATCAGACAACATGTTAACAGCATGATTCCTTTACCAGAAACACCTCTCTCCTCAGTGGTTGGCGGACCAGTTGACATCAACTCCATCGTCGACCCGGAATGGGTGCTCGGGTCGATCCCGTTGGCTGTGGTTTCAGGAACATCTCTCATAGTGAACGATACTTGAGGAGCCTCTGTCTGAGTTGCAGAAGTCTGTGTTGGAGAAGATGTGCTCCTCTCATCAGTGACCCTAGGTGACCCATCACTTGTAGACTCTTGCAAGGTGACCCATCACTTGTAGACTCTTGTCGGTGCATCTGGGTGGAAAATGATATTTCACGAATTCACCTATCACTGAGTAAAGGATTGTCCTTTGAAGGTGAAGTGCCATAATGTATGTCTCTGGGCAGATGTTTCAAAAAGTGAGCAAAATATTTCAAAAATATAAAGTAGCATTATGTGCTGTCTTTTTTTTGCTATAATTTTGTTTTTAGATACACAACTGTATTTGTGAAAAAGAAAAAAAAAACCACACCGTCCACAACCATGCCTAATCTTCTTCAAGCAACATTTTGTATATATAGAATTCAAGAATTTACTGTTTTCTGTTCTTAAATGATTTTTACCACTAAGTCAGCAATTAACCTTTTCCCACGTAATTTGTTATTGATACATCAATATACCTTGTTCAATACTGGCTTCTGAAAAGAAATGTAGAAATCAAAAAGGAAATGTAGAAATCAAATCGAATCAAATCAAATCAGACTGATCCTATTAAAAGGACATCAAACGTTATGTGTTTTGAAGTTGAAATAGATTAGAAGGATAATTATGCAACAGCCAGTATCAGGATAATGCAATGTATATGCCGAAAAGATAGTCAATTCAATTGTACATGAACTTCCAAAGAAACTATACTCATTGTGGTAATAGTCAAAGAATTTGAGGATCGTATGCAAGGCATGTTATGCTTATGTTTGGTATCACGCACACTTATGATGGTTGTATAATATATTTCATCAAAAACACATAGTGGAAATGCAATATATATATATATATATATATATATATATATATATATATATATATATACATATATATATATGTATATATATATATATATATATATATACATATATATATATATATATATATATATATATATGAAGAGCATGAAGAAAATGATGGATTTAGCGCCTTCACATATGGGGTTTTAACACGTTAACCAGGCAGAGATGAAACATCAGACAACAAATTAGCAGCATCTGCATCAGTGATTTCTTTACCAGAAATACCTCTCTCATGAGTGGTTGTCTGACCAGTCGACATCGTCGACCCGGAATGAGTGCTCGGGCTGATCCTGTTGGCTGTGGTTTCATGAACATCTCTCGGAGGAGATGATACTTGAGGAGCCTCTGTCTGAGTTGAAGAGGTCAGTGTTGGAGACGAGGTGCTTATTTCACCCGCGATCTCAGTTGCCCCAACGTTGGTAGGTTCTGTCCCCTTGACTGTCGGTGTACCTGTGTAAAAAACATGTTAGGAAGTTGTTTAACAAATTATAACTACCAGTTTCAATCCCCAGGTTTCACCCATTCACTATCATGAACATTACACTCATCTGTGTTCTGGAATAGAATTTTGTAAGACGTTATGTCTTTGCGATATTATTCAGTACACACAATGTGGAAACAATGAATTCTGATGTAAATACGCATCAATATATCATTATCATGATTATGTACCTTAAACTGCTAATTCCTCGTATCGATGTGACGTGTTTTATTCAATTTTCAATTCAATTCAATTTAGTTTCATATTTCTCAATGAAGGAATGTACATCAAATATAATAAAATATAGTGAAATAAAATTTTATTGAAATAAAAAGAAAAGAAAACCGGAACGTCGACTACCCATATTGGTATGTGCGTCACAAAATATCTTCCGACCAATTTGATCAATCGAGAGCTTTTAAGGGAAAATAAATCACTTATACATCTCTACCGGCAGAAAACAGGACAAGGACAAACCAATTAAAAAAGAAAAAGAAAAGAAAGACATGTCTGGCATACATTGCACCAGTCTCCTCAAAACTGTAATGATATACAAAAACACGTGCATCATTATGTTTTACCCTTTCCTATTATTACAGTTAAACAGGTTGATTAATTGCTGAATATGCCTAGCCCATTATACAATCGGAAGGGGAAATGTAACATTTCTAATAGTAGAAGGTATATGTACATGTCTCTAACAAATGTCTAAAGTAGAATACAGAAATAAATGCCTCCAGATTGCACTTCTCTATTTGTAAAAAAAAAATTGTCGAAGGTGGTTATTTTCCCCTTGGGCCTCTGGTCATATGAAGACATTTGGTTGATAAAAATAATGATAAATTCAGACAAAACAACATCGACCAACTATCTCAAGATGATGGAAGGAAAGAGTTTGTTTTATTCTTACCAAATTCACAGAAGTCCCCGGTAAACCCCTCAGTACAGTTGCACTCGAAGTTAGTCTTGGTTTCCTCACATACGCCATTCTGGCACGGCTCTTTCCAGCAGTCTGTTCGATTAAATAGATTTTTTCAACCATGCACCCACATATTGACGAACACCATCCTTACAGGAATTGTTTAAATGAAGATAATAATAGTAATAATAATAATAATAATAATAATAATGATAATAAAACTCCATAGTTATTATTATTATCATAACAATTATTGATAATAGCTAGTTTTTGTATAGTGCATTTCAGACTTGTTCAGGATTTACGTGCGCATAACAAACTATCATTACCCCGATCATTGGATACATTGTGAATTCTAAGAAAATTAAACACCGCAACTGTGTGAATCCTTTGATCTTTTTAACACTTGTATTGGTAAAAATCTGTCAGTTTAAGAAACATTAACTCAAAGGAATCAAATATTAAGGACAGAATTTATCCGGGTTTTTTTCTCTGCTGTTTGCCATGCAAATCGGTCATCATGTCATTCAAAATTACGAACAAAAAATAGCGCCATGAACTTGGCCAGTCAGATATATTTGTTCAATCATTAAATATAAGCATGCGAGCATTTGAGTTCGGAATGGTTGCATCAGAAATATATAATAGAGCTAATTTCACATGTGTTCTCAGTGGCGTACCGTGGGTCAAGACATTGGGGGGGCACCTCATGGCAGCAACATCAGAATTGCATAACGTAACAATTAAATGCGAGCGAGCGGAGGGAGCGAGCCTGAAAATTTTGACATTTTACAGTCCCCAAACTGCCGTTTGTAGCTATATATAATAATATATGTATGTATATATATACATATATATATATATATTTATATATTTGCTTTGGAAATTAAGGGGGTTGCACCGGGCGCAACTGCTGGCAGTTGCTGGCAGTAACATCACGAGAATGGCATAACGATTAAATGCGAGCGAGCGAAGCGAGCGAGCTTGAAAATTTTGACATTTTACAGTCCCCAAACTGCCGTTTGTATAGCTATATTTTTGTTGCTTTGGAAATTCGGGGGGGGGGGGGGCGCACCGGGTGCAACTGCTGGCAATTACTGGCAGTAATATCAGGAAAATGGCATATAACGGTTAAATGCAAGCGAGCGAAGCGAGCGAGCTTGAAAATTTTTACATTTTATGTTCCCAAAACTGCCGTTTTTAGGTTTATTTTTTCGCTTTGGAAATTAAGGGGAGGGGGCGCATCGGGCGCAACTGCTGGCAATTACTGACAGCAACATCAGGAGAATTGCATAGCGATTAAATGCGAGCGAGCGAAGCGAGCGAGGTTGAAAATTTTGACATTTTACAGTCCCAAAACTGCCGTTTGTAGCTATATTTTTTCGCTTTGGAAATTAAGGAGAGGGGGCGCACCGGGCGCAACTGCTGGCAATTACTGACAGCAACATCAGGAGAATTGCATAACGATTAAATGCGAGCGAGCGAAGCGAGCGAGCTTGAAAATTTTGACATTTTATAGTCCCAAAACTGCCGTTTTTAGCTATATTTTTTTCGCTGTGGAAATTAAGGAGAGGGCCTGGGCGCACCGGGCCCAACTGCTGGCAATTACTGACAGCAACATCCGGAGAATTGCATAACGATTAAATGCGAGCGAGCGAAGCGAGCGAGATTGAAAATTTTGACATTTTACAGTCAACTACTGTCGTTTGTAGCTACATATATATTTTTTCGCTTTGGAGGGAGGGGGCGCCCGCTGCGCCCCCTGGATCCGCCACTGGTAGTCAAGGGTGTCGGTTTATGTTCATGATTGGGGGAGGTATGACCAGCGAGGGGGCGTCGAAGTGACCAAGCGGGAGAAGGATGTCCAAAATCTGCACTTTATATAGAGCATTCCCTAATTTGTTTGTGTTTGTGAGTGTGTGTGTTTCATATAGATGGAAAAGTTAGGAAATAGCCAAGGTCAAGTCTTATTCTTGGCAATGCAAGGCATTTTTAATATAGACAAGTATGTAAAGCAACACTGCAAAATCAATGATCAAGCTTTGATAGCAAATGTGTACAACCTATCAAACATCACATTGCGCAACATTGTAGCGACTCTTTTTGCCATTCCGATGTTCTGAGTACACTGCGCACATCCTGCTTGTATTCAAAATGCAAACCAGGAATCACACTGAATCACAATCTTTTGTCGTCTCCGGGCTTTTTGAACAATGTTTCACTATAATACCTCTTATGGTTAAAAGAAATCTTAGAAAAATATTTTTTTTTCTTGATCATCCTTTCATGTCGATTTCAAAAGCAGCTTACTAACCCTTGAATTACCATTTTGGTAGGTTTTTTTTTTTCTTCCTTTTTTTCTTCCTTTTTTATCTTTTTTTACCAGCGGATTGGGGGGGGCACGTGCCCCCCCATGCCCCCCCGTAGTTACGCCACTGTGTGTTCTTTATTACCGATATAATCTGCGAATGCTAGAAATAATAATATCGAACGGCATGTTTCAGTCATGCAAATTTTGCGTTGTTAAAGCTGCAAGGAAGAAATAGATTGTACGATCAATGTAACGATTTGTCTGTGCACAGATCTATCTTTCATCGCAAGAATAGTAACTGATCGCTATCAGTTTCAATATCCCCTTCTCCTACACCAACTTGTAATCATGAAACCACGCTCAGTATACATGAGCATATCAATTACCACCCTTGTGTACATTGCACTCTTTCCCCCATTTAACCAAATGCAAAATGAAAGAAATATTTTTCCCAACAAGACATTACGCTATGGAAGAAATAAATATACATATCAAAAGTAACATATTCAAACTAAGAGAAAATTAACATTTTATTTGATTATGGGTTCGTTCAATGATTGTAAAGGCTGGAATGTGATTTCATGAAGTCAGTAACACTAAGATCTAATTGAAGGGGTCGGCGCATTATAGTGCTAACCCACACAATGTTCATTTTGAGATAATCGCTTTTGAAAGTTTGAAAAAATCCATAAATCAGGTTAATGACTCGAGAAGGCCAATTTTTTTTTCTTATATGAACCCTTACATACTCAAGATTGAATAGTGTCTTGGGGAAATTTACTACACTGATATTTTGGTGGATTCAAGAGGATTTTTCAAGTCACATTTTGAATTTGTGGCTTAGCACTTTATTGCAGCCAAATCCGTCGTGTATACAAATACTCTTTATTTTTTGAAAACTCACAAAATATCAATATCTCTTCGCTAAAAATGGGAAATTAATGTAATATTTGAGTTTCCCTGCTTTGTGACGTGAAACTGAAATAAGATATACGTGTTTTTAACTGTCTGTATTGTATAATCTGTGTGAATTATGAAGACAAACTTTGCATACATTTCAGACGCACACACGCGCACAGAATCAATCATACACGCATAAAGACATCTTGAAATGTTGATATTAAACAATTTCAACAATTCAAGTTCTAAAAGACAAAGCATTCAGTGTCATGCAAAATAATAATATGATTTGTTGGGGGGGGGGGGGTTATATCTCATTGAGGATTTTACATCTTCCGTGTACCTAAAAGCAGGGAAAGAGTCCCTTCTTCAGCATTATGCATATAACACATTTTAAATTTAGAGTATCTAGATCAGAGAAAATAAAGTAAAATGGTACATATCAACATTATTCCAGAGATTATCATGTCTTTTGTTAAAGGGAATAAAATACCATAAAGTAGACATTAAGACCTTGTTTAGCTATATTGGTTTTCTTGTTTAGGGTAGCAAAATCACCAATTGTACTCTAAAATCCTTCTTTGTATGACAACGAATTTACCCCCCAAAAAGTAGTGTTGCATGAGAATTATGACTGTACATGCCTCAATAAATCCTCCTCCTCCATGTTCGTTGGTAAATGCAGGTTGTGTGAAATTATGCAGGAAAGTTCTTATCACAAAATGAATGACTAACTCTTAATGGCCAAAAATCCATGAAAGGAACATTTTTAAAAATTGGGAAAAATATCTTTGGAAGTCTGAACACTTATAGATTTCGTATATTCGGACAGACCATACATGCTGAAATACAATATGCCGAATAAGACCAAAATATTCTACGTATTATACCAAGTTGGTGTGTTTATACACATACATTTTACCCCATTATATGCACGTTTTCAGACTACATTTGGATCATGAAGACCATTTAGGAACAAGAGAAAAATGTTCTCATGTCAAAGCTGTTACGGTGACAAAAACATACACGAAAAAGTGAAAAATCTACTGTATATGCTTTCAATAGTTTTATCAATCACAAATCTCCAAATTAATTTGAAGGAAACTTTCTTTTTTGTAAATTAATCTTGAAAACAACTCTGTGAAAAAATAAATAACTCTGAAATTTGTAACAGAATACAGCAAATACATTTTCTTTCCAACATGGAGACTTCTTCATAAAAATGCATGATGAATACCGAGTTTAAAGGGTAAATTCAGTAGTGGAAAAAAGGGAGCTATTGACTCACAATTAAATTACGTTAAAAAAACACTATACTATCAGCATTGATGCTTTAAATTCCGCTTTGATTGCTTTCAACGTTTGATTTAAATTGAGAAACCGTATAGAGGTATCAACAACGTGGAACTACGAATTTTATACGACAGCGTTAGATTTGAAAAATAATGTTTGCAGTTATATCATAAATGTAACATCCTTTCAAAGGATGTTAAACATGTAAGTATCGTGTCTCGGTTATGTAAGAAACTACAGGGAAACACAGCTGTATTGACAGCGGCAGGATTTTTTTTTTGAAAATTTGAGGTAAATTAATCGATATTAAAAATGCATTTTGTTTTCATCCAATTTCTACTGTCTATAGCTAATCCCCCTAAATATGGCTGTGAACGCATAGCAAAATTCCATTTTATTCAAAAGTTACAAATTAATCAGTGACAATTTCAAATGTCGTTTCACTGGTGATCTAACTCTGTAAGAATTATTAACATATAAGGCACATGTCCAAACATCCAGCTATCCGTACATTTTACGTATTTTACCCATATTATGAACGTTTTCAGATCACACTTGCATCGGGAAAAAATCATAAATTTAGAGACAATACACTTATTACAATAAGCCATTTCGATGAAAAAAACACACATAACAAATGAAGATTTATATTTTGAATATATTTCATCAGTTATTTAACTACTGATTAATTTTGAGGAAGCTTTCCTTTTGAAGCGAAATGTCAGCATGAAGAAAGTGCTAACCCACTAATGAAACTTTAAGGTGCTGGGACAGACCATGAATGTTGATTAATTTTCTTATAGGTCATAATGCACAATGCTAAAATACTCCTAAAACCAGTGATTGTGGTATTTTCCTGATAAGTTCAACAAAAATAAAAAAACTGGCGAAAAATGTCATGATCAGTAGAATTAGCATGAAAATAGTGCTAACCCCAACAGTACAAAAATTAACAAAAAATACTCATTAAATGCTTAAAATTTCATTAATGTTTATCTCATCTCCATTTTCATAACTGGCAGAAGAGTGCAAGTTATGTTATGAATCAGAATCACTCATTTTTGTAGATGAAAAAGTTTCCTCACTGTTCAGATTTAGGTACTTTTATGACACCCTTCTGTCTGCTACCATGGAGGTCGCCATCTTGAAAAGTGTGGCTTAGCATTATATTCCTGCCTATAAGATGTGATTAATTTTCGGGGCAAAAAGATGCCTGCATTAAAAACCCATTTATTGCTTAAATTTCAAGATGACATTTTTAGGGATTATAGAGCAGTGATTCAGGATGGTGTAAATGCATGTAACTCATTTTTCACCGAAGTGTGGGTTAACACTATAATGCACCGACCCCTTCAATTACTCGTGGAATCAATCCAACCATAGCCCTTTGTATGAATAGTAGCATTCTGTATTTAGTTAATCGTTTTACGTAGGATTACAGTATGCAATACCGTAAATTTCCTATAGTTATTCTACGATTGACCGTGTTGTGACTACATCTCAATTTACTATGTGGATGTTGACCGTCTTTCCTTGTATACTTTGCATCATTTTGTTACTATACTTGGAAAAAAATAAATGATTAATTAGAGAAATAAGACAACAAAACAACATGTGAAAGCGAATTAAATTGAACTAAACAACGACCATCTCACCCGGAAGGCGACAAATCCAAATTCCGCCCTTAGTGCAACTCTTTGGAGAGTAAGCCGGCTTTATGAACTTTGGAATGAGTTGAACTTCTGTGTCGTTTACTGTCTTTATCTTGCATTGTTGGTGCATGTGTATGGGGAAAGTGTAGGTCACATTGTACTTGTTCCTGCATACACCGTGGGCTGTAAAACGCAACGACAGAGTGTTTATTTCATGGTATTGAAGTTGTAAAGAATGGGAAATGACACACTCATAATTGATAAGAGATCTCCAGGCTTCCAGCGTTATAATGAAGCTGTATGTAATTACACAAAATAATAATTACTGTTTTATACATGATGTTCTGAAATGTCGGAAGAGTTTTTAGCATATTATCATATTGCAAAGTTATACATCCCGATGACCAGTCATGCGATCGTTAATATTTCCATTTCTCCACTTTCTACTTTTCCACTCACAAGTGAACTCCACATTTCAAAGGATTATCAACTACACCATTATACACAATGTATCTCATCCTTATTTTAAAGATACTATAGGAATGATAGGAAACAATTGAAGTAGAGTGTCATGTATATGACTTGGTAATCATAGTCACGGCTGGGACAGCCAATGTACATGAAATGATTAATAAAATTGATGGACGTGCAAAGAAAGAAAATAGTTACCGTGGCTACAGAGATTCGAGAAAAGGGTTTTAGGGGATATTTAAAAGAGCAGTATCTTGTATTCAGAAGGTACCTCAAAAATATATTGATGAAAAGTCACACTTCAAACGCTAGGAACAGCAGAAGCGGAATACAGACATTTACTCACACATATGGGAATAATCATGTATTAATCAACCTGACAAATGAAATGAATTTCTTCAAAGGCTGAATTAATGTTTATATTTAACAATAATGCTCTTTGAAATAATACTATCGAAAATGATAGATAATAAATCACATACACATAACACGCGTTGCACAAAAGATGCGTAGATACGTACTTTAAATTAAATCAGGCTTAAATAAATTTGACCATGCCGTACAACAAACATGTAATTAAGTTAGAATGCAGACACGACAATGCTTTTAATAATCTATGGTGAATTAGATCGACTTATTATCAACAATGGAAATAGGAGAGACAATACAATTTTGGAGAGTTGAATAAAAGAAAACGATGGAACGCTAGTCCTATATGTAATTCTTTGTCTATCGATCTCTCCAACCATCTTGCGATTTGGATTACGTCAGCATTTGCAATTTGATAATAATTTTGGAGAAACAGTTGGTTTTGTGAAGATACTCTTTTTTTAAGATGAAGGATCAAAGGAAAATATGAATTATAAAGAAATTTTGAGTAAAACAAAATCTCTTTTGAATTTCTTGAAGCAAAGAGATTCAACTTTAAAGGGAAAATTTAATTACTTAAAGTACATATTAATTTATTCAAAAGTTATACATTGAGCTTCTCTCACTCCAGTTCCCAGATGGACTTTTGATTAATTCATTAGATAAATTAGTTTTTGATTTGATATGGAAGAAAAAAATGATATTGGAAAAAAAAAATATGTTTTTAGATTATAAACAAGGCGGCTTGAAAATTATGATTTTTTTTTTTTATTGAGTCAAATCACAGCGAGTTATGTCGGGTAAGAAACTTCTTGATAAAAATGAAAATATAAAATGAAAACAATATTTCAATTTAGTTACTAGAGATATAGGCGGAGAATTTATATTTTTATGTGATTATTTTCCAGTGTTGTTGAAAGTGAAAGCTCCACAATTTTATAGGGATTTATTAGTAGATTAGTGTGGGCAAATGCGAGACAAATAGGAAGTAATGTAAGTAATAGTCTGTATATTGTTAATGTAATAATACTTAATAATAAATTTATACGATTAAAAAGAAATTGTATATATGATGAAAATATGCATAAAAAGGGAGTTTATCGATTAAAACATATACTGTATTAGCAAATAACGGTGAATTGAAATATGATATATTTTGGAGATCTAGGCTTAGGAGTGAAAGTTTTTTTTTTTTTTTTTTTTTTTTTTTTTTTTTTTTTTTTTTACTACGATGTATTCTAAAAATATACCGGTGGTCTGAAGGAGAGGTATGAGAGCAACAGAAAATGATAATTTGGAAGCTGATTTTTATCATAGGAGGGAACATAATTGATATAAGTAATTTAGGATCTAAATAAATGTATTTGCAATTTCTTAAGGAAAAAGAAAGTGCAGTACCGGTTTTTGATAGAATTAAACGAAATTATGGGTTTTCTGTTAAGGAAATAGAAAACAATCATATTTTTAACAGAAGACAATGTACATTAAAGGGGATGGCTAGTAACTGATCAGTGGGAATCAGTGTGAATGCTGGGGATGATTGTTCCAATCCTTGTGGGATTCATTTAAGAGTACATTATGTATCTATTCTTGTGTGAAAATTATTTGCTTCAGAATGGTCTAATATTCAAGTAATTTGCAGTTTAATGTTTCCAGATTAGCATGCCTGTACTTAGCAGTACCCGCAAGTCGCTCGTAACAGTAAACAGGACCGGTCGGTTTCAAAGCTCTCACGCAGATCACACTGCATACACGCAAGTATTTAGAAGGCAAGTAGCATGCGTTTATCAGGTAAGACACAAGTGCGAATCTCGCAAACATTCTTGTCCGCCCGCAGAAAATTCTCTTGCGTGCTGGAAAATCCCTACTCGCAACAAGCTCGCGCAGCTTGCCCGGAAAGGTGTGACACGGCATTTATAGAGAAGGAAGTTTTGAACATAATATTTCTATGACAAAGGCTATGGTCACAACCCCCCAAATTAGCCTGCTGCTCGGCGGCCGGGCGGCGAGATTTTGGCCGCTTTCGCTTGGGAATTGACTGGCAGATGCCCAGACCTCGTTGGCTTTATTTTTTTCAATTTGTTTTTCGTTTTTTCCCCCTCGGGCATAGCTAGGCCGACACTGAAGTGTGAAAGCGAATTAAATTGAACTAAACAACGACCATTTCACCCGGAAGGCGACAAATCCAAATTCCGCCCTTGGTGCAACTCTTTGGAGAGTAAGCCGGCTTTATGAACTTTGGAATGAGTTGAACTTCTGTGTCGTTTACTGTCTTTATCTTGCATTGTTGGTGCATGTGTATGGGGAAAGTGTAGGTCACATTGCACTTGTTCCTGCATACACCGTGGGCTGTAAAACGCAACGACAGAGTGTTTATTTCATGGTATTGAAGTTGTAAAGAATTGGAAATAAAACACTCATAATTGATAAGAGATCTCCAGGCTTCCAGCGTTATAATGAAGCTGTATGTAATTACACGTAATGATAATAACTGTTTTATACATGATGTTCTGAAATGTCGGAAGAGTTTTTTAGCATATGTGACCCTGCACCACAAAACAAACAAAAAGTCGCCAGACATGAATTTTTAGTTAAGACTATATTCTGAAAGAGCAGAC
The DNA here is from genome assembly GCF_964275005.1 of Diadema setosum. NCBI lineage: Eukaryota > Metazoa > Echinodermata > Echinoidea > Diadematoida > Diadematidae > Diadema > Diadema setosum. The sequence continues at coordinate 21,171,763 of NC_092700.1, read as the reverse complement.
TTTAAGCTTTAAATAATGTATAACTCAAATCAAATAGACTCTCCTAACCTAACTAAATATTGGAAAGAAAGCACAAACTCTGGAAAAGTGCGAACTGAGAAAAGAGGCTCTGAAGTACAGTGTCTATTCAAGCGCTTAATCTTTACCAAACCGTGCTGACTGTGCGATGAATGGGACAAAAAACAGGAAGTAAACCACCAGAGTAACAACAATGAAGGGATTATCAAATTAAACTGAAATTAAGCATGGCGGCCTCATTAACACATTCTGTCCATAATTAGTGCCAACTTTCAAAGCAGTAGCACTATCCTTTTAAAAGTTATTAGAGTTGAAAGTGAAGAGTGTGGACAAGGTTTTACAGAAATGAAAAAGGGACTCTAAAGACACACCTAATCACACTATTCCCTACCCAAAATGTTCGAGATAAACTGCTAAAAAACACACTTTCCCGCCTGTTTTATGATACCAAATTTTAGCATAATGTAAAAGAAGACCTGCTCTTTCAGAAAATCGGCTAGGTTGACCCATTTCACTTATTTTCAGTCCTCACGCACAATCAGTGTGTGAGACTTTATGTTCGTTTTGTGGTGCACGGTCACACATAATTATTGAAAAATTTTACATCCCGATGACCAGTCCTGCGATTGTTAATATTTTCATTGCTCCACTTTCTACTTTTCCGCTCACAAGGGAACTCCACATTTCAAAGGATTATCAACTACACCATTATACACAATATATCTCATCCTTATTTTAAAGATACTGTAGGAATGATAGGAAACGATTGAAGTAGAGTGTCATGTATATGTATGACTTGGTAATCATAGTCACGGCTGGGACAGCCAATGTACATGAAATTAATAATGAAATTGATGGACGTGCAAAGAAAGAAAATAGCTAACGTGGCTACAGAGATTCGAGAAAAGGGTTTTAGGGGATATTTAAGAGAGCAGTATCTTGTATTTAGAAGGTACCTCAAAAATAAATTCATGAAAAGTCACCCTTCAAACGCTAGAAACAGACTGAGGAGCAGAATACAGACGTTTACTCACATCATATGGTAAAAGTACTAATCAACCTTGCAAATGATATGAAATACTACAGAGGATGAATTAATGTTCTTATTTCATATATAACAATGATGTTTTAAAAATAATACTATCTAAAATGATAAATAATAAATCACATTCACATACATTGTAATCTTCATCTTCATAAAATCCCATAACAACCTTTTATCTTGTATTTCCATACTTAATTCATTTTTTAATCTAATAATTTCCTTTTTCATCTCTAACACGCGTTGCACAAAAGATGCATAGATACATCTGACTTAAATAAATTTGATTATGCCGTACAATAAACATGAAATTAAGTTAGAATGCAGACACGACAATGCTATTACAAATCTGTGATAGATAAGATCGACTTATCATAAAAAATGAAAAGAGGAGAAAAATATAATTTTTGAGAGTTAAATTGAGGAAATGAGGGAACGCTAGTCCTATGTAATTCTTTGTCAATCGATCTCTCCGACCATCTTGAAATTCTTTCACCGTTTCATCCTTTCTTTATAGTTTTCGGTACTATATTTCCCTAATATATAGTATGCATAAAAACTTGAGAATTGAATCATTCTTGAACAACTGGTGTATAATCACTATGGTCTTGTGCTTCCACTCTATCACCTTCTCCATCTTATAACTCTTTGTGTGCCACAGGATAAATCAAATCGCAGTGAGTGTTGCATTATTCTGAGACCGCAAAGCATGAGCGCTCCTAAAAAGCACTCTTTTTCCTCCCCAAAGTCATCTAACTATTCTATAGACGCATTAATGATAGAAGTATATACGCTTATAGTTATGTTGTACAGAAAGAAGCAAGGCTTAGCTTTGATGTGTTGGACATTTATTTCTACGACAAAGGCTATGGTCACAAACCCCCAAATTAGCCTGCTTCTCGGCGGCCGGGTGGCGAGATTTTAGCCACTTTCGCTTGGGCATTGACTGGCAGCTGCCCAGACACCATTGCTTGCTTTTTTTTAAATTTCTGCATCAATTTTTTGTTTTGTTTATTTTTTTTTAATTTCTGCATCAATTTCTCTGTTGTTTTATTTTGTTTTTTTCTCGGGCATAGCTCGGCCGACACTGACGTTTTACCGCGAAGTTGAAATTTCTGACGCTTTTGCTCACTTTTCATCCTTTCCACCCGAATACGCCCGGGCCCGGGCACCGACTTAATCGAGCAGCGCCGTTTAGCGGTTTAGGACAAGCAAAGTTTATAAACAGACAGAAGAAAACCAAGGAGTAGACGAGGAGGAGGAGGAAGAGGAGCCTGAGCTATCTGGAGGAAGCAGACGGAGGGACAGGAGGCAAGTCAACCACGGTCTACCCCAGTGGGAGACGAAACAGGCAGCTGCCGTCTCTGTCTGACCACTCCTAGGAAGCCCAGGCGGTAGAGGACACTGCTGTAACAACATGGGTGACTGTGAAGGCAAGGACAGTTTCTTCTTCTATGAGATGAAAACCAAAACTTTGCGACAAGTTTGCGCAATTGTTACGTTGAAATACAGTAGGCCCTACATAGTTTCGTTGCTTAATTCTTTATTCATCTATCGAATAAGGACGTAATAAATGAAAACATATAAAGGGATAGCAAAAACATAATTATAATTAAACAGGAAATAGAAAATGCAGTGAAAGCAGAGTTTATACGAAAAAGAATGAATCACAAAGCCGAAATCAATGGTGTCACAAATTAACATAAAAAAAACAACAACGTTGGGACAGTAAATCTTGTTCTTGTAGTTATTGAGATGCTGTTAGTGGCGTTCTAGACCTCGTAATACTTTGCCATCTCACATCATAGGCAAAGGTATTGTTGTTCAATGTTGCCAAGGGATAGGGACATCATATTTCCAGGTAACTCGTGAGAAATTTCCGTCAGCATTATTCATTGCCCGGTCCATCAGATATTCATTCATTCATCTATTCTTTTTTACATGCCATTTCCAACATAATCATTCTATAAATGAATGCACAAATTACATTAACAATATAGAATAAATTAAAAGTATCAGTTTGCAAAATAGTACAAGTATACGGAAATGCTGGAAATAGGGAGGAATGCTAAAAAACAATGCGTTATAGGGTTTGTAGTGGCTCGATTAGCCGCTCATTACTTTGTGTGTAGCAACCCTGTGTTTAGGCCAGTTTAATTTGTCACTGCTTATTATGAATATCAATAAGATTTCCCCAGCCTTACATAGCTAGTGGAAATTTCCATGTACAGTTGGTTGACCTTCCAATCTGGTTCAGACCGGTTCACTGTCATGCCGTGTCGCAATAACGTAGCACACGTTACGTAGATTTATTATTCATGATATAGTGTTAATCCAATCATTGTAGATTTTTGTGCGTATTAAGTGCGTAATTATTATCATTAACGCTACTTTTGACCAATCGCGACCTCTATTCGCGCGTGACCTATCGCACGTGCGAGATGTCACGCGCGACCCTTCGCATCATTGAAACACTCCCGCTTCAACCGCCGTTGAGGAACGACCTCCGGATCACCTGCGGTAGAGTCACCCTTCACCTTTTACGTTTGATAGAACTGTGCTTTATGGGCCCGCTGGCTGTTTAAAGTTTCTACCCGGCCGCTGTCCTCTCTGCGCACCGTACCAGAGATCCGGGGATGGAGCTTCACAGTTTTGTTGCCTCCGACACAGAACTCTCATTTATATTTGTCCTCCGACACGCCTCGTTTTATTGACATTGTCGTCGAGTGACTGCACACCATACATCGCTCCCGCCATGGACGACCCGCTGTCCGGCTGAGCATAGCCTTTAAACAAGGCGACTCGCTCTGCGTGCCCCCGTGTAGCGCGTTTACCCCACAAACCTGTTGGCCGGCGAGTGGAGCGAGCCGCCTTTATCCACTCGTTCAGGGATGTGTACGCAGAAAATACACACGGCACCAAGGCAAGCCGCGCGCGCTTGCTAACAAATTTATATTCTTTGACAAATTTGCGTACAAATTTGTTAGCAAGCGCGCGCGGCTTGCCTTGGTGCCGTGTGTATTTTCTGCGTCAAATTTGTACGCAAATTTGTCAAAGAATATAAAGCAACAACAACGACAAAAGTACACATCCCTGAACGAGTGGCTAAAGGCGGCTCGCTCCACTCGCCGGCCAACAGGTTTGTGGGGTGGCGCGCTATACGGGGGCACGCAGAGCGAGTCGCCTTGTTTAAAGGCTAGGCTGAGCATAGAGATCTACATCTAGCGTTACATCGTTCCAGGCGACTCACCGTCCTGTCGAACTCTGTTTTCTTCAGCCTCCTGCCGACGCCCGACTCACCGCGCTGGTAGAGAGCTGCAATTCCATCTCAACCTCCGTTTGGCTCTTCAGCCCCGTACGACGGAGCGTCGCATCTTTAAGCGTCTCCAGCGGTCATCGTCATCATTATCGACTTCATCACCGCCTGTCGAGACCCCCTTTTCATCTCTACTCTAGGACTACATCATCTTCTACTTCACGAGTTTCCTTTCCAGTCACGTCATATCGCGATAGCCACAACTTCCGTGCGCACGACAAAATCGCGTTCAGACAAAGACTTCGCCAGGAACTCATTTTGGAACTTTAAATCACATAGCCTACACTGTACTTATACACACGTGAGTTTGTCATGTAGACCTAGTCTATACTAGCGGCGGCCTTCCGCTATATAAACAGTGCCACTCCTGCTTAGCATGTTAACACACCTCTGCTCTGCTAATTACAGACCCACAGTATCACTGTTGTGGGGGTTGTCAGATCTAGAACTCTATACTCTACGTCAACATGTCAGATTGTCACTTTACCAATTATCATGTCACGTTTTATTTGTGCAATAGCTGACAATAATATTTATTTTTTATAATAAATATCTGAAAAGGGAATATTTGACTCATTTCAATCATTTGTGTGAACTGCTCTCCAGGTGGATCATGAAGTTAAAAAAGGGAGATTGATTGAGTACGCCTTTTGTTTGTGTGATTGAAGCTGTAACAGTGTTAATGTTATGTTAATTTTTTGACCTTCACTACACACACACACTCCATTACATAAAACCCTTAGGCCTATTCTTATAATAAATTTTTTCCCACAGGTTCATCCCCACACGTAATACAAGCTTTTATACTCTATGACGCAAAAACAAAAATACAACGGTACCCTTCACAGCGATAGCTTTAAAAGTAGTGAATCAATCCAAATACAATTTTAGGGTATGAAACAATAACTCATTGCCAACATCTTACAGAAGACCCCAATCGATTTTCTTCAGTAGTTGTCAAAGAGATATAAAAAATTTTGTAGAGCATGTCAGAAATCTCTTCCCTCCAAGTTCTGTCTATTGTGTTCACACATTAATTTTGATTTCCAAGAGCATCCAAGTGCTATAACTTGGAAGAATCAGACACATGACATGCTTTATAACAATCCGCATTTCTCTGTGACTGCTGAATCAAATTGAATGAGGTTTCTTGCAAAATAGAGGTAAATGTTCAATTTTAAGACCCTGAAGTAGCATTTAGATGGTTTAATCATATTGGGTGTTATCAGTGCGAAAAGTGAATTTATTTTTTTTTTGGACATACTGTATGATTGATATACTATAAGTTTTCCCGCCCAATTTCCTCAGATTTGCATTCGATTTAACGATGCGGTCATTCAAGTTCGAATGAATTTGAATGATCAACGAGATCGACATTTAAAAAGGTAACTAGTTCATTCAATAAAATTTCACCAGCATGCGATTTCATGACTTCTCGCGCAAGGGTGTAAAAAGGGCATTCAAATTAAAAATGCAAATGCAACACATTCAAATTCGCATCAGCACCGCCTCGGAGAGCGTTGTAATTCAAATTTACGATAAGGCAAACAACTACAAAGTATGGGCAGTTTTTTCGTTGTTGCTTTAATTATTTGTAGTACTCAGCTGTTTGAATATGCAAATTTGATATACCTTGACATGCTTTTTTTTTAATTCGTACTAGCTAATAACTCGTATTATCCCACTTTCAAACACATTCATTTACACTTTATTCATAAACGATTTTAGCCGCTGTTACATTACCGAGTATGCGTGAACATCGCGAATACGGACAGAGTTGGGTTAAGCATGACCTTAACAACCAGCAAAACTGGCAATGTAACCCTTTGGTGAAATAGGTCTATCTACAGCTGATCCGATTGTGGCAACTAATGACATGGACACGGGGAACTAAGGAATGGAAACAAAATGGATCAACATGGATTTGGACGTATAGGACCCCTAAGATACACTGGGGTATGGCTATTTCCTAAGTTTTACATCCATACTGTTAGGGATGAATTGAAAGTGACAGAAAAGTCGTTAGGAAAGACATTTATCCAATAGAATTAAGATAATTAAATGAGACTTTGACACGAAAATGAAATTATATCATTCAATCGTATGTTTATGACAGTGAAAAAAAGGCCCGTAGAAGTTGTGCATGTTAATTGAATTCGAACGTTCAAAAGCGAAGTTGTGTTCCTATAAATGAAATTGAAAACTGGTATAGGGCACGAATTTAAACGTCTATCAAGCTGGTGCGAAATTGAATGTCACCTTTGACTCCTTAAACTGAATGAATTTCTCTCTAAATTGAATGAAATGAAATTAAAAAGGAATGACATGAAATAAAATTGAATACTCAAAGAATTAAAATGAACCGTAAGAGTAGAGCAGTGACCAAAATCGCTTTAATTTGAACGCCTTTTTCATTAATTCGAATGTAAATCTGATGAAATTTGGCGGAAAAAACCTATATTTAGTCGTCACTGGTCCTACGCATGAAAAACGGAATTATCCAACTAAATCTCATTTCACACCCGAAATGAATCCCTGCACTAAGTTGCTGCCATGCAGGAAAGAAGTGAGAGAGAGAGGTAAACTGACTACGTGGTGTGAAGGTACAAAGAAAGATGACTAAACAAAGAAAATTGGATGGTCGGAGCCGCTGAGCATTTGCTTGATTTCAAAAAGAAAATTGTGATTCATTTTAAAAGAAAAAAAAAGTTCAGCCGCCGGACGATTTCTGAAAAGTAGGGGACGGCAAACAACAGGACATCGAAAGGGCATAAGGCTCGGGCATCGTTCGGGGCTTCTACAAAATCGTAAGGCAATGTCTAAATTCCAGCGGCCACCGAGCAGGCTGCAAATCGGCCGGACGCCGCCCTAATGAGTTGTGACCGTAGCCAAAGTAACAGCATGTGGCTTTCAGTATACTGTGGCATAGAAAGACTCGTCGATCGGTTGGTGCGCGGTTGTGCGTCGCGGCAAAGTTTGCATAAAACAATTGTTTGTAAGACATCGAACTATAGTCTGGTTTGCAAACGTGGCCACCAAAAAGTTAACCCCAGTAGGAGCTCAGGTAATAGAAATCGCCATCGTAAATCATGTCATTTTTTGTTTGTTTGTTTCATCTTCCAGAACTGCGTCGCGGATCTGCATGCTATTTCTAGTTTTTGTTTTGCATACATCCATTGAGATTTGCTGTTTTTTTGTTTTGTGGAACATTATGAATTTATTACGAGAACAGAAGAAGAACTTCAAGCTAAATCTGATCAGCAGATCAGTGCGAAATGAGTTGTGTATTTAAATTCACTTACGATCTAACTTTACTAATTTATGCATACCTATCAAAACTACGGAGATAACAAAATGGACTTTGAGCTACACTTTTTTCCCAGTGTAAAGATATCATAGTGCTAGAGAGAGGGAAAGAGAGGGAGATCTGTCAAGAGGGAGGGAGAGAGAGAGAGAGAGGGGGGGGGGGGGAAGAGAGAAATGGTGAGTTATAATGATACATAGGTTTTCAGTTTTTACACCTTTTTTTCTTAGTATTTCATATCATTTCAATTCCAGAAGAGGAAATATAATCAATAGCGATAATTACCTATCATGGCGTTGGCAAAGAACAGACCAAATATAAGGATGGTCCGCTAGAAAAAAAAAAAGAAGAAAAACATAAAAGAAACAAATGTGACAGAATAATGTCCAAAACAATCAATGACTGAGAATTAAGATTGCCGAGACTTAAAAGTAAGCTTGATAGTCTTTCTTTTTCATGTTCATGCTTTATCGTAGGAACCATGCATGTTCTCATACATTTAGACACTTGATTTCTTCGTGAAATCATCCATACAAACACATCATTAACACAGACAGACAGACAGACAGACAGACACACACACACACACACACCCACACAGAAACAATTCTACCAGTACTTAAGACGAAAACATATTCTACATATCGTATACCGTTTACTTTCTTTTTCTTTGACGCACTTTGCCAGAATGTATTGAAGAATTATTATTTTTCATAATGACATTTGGCACTTCAAATTTCCCACTTTCGAGCATGCAGATGTGTGATAATGAAAAGTTAAATCCGATCTAAAATATACAAACGCATTTATGATAATCACATTATGATATTTTCAAAGAGTATTTAACATTTTCCTTTTCTTTTAAATCGCACTCACCAAGTTTGTTCATTGATGCCAAGCCGGATTCGAACTCCGAACAAAACCTCATTGTAAAATAGGCCTATTTCATACGGAAATATCATACCATAAAAAAAGAAAGATGTCTTACATTCATAATGCCTTGAAAGAAAACATGAAATGAATGATGCTTACCATTGTTGCTTTGATATCTTCAAAACGAAGCAAAAACGAAGTCACAAACGTCTTTAGCTCAACGATTCCTGTTTATCACGCTAGCCTTGAATCTTAAACCTTGAAGTTATATTCCAGAAAGCAGCTTGACCGTGAAGCCAAAGTGGGATGGCTGTGAGACAGCAGGGTACTCTAGTAAATCAACGTTAAACAGTCGCACGTATGCAGTACAAAGGTATTGTGTAAGTGAAATCCAGGGCTTATCGTTCAGAGTAGTCTAGAGCCTACATGAGAGTGCATCCCTCTAATGTCAGGTAGGGCGGCCCTCCGGGGAAGCAGCAATTCATGGAGCTAGTTGTGACTGCACCTGCAGGGAAACGGGTACTTCAAGCTCCGGACTGTACGGGGGTAAGAAGAGTGTTTGGACGCGTCGATGGTGGCGAGTTGTTTTGAGCTGACGGATGTCAGACACCGTTTGGTAATCTGGATGAGCTCATTGCCGTTGCGGATGCCTTGTCATGCTCCATCAGCTGCGACAATGAAAAGAAAGTGATTTCGGGAATACAATAGGTAAAACGGGAAAAGGCGATCATCTGTGTCCATATGAGGGTGTGTGTGTCTGTCTCTGTGTGTGTGTGTGTTTGAAGGTTTTTGCTTTTATGTAATTATGAATGGTCTAAATTGGCACTGACAAATTCAATTCCATCTTTTTATATAGAAATTGTCAAGGCATGGCAGGAAACGGATAAATGTAGGAATGTAGCAAGAGAGAATAATACAGCTGCTTAATTTTGTTCATATTAATTTCATTGTCAACATGGACCTGATATTGAATGAAACTCAAATAAAGAATATCATAAAACAAAAAGTGTGTGTGTGTATGTGTGCATGAATTTGCTTGTTGTGCTGTCAATCTTCGTCATGTTCTTGTCAATGCTTAAATTGCCTTGCTTCCATTTCAACTCCTCTCACCTCCATGCATGTCCAATCTCTACACAAAATGAAGGATGTATACACACCTACAACTTTTGTTGTTTTTAAGAAAAGGACTGAATCTTAGGCGGTATCTTGAGCAGGAGACTTAAGGGGCATTCGCTTTGTAAACTTACCGGTGCCATTGTTAATATATCAGCATTGTTGGACTTATTATTCTATACTTATCGCGGAGTATAGAATAGTTTCAATAACTTTTAATTGTTCTACCTCAACTAAAGTTACTGTCATTGGCTGCTTCAGGTCCTATCTGAATCGATACAATATATTATTTCGTGCTTGTGATCTCTTGCATCTCATGATTATTTCATAGCCACATGACATTGACAGCAAGAGATTCGTTCTCGACTCGTTCAGCAGATCGGCATAAAATTATAGCGTCCATTGATAATTCTGCAGCATTTCCGAGATGTATGCGCTATTTAAAACGGCCAACAGCGGATCATCGTGCATTATTCACTGCGACAGTTCTTTCAACCTCATTGACCACATTGATTGGATTACCATCCGTTTTTTTTTTAACTAAAAAACTGCAAATCCTGAAAAAAAAAAACACTACGAAAAAAAGATCATTTTCATGTTCTACCTTTTCGCCAATGTACATTTAGATGTTTGAATGCTTCGTTTATACTTGATCTCTAGGTGGGAAAAAAATCTGGGAGTTATGTGTACGTTATGTTAACAAGATTTCCCGTGTTGCCTCTTTGCTCTTTGATCATTTATTGTTTAAAAGATCACCAAAATGTGCATTAGACAAAGAGGATGAGTGAAACACTTGTTCATCATTTGTTTGTGGTATTGTAACATACATAATTCGAATGGAAATGGCCTTTTCAGTTATTTTGACAGAAAGCCAGCTTCATGTTATAACATGCCATATCAAATCGCAAACAGCAAATCAAACTTTGTGCTACTAACCTTCGTCACGTTCTTGTCCATGCTTAAACAACTCGATGTCCAATCATACGACGTGATGCATGGATACACACATACAACTTTTGTTGTTTTTAAGAAAAGGACTCGATTTTAAGCGGTACCTACCAAATCCTATTTTCTTCTTCTTTTCTTTATTTTTTTAAGGCCAACAGACTACAGGAACATTCGCTTTGTAGACTTACTGGTATCATTATTAATATCAGCATTGTTAGGATCATTATTTTATGCTTATCGCGCCGGAGTGTCAATAGTATCAAGAACTTTTAATTGTTCACCCTCAACTAAAGTTACTATCATTGGCTGCTTCAGCTCCTATCTGTAGGAATACAATTGCGTGCTTGTGATCTCTTGCACCTCATCATTATTTCACAATCGCATGAACGATTCGACCTCGGCTTTTTCAGCAGAGCGGCCTAAAATGGCTTGTGCCGAAAGGGTGGGTTGGGTGGTGGCGCGTCGCGTTAATGGAAACACCACCCTTCGTCCAAAGCCCCCCGGTTTTGCCGAAAGGGTGCGTTGGGAGCGTTGGGTCGCGTCGCGTTGACTGGAGCCCCACCCTTCGTCCAAAGCCCCCCCCCCCCCCCGGTTTTGCCGAAAGGGTGCGTTGGTACTTTTTCTCATGTAATATTAAAAGACGAGTTTTTAATTCATATTTAACCTTCAAACAACCATTTCAAAGAGGCTATCGTCCGGATCGGTTTCTAAGCGCACAGTAGGGAAGAGACGGAAGTTGGTCTAATTTCATTTTGTATTAAGCGCATTACAAATGTAATGTATTATTATTATTATTATTATTATTATTACTATTATTATCGGTTTACACTCTATTACCACTTGGTCTACAGCCAGTTGGTCTAATAGACTGTTTAATATCAGTTGGTCTAATAACCAGTTGGTCTAGTCATCATTTCGTCCATCAATTACTGTTTGGTCTAATTGTTATTTAGTTTAATTACTATTGGTCTACAGTCAATTCGTCTGATAATAGCCATTTGGTCTATTTTTTATCTAACACCACTTTGTATCATCAAATACCGATTTGGTCTATTATGAGTTGGTCTAATTCCATTTCGTCTAATCATCAAATGATCTAAAATAAAACCAAATTATTTTGTCCAATATAAATTTGGTGTATACATCATTAATTTTGGTCCATTGCCCAGTTGGTCTAGCCTCTGTCTATCATCATTTAGTCTACACCCATTTAGTCTAATAACGATTTGATCTTATTGTCTGGGCTATTTTTTTTTTTTTTTTTTTGGGGGGGGGGCTTTTTATTGATGTGTACACCAAATTTATATTGGACAAATTTGGTTTCATTTTAGACAATTTGATGATTAGACGAAATGGAATTAGACCAACTCATAATAGACCAAAAATAGACCAAATGGCTATTTTTAGACGAATTGACTGTAGACCAAATAGTAATTGAACCAAATAACAATTAGACCAAACAGTAATTGGACGAAATGATGACTAGACCAACTGATATTAAACAGTCTATTAGACCAACTGGCTGTAGACCAGGTGGTAATAGAGTGTAAACCAATCCGGACGATAGCCTCTTTGAAATGGTTGTTTGAAGGTTAAATATAAATTTAGAAGTCGTCTTTTAATATTACATGAGAAAAAGTACCAACGCACCCTTTCGGCAAAACCGGGGGGGGGGGGGGGCTTTGGACGAAGGGTGGGGTTCCAGTCAACGCGACGCGACCCAACGCTCCCAACGCACCCTTTCGGAAAAACCGGGGGGGCTTTGGACGAAGGGTGGTGTTCCCATTAACGCGACGCGCCACCACCCAACCCACCCTTTCGGCACAAGCCGCCTAAAATATAACGTGCGTGAATTATTTTGTATACAATGTATCTGCCAACAGCGGATCTTCGTGCATTATGCATGGCGACAGTTCTTTCGACTTCTGTACTGCACGTACTTCAATGATTAGATTGCCATCCATTTTTTTTAACTGAAAAATTGCAGATCAATTGTTGCTGTTTATCCTTCAGATATGCCTTATGCATAGCAATTCAGTGTTTTCGAATGCAATGGTAAAACTGAGACGATTTAGTTCGATATTCCGAACAGTGGAGATTAAGCCAGCTTCTAACACGCACTTGCTGTACTTTTTTCGTGAATTTTCACTCAAGAGCAGTCAAGCAAAAAAAAAGTTTTTCTTTCTTTTCTTATCCATCTTTTTATTGAGCATCATGTTAGACCGCCTTGTTTTATTCCATCAATGTTATGTATCATCTTTTCCCAAAGTGTCAAGCCTTTTGGTCATTGCTGGGAAACGTTCTGTATCGACATTTAAAACGCATGTAACTATGTTACAGACGTATATTTGACGTGAAACCTGATGAAAATGTAGGAAGTAGTCATGGTGTGTAGTATCATAATATATCGACCAGGAGCAGACGTATACCCTAGTGTATGTCTGCTTCAGAAACGGATTTTAATCTAACATCACATCGCATCCTGGTCGCTGATGAAGAATGCGATGACTAACCGTCCTGTTTGGTGTCTTGTTTCTAAAAACATTCACTTTCCTCGCCAGGATAAAGCGTTTTAATGCCATTTTAGGTCTTGATCACATTTTAGATTTTAATCACACACACACACACACACACACACACATACACACACATATACTCATATAGGTCTACATAATCATCAAACATGCATATACATGCAGGTGTAGGGCCTATACATACTATACAACACCTTAGAATGATGTCGAATTTTGATTGGCCAAGAACACATCACATGATATTCAATAGAAAATACCTACCAAACTCATTGGCCCGAATTCACGAAGGTGGTACAAATGAAACCATGGACAAAAACCATGGAGCGCCAAGTGTCGCACGGAATATTTTGTTGCGAAACTGATCTTCGTCGACAAAATGACAGTTTCGTTAACGAAATGTTCATTAATAGTTACAAAATGTTTACAAAATGTTACAAAAATCATCGACGAAATGACTGATTTCGCAACGAAATATTCCATGCGACAATTGCGCTCCATGGTTTTTGTCCATGGTTTAAACCATGGTTTCATTTTGTACCGCCTTCGTGAATTCGGGCCATTCGAGTGACAGCCGTGCATTAGGCCCCTGGCGTTGGCCTAATGCACGGCTCCGCAGGTACTAATGCACGGCCGCTCGACTTCACTAGATAGCAAAGCGCCAGCAAACTACGTGCTGGCTGCGCTGGTAAGTTCATTCACAGGCCAGGCGCGGCGTAGTACTGCAACGTTACGTGTGCGCGCAGCTGTCCTAGAGGTTGTACCTAGTTGCATGTACGGCTGTTTAATTTTTTTATTTTTTTTTTATTTTTTTTTCTCTTGATCTGCTACGTGAACCACAGTGATCTCAAAATCAAGACGTAAATTCAAGTTGAGAAACCGTAATTCGATTATTTCTCTGTGTTTTTATACAAAATCATTGTCGGAAATAGACATAGTCTAGACCTATTAGATCTAGCGACATCTCAGATCGGCCTAGGCCTAAACATTAGAACGTTCTCGATCTAACAAAAAAAAAAAAAAAAAAAAAGGGGGGGGGGGGTTCTATATAGGCATAGGTACGTTAGTGTAGAATTAGTATAGACCCTGCAGAGTTTGCGATTCCTGTGACTGTGTGGTCGAATCATGGCGAGTGTTTGAATACACTGGGTAGTTTAGAATTCTCGGCCTAATTGTGACATTTCTTTTGGGCCTTCCCGAGTTGCCGGTCATGGATTTAGTGCTGTGATTATGGACAAGGTGTTGTATAAAACGAATAATTCATGATTTTGTTCGTGCATTGGAGCACGTAATATCGCACTCGGCGCGAGATTCGCCACTGGTCTATTCAACGCGGCGCTACACGCCTTGTTGAATAGACCAGTGGCTCATCTCGCTCTTCGTGCGATATTCGTGCCCAATGCACTCACAACTCATAAATTATTCGTAAAATATACATACTCTCTAAAAAAAAATCTAGTGAAACTATTCATTCTTGAAGGAATGAATACAAAAAAGAGTGAATTTAGAGTGAAATTTGAGTGAATTTTGAGTGAAAATATTCATTTTCACTCGTTTTACAGTGACCTCAGAGATCACTCCAAAATCTTCGAGTGATCCCTGAGGTCATTCCGAAAGGAGTGAAAATGAACATTTTCACTCAAAATTCACTCTTTTTTGTATTCACTCCTTCAAGAGTGAATATTTTCACTCGATTTTTTTTTTTTTAGAGAGTAGGCCTATGTATAAGAGTACGTGAATATAAGAACGACCAAAGTCCAAACTTGACTTCCGTCTTTGGAGACCCTTTAGCACGGTGTTTAGGATTTGATGCAAATATCTATAATCAGCCAGATGAATGACAATGACAAATGGTAATTGTCATTGTCGATCCTGAGGAAGACTTATCTATACGTCGAAAATTTGGTCTGAATAAATAGCACTGTTGGATTGAAATGCAAGTGCTACCCTACTTCGTCATCTTTTCTGTATTGGTACCAACACGCGGACTATAAACATCACACACACACACACACACATATATATATATAGATATATATATATGTATAAACATTATATGTATAATCATACATGTATATAAATATATATATATATATATATATATATATATATATATATATATGTATCTCTCTCTCTCTCTCTCTCTATATATATATATATATATATCAAGTAATTCGTAGTCCATGTGTCGTTACAATGATATCAAAAATAGAACAGAACTCAAGAAATGTATCATGCCGTCAATACAAACAATTATTTTGAAGAACACTCAAATTTTCGGGTACGCTTGTCAAGTGATTTTGATTCTGAAAAATTGTGTGTTTTTTTTACTGTTGGTAAGCTGTTGGTATTGACAGCGTGAAACATGTTTTGGGTTCTGCTCTGTCTCTCTCTCTATATATATATATATTGACATACCTTTGTTGAAAATGAAAAAGAAAATGATATCAAATGAAAATTATATCAAATATATGTATACATATATATACATACACACACACACACACACATACACACATATGTGAAGAGTTTGTTCGCAAAAACCGACAAGTCCATATTTGCCAAATGGTGATATTAGTGATTAAAGGTAAGGAAAAATAAAGAGAAAAATAAGAAAATATTTGCTTTATTTGATCATAACTTGAGCCAATAAAGTTCTCAGGAGGGGTAAATGAAACTCATTAGATTGTCTAGTGGGATAATCATGAAAAGACTGGTTCCATGGGAACATTGAATTAAAAATACTGGGAAGTGCATTTACATTGTAATTAAACATAAACTGACCAAGTTGAAAAAAAAAATACTAATCATTAATTTTCAAAATCTCATTTTGTGGTGCAGGGTCACATATAACATCACTATACCACAAATAAAATACAATATAGATCGAAAAGCTAAACATTAGAGTAAGAAAATATTACTTGCAGTCATGGAATAGACAAACTGTGGTTACGCTGTCGTTGTTCAGCGATATTCATGACTTACTGGGTTATGTTAAAGGAGACCTCCGGATGATTTTCACATTTTTACATTTGAACATACATAAATTAGTTATACTGAGTACAGCGTTTCAGGATTTATAATGATTGGGATGAAAAATAAGAATGTTTTCGAAATTTCTAACAAGTTGCAATGAACAAGGATGATGACATGGCAGCCTCACCATAAGAATGCATGAGACGTGGTTCAAAGAAGCAGAACAAAAGAAGGAGGCATGCATAAATTATACACAGGTGAGCTTGCAAGCATGCGGTATTGTAATGGAATGACACTGCTACATTTCTTAGATATGTGAGGCTCCTATGTCATCATCTTTGTTCAGTGTAATTTGTTTAAAGTATGGTGAACGAGAAAAAAGGACGATATTCATAAACAAGGTGATTTATACATTCCTGGAAAGCTTAATTATCTAGGAATATGAATAATTAACTTTCAGAAGGTAAAAACGTCTCCAGAACGATAGAGAGATGGTGTTTTAAGACTCTTTTTAGACCACCAGAACCCGATCTGACGGCGAAGTTTTGTTGACCAAAATTATGACGTCATGAAATGTGCGCTGTGCTACCACTCCATCCACACAGTGGGCGCCGTCTATGGAGGGCCGTTGCGGACGTGGTTCGTTTGGGGCATACGTATGGAGAGGCAGTGTGCCCGTTTCCATGTATGTCCCAAACGAGTTGTGTTCGTGGCGGCCATCCATATCCGTCGCCTCTCAATCGCTTCTTCTACCGCTCCGACTTTGCCACTGTCACTATCAGTGTCATTGTCACTGTCATCACTCAATTCACTCTCGATGTCAAACTCAAAGTCTTTCTGTACACTATATGGGAAATTTGGACGTTTTAATGTCTCAGCCGAGAAAGCAGAGGCGACTAAAGACAGGCCAGATACTGCATCCGCCCACCAAGAAATACGTGCTTTATGAATGGGGGCCTCGATGTCCCGCTGCACTCGTAAAGGATTTTGTTCATTTCGTGACGTCATAATTATTTTAGGGCTCGAAAAAGACAGCTGTTCCGGGGCTAATATCGATGAAGCAAATCAGTCAGTTTTAACTCGCGATTTCTCAGTGGCAAGAATATCTTTTAATAAGTCACATTAATTATCTGTTTTAGGAGACATTTCCCTCTGCTTTGACACCTTTTTTAATATAATTTTCTTGATTTTGATGTCTCGTTCACCATACTTTAAGGTTTTTGAAAGTACTGTTTCTCTGCTCAAGAATCATAATAAATTCTACAAACCTATACATGAAGCTGTTGATTTATGTACTACATGATGTGAAATTGTGAAAATCGTCCGGAATGCCCCTTTAAGGAGATATTTATGATAAAGCAATGCTTATCAAATTTACAGGAAAAAAAGACATCAAAACTTTCAAACACCCCTCCCACACCCAAGTACAATATCAAGTCATCTCTTGAAGTAATGTATTTTCTGTTTGAATTTCTTGCATGCATGTCATGTATAATGCGCAATAGTAGCTGTGCAATTTAAATGTTCTTTATTATTATTATCATTATTATTATTATTATTATTATTATTATTATTATTATTATTATTATTATTATTATTATTATTATTATAATTATCATTATTAATATTATTATTATTATTATTATTATTATTATTATTATTATTATTATTATTATTATTATTATTATTATTATAAAAAAAATGTAATACACATTCGATGGAGCGTAAAGTGCATGGGTAAGACAATAGAGAAATACTAAATTCGTTCTCATTTTATTTAGTTGCCCCTGTCCCACACCTTCCCCGGCCAGAAAAGTGAATAAAATGCTATCACCCCATCCCCTACCCAAAATATTGCTTTTTTCGAAAATTATACATTCGAAGAGTACAAGAAAAAAAGTTCAGCACCAAGAGTCAACCGATGTCATGAGTATACATGATATATGGGTGCCACTTAAAATGACCATTATTTTTGTGGGAGAAATTTCATAATTTCACCATGCAGTTCTGCCTCTCCACCGTTCCGACTGTGTTGTAGCATTCCTTCAGGTAAAGGCGCTGCAGCTTGGCAACAGGAGTGTTGTGCCTTCCCACGAGTCTCTGTGTTCCCATGCGAGTGGAAAACGGAAAACGTCGAAGGACGTAATTGTCCGCAACATCCGTACTGCTGTCCATAAATATCCGTAAGCGGGCGAAACTGTTGTGATACGTTAACTTGCGGTTAATTTCGGATACTTACGGTGGACGTAAGCGAACGCAAACGGACGGAAGGTAAATATTTTTTGTGGATGGTCTGCGTCCAAGCCACGGGTAGTTACGTTCAGTTAGGGATAGTTACGTTTGGTTACGGTTACTTGCGTAAGTTTGTGTCCGTGGCGTCCCTCTGCGAAATTTTGAACATTTCAAAATTTCGCAGGTTTGGCGACGTCATTTTGCGTTTCTTTACGGATGAGTTACGGACAGTTACGTCTACATACGTCCCTGCGGATGCCTGCGTCCACGCTGCGTTCCCCTGCTTCCACGCTGCATTCCCCTGCGTCCACTCATTCTTATCTATCCGCGGCGGACGTAATCCATCGTAAAGCACTATGTGACTGGGGCATTAGCTGCCTTTTGAATGTTGACAGTGATGGACACGTTTGTACAGTACTTGGTAGATTGTTGTATAAAGAGCATGCTATGTACGAAACGGAGCGTTTCTCATAGTCAGTACGCGGGTGCGGAATGAATAGTGGACTATTGAGAATAGTGATCAGTTAGATGTACGAGGATTTGAGCCTCGGGCATATTATTGCGTTTTAATGAAAATCTGGATATTTCAAAATTTTATGTACAAACTATATGATAAGTTGGGAAGGAATGACATGCTCACTTTGCCACTTGCACATTCATACTGACCGTTCAAGAACTGTTTCCTGAAAAATTAGTGAAATTTCTAGATGTCAAAACTTCCTTTCATCTTATGTCGATCAAATCTACACCGTAATATTTTAATCTTTCTTATCAGACTAACTTATATTTGGGCTGGATTTCTCCTCTAAAATTTCTGAGACTTTTACTCACTTTCCATCCTTTCCACTCAAACACACTCGGTGCCCGGCGGCAACAGCCCGGGCACCGACTTAATCGAGCAGCGCCGTTTAGCGGTTTAAGACAAGCAAATTTCATAAAAACGAATAGACAGAAGAAAACCAAGGGAGTAGACGAGGAAGAGGAGGAGCCTGAGCTGTCTGGAGGAGGCAGACGGAGGGACAGAGGCAAGTCAACCACGGTCTATACCCCAGTGGAAAGCGAAACAGGCAGCTGCAGCCTCTGCCTGACCACTCCCAGCGCCCAGGTAGCCCGCGCGAAAGAGGACGCCGCGCCGCTATGACAACATGGAGGACAGGGAAGGCAAGGGCAGATCATTTTGGGCGTATAAGATGAAAAATAAACTTTGCGACAAGTTTGCGTTGTTACGTCGAAATACAGTAGACCCTACATGGTTTCGTTACTTCTTACTCATTTATCCAAAAAGACGTAATAAATGAAAAGAAATAATAAGGATAGCAAAAACATACAATTAAACAGGAAATAGAAAATGTAGTGAAAGTAGAGTTTATGCGAAAAACTATTTGGTTTCATATTTTGACTTATAATTCATTTTGATTTCATAACTGAGGTTTATAGTATTTAAATTCGTTATGTTCTTGTAAATTCACGTTTAATCATTTCGGTGAATTAAACTCTATAGGAGGATAAGGTAGCATGACATTTTTGTTTATTCACATACATGCTTTTTCCACTTGACACGTAATTCATGTATTTCTCTTGTGACAAATTATACAAGCACAACAAAGACGTTGAAAGATATTAATCACAAAGCAAAAGAAAAAGATCCCACTTCATTCATTCATTCACTCATCGCAAAGAGCAGGGTGCCGACCCCTTGAAATGTTTCCCTTACCCACCCACACAAGAAAACGGGCATGACGAGCGAATGATACCAACCCCTCGAAGTTGATCGCCCTAGCAATAGACAGCAAACGGTATCAACCAGGCACTTTGTGCCATACGCTAGAATGAATGAGTGAATGAATGAATGAATGAATGAATGAATGCATGAATGAATGAATGAATGAATGAATGAATGAATGAATGAATGAATGAATGAATGAATGAATGAACCACTAAGCCCAAATCAATGGTGTCACAGGTTAACAGCACAAAAACTTTGGGACTGTAAATCTCGTTCTTGTAGTTTATATTGAGGTGCAATTAGTCGCGTTGTAGACCTCCGAATACTTTGCCTTCTCAGATCCAAGGCAAAAGTATTGTTGTTCATTGCCAAGGGGTAGTGACATCATGTTTTCAGGTAACTCGTGAACAATTTCCGTCATTATGTGCCCGGCCCATCTTTTATTCATTCATTCATCTATTCTTCTTTACATTCCATTTCCAACAGAAACATACTATAAGTGTATGCACAAATTACATTAACAATATGAAATAAAGTAAAAGTATCAATTTGCAAAAATAAGTATACGGAAATACTGGAAATAGGGATTAATGCTAAAAAGCAACGCTTTTAGGGTTCATCCCAACACGTAATACAATACAAATTATTATACCGTATGTCGAAAAAAGATATAATGGTACCCTCCGCAACGATAGCTTTAAGAATAGTGAATCAATCCAAATACAATTTCAGGGTATGAAACTATAACTCAATGCCCACATCTTACAGAAAAACCCATTTGATTTCCTTCAGTGGTTAAAGAGAAATGAGGAATTTTGTAGAGCATGTCAGAAATCTCTTCCCTCCAAGTCAAGTTCTGTCTATTGTGTTCATACATTACAAATTTGCATTTCCAAGAGCATCCAAGTGCTAAACTTGAAAGAATCAGACTCATGACATGCTTTATAACAATCCACATTTCTCTGTGACCGCTGAACCAATTGAATGGGGTTTTCTGTAAAATAGAGGTAAAATGTTATATTTTAAGACCCTGAAGTAGCATTTAGATGGTCTAATCATATTGGGTGTTATCAGTGCGAAAAGTGGATTTTTTAATGACATACTGTATGATTGATGATAGGTTTTCCGCCCAATTTCATCACATTTGCATTCGATTTAACGATGCGGTCATTCCAGTTCGAATGAATTTGGAAGATAACCGAGATCGACATTAAAAAAGTGTAACTAGTTCATTCAATTTAATTTCATCAGCATGCGATTTCATGAGTTTCTCGCGCAAGGGAGTAAAAAGGGCATTCAAATTAAAAATGCAAATTCAACGCATTTAAATTCGCATCAGCACCGCCGTGGAGAGCGTTGTAATTCAAATTCACGATAAGGCAAACAACTACAAAGTATGGGCAGTCTTTTTCGTTGTTGCTTTAATTATTTATAGTACTCAGCTGTTTGAATATGCAAATTTGATATACCTTGACTTGTGATTTTTTACCTATACTTGCTACTAACTCGTATTATCCCACTTTCAAACACATTCATTCAACTTTATTCATATACGATTTTAGCCGCTGTTACATTACAGAGTATCGTGAACATCGCGAATACGGACAGAATTAGTGGGTGAAGCATGACCTTAACAACCAGCAAAACTGGCGATGTAACCCTTTAGTCATTGGTGAAATAGGTCTATCTACAGCTGATCCGATTGCGGCAACTACTGACATGGACACGGGGAACTATGGAATGGAAACGAAATGGATCGATATGGATTTGGACGTATAGGACCCCTAAGATATTCTGGGGTATGGTTATTTCCTAAATTTTACATCCATACTGTTAGGGATGAATTGAAAGTGACAGAAAGGTCGTCAGGAAAGATATAGAGACTTTGACATGAAAATGAAATTATATAATCCAATCGTATGTTTATGACAATGAAAAAAAGGCCCGTAGAAGTTGTGTATGTTAATTGAATTCGAACGTTCAAAGTGCGAAGTTGTGTTCCTATAAATGAAATTGAAAACTGGTATTGGGCACGAATTTAAACGTCTATCAAGCTGGTGCGAAATTGAATGTCACCTTTGACTCCTTAAATTGAATGAATTTCTCTCTAAATTGAATGAAATGAAATTAAAAAAATGACATGAAATAAAATTGAATACTCAAAGAATTAAATGAACCGTGAGATTAGAGCCAGTGACCAAAATCGCTTGAATTTGAACGCCTTTTTCATTAATTCGAATGTAAATCTGATGAAATTTGGCGGAAAAACCTATATTTAGTCATCACTGGTCGTACGCATGAAAAACGGAATTATCCAACTAACTCTCATTTCACACCCGAAATGAATCCCTGCACTAAGTTTCTGCCATGCAGGGAAGAAGAGAGAGAGAGAGGTAAACTGACTACGTGGTGTGAAGGTACAAAGAAAGATGACTAAACAAAGAAATTTGGATGGTCGGAGCCGCTGAGCATTTGCTTGATTTCAAAAAGACAATTGTGGTTTATTTTAAAAGAAAAAAAAAAAGTTCAGCGGCTGCCGCCGGACGATTTCTGAAAAGTAGGGGACGGCAAACAACGGGACATCGAAAGGGCAGAAGGCTCGGGCATCGTTCGGGGCTTCTACAAAATCGTTAGGCGATGTCTAAATTCCGGCGGCGACCGAGCAGGCTGCGAATCGGCCGGACGCCGCCCTGATGTGACCGTAGCCAAAGTAACAGCACGTCGCTTTCAGTGCACTGCGGCATAGACAGACTCGTTGGTGCGCGGTTGTGCGTCGCGACAAAATTTGCAGTAAACAATAATTGTTTGTAAGACATCGAACTATAGTCTGGTTTACAAACGTGGCCACCAAAAAGTTAACCCCTGTTGGAACTCAGGTAATTGAAATCGCCATCATAACTCATGTCTTTTTTTGTCTCTTTCATCTTCCTGAACTGCGTCGCCGATCTGCATGCTATTTTTAATTTTTGTTTTGCATACATCCATCGAAATTTGCTGTTGTTTCTTTGTGAAACATTATGAATTTATTACGAAAAACAGAAAAAGAACTTCAAACTAAATCCAATTAGTGCGAAATGAGTTGTGTACTCACTTACGATCTAACTTACTAATCCATGCATACCTTTCAAAACTATGGAAACAACAAAATGAACTCTGAGCTACACCTTTATTTGTCCCATGTAAAAGATGTAAAGATATCATAGTGCTAGAGAGAGGAAAAAAGTGGGGAGAAATAGGTAGGTAGGTAGAGAGAGAGAGAGAGAGAGAGAGAGATGGAAAGTAATAATGATACAGAGGTTTTCAACTTTCACACTTTTTTAGTATTTCATTTCATTTCAATTCGTAAAGAGGAAATTTAATCAGTAGCGATAATTACCTATCATGGCGTTGGCAAAGAAGAGACCAAATGAAAGGATGGTCCGCTAGAAAACAAATAAAAAAAAAAACGACTGTGACAGAAAGATGTCCAAAACAATAAATGACTTAGAATGTACGTTGTCAAGACTAAGAAGTAAGCTTTAAAGTCTTTTTAGATCATTATTGATATGCTTTATCGTATAGGAACCATGTTTTCATACATTTTGACACTTGATTTCTTCGTGAAATCAGCAATACAATCACATATCAACACAGACAGACAGACACGTACACGCACGCACACACGCGCACAGAGAAACAATTCTACGAGTATTTAAGACAAACG
This sequence comes from Diadema setosum, assembly GCF_964275005.1. Classification (NCBI taxonomy): domain Eukaryota; kingdom Metazoa; phylum Echinodermata; class Echinoidea; order Diadematoida; family Diadematidae; genus Diadema; species Diadema setosum. The sequence continues at coordinate 21,147,981 of NC_092700.1, read as the reverse complement.
AGTTGTGCATATCGTAAACCAGTTACTTTCTTTTTCTTGACGCTCTTTGCCATGTTTGCCAGAATGTATTGAAGGATCATTTTCATAATGACATTTGGCACTTCAAATTTTCCGCTTTGAGCATGCAGATAATATTATGTGATAATGAAAAGTTATATCCGACCCAAAATATACAAACGCACTAAAGATAATCACACATGATACTATCAAAGAGTACTTAACATTTTTCTTTGTTTTTAAAATCCCATTTACCAAGTCTGTTCCTTAATGTTCGTAACGGCCAAGCCAGATTTGAACTCCGCACAGTACTCCGTTGTAAAATAGGCAAATTTTATAACGGAAATATCATTATATCATCAAAAACAAGATGCCTGACATTCATAACTCGATGAAAGACGATAACATGAAATAAAATACTCACCATTGTTGCTATTGTAGACAAATGAATTAACAAGAATGTGCAAACGTCCTTCCTTGATTTCTTAACAGATGAAATAAAACGAAAACGATTCCATGAACGTCTTTATCTCGACGATCCCTGGTTACCACACTAGCCTTGAACCTTAAACCTTGAAGATATATTCCAGAACGCAGCTTGACCGTGAAGCCAAACTTGGATGGCGGTAAGACAGCAGGATACTCTAGTATATCAAAGTTAAACAGTCACATGTAGTATGCAGTACAAAGGTAATGTGTAAGTGAAATCTGTAGCCTACATGAGAGCGCATCCCTCTGATGACAGGTAAGGCGGCCTCCTGGAAAGCAGCAATTGATGGTGCTAGTTGTGACTGCACAGGGAGACGGGTATAAATCGGTACTTCAAGGTTCTGACTGTCAGTGACTGTACGGGGATAAGAAGAGTGTTAGTACGCGTCGATGGTGACGAGTTGTTTTGATCTGACGAATGTCAGACACTGCTTAATTGGCAATCTGGGGCCCGTTTCATAAAACTAGTGACAACCGCCACATTTCTATGACAAATTTGCTCTCAGCCAATCAGATGCAAGAATTTCAGTAGCTTGTCACATCTATGACAACTTGTCACTGATGACAAGTTTTATGAAACGGGCCCCTGGATGAGCTCATTGCCGTAATGGATGCCTTGTCATGCTCAGCTGCGAGAATGAAACGAAAGTGATTTCGGGAATACAATAGGTAAAACGGGAAAAGGCGATCATCAGTCTGTGTCCATAATCATGAAGGTGTGTGTGCGTGTGCGTGCGTGTGTATGTGCGTGTGTGTGTGTGTGTGTGTGCGTGTGTGTGCGTGTGTGTGCGTGTGTGTGAATGTGTGTGCGTGTGTGCGAATATGAAATTGTTTGTCTATGTAAATCTGTTAAGTGTGCTGTCAACCTTCGTAATGTTCTTGTTAATGCTTAAATACCCTTGCTTCCATTACAACTCCTCTCACCTCCGTGTCCGGTCTCTATAGGATATGATGGATGGATATACACACCTACAACTTTCGTTATTTTTAAGAAAATGACTGAATCTTAAGCGGTATCTTAAGCAGGAGACTTAAGGGGCGTTTGCTTTGTAAACTTACTGGCGCCATTGTTAATATATCAGCATTGTTGGGATCATTATTTCATATTTATCACACCCGAGAGTTTAATAGTATCAAGGACTTTTAAATTTTCACCCTCAACTGAAGTTGCTATTACTGGCTGTTTCAATCCTCATCTGAAAGTCAGACGATTAAATGCTTGCGATCTCTTGCATCTCATAATCATTTCAGAGCCACGTGACACTGACTGCGAAAGATTCGTTCCCGACTCGTTCAGCAGGACGGCCTAAAAAATATAGCGTGCATGAATGATTTTGTATATCTGCATTTCCGACAAGCACGCGCTAAAACAGTCAACAGCGGATCTTCGTGCATTATGAATGGCGACAGTTCTTTCGACCTCTACACTGCACGTACATGAATGATTGGATTGCCATCCATTTTTTTAACTGAAAAACTGCAAATCGATTGCTGCTTTTTATCCTTCAGATATGCCTTTCACTGCAAATCAGAGCTTTTGAATACAATGGTAAAATTGAGACGATTCATTTTGATATTCCGGCCAGTAGAGATAAAGCCAGCTTCTAATACGCACCTGCTGTACTTTTTCATGAATTTTTACTCAAGAGCAAGCAAGCAAATAAAATTATTTCTCTCTTTCCGTATCCATCTTTTCCTGGAGCATCTTGTTTGACCGCCTTGTTTTATTCCATCGATGTTATGTATCATCTTTTCCCATAATGTCAAGCCTTTTGGTCATTTTTGGCTAACGTTCTGTATCGACATTTAAAACGCATGTAATTATGTTACAGGCGTATATTTGACGTGAAACCTGATGAAAATGTAAAAAATAGTCATGGTGTGTAGTATCTATCTATACACACACACACACACACACACACACACACACACACACACACACACACACACACATTTTGGTGATTATATCCTATTATAAAGATTGCCTGATGATTGCACCTCATGGAGATTGCATGAAACTGAGTTGCAATAAATACGGATGAACCTGCAGTCAACCGCGTGAACTTGTTTCATTACTTCTGTCTATAGGCCTATATTGGCAGTATATATATATACTATATATATATATATATATATATATATATATATATATATATATATATATATATATATATATATATATATATATATACTGTATGTATATATTCCTTTCTCTCTCTCTCTATAATATATATATAATCTAATATATAAACTTGTATGTGTGTGTGTGTGCGGGTGTGTGTGTGTGTGTGTGTGTGTGTGTTTGTGTTTGTGCGTTGTCGACGGGGGGGGGGGGGGGGAAGGGAGTTGTGCACCCCCTCCTGCATATTGCTTAATAACGTACGAGTTCAACGCAACGGTTGTCTTAGACTAAAACTGAGATGAAACCTACAAAGACCGGCCACTTGGTATCAACACGGACCTAATATACAAGGACATTCATTTTTTGATCCCATCGTCGTCACCGCCAGCAAGCCGGGAGAAGAGCAAGACGGAAATTCGAGAAATCTAAAACTATATTGCGCAGAAGAAAATAACTCACAAAAATCAAGTAAAGTGAATGTGCAGTTGTGGTGTATGTCAGAAAATCATACCTCAAACAATTTCGCTTTGGAGAAGCAGGCAGTTTTAAAAGAAAGCTAACATTTTGGCAGAATGATTGTCGCTTGTGATCTCAATATTTCACTTTTCTCCATCTTATTCCAGAGCAAAAAGGGACGGTGATGGTAGAGAACAGATATTTGCCATTTGGCAAGGTCTTATGCGTGTGCGAAAATGTGCGAATCAGCAATTACCCATCTTTTGACACAAGTTTTGTAATGATCTCAGGTTTACTGCTCCTCACTATCTGTATTTATTCAAAGATATTTCCGTCTGAAAAAAGGGCACATCAGCGAAACAAGACTGTAATGAGGGAGAGGATTCTTTTGTTAGGGACGATACATGATCTTACAATCGTTACTCTGGACCAGACACCTGAATGTACTCATTAAGATGCACATAATCATGTGTCGGTGACGATCATTACATCAAAGAAAGACTGTCGTGAACAGTCCATGTGTAAGGTCCATGGTATCAAGACGTCGTCGGCCACCAGAAACAATCTCACGCTTAAACCACAAATACACAGAGTTTTAGACACATCGGTTCGTAACATTTATCACTTATTTTATTGGGGAAGTACATTATACATTCATGTCTGTAATATGATGCATATTCAAAATAAATGCTCGTTACAATATAGTAGTTACAATAAAAGTAGTTACCTATCTAGCGTCCTGCATCATATAAAAACTAATTTTTGCGGAATAATTGCAAGCATAGACTCTTTCAAACTTTGGCATTTCATGATTATAAAAACAAAGTATATGTATATAAAAGTATACAAACTCCATATCTACTGAAAGACCGTTTATAAGATATGTTTTGACAGATATGATATTATATGAACATTGTCTTCTATACTTAGTTACTCATTTCGTTCAAAGATTAAGTTCACATCCTAATGATAATTGACAATATTGCGAGAGTACCGGATTTCCTGTTAAACAAGTTTGGAGCATTGTCTGTCGACAGTTTCAGTCTCACGTCTTCGTATTTCCTTGGTGCTACTTGCATAAGGAAGGTACAATCGTTGACGCGTTGAAAGCCAACAAGCTTGTGGGTAACTGCAATCAAAGCTACTAAATCGTGACGAGGTGCAACATGTCTCTACCTTAATGTCATGATTCATTATTACAATGGCGTCGGGACCATTGTATCCATGCATCGGATTAAACGACTCCAGGAAACACACTCCATCCTGATGGGGTACTTCGATTGACGTATTTCTACTATTTAAAAGCATGAATGCACTGCATCCAAAAATATGCGATTCGTATTACAGGAGAGGTCTTTTTAGATTTATCATTGTTGTTTTCTGGAGAAGCGAAGCGTCACGACTCACCCGTAGAGCACCATGAGCACATTGTAGTCGATCTCTTTTTTCTTTTCTTTTTTAGGGGAGCTGTGCTTTCTTTTTGTACATGGCTTATAACTAAAAAAACGATGTCTAAATATTTACTGGTAATGATCATGCTGATTGAACTCATAAAAGAGCGACAAAAATCATTTAATATCATTAACAAGCTTACTATGATAATCATAACCGTTAACATTGTCCTTATCACCGTTATTGCCATGCACAACAACAGCCAATATTCGTCAAGGATTTTTGTGGTAATTGCTTTCATCTATAATTATTTTCCATTATGAATGCTAAATACCCAGGGCTTCCTTTCGGGAAAATTAAATGCCTATAACAATAGCAACTAACGTAGCCGAGCAACTCGAACAAGTTTAGCTGGTCTATCTCAAGGCGCTTTTATCAATTGTGCATTTTGATTGGTTGGAAGTTTTGTGTGAGACAATGACCAGGATACACCGGTCAGTTTGGGGTCAACTCATCCACTATATTAAAAAAAAGAGTAACGCATAAGCTTTGTCTTCTCTACACATTTGGATACATCTACATATAAACATAATCCTAAGTAAATATGTTAAATGCATTTATTGTTCTTTACACTTTCCCTGGTAATATGAAAGGTTTCCAGACACATTCTGTTGAATATAACCATCTACAAGTACGTCTGAGGACACTTTTGCTATTCCAATATACAATGCTCTGCAAACCTTTGGTTTATTTTGTAAATATGACAGTATACTTAACGGCGCGTTGAGTATGAAAATCTGTTCAACTTTTTTTTTTATGCGAAGGCTTATCTATATCACAGTAATGCTGTGATTAATGTGACGGAGACAGAGTCTTGAATTTGGACTGTTTTGATATAGCTCAAATCAAATCCTCAGTAAGTCTGATGACGCTCGGAGTACATCCATTATTTCAGATTAAAATTACTCAAGAATATGTCATGAAGGTAACTTCTTAAGAGAATAAACTTGCAGCAACTATTACATCAGTTTGTGGAGTATATCGTGAACTGTAAGACAGGCATGTAGGTGATATAAGTCACATTGTTTTGTTGTGCCAGCGTGGTTTACTCAGCGGATATGCAGTACATATTATAGGCCTATATGCAAACAGCTGGCCACTGGCTTTGTTATTAAAGGAAACCAAAACCCAAAGAGCAACGTGGATTGAGTGAAAGCAGCAACAGTAGTAGAACACATCAGTGAGAGTTTGAGGAAAATCAGACAATCGATGCAAAAGTTATGAATTTTTAAAGTTTTGGTATTGTAATGACTGGATAAGAAGACTACTAGACTTCATTACGTCATGGGTGGACAACTATATAAAGAGAATTATAAAGAAAATTCCACAAAAATCAAGTTTTTAATGAAAATTACACATTCCATCAACTTTATCCTGGCATATGTTAAGGGTAATAATTATTCTCCCTGCTTTCTGAAAGTGGTTAGTCAATTGCTCTTTCATTACGCTAGAAAAGTGAAGTCATGTTGAATTTTCTTTATGTTTTTGTCCACATATAATGCCATAAACTCGAGTAGTCTCCTTATCCAGTGGTTTCAACACCAAAATTTTACAATTCATAACTTTTGCATCGATTGTCCGATTTTCCTCAAACTTTCACTGATGTGTTCTATAATGTTGCTGCTTTCACTCAATCCATATTGCTCTGTGGGTTTTGGTTTCCTTTAACGGCAGACCGACAGACAGTTCTGTTTCTGTCTTCTAGTATTGTAGATATTTGATGACAGCAAAATAATACAAAATACAATATAGTGACGGGATTGTTTCAAAGTTTGTCTCCCCAATGAAATAGATCTGAACGTCATTGTTTTATACAGCCCTGCTTGAACTTCGTGAAGACAGTCCACTCAGATACCAAATTGCTATAATGAGCAGTACAAAACCTGGCATTCTCCTCATAACGCCGCTCTAGGATTTTGTTTAGTTTAAGTCAATATATTGGAAATTTTCGAGAATATTATCACAATCATGTCGATGGATGAGAGGTTATAGCATTGTTATACTTATACCCTACGCATGCTAAAGGAAATAGTCCCTGTAGGAAAAGATAAAAACAGATGGAACAAATTTCCAACTGAAGACTTTGTTTGCAAAAACCGATAAGTCCATATTTGCCAAATGGAGATAATAATTTGCGATTAAAGGTCAAGAGAATAATAATTTTTGCTTCTTTTGACCATAACTTCAAAAATGTACCTTTATATGTAGTGACCAATATATCATTTAAAAGGGGTTATTTTGTACTTTATGACAGAGACCGCACTTCAAAATCTTCGAAAATGGACTTATCGGTTTTTGCGAACAAACTCTTTAACTGAAAGCTGCTGTTATGAAAGAAACATTCGTCGATATTAAGAGCAAACTGTCGATTTACAGGAGTGAGATTTCAGTAAATGCATGTAAAACGGGAAATCGTTTAGAAATATAGGTGGTGGTATCAATATCTCACGTTCTTGTCGGTTGTTGGGCTGGGGCAATCATAGATTTGGGAAGTTGGTAAATCTACCTACTATACAATGTAGTAGCAATTTCACAAGATTGCGAATAAGTACGAATGGTTGGCAATATTATCGATTGTCAACAATTCAAACAGATCAATACTAGGTACAGATAGATAGATTTGAAAAGTTTCATTGCAAAACGAGCTAACTCCATTCTTGTTAAGTTGAGATATTTGCGATTAAAGCTGCTAAAAACAGAAAATAATACGAGAATACAGGTATTTGTAATCATATCTTCTGAAATATTCCTTGTTATGTTACAAGTGAGCTATTGCCGGAAAGGTTTAATTTTGCTCTATCTGATTCTTGACTAACTTTGAAATGTTTAAAAATGGCGCTTAGCCCATTTTGCAAGAAATCTCTTCATTTAGTGAATGAAGGTGATCCGACGCGCGGCGGTGCATGCTGCGTGCAGTGCTCGACGAGCAGAGCTGGGCAGGGAATGTCGTCACCGGCCCGTGGTGAAGTGGTACTGCTGTCTCCTCTTCTCCCGCGACAGTCGGCAGGCCAGACAGCAGAGCGCCACGCCGATAAACATGAAGATCATCGCCAGTACACCAATGATGGCGAAAGCTATACAGAGAGAAAGCAATCAGAGAAGTATACATTTTTAGCAAGCATAACTGATTGATGATAAGACCTAAAATCGTTGCACGTTCGTTGCTACATTTTAGGCCTTAACAGACAAAATCTTTCCTAACAAATTAAAGAATGAGACTACAAATCAGCAGATGTCGGGGGTATGTATGCTGTGGAAAGACAATCGAACGGCATGACAGTTAAACCAAGAATAATACCTCCTTGGTTAAACAAAGAGGTACAGCTTTGCCTGGGCGAGCCTTTAATACTACGCCAGTATACAGTAGTTTAATTCTTGGTGAAACTGGCAGCAGTTTGGCATGTAAATCAAGAATGAATGAGTGATACAAATACTAGAGGAAACTGGCTAATCCAATCGCTGGAATTAGCATGGTAGGTAGAGGAGGTATATTCCGTTGACTGTTCGAAGTGAATTGTCTCCCCTCCTCCCCCCCCCCCCCCACCACCACCCCATTCAGCTGCGTTTCACTGATTTGTTTCTCTTAAGTCCAATCTTATTTATTTTTCTCGCGCGGTCTATCTCGTCCATTTTCACAAACTCCAGTCAAAACGCTGAAGTCATAATGAGGACAGTGTGTTACTGCCCATCATTGTTACATCATTGTTCAACTTTTTCAACCATAATTATTCTCTGCCGTGTATTGTAGTTCTACGCCCGTCAGACTTACTGGTTCAGTGGAGACGGGAGCCAGAAGAAGATTTTCCGAAAATTCGCACTTCCTGTTCTTCGAGAGAGGATCACAAGGATAGTCTTCGCCTAGGCCTATACCAAATGCCAAATGCGTCGACACTTTATATACGAGTTGTTTTTTCCCCACATCTCTTCTCTAATTTTGCTCTCCTACCTTCATTCCCTGTTAACTTTTCCCGTTTTTTCTTTTATTCGAGGATGATAGAGTCTAAACCGACAGGAATGATAATCCAAGGGCATCAAGGTTTGTTCTCCGTCTAAATCTACTCATGGGAAGAATAGAAGTCAAATCTGGCTCATGATTAATCTCCTTTAGTAATAAGTATCTCGGAAGGTCATTGCAATTGGTCGCTGGATACTCAGACGTCACGGCACCCTCTTCTCATTAGGAAGCCTGACGGGCGTGGAACTCTACTACAATACACGGCAGGGAATCATTATGGTTGAATGAGTTGAACGATGACGTAAGGATGGTGGACAGTCTGTCAGTAACACACTGTCCTCATTATGACTTCGGTGTTTTAACCGGAGTCTGTGAATATGGACGAAACAGTCTGCGGGCGAAAAATTAATAAGATCGGAGTTACAAGAAACATACCAGAAAAACGTTACTGCATGGGGTAGGGGCCGACAACGGGAGACAATGCACTTCAAACAGTCAACAAAAGAGACCTCCTCTACCTACCATGCTAATTCCAGCGATTGGATTAGCCCGTTTGAGTTTGCATCAGTCATTCATTGCCATGAGTGTTTTAAGTAATTTTGGATAAAGCGGAGGGAAGGATTTTCCTATTCTTCTCGCAGATAGTCAATTATCATTGAAAATGAATACATCCACAAAGCGCATTAGATAATAATATATGATGTACCTCTTACATCCGCAAAGCGCATTAGATAATAATGTACCTAAAGAAAGAGTCGAAATTCAAGTGAGTGATACAATTATGGCGTTCTTACCTATGATGTATCCGAGAGGAGGTGAATCGCACATGACGTCATTTATGCATGTTGCACCTGGGCCCGCTATGGAAAGGAACAAAGGAGAACATACCTTTCATATTTCTGTGTTGATTTGTCTGCTTTTTCTGTCGTCTTATTAATCGCCATAGAAACTGATTCAAAACAACCTCGCCTGACCCGAGTGTTAAATGCTCGTATACCTGGCTCCAACCCAAGCAAGAACACAAGATTATAACATCATCAACTCGGTGGGCCTACTCTTATGTTCAAATTTGGTTTCTCTTGTCGATATTCTCTTGTAGTATTAGTTTAGGAGATGCATTGATGGGATAAACGTGTAGCTGCTGAACGATAATGAAAATAATGAGGCAATTAATCGTTGTGATTTTCACGATATTCCATATTTTGGAGGAGGGTGTGAATTTGATAACTGTCCTTTCGGTCTGACCGTGAGGAATATTATTATCAAGATTACTCTCACCTGTAAAATAGACGACAACCACCACTACTAGAGCGAGGAGGAGAAAGACACAGAGAAGGAGCATGACGGCGAAGACGACCCGGGTTCGCCGTGTCCACCCAGCCACCATCGTGGACGATCGGTCGCTGTCGGCGTTCGTGGAACGTAACCTTTCACTGCGACCAAGGGGAAGGGGTCCCGGCTCGCTCATGGGGGACGACGGTAGTCGGCTCCGAGTGGGGCCGGCATCCCGCTCTGTGTAGGGCGGCGGGGGCGGCACAGCGGTGGATACAAACGGATGCGATGTCGGCGCTGCTTGTGCTCTCGAGTTTCTTGCGACATCGGGATGTCTTCGCAGTTGTTCGGGACTGATATCATAAGCCTGATTAGTTCTACCCATTCTGACGGGCCTCTCTCCGGGCATGTAATCAAAGGGCAGCTGTTCATCGTACATTTCGCCCTGCATGCCGGCGACGATACCAACCAGGTCGCTGTTGTCAGCCGCTTCTCGCGGCGACCAGTTTCCTTGCCAGTTTGCCCAACCACGAGATCTGCGTCCACTTGTACGCACAGAGTTGTTGTAGACAATATTCGAGCGGCTGTTCATGTTGTGCATGGGAAAGGAATCCACAGGGCGATTTGTACTTGGGTCGATTTCTCTTGTGATGACAATCCTTTCGATGACTGTTGGCTGAGATCTCCGTGGATCATCCCTCCCGGGATACACCCTGCCGGGATGCCTGCGCTCATCTTCGTTGAGATATGCATTGGAGAATCTCGGACCAAAGGCATTACCTTCGTATTCCATCCCTCCTCGATAACCATCACGCTCGTCTGACGGGCCGTGGGGCCGTGAGTGCCGATGATTATCGCCCATCCCGCGACTGTCATCCGGTGCACCCGATCGAGGCCGAGTGCCGCGGTCCAGAGTTGTCTGCGACTCGGCGGATTTCTGCTGCCGAGTCTGCGTATAAGTCTCTCGCGAATCTTGTCTGTTCGAGGTTGTATCGTTATCCGTCTGGTCTGGAGTTGATTGGTCATTGTGAGGTGTATCCGTGATAGCTTGGAGGACTCTCCTTAGAGCTGAATGAACTGGTTGTGGATTCCCGGCACCATCTATAGCTGTTTCTACTTGCGTCGGTGGTGCGTCGGCATCTGTTGGTGATTGCGATTGAACACCATCCGACTGGGATGGAATCGGTGGTGCAGGTGGTGGCGGTGGTGGTGCTGGTATTTCTGTCCTTGGCGGTTCGTCGTCACCAATAGTCCCACCGAGGTCCACTCTCTGGATATCCGGCCTACCGTCGTCAATGCTGACATGACGAGAATAGTCCCTACTCGGATGGACTTGCGCAGTGGCCGGCAATGTCGGATACTGAGACGTCCCATTTTCGCCCGTTTCGGATCGCGGATAATCTGGGTTGTGGATGTCTTGGTCATCTGCGTCCGTGACGTCAACAATACGCGGTGACTCGTCGTTGTTGTCGATTTCTCTGATGATGACGCCACCGCTAGGTTTTGCGTTCCACGTGTTGCCTCTCAAAGGCATGGCCTGATGGCCGTATGCTCCGTTGATGATGACGCTACTTCCGCGATTCTTCGAGACGCCATACTGCTGATCGTAGACGAACGGTTCGTCCCTCCTCGGATATGGGATCACTATCGTCTCGTATCCCGTCATCCGGTCCTCTTCCTCCTGAAGGGAGATCAACAAGACATGGAAATGTGAAAACCGAAAGAATGATATCCAAATAACACTAGTCGCAAGGAGACAGTATGAACTAATGTTTCATAGCCTGAGCTCATCGAGCCATTTCAATTACAATTGATAGTATCTTTTCTTCACCAGTTTGCTAACAATGTGCTGGTATTTTTTGTAGAACAATTTCCATTTACAAGGGAATGAAATCCAAATGTGACCGTGCATCACAAAACCAACAAAAAGTCGTACACCCTGATTTTATATGAGGACTCAAAATAGGTGAAATGGGTCAAGCTAGTCAATCTTGAGTTTTTCTGTTTTCTGAAAGACCAATTCTTCTACATTATATGGAAGTTTGGGATCATAACACGAATGGGAAATTGTGGTTTCTGCAAGTTTTCTAGAACATTGCTTTTTGTAGAATATCATGATTAGGTAAGTCTTACAGACCCCCCTTTTTTTTTGATTTTTTGAAAACCCTTTCAACACTCTTCAATTTCAACTCTATTAACTTTTGAAAGGCTGTTGCTACTGCGTTGAAATTTGGCATTAGCCATGAATAGAATGTGCTCATAGAGTGAGCATAATATCAGCTTAATCTGATAATCTCTTCATTGTGGTTGTTATGGAGCTATACTTCCTGATTATTGTCTCATGCACTGCACACAGCACACCGTGGTGGGAGATTAAGCACTTATGTAGATCCTAAACTTCACAGCCTCTTTTCTCAGTAAACTCTTCTTCTGGAGTATGTACTTTCTCTCTATTTTAAAGATAGGTTAGGAAAGTCCATTTCTACTGAGGTATACATCATTTTAAAGCTCAGAGTCTGCCTTTTCAGAATTTTTCCTTAACTTAAAATCCATGTCTGGCGATTTTTTTTTTTTTTTTTGGGGGGGGGGGGGTGGTTGTGTGATGCAGGGCCATACTATGTAGATAACTATTAATGTATGCATGGGAATTGAGTGAATGCAGCAATATTAGTTGAACACATTAACGAAATTTGAGGAAAATTGGACAAGACGAGAATACTACTGTAATGGGTAACGTCACGTGTGCACAACGATATAACGAAAATAAAAAGAAAATTCAACAAAATTTCATTTTTATTGGAAATTACACAATCTCTCAACTCGTTACAGACACAATATATTGAGGGTAATATTATTACCATGCCTTCTGAAAGAGGTAGGACGACAGCTCATTCATTATGCTAGCAAAATGAAGATATCACTTTTTTATATCTCTTTATATCATCTTCCATACTAAACGTCACAAATTATTGTAGTCTTCTCATCCACCTAATAACATTTGAAGGGATTGTAGGATTTTCCCAAAACTTTCATTGATGTGTTTTACTAATATTACGGCATTCCACCGGTTGGGTTTCATCCTTTGCTGTGAACATTTCTCCCAATGGTTCGCGTACACAATACCGATTCTTCTCGCTTCAATAAATTTCAGTTTCTCGAAGCTACTGAAAACTCGCTTTCTCTGCCTCGCTTGAACCCGTCATGTTTATCGATTTTATTTGTCGGTTCATTTGTCTGCCGCCTGTCACTACCTACCTCTGCTTTTGTGTTTTTCTTTCTGCATGTGTTATGTTTTTTTTTCCCCTCGGATTACGTGCTGAATATTGTTTCAAAGAATTTCTGAGGTATAACTGGCAAATGTCTATACCAGGACAACAGGGGTCATTGTTTAGGTGCATTCTGCGAGGGAGTATCACGCGTATCTATTTTCGGTTTCAACGCTTTTTCTCCTCTAGAAATTAACAACAACAACGAAACATGAATAAAAAAAGACGAAATAAACAAACAAACCTACAAATGGAAACTATGGTGACAGGAAGGCATTTTGTTGTTTTTGTATGAACTAATATCCGCGGTGTTTTTCAATTGCCTTTCAAGACTCATTCAACCTGAAGTGACCTTGTTGGACGTACATACATTAATCCATGAAAGGGGCTTAAAATACGTTTCTGCAAAGAACGCGCCGCAGCATGCCACACACACACACACACAAAAAAGTAAAAGAACTTTTAAACAGTGCTGTGTTTATCAGTTAGGCCCCGGAAAATACTGGACAGTCCCATATAAACGAAGTGCATGTGAGTGTGTAATCATGTACAAGTAAAGTACACGTTGTGGTGGGCAGGCGAGACTAAAAAAAGGATATCGTGGCAGAAGCAAAGCTTGTTTTTCTTTTGAAAAGCTGAAATTATGCAAGTTTGCAAATTCTTTAATCTATTTTTTCTTTTTTTTTTTTGGGGGGGGGGGGGTGGGGGACTCTATGAAGGGTAAAGATGTTTTGGAGCTGGTATAAATTTTCGTACCCTCTATGTTTTGGTTATGCATTCTCCAAAAATGAATGCGTTTGCACAGTTATATTGGTCGTGCTTGCCAGCTGCATGCTTACACAACTTCCCGTACATTACTATAATGTACGCACTGCTAACGGTTTTTGGCATATTCATAAGGTCATGTTTGATTTTGTGAGGAATTCCGTTGTGTTTTTACAAAAGAAGAGCATCCGCAAAGCCCCTCAGGTGCTGGTCCAATAACCAACAATCAAAGTGCAATTCGACAGCGTGTACAGAAGTCAATTCAATTAAAAGACAAGACAAGAAAAGAAGAAGAATGAATGTGAAACCCAGTTATAATACAAAAAAAAAAAAATGGTATCCCATAATCTCACACGCGAATCAAATGTCACCACCTCTATAGCTCGAAACTGTGTTATTGACATGGACACAAAAGTACTCTAAATTCTATTTTTGTCGGTAATTTAGTAAATATTATAGTTGCCGGTTTTTTTTTCCTCAAAGTCATCGCTGCTCTGCTATTATAGGACGACAATAAACTGTCAGCTTTTTTCTTTTTGTTAAATCAACTTTTTCTGAGTCTCCTATAACAGAAAACTGTAATTCACTAAGCGCTTGGGCAAAATATCAATGAAATAACTGTATGGAATGGCATCATATTACATATATAAAATTTGCACATGTAGCGTGGTTACTTATACTGAAATTCTCCAACTGTCTTATCCTAGGCTCTTTATAAACTCCTCAAAATAAATTCTGCAATTAAAGTTTGATATATCATATTTCTCTTATACCCACATCATCTTTATTAAATATAATGTCATAAGAAAGCCTGATTAATTATCTTTAAAATGACACCTCACTTGCTATGATTGGGTGTTCCTGGAATGTGCAAAACAGCCGAGTATCGTTAAGTATTGGGACAGATCAAAGGTGAAAAGTCGCAACAATTCTGTTTTTGATAATTTACAGTTTTGATGGAAAAAAAAAGGCCACAGGAATAAGCAATGCTGAAATGAGAGCTCTTTCAAAATCTCCCATTTCCTAGACATTAGATGACTTTTTGGTCAACTTTTATGTTTAACTTTAATCTGCAGATACTACTGCAGTTTTTAATTCATGGATGAAGACTGGAATCCAAAGATAATCATTCTCATAATGCATTCTTTTCAAGCACATTCCCTGCCTGAAACCACAAAGCAAGTGGGAATTATACTGTTTGACATAACACGTTTGCTCTATTTTGCAACATTTCACATTTGACCTTTCCTCATACTCAGTCATACTGTGCATTCCAGGAATGCATAATGTAAACAAGTGAGTTGTCGTTGTACAGAAAATTAATCAGGTTTCCTTATGATGTCGCATTTGAATGAAATGATGTAGTTTTAAGAGAAATATGATACATCAAATTGGGCTTGCAGGACTTTTTTGAGGAGTTTAGATGAAACCTGTGACATTTTGTTTTCTCTTTTCTCTTCAAAGCCAACATGCTGTAGAATTGGGCCTTAAGTTTGATTGATGTCTTTTATGTGCTGAGATCACACTCCCTTTAGTTAGCATGAATTTCATTCAAGCAGAAACACTGACCTTGCTAATGAGGTGGATACAACGTTTGAAGTTTTATTGAGCCAGAGACGCGTTTTCGTGATGTGCACGATTTGTGTGTCTTTCCATGGGGTATACACTCCAGTATATTAGAGTGTACTAGTACATTGTGATTTCAAATGCAACTTCATTAATTCCATCTTATTCGTATTCTTTAAAACTGGAGTAATTTTGTTGTTGCTGCTGCTAAAGAAGGGGTGTTTCAAGCACATTACTTCACAATGGAAAAAATACAAAGAGAGAGAGAGAGAGAGAGGGGGGGGGGGGAGACTCCTAAGCACAAATTTGACTTCTCTTATCTCCACCTGACTCTCTCTCTCTCTCTCTCTCTCCCTTTTAAGGACGGACAGTATTACCAGTGCAACATGCCCCACATTTATATCCATATAGGCCAAATGGAACCCTTTCTAAAGGCCTTGCACAGTAAGAGGATACAAGAGGATATGCAGGTCGAGACATTTATAAATGAACTTATCTTATCATCCAGCCTTATGCTATTAAAGTAATCAGCTTTGCAAAACGATAGACTTGACCGATGAGGTATAACGTCAGACGAAATACACTTTACCCATTTCTATATCAACCAAAAAAATCGACTGCGGAATGTTGCTTCTTTTAAGCAATATTAGAACAGCCTCAGCTGCAACATGCCTAGCCGATATTGCATGACATGCTGTAAACTCAAGTTGCATAAGGAAGATACTTATTGAAGCAACGACATTCAGAACAGAAGTCAGAATGGATGAACATTAAATCCGGCACGGCGATAATTGTAAATCAAAAGGTTCATGGGTTTGTCTGTCCTTCAGTACCATAATCACAATAGATTAATACGTTCAGCTATATTAGCCATGCATTCCATTACAAGGAACAGCAATTCATGCAAAAAAAAAAAGCGATGACAATAACAATAATAACAACACCAAAGAAATTAAGAAAAAACGGTCTATTAGAAGGCAGAGTCTTAAAGGACGAGTCTGGACCAGAAATTGATAACTTGAGTCAAACAAAGATAAATATCTTTATACATACAAGCATAAAAACGAGAGTTCTATCGAAATCAGATAAAAAAAAAATGTGTGACATAATGTTGAAGTGGACAGTTCTTGAACAATTTTGAACAGTGAATACAAATATACGCAAATCAGTCTGCATAGATGTCATCACCTCACATTTTTTCATGTATCGTGTACAAAAACATCGTGTACAAAAACGGACGAAGATTTACATTTCTCCTTCAGACAGACAACGAAAAACAACAACAACAAAAAAACCTGGAAAATTTCAAAAGTTTCTGTATGACTTATGTTTTTTTTTTTTGTGTGTGTGTGTTTTGTTTTCAACGCAGTTACTTGCCAGTCCCAAATCCTAATCTGACTGATCATTATCTTAAAGTTACTCAGCAAGGCATAACGTTGTCTGTCTGAAGGAGAAATGTGAATCTTCGTCCGTTTTTTGTACACGATGTTTTTGCACACGATACATGAAAAATTGTGAGGTGATATGTACTATAGCAAGTTGCGGTCGATGACACCATATCTCACTTATATTGACCGTTCAATAATGATTTTGTACAAATTAGCAAAATTTCGTCATTTTACGACTTTCCCTAATATGCTTTCTATACGGATTTTGATCAATTTCCTTTTTTTTTTCTTTTAATGTTGTGCCTACAAAGCTTTACTCTTTCTTTCAGACTAACATGTAATTGGTCGGGAATTGTCCTTTTCAACGAGTCGAGTTCATAGTAATATATTCTGTCGTCAAGTGTGTCAACAGAAAAAGAAATTTACATCTCGATGTGCATGTCTGGGTGTGTGTGGAAAGGGCGGAGGGGTCTGAAATAGGCTATTGTATTGCGCACATAGGCTATGGGGCGAGGGTACGGTAAATATTTGCCAGTGAAATGGAGTGTATTCGTTCTCTTTCCGAGGAAACGTTTTTTTAGGGAATACAGTTCAGGTATGCCTCTGCGTAGTTTAGCGAGGAAGAGGAGAAGAGGGTTTAGGGTATAGGTCTCACACGGGTAAAATGTTTCCCCACAGAGACATGTGTTAAAATTCAAAATTAAAAAAAAAAATATGTAAAATAGCTGGGAGAAATGAGGTGTTTCATCTTCACTAACCTGAAAAAGTGAGATATACCCTTTCATCCATCAAATTTCCAAGGGGGCTCTTCTGCTCAAACTCTGTCCAAGGGTTCGCAAAGCCAGACTACGAGTTTTTTTCACTAAAAAAATAATCTATTTTCTGTACATGCACCCAATCAAATATAGTCCCTTCAAATTCCATGAGAAAAGCTTTCATCTTCCAACAAAAATGCAGTTTGTAGAGGAATTCATACTCAAAGTCTGCAGTTATTCAGTTTTGTGCGAAACTGCATTTCTGATTTTTAACGTTTTTTTTTTTTCTTCATGTATTTTTGTATCTTTGGTACGATTTTGTGAAGCAGTCAGGGACATTCCATTATATCTAAAGGTGTGATCCCTATAGGTGCCGGCAACACTTCCTTCTGCGAAAGCCAGCCAAAACCAAAAATAATACATACATGTAGATACATACATGTTAATGTACATAAAATGTAATTAAATTTAAGTAACATTAAGTATACTTCAATTAATTTTTAAGTGCTTCATCCTCTAAAATTTTAAGTGATTCCCGAGTCCTATGATTAGGTGTAGTCTAGGTCGTTGGAGTTTAAGGTTTTAGGTTTATAGGATTGTAGTTTGGGTTTGAAAATGTAATTAAAATCTTAATTTTCGTATCAAATAATTACATCCTAAAAGGCTCATATTAGTCTTTACACGAGGAACGTGAGCCTGTTACAGCACAGTTGGGCGATTGTCGCAAAACAATGTCATTCCTACACGTAGGTATGCCTACTTCAAATAAAATACTTCGCACTGGTCATTAATAATGACGTCTGTGATGACCAATAAGGACACACATAGTGTCATTTACTAAAACTGTTATTACTTGACAGCTAAGATGAGTAGTAAGTGGCAAAAAAAAAACACCCCCACAAACAAAAAAAAACAGTGGTATCAAAAAGCAGTATTAGCAGTTGTAGCAGTTGTAGAAGTAGTTGGCCTAAGTAGTCTATAGTAGGAGTAGTACATGTAGTGGTACAACAGTAGTAGTAGTAGTAAATGCATCGTTTGTAGTGGTACATGTATAATAGTAGTAACACAGGAAATACAGTGTAGTAGAAGTATTTGTACAAGTAATACATGTAGTAGCAGTAGTAGTAGTAGTAATAGTAGTAGAAGTAGAAGTTGTAACAGTAATAACAGTAGTAGTAGTAATAGTAGTAGTAGCAGTAGTAGTAGTAGTAGTAGCAGCAGCAGCAGTAGTAGTAGTAATAGTAGTAGTAGCAGTAGTAGTAGTAGTAGTAGCAGCAGCAGCAGTAGAAGTAGTAAAAGTAGTAAATGTACCAGCAATAGTAGTAGTAGGGCATAGTACTTGTCAAAAGTGTAATGTCATATATTGTTTTAAAGTTTTACGATGTAGCACAAGATACGAGAGGCGCAAATAATCATGAGGTACAATTTGTATGTTGCAGGTACACGTACTTGCTCACAGACGTAGACATGAGATGATTATATCAAACAATATGTAAATGCACAAATAAATTGCAGATGATAATACGCATCACGATCCAGTCGATATAGAGCGCGTAATAATGCAGTCATTTGTGATCTTACCGCCAGAAGAGTAAGTATTCTTTTACTGATATCGAAAGAGCCAGCAAACTATCTAAACTTTTGAAGGCTAATGGTATAACGGTGAGTTTGCGTTTGGATGTTAAGGTATCATAATAGTTTTAACCTATTACCATTGATTAGTGCAGAACATTATTGCACCCGTGATCACTGAGAGCACAAATTCACTATACACCCGCACAATCAGTGGAACTACTGTAAGTATACACGCAATATATATAATTATCAGTGATGATTAGTGGATATTTGAGTTTTCTTATGACGAAGCATTCGTTACGAGCTAGGCATGACTACAATATCATGACTCATGATAACAAGCCGGCCGACCGAGCAGGAGTATTATGTTATGCCCTATAGGCCTAACCAGGATCATTACGCTTCGACGTTTAAGTACAAGTGTACACTATTGTTCCCGTTGCTATTTATCTCACTGCGTAAACCTAACTGTAAGCTAAGCACTGTAACATACACGTGGCAGACCAAAAGAATCACAGTCATAAATTTGGGGTCAGATCTTATGGTAATAAAGTCAATCAGAACTTCGGTTGTCATTTTCTCTACGAAAATTCGTCAGTATAGCATCTACGTCCATTGCATGAACCATGAACGAGTGCACGTCAACCAACATAGCGTATAACCACGCCCACATGTCATTTTGGTATGGAAATAGCTGTTCATGAAATAGACAGATTGTTACAGTCCGAAACGAATTTAGCTCTCACTGATTGCATAAACGAGACACAAAACGTGTTTCAAACACTTGGGATATCGGTTAAGACACAAAGAAAATCAATCTCTGAACATGAGGCGGGCTATTGGAATGTCATCGATTACCACATACAATCCAGGACTCGAAAATAGACTGGACCCACTATCTATGTGTGTCAATGCTCACGAGATATACCTGATAGTCTGGGACTGGGTAGTCCTCAAACAGATCCATCGTTGATCGTCGGCTCTACTACACAGATCCACCGCTTGCGAAGAGAACGGACCCCTGACGTGTAGAAGAACCACACACGCGTATATACATACTTATGGCGCCATTTTTGCGGTGGTCATGATTCCGATGGGGGAAGTTGGCCAAGATTGCTATGCCATTAAAATCACTCGAAGTGAGTACCTACTTTCCCCTTATGTGTTCCCCCAAACAGTGTGCGAAGAAACACAAATACACACACACACACCGAATGAACGGTGTGATATTGAAGAAGTCTTCCCCTCCC